>NC_138510.1:93275839-93875839 GCF_964252035.2 Podarcis erhardii
TACCATTCATTATTCCATTATTTCATCCTTCAAAACTTGTTCACACTTTTGAATTTGTCTTAATGCTGCCAGCGTTTTCAGCTGTACACAATTATATCCCATATATTCAATAAACGTTATCCAGTCTTCTTTAAATGTATGTTCTTCTTGTTCTCTTATTCTATATGTTAAGTCTGCAAGCTGCACATATTCTGTCAACTTAAGTTGCCATTCTTCTTTGGTTGGGACCTCACTCGTTTTCCATTTTTGGGTTAACGAAACAACGGCCGCAGTGGTGGCATACATAAATAACCTTTTTTTGACACCTGGGAATTTCAGTCCGAATTATCCCCAACAGAAAGGACTCTGGATTTTTTTTGGGTGTGGGGAAGTACTTTGAAACATTTTTTTCAATTCATTATGCATCATTTCCCAATACTTTTTACCCTTTTACAGGTCTACCACATATGAAAAGAAACTTTCCCAATGTTCCATTCCCAAAGGGGATCTGTAACTGTAACCATTCTTTCATATGGATAAGCCAAGCCTTGCAGGCACCTATGCATTTTCAGACTCCCTGGCTTGACGCCTGGAACTGCTCATGGAGCGGATCTATGTAAGATTTCTCTTCCCGACTAGTATCTGGTGTAGCCCATTCACAATGTCTTGACACACTGCAATGAGCAAAAAGCTATAATGTGCTGGGCCCGGGGGTAACCCGTGAAACGCAGGCCAGGACCAGTCCAGAATCCGAAGGTTCTGCTGGGAGTCAGTCCGACAGGGCCAAGGCAGGACACAAGGCAGGAAACCAGGCAAGGACAGGTACAGGATCTCAGGCAGGATCTGGCATACAGCAATGTTGCTCCCACAACCTGGGGCGGGGTCCGACAGCCTTTTCTCTTTCTTATGGTAGCAGCCAGTCCTGATGCCCCGGCGACTCACCTCCCTGTTTCGCCTGAAGGCGAGCACTCCTCCTGCAAGTACTCATGTCTCTCCTTCTCCCAGACCTTAGTCTCTGCAGCTCGGGAGACATCGGTGGGTTACTAGACCCAGGGGCCGCCTCAGGCTCCCCTGACTCAACCGGTAGTGGAGCAGCTATAAGTAACTGCGCAGCTGAAGGCAACGAGGTCATCCCCGCATCTGGAGCCAGGGCAGGCTCAGGCCCCTGACTCAGCCCAGCTGGTGCTTGTTGCAGGGGAACCTGTGCAAACTGGGACTCTTCAGGACCAGGCCCCAGACTTGGTTCAGTTGATGCCTGAGGCAAAGGATCTGGTGCAGACTAAGTCTCCTCTGGTTCTGAGTCCGAGCCCGAGTCCCAGGCCATCACACATAAGAAGGACAGCTTATACAGCTTACCATCCTGCTCCCAAGTTGGCAAACAAGACGCCATAAATCTCCATGTGCCTTCGCATCCCATCTCACGTGAATGGCTCAGCAAGCTGTGGTTTGGCCATTCTTGCTAAAGAAGCCACCTCTTCATTTGAAAGGTTTAGGTTTCTGGCACCCACATCAAAGCAATGCAGGTCGTAGCTATAAAAAGAATGAGGAGTTTTTCACCAAAGCCAGGCCTGGAGCCTGTTGTTTTGGCTGCGAGTATATTGGTCCCCAACCCTGCCAAAGCAAATACCAGCTGGCCTAGAGGCTCAGAAACATTCCCCACAGCAATTTTGCATAGAAGGCAATTTGAAAAGTCAACCTTACTTTGGCAAACATTTTGGGAAGGTGCCTCATTACTTCTAAAATAAATGTCTGTGAGCACATTCACATTTCTTCCCAGTCCGACTTCTCCTCCTAAAGCACTTGGCAGGGGAGGAAGTGTTGGAGTAATGAACAGCAAAGAAAACAAGAGGGCCTTCAAAATGCCCTTATTCGCCCTATGTAAGGAAAATGCCAGCAAGACAGTTGTATTTCGCAAGCTCAGCAGCTAATAGACCTAATTCCCCTCCCCTCCTGCTCTGAGTGAAAGAGGATGCTGTTCCAGGAGTCCCAGGCGAGAGATGGTGGAGACTGTAGTGTCTTTATGATACATGGTTTATTTACACATACAGTCATACCTCGGGTTATGAATGCTGTGGGATACTTCCGGGTTTCAGCACTCATGAACAGAAGCACAGAAGTGCTGAATCACGTCATGTGCAGACACGGCACTTCAGGCTGTGAACGCTGCGAGTTGCGAACCTGCCTCCCGCACAGATCACGTTCGCAACCCGAGGTATGACTGTATATACAATTTGAGCTGGCAACTCCTGCAGCCAAGCTGGTGCCAAATTCATTACTCTGCTTTCTTGTGGACCACATCAGCAAGTCCAAGATGGGGGGGGGGGGAGTCTTGTCATCTGGGTAGCCCAGGACATCCATACACAATGCCCAGGGTTGCACCCCAAGGAGATTGCTTCAATGCTGCTAACACAGCAAAAACTACACAAGAGGCAGTCGTTACTAGTTATTGGTCTCTGCAGCTACAGCAGGCGCTGTGATTCTCCAGCGGTCTGACTTCCACCCCCACCCGCCAGAGGTACACTCCATTGACTCTCAAGACAGATGCCAACAACAACACAACCCAAGCCTACGATGGAGAGGCTCACAGCATTAGCACCACAGAAGGTCCTGCCTCTCCCATCATCACAGCCTTGGATTCAAACTCTCTAGTTGCTGCCTGCTTCCAGCCCAGCTCTTTCAGCCAATTCTCTGCCTTTCTGTCTTTCTCACTACCAGCTAGGAAAGGGAGAAGGTCCACGCATTTGCCCTCTGGAACAGAGCAACCTCCTTTGTTATACTAACTGCCATTGTTCCTTGGAGATGCTTAAGTGACAACTGCGACCCTTAACTCACAAAGGATCTTGTTTGGCTACTTCAGCAATGGAATCCTCCACTAGATTTTAACCCTTGCTGGATCCTGGATCCCAGGAACTAGGAGGGACTCAGGCATCCTGCGGGCGAGCTCCCTAAATCCACAACAAAGTATCATCTACCAACCAACCAACAGCTTGGCAAGCATTCTAAAATCAGCCATGCAGCTGCCAGGGAACCACTTGCCCCAAACACATCATTTAAAAAATGTCACCGAGGAGAAAGCCAATATGCTGAAGAAATGCATTAGGCAAAGCAGATGGCCAAGAAGAGAGGTTCTTAAAAAAGAATAGGCCAGGGGAAAGGAAGCCAGGACAGGACCAGCTGGGTTGCCTAAGAATAGAGGGGAAGGAAGCGGCAAGAGACAAGGGGAGCAGGTGGAGGAAGGCAAGAGAGGTTTGGGAGAAGGGGGCAGATGGGGCAGCCGGCAGAGAGGAGGAGCCCGATGGAAGGAGGAATGCAGAAAGCAGGGGCTTAAGAGAGGTGGGTCATAGGAAGTGATTGTGAAGAAATCTGGCTGGCACTCGCTGCTGTTAGAATATTCTGTTCCACCTTAAAAGGAGCAGGCATGTGATGGACTATATGGAATTGGCGGAAATGACTGGCAGAATCCGAGACCAGGGAGAAGAGTCGGTGGAAGAAGATTGGAAAAAATTTAAAGATTATTTACAGAAATATTGTAAAATTAATGAGCTTCAGAAAAATGGTGGAATGAAGTTATATGGCTTTGGCAGAAATGTTATAAGGAACTAGGTACAGATAGATTGTTAATGTATTAAAGAGAAAAAACAAGGTTAGAATATGTAAAGATAAATTACAGGACAGAAAACAGAGGAAGGTGGAAAGGAATTGCTGAAACAGTTAATTGAAATGGAATACAAAAAGGGAGGCGTGAGGAAGTTGATGAAACAAACGATTGAAAGATAAGATTGAAAATATTGGAATTTTTTTATTGTTCTTGTTTTGTTCTGTTAATTCAATGTTCTATGTTGTGTTTCTGTTTTTGTTTTTGGTATTGTATTATATTGTTTTGTTTAATTTTTTTCTTTCTTTTTGTAATCTCTAAACTCTTAATAAATATTATTTTAAAAAAAAGAAAAAAAGGAGCAGGCATGATTGTTGTGTGTCACATGCCTGTTTACACTCCAGCACAGCACAGCTTGCTGGGAACTTCCGTTTGTGTATAGCTTTTGCTGTTTGCTTGGACACGAAGGGGAGAAGACATATTTTTCCCTTTGTCCTGATGCTGAATAAAATGCCTGTAAATATGCTTTACACAGCCTCTATCTGCCACTTCTGCTGCGTGTTATTCAATCTACTGATTAGAGCGTGCTCAAGCTTCTGAAGGCTTCTGAAGCTATGAGTTGCTGTTTGATGCTGAGCAAAGGACCGGAGATCTCCTAGCTGCCGGCCAGTGGGCTGGAGGCAGCTGGGGGCCTGCAAATTGCCCCCGTTCCCTTGGGCGCATCTCAACAGCTGCACCACTCCTCCTTGAGAGGGTTGACTGCATGCTCTGACAGCGTATATTGGGTTTACCCATGAAATGGCCACATCACCCACTCACAATACAAATTTATATTTGTAATCTTTCGATTGAATACCTATAGTTTTCAGGTTCCTTTACCTTGCTGCACCTAATAACTTTAAATGAGAGGTGTCTGCAAGGATCCTCAGCTTGCTCTCACTAAATGCACCATTTGCCATGATGAGAAGTGACTTCAGTTACAGGGAGCAAAGTTTACATTCTCTGTACCAAGAGTCTGGAGATTTGAACACACACCCCGGTCCCAACAGCTTTTTATATGCAGCACCAAATCCTGCCACACTACCGCCAAATCCCATGTTATGGACACTCATTCCTCCTGGCCGGGTAGCTAGTTGACAACTGTACCACAATGGAAGTACACTTCTTAAGACAGCTACAGATCTTTTTTATGTCCACCCTTGTTCTTAGCATTTGGTGGGCACTTCACAGGCAGTCTATTAAAGTGTGAAGTCTTCCCATAGTTCAGAGGTGGCAGCCTACTCTTGCAAGCATGACTTCATGGGTAGAACTCCAAAAGTCCATGGAAACCAACTTTACCTTATCATTACTAACCAAGGAAACCTTTTTCCATTCCAAGGACCACAATCCCCTCTGAGATACCTTTGGGGTGGTCACATGCTGGTGATGGGGAAGGCCAGAGGCGAAAGTGGAGAGTGTGGTGAATGCCATTTTTTTATCAGAGTTCAAGGATCACATTCTAGTCAAGCAATAATCCTCAATGGATAGGGGGAGCAAGGCTGGCAAAGGGTGTGGCCATTGGGTGAGGGAGTGTCAGGAATGGGCCAGCTCCCAGTGAAGGTTTGCAGTCAACTGCAGAAAGCAGCCAGGAACAGAGAGGCTTGGGTGTTAGGCAGTAGCTGAGAGCAGGCTGGAACACAGCCTCTCAGAACAGGGAGAGGTTGGAGCTGATCCACTGAGTCTGAAGAGTCGGCAAATTGGGGGGGGGGCTGCTAGATAGGAAGCAAAACAAGAGACGTAAAGGTCGTAGGTTCAATTTCTTCTGTCGACGCTGGAAAGAGTCTTCAGAAGGGTCATCTTGAGTAATGATGCCAGAAGCCTTGTCAGAGCCGTCTGGAGCTATCTGTTTGCTTATGCAAGAAATCCTCCTTTTTAATTATCTACGCTTACTGTGTTATCAAGCTGGGAACCTGGACTCCTGACAGGGAGGGTGTGTAGCCTGGGAAGATTTGCAAGGGCTGGGCAGAAAGGCCTGGCAGCCCACATTTGGTACCCAGGTCACCTCTGATTCACATTAAGATCTAGTTTTCTGGAAATGACCTGGAGCGAAACTGGACAAAATAATGACAGGAGGGGCAAGAGGAATTCTCCGCGGGAGTTTCCTCTGGGCAGCAGCTCAGGGAGTTCAGACACAAGAGAACGGGATCTCTTGTGCTGCTTGCTCTCAGTTACTGAAGATGCCTCCAGGCTCTCTCAGTGGAGCATCTCAGCATCTCCTCCCTCCCTCTTTGTTCTTCACTCCATCCCTCATGAGGGAATTCTTGGCGGGTGTGAAGGAGCCATGTGTTGCACTTCTGAAGGTGAAAGCCTCAATGTGTACATAGAAGTCAAAGCCCGCTACAAATAAAGGCTTTGAAAACCACATTAATATATACCACAGGGGTGATGGCGCCCCGTTTCCCCCAAAGATCACAAACATGCAATATGCCGTTTAAGCGAAACCTTGCAGGCCTGTGCTACATATGCTCAATGGAGCACATGTTGACTGCTTTCATTATTCACCTCAGCCACAATACTGCAGTTGGTACAAAGCCCCTTTGGGGAGGAAGAGTTGGGGTGGGAGTTTGCTTTTCAATCCACACCCCCACCACAATTCTAATTGAGGCGCGATTATGAAGAACAAATGGCAGTGTTCCTTCACAAGGAAAATGTCTCGCTCCTCTGAGAGCTCAGCGGTAACTTTTCCCACCCAAAAGGAATTCTAAAGAATTGGCATGTCTGCTCCCAGGAGGAACCAGGAGTTTATTAGTCAGGCTGAGCCTATACACACCGAAAACAGTGTGTGGGCATTTGTGTGAGTGTATGCACAAGCACACGCAAATATAAGAGGGAAGATGTGAATGTTCTCATAATGCCTTGTTTGAGATCCCCAGACGATGCAATGAACTTTAATTTCACCTCGGGAGATATCTCCCACTGTTTTGTTCTCTCCCCCCTCCCATTCAGTTACTCTCCCCCACCCAATATATGGATGACAGACTGAAAATGGGGATTTTTCTACATTCACAGAATGGAAGGTGAAGCGAAGGAGCCAAGAAAAGGGAGATAAATAAAAGAGAATGAGAGATGCTAAAGCTGGAGATGAAAACAGGACAAAGGGAAGATTTGAAAGAGGAAGGAGACGAGTCAAGGTTTTGATAACCCATTAGCAAAGAAAAGCCTAAGCAAATAACACGATAGGGAAATAGCTTTATACCATTAGAGGAGAATAAAAGCTGGATGCCCATTAGCCTCTGTTCTGGCAAGCGTCACTGAAATTAATTCACGACTTTCAGCTATCCCCAGTAAACAGACACTGAAAAATCACACTATTGATGGGAATTAGTTGTGGCTCTGGACCACGTTGATGGGATTCTGCCACATGGCCAAGTCCTTTGCCTCTGTTTGCATTATTTTATGATCAATGGTTGTTCTATTGCTGATGTTTCGATTTGTGTCCTTTGATTTTGCTTAATTGTCACGGGGGCCACTTTAGGGTCATTTATGACAGAGAGCGGTATGGAAGAATCTTACGTAGAACATTATTATCCTCCTTAGGAGAATGCTGTGATGTTTGATTTCGTTTTGTCTGGTGGCAATTTTAGCAAAATTCACCCAGCCAACACCCCTATCAGCTGGGACACAGATGGCCAGGAGTGTGGTAAAATGCATGCAACAGTACTAGGAGAATGAAGAGATAATAATGGTAGGAAATGCTGTCCGGTTTCTGAGGCAGCGTGGAAGGAATCACCCCTTGTTATGTTTAAGTTATTGGCAAGATGGCCCAATGTTGTTGAGGTTCTAGGCCTCAATTGTATCTTAATTATTTCTTTTAAGCGAGTTAAGTCCAATGATTACGTATCAGTGCCTACTTTTACAGGAAGCCTGAGCCTCTGACAAGCTACTACAGAAAGGGGATAAGAAAAGAAGTGTGCCACTATTGGCAGGACCTCACGAAGATCTGGAGTTCTTTTCTTCTCAAAAGCATTTTAAAGAGCATCTGGTTCTCAAGAGTGTAACTTCAGTGCAAGGAAACCACATGGAATGAATGAAAAGACCCTGAAGCTATTGATCTTCAACATATTTTTAAAAGACAGATTCATCCCACTACGGGTATAAAATAGGCTTGTAAGCAGTCATTCGCCTAAACCTCTTGTGCTGAGTAAAACTGCATTGCGGTGACTAGCTAATAACTTTTTCCATGCCTGGAGTAGAAATCTTCTCTGCCAGTCTTAATGCAGGGACTGTTCCCAAAAGTTTCTAGTTTCTTATCCTCTGCATTGGAAACAAGATTCTTTCAAGTGACTGATGTCTTATTTTATTTTATTTTTTTTTAAAAAAATGAATTTTGGCAGCTTGCTAATCTTTTTAAGATGAGCTAATTGCTTTTGCCTATTAGGAAAGGGAAAAGGAAAAGGAAAAACGTTAAAATCTATTCAAAAGAACAATAATACCATCTGAAAGAGGCACACTAGTGAGCAGGGCAGCAGTGGAGGCTGGTGATCTGAAAGCTGGTAGGCGAAACTGTCAGATCAAGAACTCTTCAGAAGATAGTACTGTATCTGAGTAAGAATAAGGGCGGTGAAGTACTTGCGGACAAAGAGCCTTTGTTCCACGTTAAAAAGGGATGTGCTCGTAAAATACTTTCTATGTCCGTGTAAGCGTTTAATGCGTGAATGTGAGAAGCACATGTTTGGAAGTGAATTGCAGGCGACTCCCCACTTACACAGGGGTTACGTTCCATGCCCTCGCCTTTTAGAAGCTTGCATAACAAAAAACAACCCATGTTGTACCTTCGCCTCCAGATCGAGAAAGGACAGAGAAGAGCATGTCTGAGCCCACTGCAATACAGTGGTAAAAGGTAAAGGGAACCCCTGACCATTAGGTCCAGTCGTGACCGACTCTGGGGTTGCGGCGCTCGTCTCGCTTTATTGGAAGAGGGAGCCGGCGTACAGCTTCCGGGTCATGTGGCCAGCATAACCAAGCCGCTTCTGGTGAACCAGAGCAGCGCACGGAAACACCGTTTACCTTCCCGCTAGAGCGGTACCTATTTATCTACTTGCACTTTAACGTGCTTTCAAACTGCTAGGTTGGCAGGAGCAGGGACCGAACAATGGGAGCTCACCCCGTTGCAGGGATTTGAACCGCCAACCTTCTGATCGGCAAGTCCTAGGCTCTGTGGTTTAACCCACAGCACCACCTGCGTCCCAATACAGTGGTACCTTGGGTTAAAAACTTAATTCGTTCTGGAGGTCCGTTCTTAACCTGAAACTGTTCTTAACCTGAGGTACCACTTTAGCTAATGGGGCCTCCCGCTGCACGATTTCTGTTCTCATCCTGAAGCAAAGTTCTTAACCCGAGGTACTATTTCTGGGTTAGCGGAGTCTGTAACCTGAAGCATCTGGAACCTGAAGCGTCTGGAACCCGAGGTACCACTATACAGCTTCCTGCCCCACAGCTGTTGAGCATGGTAGCATCACAGCATCGAGAGCTCCTAAGCGCCATTTTGGAGGCCGTCCCCTTTTTTAAGCCTTTAAAACCTCTTTCACATTTCTTCCCAGTGCTGCTGCCTGTGAAGTTTCTTCACAAAGCTTTTCCGAATAAGATTCTCGGTGCTGAAATGTAAACAAAACTTTACATATGTCTGGGCCTGGTTAGAAGCAGAGGAATGGAGGGAGAAGCCAGCTGGGTAACCCCCAAGGGGACTGGTGGTGGGACAACGCCGAGTGGTCACAGGGAGAAGAGAGAGAAGACTAGAAGGAGAAGGTGTCAAAAGCTGAAGAGATAACAGGGTTTAGTGAGCAGGGAAAGGGGCTGCAGAGAGCAGGCCAGACTTAGAGGCAGAAGTAGATGCTGAAGGGGGAGGGGCAAAAGCAGAGATGAGGCAGGCTAGTGAAGAAGCCAGTGGGTCCCTCCCTCCTGCTATGGCCAGCTCCCTGCCCCTGGTTTCCCAGAACCAGAAGAGGTGTGAAGAGGGTGGAGCATAGATAGACACACTGGCAGAGTCTCAGATTGCTTGAAAAAGACCCTGGGGAAGAGGAGACTTAGACAATTGTGGAAAGGTGGGGGACCTCCAGTCCTCACAACTGCTTCATTGGGGCCAGTTCTACTGGGATGAGGTGCTGTGCTCACTAGGCCTGTCCTCCTGAGTCAGCCTTGTTTTCATGAATAAGGAGTTAACTTCACTGATGCTGTGTGATTTATTGGTGACCTGCTCCTGATACCCACCCCTGACATTCGACCAGTGGATGGATTGATCCTGACTTTCAAAATGGAAACATATCCTAGAGCACTGTTTCCCAACGTTGGGCCTTCAGCTGTTTTTGGACTACAACTCCCATCATAGAAGACCACTAGCAAGACCAGTGGTCAGGGATGATGGGAATTGTAGTCCGAAAACAACTGGAGATCCAAAGTTGGGAAACATTGTCCTAGAGTCAAGACTAGAACCCTGAAAAAAAAAATGCAGCCTGCTTTAAAACCTACACCAGGTTATATCATTGCCCCAGTAGTATCCTTCCTCTTCCGACAAATATCATGGCTGCTAAACTACCTTGAGTATTTCTAATCTCACGTGAGCTTTGCCTATAAGCAGGGTATTTGAATCAAGCCATTGGAGGCGCTGAACATTGCCCTCCGAATATGACTGCATTTGTATGACTATGTGGTATGACTTGCAAGGCCAAAGTATCCTCAGACCCAACAGCAATTGATAGCAGATTTAAAGGTTGTGTTGGGAACCAGAAGAGCTCACTTAATCAGGCTCTTAGATACAAGGGCGCCATTGTAACAGCAACCCTGATCCGCCAGGGCGTTTTGAGCCCAGAAAGCTCATCCTTCTTCCCTTTCCTGAAAACTCGCCTGATTATTATTGTGATGATGATGATGATGATGATGATGATGATGATGATGATGATTGCTGTCCAGTACAATCTTGACATTCCTGCCACGTGCCAGCATGTTGCGGCACAAGATCTGTGTTCTTAAAGCTGAAATCTTCAAAAGGTGCTTCCTTGTAAACCTTATTTTTCTTTTCCTGATACTCTTCTGTCCTAATTTAGCACTCGCAGGGACTGACTCTTGGCATGGGCTCATCCACACTTTCCCATGGGAAAACCTGCTTTTTACCACTGAATAGGAGCAATCAAGTTCTCCATGGATTGATGTCTGCTCTGATTCAGCGGTAGAGAGCGGGTTTTCTCAGGGAAAGTGGTGGGGAAATGGGAATACCACTCCGTCCCATGCTTTCTAGGCATGGGACAAGTGGGACTGAACAAGCAGTCTACAGAATCTTGGGCACCACCTTCATTGGGTTCTAAAGCAGAAGTTAGCCATGACTACTGGAGGCAGTGGAAGACAGGAGTGCCTGGCATGGTCTGGTCCATAGGGTCACGAAGAGTCGGACACGACTAAACAACAACAACAGCCATAGCCTCTGCCTTGGCTTATCTCCTGTGCATGTGTTTTGAGATCTCTGGCATACTCTTGAATAACTGGACGAATTAAGAATATAGTCATGACTGGGATAAATAGGAGATTCGGTTTTGTTATAGAAAAAAACGACATACCTTACAGGGCTAATACAAAGGCAAATACTGAGATAAAATACGTGTATGTGCTTGTGAAACATGGACCACTTATAAACACCACCTCCAACTCCTTGAAAGAGTCCATCAATGGTGTCTCCAAAAATTTTTACACATCACTTGGGAAGACAGGAGAACTAATACCAGTGTACTGGAGGAAGCAAAGATCACCAGTGTTGAAGCAACGATTCTCCAACATCAACTTCGTTGGACTGGTCATGTTGTTCGGATGCCTGATGATCGTCTTCCAAAGCAACTACTCTAATTCAAACTTAAAAATGGAAAGTGTAATGCTGGTGGTCAACAAAAGAGAGCTTAAAGACTCTCTCAAGGCAAACCTTTAAAAATGTAGTATAAACACCAACAATTGGGAAACACTTGTCTGTGAGAGCTCCAACTGGAGAACAGCCTTTACCAAAGGTGTCGTGGGCTTTGAAGACACTCGAACTCAGGACGCAAGGGGAAAACGTGCTAAGAGGAAGGTACGCTTGGCAAACCCCACCGATATCAGCTCCCACCCGAAAACCTATCTCCCCACTGTGGAAGGATGTGTGGGTCCAGAATTGGCCTCCTCAGTCACTTACGGACACTGTTAAGACTGTGTTCATGGAAGACAATCTTACTCAGCTACGAGTGATCGCCAAAGAAGAAGAAAATATGTGTTTAGTATGCACATCACATTCAAGCACATTGCCTCCTAATCTCATTTCCTCTCTCCACCAGCATTTATTTACTGATTGATTTAATGTCTGTCCCATTCTTCCTCTCAAAGAAGCCGAGGGCACAGACCCTGTTCCTGTGCCCCATGGCCTCAGCAAAATTCGCCAGAGGGATGGGGATTTTGGTCCCGACCCTCCACAATGCCAGTGGGAAATGTCCCCTCATATGACTGTTGTGAAGCTTAATCAGACAAACCATCCTGTTATCTCAGTGCTGAGTAGGGAAGAAGGCAGGCCACGCATTCTCAATAAATAACAGGCCAAGAAGACTAAAGGTCTCCTACTGAATAATCTGCTAGGTAGGCCCACACGCCCCCTATTTCCGTGCCTTATTTGCTGTGATTTATTCACACCGCATCAAGAGCCACATTGTTATTCCCATTCTCCGGGGGTAAACAAGGAACATGAGACTGTTTATAGAGGGCTCGAGACCTTCAGAGGGAAAGCGCTACAGAAGTGCAAAACGCTCAGATCAGCTTCTTGAATATGGATGTCCATCTGAGCACTGAATATAGATGGGGGATCTCAAAGGTTCTGTTGCTTCAATTATAGAAAAATGTTCAAAGGGGACTGTGCATCAATGGCATCAATCACAGCCACAGTATACAGAATCATTGGGTCTACCCTTCGCCTCCATTTAGAGATGGGCTGTGTCGGATTCCACCCGCCATCCCATCGACTCGGGATGCTCTGGGACCACCGGAAATAACTTCTCCAGCGAGCCCCTCTCTCTTGCCACCCCATTTTTTTCTGAGCTGCAGCAGTGCTGCTCCTGTATTTCCAAGACACAAGGAGTTAAAAGAGGCCACTTCTGCAGCTCATTTCACCAAGTTGCCATGGCAACCGGAATTATTTCCAAAGTTTATTTTTCCTCCCTCACCCGATATTGCACTGCATATCCCAAAGCGCGCGCGTGCGTACACACACACACACACACACGTACAGTACACACATTTGTACACAACACCACAGTTTCCTCTCCAGGAATTGAGCTCTTTAAAGGAACAGGAAGCCTCTTGGGAACAAATGAAGCCAATATGTTTCAGCTGCAGCCTTCCTCTCCCTCGCTCCATGCAACCTTTCTGCATTTGCCCAGGGATGATTCTCCAAACATCGCCCGCCTTCTTTCTAAGTAAACAACTCTCTCTTTGGCCATTTCTTTTCTAGATCCTAGCCACAAAAGAGCTCCAGGTTGTTGTTTTTATGCAGCCAGAAAACCCCTTGTCCTCTACTGAAAATGTACACTGGTGCCTTTTAACACTTTGATTATTAATTGCCGGAACAGAATCTTATCCGTCGTTTGCTCCGTATGCCTCAAAAATTGGCTGGGGAAAAACTTAAATAAGGCAAAGCAGAAAAGAGTGCAGCATTGGTTCAAAAGCTTCTTGGATTTGCAGAAGAAGGTTCCCTAGAGATGGAAACTTGATGCGAGAAAGCCAGCCTGAAAGAAGGAAGAACTTAGCACAAAGAACTGTTGCCAAATTGATCCTTTAATTATAATATTAGCCTTTTTTTATCAAAGGCTTAGTGGCAGGGGGAAGAGAGAGCTTATAAAATGGAGATCGCCAGATTTAATTTTATCAGAAAGAGCACAGGCAGACTAAAAGGGGGTTTAAATTACTCTCTGATTTGAAACAAGTGGAAGGACACATCTTCCCAATGGCGGGTCCCTTTCTGGTTTTAGCACATTGTAGAATTTGGGGACCTTCATCTCCAAGAATCTCCTGGGGCCAATCCTGGAGGTTTGACAAGCCACCATTGTCGTCTCACAACAGCAACTGCTAGTCAGGAGCTCACACAAGTCTCTCCTTCCTGGCCATCGCTGGTCTCTTGAGCTGTTAAGAAAAGGCCACAACTGATAGCTCACTTGGTAGAGCAAGTGTATCTGAAGAAGTGTGCATGCACACGAAAGCTCATACCAAGAACTGACTTAGTTGGTCTTTAAGGTGCTACTGGAAGGAATTTGTTTTGTTTTGACTATGGCAGACCAACACGGCTACCTATCTGTAATTGGTAGAGCATGTGACTCATAATCTCAGGGTTGTGGGTTTGAGCCCCACGTTGGGCAACAGATTCCTGCATTGCAGGGGGGTTGGACTAGATGATCCTTTAGGTCCTTTCGAATTTCCAACAGCTCACTGGAAGGACAGATCCTGAAGCTGAGGCTCCAATACTTTGGCCACAGCGGTGTAGCGTGGGTTGTCAGCACCCGGGGCAAGGCAAGTAATTTGCGCCCCTAACCCCTAACCAGCCGCCGCTGCCAGCTTCTTCTTGCTGCTGCCTGGGCTGCTGCCATGGAGCTCTGCTACAGCCTGCGCCCGAGGCTCTTCGGCGACTCTGGAGGCGGCGAGCGTGCCCCCCCCAGATGTTGCGCCCGGTGCGGCCGGCCCCCCCTGCACCCCCCACGCTACGCCACTGCTGGAAAAGACCCTGATGCTGGGAAAGATGGAGGGCACAAGGAGAAGGGGCGACAGAGGACGAGATGGTGGGACAGTGTTCTCGAAGCTACCAGCAGGAGTTTGACCAAACTGTGGGAGGCAGAGGAAGACAGGAGTGCCTGGCGTGCTCAGGTCCATGGGGTCATGAAGAGTCGGACACGACTAAACGACTAAACAACAACAACAACAATTTCCAACAGAAAATGAGAGCAAGGGAACATGAGAGCATCATCTAATGATCTTTCCTTTTGGCGGCAGCTGTGCACTGACCTGAACATGAAACTTAAAACCGTGAGGTTTACGGAGTAGTTCACAACTCAGTTGAATATGAATTGGTTTTGTTTGGGGATGATATACTTTTGTTTATTACAAAACCTCACACCAGTGTTCCAAGGTTAATGCAAGCAAATGATATCGTTGCTCAAATCTCCAGTTACTTTATTAACTGGGCTGAATCAGAACTGATGCCAATAAGTGAAAAAGTGCTTTGATATTCATTTAGGAAATATCTGTTCCATATTTGTTCAGAATCTGTTAAGTGTTTAGGTATTTCAGTAACAAGTGACACAATCCAGTTAGCATCATGCGATAGGAATGATAAAAGAGTATTCTTTAGACATTGATAGACGGGAGTCATTACACCTAAAATGAATATTATTTATGCTCTAAAAATGAATATTATTCTCAGCTTAATCTATATTCAAAAATTAAATTCCTTATTCCTTAAATTCCTTATTCATCCTGTTAGAAACTTTCACACGCAGACTAAGCGATACATAAATTTTTTTAAAAAATTTTTTTTAAACAAAAACGTGCTCCAACTCTAAAATGGAATTTGGCTGACAATTTAGCACTTGATTGGAGGGGAACAGAGGAGGGGCACTTCAGCCAAGTGTCACTCACCTAAAATACAAAGTGTTTTATTGAAAGGAAGTGCAAAAGTAGTTGAAATACAGATGAACAGAATTATTGGCTCTGGTCCCTAATTTGGTTCCTGAACTGATTAAGGTTCTAATATATAATCCGTTTTGAAACCAAATTACTATAAACAGGCTATGCTCTGCCTCCACAGCTGGCGACAGTAATGATTCTGAAAACTAGTTGATGAAAAGGACATGTGGGGAGAGGGCCTTTGTGCTTTAATCCTACTTGTAAAGGTAAAGGTACCCCGACAATTAAGTCCAATCATGGCTGACTCTGGGGTTGTGGCGCTCATCTCGCTTTATTGGCCGAGGGAGCCGGCGTACAGCTTCCGGGTCGTGTGGCCAGCATGTCTAAGCCGCTTCTGGTGAATCAGAGCAGCGCACGGAAACAATGTTTACCTTCCCGCCGGAGCGGTACCTATTTATCTACTTGCACTTTGATGTGCTTTCGAACTGCTAGGTTGGCAGGAGCAGGGACCGAGTGACGGGATTTGAACCGCCGACCTTCTGATCAGCTAGTCCTAGGCTCTGTGGTTTAACCCACAGCACCACCTGTGTCCCTTAGGTTCTAATACTACTTATAGGTTTCCCCAAATCCTCTAGTTAGCCACTGTGAAAACAGAATGCTGGATAAGATGGGCCATTGGCCTGATCCTGCACAACCTTCTTACTTTCTTACGTCTTGTCCAGAGCAGGTCCACTGAAGTCTCCTGCTTGGACTACTGCAATGCACTCTACATTCGGCTACCTTTAAAGGTGACTCGGAAACTGTGATTAATCCAGCATGTGGCAGCTAGACTGGTGACTGGGAGTGGCTGCCGAGACCACATAACACCGGTCCTGAAAGATCTTCATTGGCTTCCAGTACGTTTCTGAGCACAATTCAAAGTGTTGGTGCTGACCTTTTAAGCCCTAAATGGCCTTGGGCCTGTATACCTGAAGGAGCATCTCCACCCCCATCATTCTGCCCAGACACTGAGGTCCACCTCCAAGGGTCTTCTGGTGGTTCCCTCACTGCGAGAAGTGAGGTTACAGGGAACCAGGCAGAGGGCCTTCTCGGTAGTGGCGCCCCACTCTGTGGAACGCCCTCCCAGCAGATGTCATGGCAATACACAACTATTTTACTTTTAAAAGACAACTGGAGGCGGCCCTGTTTAGGGAAGCTTTTAATGTCTGGCGCTGTATTGTTTTTAATATTTGGTTGGAAGCTGCCCAGAGTGGCTGGGGAAACCCAGCTGGATGGGCAGGGTATAAATAAATTATTATTATTATTATTATTATTATTATTATTATTATTATTATTAACTCCAGATTTCATGGCATCTCTGAATCCAAATTGGCTCAAAGAATCACGGGAGCAGCAACCAGTTATAGAATAAGTTGAGCCATTCCAAAGGTCTTCGCAAGTCAATAATAGAAATACTTTCGAGAGACTTCTTGCCAGCAGTATTAGCCCCTGCCTTTATGCCAAACCCAGCAATGTCTGATTCAAAGTCTGAACAAGTGCGTGTGGCTCTTCTCAACTTTGATATATTGCTCCAGAAAGCCAGACGCTTCTCTTTCATTGCTCCTGTTCATTTTATCCAGGGAAGGGAAGGACTTGGCAATCGATACTTCTTGGCAACAAGCCACTGAGCATATTGAGATTGAGAGCATCAGAACAACCCAACGACATCAGACACCTAAATCAGCATCATGATGCTTTCAACTTTGACCAAGTTTGGATGCTGAGGAAAGTTGGCTAACTTTACATTCTGTAGCAGAAAACTCCAACCTTAGTTGTCTTCGGTAGAAGCAAAGCATAGGGTGCAATGCCTCTTCTTCTTTTTCAGTCAACATCTGATTTCAGGATCAACTGTCTCTCTGCTCAACTCAGTGACTATATACATTAAGCGATCATTAAATTAAACGGGTCCATACACAAGCTATGCATGGCAAAAGCATGAATACCCTTTGCTTCAAAAAAAAGGGGGTGAATGTGGTGTCCTACATTGATATCAGTGTTTTGCATTATTTTGAGATTTTAAAAAGTAACTACAACTAGGACCCTCGTACCTACGGGACCGCCTCTCCTGGTATGCCCTGCAGAGGACCTTAAGGTCCACAAAAAACAACACTTTGGAGGTCCCAAGCCGCAAGGTGGTTAGATTGGTCTCAGCTAGGGCCAGGGCCTTTTCAGCACTGGCCCCGATGTGGTGGAACGCTCTGTCACAAGAGACTAGGGCCCTGCGGGACTTGACATCTTTCCGCAGGGCCTGCAAGACAGAGCTGTTCCACCTGGCCTTTGGTTTGGACTCAGTCTGACCCTTATGCTTCCCTCCCCTTATGGTTTTGATTTATGGGCTACTATTAAAATGAGGCTGCATTTTAAATTGTATTTTAACCCATATTTTAATAAAACCCATATTTTTTGTTTGTTTGTTTGTCCCCCCCCCCCATTGTTTTATTGCAATTTTATTGATGTTAGCCGCCCTGAGCCTGGCTCTGGCGGGGAGGGCAGGGTATAAATAAAATTATTATTATTATTATTATTATTATTATTATTATTATTATTATTATTATAACTGTTTTGCAACAACTCCAGACATCCCTAGAAAAAGAAAGAGAGCTAATAGTTATGTAAAGAAGACATCCAATCTATGTACTGCCATGTCTAAATACCAATGGGAAGATTTTTAGCAGGTCACAGTCAAAATCCTGGGGAAAGTGGTTTATCTGTCACATAGCAATAATTCACAGCACCCTTAAAAAGCTAGCTACAGTTCCCAGGTTCTTTTGGGGAAGCCGTGTGCTTTTAATGCGTGTGCTTTTAATGTACTCTAAACACACAAAATGCAGGCTCCGTGAGCTAGGAAACTTAAAATAAAGAGGGTCTGAGGTTCTACGAATCTGGCCAGACTTTCCAGATTCCACCTGACAATCCACATTTTATCATTTGTGGCACAGCTCTGGCCATGCAGAATGTCAGAACTCCTACCGCCCAACTGATACTAAATCACAGGCATTTGGACTGGTGTGCCATTGTCTGCTCCAAGTTGGCAAACATTCCCCAGGGCATTATCTTTATGAAAAGAGACACAAAGAAGGAACACAGATCTAGAAGCTATTAGTGCAAAGCGACAAATTGTTCAGCCAAGTGAAGTGATACGCAGAACACCAACACTACTAGGGAAGTCAACCAAAGAATCTGGCTTATCAAAACCCGAGATGTGCAGGGATGATCTTACATAGCATTGCATATTAGTATGTGGTAGGCTAACAAGTAAAATCTGTAGGGCTATTACTCAGTTTGAAACACCTTACTTGGTGAAGCCACTTCCGCCCTGCAAAGGAGGTGGTGTTGCGGGCTTCACACCCCCAGCCCCCGCACGATTGGGTGAATCCCCGGCTGTGTCACCCCCTGGCCAGCCAATTGCCTGGCTCAGGGGGTGTGACCTGCCCTATTTAATGCTGGCACGGCCGGGGATCTCCCTCCTTTGCCGCCTCCAGATGCTCCTGTTTCCCACCCTCCCGCCCTATAAGGTTTTCGTTCCTTGACCTTGCTATGGACCTCGGTTGGTCGCCGTTGAGGGGCCTGGTAGGAATTTTTCCACTTGGCAAATTGGCACCAGCCACTTGGTTTTCGCCTACCTCGTAGCAAATCGTCACAACTTTCTTGGTATTGGCGGTTAGGCATTGGTATTGCTCTGTAGATGGAAGAGGGGAGATAGCGCCATCACCTGCCCCACATATTGAAGGGTAGTCCGATAAAGGATTCTGGGGTGTGTGGCCCTGTCCAAAGCCTATGGAGGTGAGGGCCTAAGGCACACCCCCAATCAGTGACCCTGGGGGAGTTCCTAGTTGATGCGCATCAGCAGGACTAAACATTAGGAAGAACTTCCTGACAGTAAGAGCTGTTCGACAGTGGAATTTGCTGCCAAGGAGTGTGGTGGAGTCTCCTTCTTTGGAGGTCTTTAAGCAGAGGCTTGACAACCATATGTCAGGAGTGCTCTGATGGTATTTCCTGCTTGGCAGGGGGTTGGACTCGATGGCCCTTGGTCTCTTCCAACTCTATGATTCTATGACTCCCCCTACTGGTGGTTAACCCTTCCCGGACTTCAAGCGGATAGGCTGAAGCCAGATATGGTCGGTTACGACCAATGCCTAAGCCAATATCGCTCATTACTTGTAACCAATAAAGTTGTGGCCATATTTATCCCATTAACCTTAATAATTGTGTCATGTGTCTATTTCCACTGGGGGGGGGACTCGCCACGCAGATTGCATGCTTTTAATTTATTGATCAATCAGTTAAATCTGTGTATGTCTGCATATAAATAAAACTACATTTCGAGGGGGGGGGTAGATAATGCAAATCCATACACAGCAGAGCAAGCATAACCTTAAGAGGCATAAGAACATAGAAGAGCCCAGCTAAATGATCTAGTCCAGGACTCAAGAATTTGAGGCCAATGTGTTAAAGAATTTGACCACATTGCTCAAAGGTTGCTGGATTCATCCTACAACATATTGCTCCAACCAAAGTCAGAACCCTATTTGTTTTTTTCTTTTCTTTTTCAGAGGCCAAATAAGGTATAGGTCATGGGATCTGGGCAAAGTCCCAAGGTTCAAGGCCCAGATGGAGAGGCCTGGAAGACCACACTGAGCCTCTGGGTTGCGGTTCCCCATCTCAGCTTTAAGGCATTTCCCAATCTTTTATCAGATTGGGGGTTAAAGGAGAACCACGCTTGGGAATTGCACCATGTGGGGCTCAAGGAAACGTCTAAAGGCTTGCTTATTTACCTTTGGTCTCCCATCATACCATTTTTCAAGGATGTTTCTAGATAAGCCCAAGGCTTCTTTCTACCTTGAAGTCCAAGAGTGCCTGACCACACAAGAATTTCTACCTATCCACAAAGAACCTTGGTATATCACTTAAACTCTCAAGTCATTGTCAGGGATGGTCTTTGGTAACATGGCCCCTGAGCAAGGACCAAATATGGTTCCCAACTTCAAATATTTCTTATTTACACAATAATTCCTTTTGGCACAGTTGCTTTTTTATGGATCTTCTCAGCAGGTACCTGCATTATTATTATTATTATTATTATTATTATTATTATTATTAGTCCCCTCAGCTCAGTGCCCTGAATCTAGCACTGTCACTGTGAATACCTAACAAACCACTCCTACCCCTTATTTAAGAAAGGCAAATTCTTAACACTTTAACCCTTCCATTTCCCTGTCTCTGTCACTCACTGACTCACTCACTGATTTTGCTGTTTCATTCTATCCTCCAGTGGCCAGAATCTGTGCTATTTATGTTTCAAGATGCCCTCTTGTACTTAGGCTTCCATTTCAGCCTCTCATTGTTATCCACCTACATTTGTATCTCTTCAGAGAAATAGCCACTCTATGTTGTTCGTTTATGCAGGGCAGGCTTTGTGAAGTGTTCACAAAAATAGATGGATGTATCCACTAACCTTCCCTCTATTTTGTAATAAAGCTGGAACCTGTTTCGTACCTGCAGTCAAAGTCTGTGTTATCTTGCTATTCCTACCCCCCAACACCAACCCCACCCCGTAGTTGCTGTGCAAGAAAACACCTTTGTGATGAATCACAACTCTAAGCTCAACATTTGTGATCAAGGGCATGTGTTAACAACAGGTGTGTATATATGTTTGTACTCATGCATGTATGTACAGAAGGGGACTATATTATGGCCACCAAAGCAATTTCCAGGACAGCTTACGAAATGTTAAAACACAATCAAACAAGTTTAAAACATACAAATTAAAAATGTACAAAAACGACTCCGTCCCCAAAAACTGACAGAAAGAAGTCTGCCAAATTTCAAAACTTTCTTACAGAAAAAAGCTGGCCAACTGGAAGGATCACAAACCAGCCTGGCAATATTCCCCACTCTCTGCTCACACACACCACCAGACAAGCTGTGCTCAAAACAAAATCCAAGACAGGAACTTGAGAGCTGAAGAGTAGCACAGCCTTAGGCTGACTCAGACGATGCAGAGAAGAGAGTTTTTCAGGACACTAATATGGTGCGATAGAACCGTAATTGTCAGCTGCGCAAATGTTCATTCTTCTGCCCCTCTGTGATAAAAGTAGCTAAACTTTCTTGGCCCAAGGGTTGCATTTGCTCTCATTTACCAGCTCTTCAAGGGCCGTGTGCCAGATCTGGCTGTGGCCAAAGTAAAGAAGGTGCTCACAGACACAGCTCTTGCACCTAGACAAAAGCCTGGGCATGCACACACACAGCCCCCCAACTGTGATGGCCTGGGATTCCGATTCAGAGGCTGAACCAGAGGAATCCCAGCCTGCACAGGAGTCCCCGCCTCCAGGGCCGGCTGAACTGGGGCAGGGCCTTGATACTGAAGCGCCTGCACCTGTGCCGGATCCTCAGGAGCAGGCACCAGGTGATTCCACTCTGGCTCCAGAGGTGGTTGAGGACTCAGTGCCTGCAGGTGAGTCTCCCCCTGGGCCCAGTAACCCTTCAGCCTCTCCTGAACTGCAGAGGCTCAGGGCAGAGAGGCGAAGGGAACTGGTTTCTCCCAGGAGGAGTGCTCGCCTTAAGGCCAGGAGAGGCGGGTCTCCTGGGGGCCGGGACCGCCCCTGGCCTCAGAGAAGATAAAGGCCAGTCAGCCCGGTCCCAGGTTGCGGGAGCAACGTCGATGAAGAGCTGTTTCGGCCAGCATCCAGTCCTGTTCCTCCAGTGTTCCTGTCTGCGCCCGGCTTCCTGCTTCGGACCTCGTCCTGCTCCTTTGGAACTGTTTCCAGGCTATTGACCCAGGACCGGACTTTGACTACACCAACGGTAACCTTCCCCCCGGGACCAGCACACCAACCCTGACAACGCTTACCCCTGCCAATCAGCAGAGGCACGGGGACACGATTTTCTTCTCAATTGCAATACCAAGCTATACAGAGAAAAAGCTCTCTGTCCAGCCCAGCGCTGCAATGGGAAGGGAAATTGCTCCACCCACTATTTAGATGCTCTCTGAAAAGCAGCAAAGGAATTTTTCACAACCGCCCTGCCCTGCCCTGAAGTCCAGCAGTGATCAAGTTGCAGAGTCATAAGGTACAGAGTCACCAGCTAAGGAGACAGACCAAATATCTAAACCTGGGTCTGGTGACCAGGAAGCTACTAAATCTGTTAAGTCGTGGGTGAACATATCAGACGACACAGCGATTCTTCAAACAGCTCTTGATTATCCACAGGCCCAGTACAGAACTGGGCTGAAGGGTTCAGCCAACCTGCTTATATAGAGCTCAACTACAACGCAACAGTAGCAACTTTCTGTAACTATCCAATCACTGAACGTCACTTTCAATTCCTTATTTGCATATGCGGACCTGAGTGAAAACTATCTACAGTATCCCCCTGCTGGCCCAGGGTGAGAACGTCAGTACATAACAAAATCCAAGGCTGGCAGGCAGAAGTTCCCTGGACTAGATCCCTCAGCACCATGGCTAGTTCTTGCCTACGGCTCGCAGTAAGCAAAGAGAGAGCTTAAGCATGACTCCCTGTTCAGATAACACGTTAAGTCAAACCTTGGTTTCTCTCAGCACAGCATGGCAGTAGAAAGGATCAAGGAGGAACAAAGCAGCTGTGAAGTCCTCTTTGCATGGTCTTGCTAAGCCATGCTTTGGCTTAATATGTTGCACAGACCAGGTCACTGGGATGCTGTTGCCATAATGGCCCGTGCTTCCAGGCCTTCATCTCCTCTCCCTTCTGTTTCCAGCTTTTCCATCTTCTTCTCACTCCCTCAGCTCCCTCCCAGGCAATGTTTGGAGCATAAAATGAGATAGTCCCATCAGATACGTTAACCCGAGATCCTTGCAGGAAGGAGAAGGTATAAAATGGAGATAAATAAGTTCCCCAGCTCTGCAGCAGAATCCAGAAATCAGCCACGGCAATTTTAAAAACAGGAAGCCACGAAGAATAGCATATCCAGGGGAAACTCATTAGGCAGAGCATAATTACAGAGTTTGTCAGGAGACTGGTTAATACCCCATTATTCGAGGTGAATTTAGAGAGTTCTCTTTCTTTTCCCTCTGAAATAAAGCATTTTTCACACTAGATGCACCAAGCTGAGACATTGATGTTGTGCTGACTGATCCCCAGACATTAATAACCTAGAAGTATGAATACCTCTGCATGACCTAAGCAGACGTTGGATGCTTACCGAAGGAACAATCCAGCCATCCCTACTGCTCTTTGGCTCCAGCTGTAGCCACTTATTTGTGTTTACTCTCAAAGTCACCTATAAAGTTCGTCACAGCATTGCATTAATGTTTGGTGGCAAGATATATAGTTGGTCTGGACAAAGTAAACGCTTTCCTCAAAGGACAAATGGAGTTTAAATGATTGGGCGTCACAGTCATTACCATGATGGGAAGGAATAAGATGCAGAATCTCAAACTTACAGGCTCCTGCCCACCCCCATCTTGTTATCAGTATTTTCATCCCTCCCATTGCAAGGATCACCAGATCATGTTTGTTTTACTTTCTGTCTGTGAGAAAGGAGGGGGCAGAAGCTACTCTTCCAGATTTCCATCCCTAGTACTGTGTGGGGTTTTTTTTATCTGTCCAGAGACAAGATGGCAGTATGAGAGAGCTGTATCTCTCATACATGTGTGCTGGGCCTGGGGATAACCCATGCAACGTGGTCCAGGACCGGTCCAGAATCCAAAGGTTCCGCTGGGAGTCAGTCCGAAAGGGCCAAGGCAGGACACGAGGCAGGAAACCAGGCAAGGACAGGTACAGGATCTCAGGCAGGATCTGGCATACAGCAATGTTGCAGCCTGGGGCGGCGTCCGACAGCCTTTTATCTTTGTCAGGGTAGCGGCCAGTCCCGATCCCCCAGCGACTCACCTCCCTGTTTCACCCAAAGGTGAGCACTCCTCCTGCAAGTACTCAGGTCTCTCCTTCTCTCAGACCTTAGTCTCTGCAGCTCGGGGGACGTCGGTGGGTTACTAGACCCAGAGGCCGTCTGAGCCTCCGCTGAACCAACTGGTAGCGGAGCAGAGGCAAAGGATCTGGTGCAGACTGAGACTCCTCTGGTTCAGGGCCGGTTGCTACCCCGACAAAGATAAAAGGCTGTCGGACCCCCGCCTTAAGAGAGAATATAATGAAAATGATATATAGGTAGTACATAACCCCAGTCAAGCTTGCAAAAATTTATCATTTGCCCGATAATAAATGTTGGAAATGTAAAGAGACGGAAGGTACATTCTTTCACCTTTGGTGGACGTGCCCAAAGATTAAGACCTTTTGGGAGATGATATATAATGAACTGAAAAAGGTATTTAAATATACCTTCCTTAAGAAACCAGAGGCCTTTCTCCTGGGCATGGTCAGCCAATTGGTGCCAAAGAAGGATAGAACTTTTTTTATGTATGCAACAACAGCAGCAAGAATACTCATCGCGAAGTATTGGAAGACACAAGATCTACCCACTCTGGAAGAATGGCAGATGAAGGTGATAGACTATATGGGACTAGCAGAAATGACTGGCAGAATCCGAGACCAGGGAAAAGAGTCATCGGAAGAAGACTGGAAGAAATTTAAAGACTATCTGCAGAGGCATTGTAAAATTAATGGATATTAGAATGATGTTGGACAGAAATTAAGTGGTTACCAGCTGTAATGTAAAGGTGGAGAAATAAGTTTCAATAAGTTATATTAAGTTATAATAAGGATTTGCTGAGTTAACAATTTGAAATGGAATACAAAAGGGGGAGGTGAGAGGAGGTCCGGGAAACAAGTTAATGGAAATAAGTAATGGAAATTGTATTTGTTTTAATTGTCTTTAATTTTGTATTTTTGTTATTTTTTGTGTTTCTTTTTTTCTGTCTTTGTATTAATTCGGAAACCTTAATAAATATTCTTTTTTTAGAAAAAAAAAGGCTGTCGGACCCCACCCCAGGTTGTGGGAGCAACATTGATGTATGCCAGATCCTGCCTGAGATCCTGTACCTGTCCTTTCCTGGTTTCCTGCCTTGTGTCCTGCCTTGGCCCTGTCGGACTGACTCCCAGCAGAACCTTCGGATTCCGGACCGGTCCTGGACTGCGTTTCACTGGTTACCCCCGGGCCCAGCACAATATATTTCAAGGCTCAGCCCTAGCAATATAAACAGATTCTGTGACACAACCCTGGTACAAATTAAGCATTCTAATCTCTAGTCTGGAGTCATAAATGCATTATATTAGGGCTGGCTTGGCAGCAGGGTGGTATTAAATGGCTTGGTCATGTACACAGAAGGGAAGATGGCAGGGTCCCCAAAGACATAGAGCTGGCTTCAGGCACCAGGTCCGTTGGCAGAGCAGCTCTGCATTATAAAGATGTCCTACAAACTTAACATGAAGGCTGGCAACGTGAACCCCACCATTTGAGAATCCTTTACAGACAACCACAGTGCCAGGAGACAAGACAATCAGGTTGTGTATCCACAACACTGAACTGAGGAGAAATTACCATAGAGGTAAGACATGCCATGGTGCACTTGTTGCAGCAAAACCAGACACCTTCATCTGCTCCAGCTGCAATAAAACATGTCTCTCCCAACGGTTTGACTTCACCCAGATGGCACCCTCTTCCATTGTCTCCTGAGACAGATGGATGTCAACAACTATATTAGAGCTGGCTTGGCAGCAGGTTGGTATTAAATGGAATCAGTTCAATGTGTTAGGGAGTGGCTACAAGGCCAAAACCAACTGTACACATAGTATGTTTTCTCATTATCATAATTACTAATTTTCTATCCCACTCAAAGGGCTTCTTCCCCCTAACACCAATCCATTTGGAACTGGCCCTAAGACTCCTAGGGTGCTATTCAACTAAATAAAGGCACCAATGCAAAGATTAGAATGAGAACAATGGGATCCCCTTCTGTTTCTCTACCACACGCCATGCACATCTTCTCCGGAGGGTCAGGGGAACCTGGGTGGAAGAGAGGGGGAGACCATTCTGTTGTGCAAGAAGAAATCCTTGTGCTGAAGGAACGTTCACCTTAGCAGTATGCTAAATGCAACCTTTTTTAAAAAAAAAAAAATAATTATTAGTAATTTACCTTTTGGCTCACAAATATTTTTAAAATCTAGGTGAACAGCCATATCCTGAAGATTTCATCCATAATGATGGGGATTAGAAACTTGCGTGAATCATGACTCTCTAGAAGGTTAAATTATGAAATCTGGAAACACAGCTAATTTGAGCCCAGGATGCAATACTGGCAGTTATCAACCCAGTGCACCTTCGTATGTCTTGAGGAAGTAGAGAAAGAGGACGGGGGGAGAGCAAGAAGAGAGAGAGAATTGGGCTTGTTGTTCTCTCATCTTACTCTTCCGCACGCTCTGAGCTTCTGACAGTATTTCAGAACATGCTTGCGTGGCCACATGGCTGGTTGCCATGGAGACCTGAAGCTCCGCATGTTTTCAGCCCCGGACTGATGGTTTGCATTAAACTCCCATTTCCTGGGGTGGAAAAAAATATATATAAAGGTTACAGTGCTGCCATCTATATGCAAACAGAAGCAGCATTATCCTAATCTCATTCACTCAGGTCATGCCCACGCAATCGTTCACCCCCACAGCCGTTACCTAAACTCTCCCCACAGCGGCTGCTCTGATTTCTTTCACAAATGAAGCCAGAGCCTTACACCAGCAGCAGTTTTCAAAATGTGGAATGGTTTCCCCTTTGAGGAACATGAAATGCCAAGATTGGGTGCGGGGGCACTTCCCACGAAGGAATGTTAGAATAGGATCTTAGTGTCAGCTGAGGCCTTCCTTCTCTCATCCGTCAAGGCAGGGATGTAGGGACAACTGTCCCCTCAGTACTCACCATCCCAATATGATTTGAAAATAAGGGAGTTTAGGAAGAACTGCTGCTTTGTTCTATGGAAAGATCCTCCTGTGTAGTTTCAGGATTCGGGGTCCGAGTTAATCTGTTTTATTCTTCTAATGCCAGTGTTAGATTATTTCCCTGATCCATCGGCTGTCTGCAAAGCTCTCCAAATATTCCCCTGTGGAACAGATGGTTGGCGCTGGGCTTGGGAGGGTGGTAATGCTTGAATCATAGCCAATGTGCAAGGGCAGCTTAATTAAGTCCACAATCCCCCAACTATAGTCAAATCATGTCCTTCATCATGGAGGGCACGTGTTGCGGTGAGATCACCTAAACTGCCTCCCTGTTGTGGGGCGGGACTGTTTGGATAGCCACAACACCCCATTGGTTGCCCCTCGGTTGCTGGGGCAAAAATTTGGCCTATTGGGTCATCAATTGGCTACCGAGGGGCTATTAAAGCTGCTACACTTTGCTGGAAGCTTTCTCTTTCTTGCGACATGCATCGGATCATATATATATTTAGGGCTGTTCTTTGGCCTTGCTATGCCTATCTAGGAGTCATCTGTTTTGGAGCAGGGGCCCGGTAGGAATTTTGCCATTTGGCTGCTTGGCTGTTGCCACTTGGTTTTTGCCTACAGCGTAGCAAATCGTCACAACTTTGTAAGGTTGGCGGCTAGGCATTGGTTCAATATTTTGTGGAAGGGACGTGGTTGGCTGTGTCTGCCCCTCCATCGCTGCTGCTAGGGAATTCCGTTAAGGGAATCCAGGGACTCGCCTTGCTTTTGTCTGAACCCTGTCAAGGGGCTAGGGCCATGCCAGAGCCCCTGGGAGCATCTGGGGTGAGTTGTGAGATCGAACCCAACTTCTCGCTCCCCCAGGATGCTTTCCCCTACTGACATATGGTGGTGCCCAGTGTCAGTCCTGTTCCTGCCATGGTGTAGGTTCAGGTAGTCTGGAACCAATGCCTAAGCAACCACTCACATGCTGTAATCAATAAAGTTGTGGCCAAAATTAATGCCAAAAACCTTAAACTAAATTCTGTGCCTATTGTATCTTTATTTTGGGGGTGGTTATGGGGGCCTTCTCATGCGAATCATGGCCACCCTCTATCACAATGCTGCTGTGAATTATATAGCACCATATCAGCTGATTACTCTCAGACGAAGGGCAGAATCAGCACACCAGGGATGTGGGGAGAAGAGGAGAGGCAGAGCTGCAAGTGGGGACAACAGGGGGGCAGAAGACCCATATGGTGAACGACACAGAGAGATACAGCAAGCCACACTTTTCCCCATCCCCAGATTCCAGGATTGCACCCTCTGAGATAAATACAGGGGCTGTCCATTTCCCATGGATGAGAGTGCATTCCTATACAGTTGCTGACTGCCATGGCAATGTGGTACAGAATTTAGACAGCGCTAGAAGAGGATGTCCCAACTCCCTCTTGACATGTCAGGTGTCCTTGAGCTTGCATTCTTTCAAAGAAAAGTGTTGACACAGCTGCAGTATCACTAGATGATGTTCCTGCTCTGGAAGTTAGGAAGCACATTCAGAACCTGATCAAGGAAGTTTGTCCAGATCAAGGGATGGAATCCAGTCAAGTGTCAGGAACGTTCCTTCCCAGAGTGACAGCGAGGGCTCTGAGGACCAAGGGGGGTGGCAGGCAGAAAGAGATGAAGGTTTGCTTTCTTCATATGCAGAGAGTGAAGCGAGCCTCTCCTGTCCTGGAATGGAAGTCATAAATTCCCAGGACAGCATGACGGGCCTCAGCTTTCAGACTCGCTCTCAAGGAAGGAGGGGCAAACTAGACTATCTAGTCCAGAGACCCCCTGTACTAGGAGGTTGGGAAGAGTTCAGGCTTGGCGTCAAGCCCACAAAAGGAGGAACAGCCAATGGCGGATTTCATGTTGGAAAAGAGCCCAACCTCCAGAGGGCTCAACTGACCCATCGAGTGCAGAAGATTGAGCTGTGTGCTCCGACTGAGCTACTGTGTAAATACCAACAAATCTGAATGTTATAAAACCGCCAGCCTGCTGTCTCTTGGTGTGAGAGGGAGATTGTGAATCCTGACACCAAGGACCAAGAAGTTGCACAATGGAACAGGAATGGTAGAGCTATTGTATTGCTTCCCATGGATTCTGGGCCTCAGCAACTGAAGAACCTCAGTTACAGTACTTCCAAGATCAGTACCTGACACCCAGACAATTCAGACAACCTACTAACAACAAGAAGAAACGTCTTGCAGCACCTTATAAAAGATGTATTGAAACATAAGCTTTTGCTGACCCCAGCCCACTTTGTCAGATGCAAGTGGACTCTATCTAATCCATGAAAGTTTATTCCATAATAAATATGTCACAGTCCAAATGCCATGTACTCAGAAACTCAAATGAATTCAAGGGTGCTCACTTCCAAACAAGCAGGGTTAGGACTGTAGCAGTGTTACTCATTAAATTGCCACAAGACACTTTGTTTTTCTGCAAAGTTATTATCACATCTTTTACTAGCTTTCTCGCGTACATTATGATAAGCAACCAGGTTCAGGAATTAACAGGCAGGCAAAGAGCAAGGGTTGAGACAAGCAATTCCTATCAAGTAAGGAAACGTCAAAGAATTCCTGTTTGCAATTTTTACCCATCAAAGAGGAAGAAGGTCTTGTCTTACCCAGAAAGCACTCCAAGGACGAGGTTGAGAACAAAGAAAGAGCCAATAATGATGAGGGGAATAAAGTACAGCCAGTTCCAGGTGGCTCCTAAGGCATCATTGGTCTGAAAAGAAAACACAAAACAAACGTTTAAGCAAAGGGCACTCAGCCTTGGTGTAACAAATGTGGTTATTACATGCCGATAAGCAAGAACTAAGGAGCTAATGTGGAAGTCATTTTTACAAAATGCCTTTCCCATAGTTCACACTTCGGCAATTAAAACGAGAATGCCAAGGGTGGTTATCCAAGTTTCCACATCTGAAGTCGTCAAGAGCATTGGTTAACATAAGGAGATAAGAGTGTGAGATCACAACGTGAGGTGCTTTTGATTTTCTGGGCATGGACTGCCATGCCCCACCTGCATTTTTATTATTTTTTGCAAGGTCACATGCAGCATAATGCTGTCATTGATAATTGTGCCTGGCTATTTATGCCCAGAAAAATTGCATTATCCCATCCTAGCTGAAATCTAGAGGAGTTCAGATGCCCAAGAAAGGGCAAGAGACTGACAGCTTAAAAGGCTTCTGGAAAGATTGCTCAAGACTGTAATATGGTTATTTATTGCCTTTTAATAAGGCCTTGCCCTCTCTCTACTTTCATGCTCTTTCCCAGACCCCATTTGTCCGCTTGGCAGGGAGTCTGCCCATGACGTCGGACAGCACGGTGATGCAGCAGAACGTGACTGTCTGGGGGACACAGCATCAATCTTCCTAAAGCGAATGAAGCTTCTTCTTTTGTTTTCCTTAATGCTAATTAAGCCCTCGTCTTTGACTGATTCATCAGTACGGTGCTTCAAAATGGCCCAGTGCAGGAGCGAAATTTGAGCCTTTTAAAAGAAGCCATCCCCTAAAGACTAGCAGAGCAAAGGGTTTTTTTTTTTTTAAAAAAAAGTAGTTATTAAGTAGTTTTGGACCTTGGGTTGTGCCTTTGTTTATGGTCCCAGATCTGCGTTCACCACCTTCCAACAGCTCCAGTTCCTTGTATATTGCTGGCATTTATTTATTTTTACTACTGTGAGGCAAACCAAATATAGAGCTCTCCTCTTCCCATCCCTTCACAGCAAAACAGTTACCCGGAAATAGCACGGTTGTCCTTAAATACAACCGAGTGGAAAGAAAGCCCTGGCATGAAAACTTGGAGAAGGGACAAATGTGGATGAAGCAGGGGGTGATTCTATTCTCTGGCCATCCTATATCTGGGCTGGCCAGAAGCAGGGGCTGGTCTTGGTTCAAACTCTGTAATGAGCCTCGCTTGAGAGGCCTTGCTTTCCTGCTGCACCCAAGAAGCCTCCAAAGAACCTTCAGGCAGAAGCCTCCAGCTGGTGATAGCAGAAAGTGGTACTAAGAGGCGAGTCAGAAAGCGTGGCCCTGCCCTTGTTGCCATCCACATTCTCCTGGTTCCTCACCCTCTGGCGGTGTAAGGATTTGGAGAACCAAAGAGGAAGAAGAAACTTGCTGTTGTGCTGCTATTTTCTTTTCTCTCTCCATGGTGCTGAAGGTTGATGTGCAAGCAAGCAGATGGGTGAAAGGCTCTCCAGTTTACTGGAGCACCCATCCAAACCACAGCTGCTACAACTGCCCTACGGCTTACGACCACAAAATGGCTCTTCCTAGGTAACCTTTGCAAACCAGTCCTTGGGATCATCTCCAGCACGGGCTGCTTCTGCCTCAGCAGAACAAAGAATGACATGACCAACCAAACCTTTAACTGGCGTTATCGCTGGCTTTTCTCCTGATAAGAGTCTTGTTGAGAAAGTGAGAAAATGGGGAGTGAGGGGTGGGAGGACAACCATCACGACAGATGGTGAAAACAGTTTGGAGGCGGCTGCACACACCTGCATGGGGAAAGCAGTCTCAGTTGCCAGCAATTCAAGGCTTGATGCACTAGCGACGTCCCTGGCCCCCCTCCCAGCGATGAACCTGCCTAACGGGTTGCTGCTTCCTCCTCCTCAAGTAAATTGTCACACATGGCAATTATCACGCTATTGCTCAGAAAGGAGAGTGGAGGGAAGAGACCAAGGAGAGGGGAGGGGAAGGGGTGAGAAAGCAAAAACTGCTTTTGCATGCGCTCCTCCACCACCGGGAGCTCTGACAGCCCCTACACAAGGCTGAATCTCTCCATCTGGGTATAAAAACAGAACACTCCTGGGGCAACAGCAGTGTCAGGGCCAGGTGGACAACGGATGGCTGTGTCCAAATCTAGATTTCTCTCCAGTTGAGACCCTTTGCGCTCCGTTGATAGCATGGAGGTTAAAGCGATTTTACTCTGCCCAGGCCGGAGCAAGCTCCTAGAATTTCTGCCCACTAAAGCTGATATTAGGGGACGCGGGTGGCGCTGTGGTCTAAACCACTGAGCCTAGGGCTTGCCGATTGGAAGGTTGGCGGTTCGAATCCCCACTACGGGGTGAGCTCCCATTGCTCGGTCCCAGCTCCTGCCAACCTAGCAGTTCGAAAGCACATCAAAGTGCAAGTACAGTGGTACCTCGGGTTAAGTACTTAATTCATTCCAGAGGTCCATTCTTAACCTGAAACTGTTCTTAACCTGAAGCACCACTTTAGCTAATGAGGCCTCCTGCTGCCACCGCTGCACGATTTCTGTTCTCATCCTGAAGCAAAGTTCTTAACCCAAGGTACTATTTCTGGGTTAGCGGAGTCTGTAACCTGAAGTGTATGTAATCTGAAGTGTATGTAACCCAAAGTACCACTGTAGATAAATAGGTACCGCTCTGGCGGGAAGATAAATGGTGTTTCTGTACACTGCTTTGGTTTTACCAGAAGTGGCTTAGTCATGCTGGCCATATGACCCAGAAAAACTGTCTGCAGACAAACGTCGGCTCCCTCAGCCAGTAAAGTGAGATGAGTGCCACAACCCCAGAGTTGTTTGCGACTGGACTTAACTATCAGGGGTCCTTTACCTTTTTTTTTAATGCTGATATTAGGCACTCCTTTTGCACCTTGAGAGGGCTGTGGAGCCCACACAATCCCAAACATTGTCTGATGGATGAGAGCTTTATAACTTGGATTATTACACCACCCAAAAATCTATCTCCCATAAAAATGGGGCAGGCCCAAAAGCCTGTCTGGTTTCATCAGCAACTGCTCCTGACACGCCTCATTTGGCCTTCCCATGAGCCTACCACGAATTCAACTAATGAACTTGAAGAACAGCCTTCCCTTGAATCTAAGAGCTCCACACAATTCTCCATTCCTTCCACCCGACCCAACGTTCATGTTCAAAATCCACCATGAAATATCAAGAACAGACCACACTATTTCACCCATATTTTTGTGGGGGGTATTTGCTTGAGATTACTACCCAGTTAACCAAAATGGCAATTTCCTTCTCATATTGAACACCAGTGGTCAGACTTGAGAAACGAACCAAAATAATGATTCTGTTTCCTCTAAATGTTAAAATTAGCCTTTCTGTAGCTCAGTAGAGTCTGACTCAAGGTGGCTTCAGACTGTCAGAACCACAGTTCTACACGAGCTCTTAAAATAAAGTATTGGCTGCAACAGTGGTTGCACCTAAACTTAACAAACTGCACCTTTTACTCATTGTGGTATGGACTGAGTCAGCCCACACTTCACGATGCTAAAAGTTTTCATGACTCTCCTCTTTCTGTATGCCCACAGCTGTGTTGGGTTCCTTCCCACAGAGTGATTTAATCACTCTAGAATGATCTCACAAGTCTTTCCTGTGTATAAACACGTGTTGTAAGAATGATGAGCATATCCAGCTGCATTTTATAAATTCAAGGATCTAATTCTTTTTTTAAATCTTTCCCCCCTAATACATATGTATGAGTGCGGAGAGAGAGAGAGTGAGAGAGAGAGTGTGTGTTTCCTTGTTATATTTTCAGCTATAGGACTGACTTGTGGGAGCACGTGTATTTCAAAACGTCAGTTGCTGAACCACAGGAGTTTGGTGTATGGTGGTGGGGAGAGAAATAGAGGGGTCACCAAACAATACTAGGGCATTTGCGTAGAGTTTACTGATCACACTTAATAGGCTAAGTAAGTTCATTGATCCCCTACTGGTGAGGCTTGCCGACCTCCCGCAAAAGCAAAAATTTGACCTTTTGCTAATAGGCAAAGATCAGAAGAAGACCTGGATGGTCGCTGGATTCTGTGTACAAATCTGTAGGCGCAGACCATCGCCCAACTCAAAATAGTCCGGCATGAAAATTCCCAAACTTGGTTCCATGAGTGACTCTGAGTCAACTCCCTGGGATAGTTTATTGTTGAACATTGTTTCTAAATTTATTGTTATACATTGTTTTAATTGTCTGTTTTAACCATATTTGCACATCAGTTTCTAATGCTGTGAGTGTCATCTATTTCAGAGGTTTCTACTCTGCAGCCTCTTATAGTTGTTTTAACTGCGAGTCTTTTAGTTCTTACACTCTTACAGTTGTTTTAACTGCATGTTTTTATTTGGTTTTAGTTCTTATCTGTTTTAATTATCAGATTTTATCCATCCATTATCCGTGTTTAATCTTGTATTTTATTCAGATGTTTTATCCTATGCTTGTTTCTTTGTCCTTATTTGCTCCAACATTCATCAGTTTTAAAAAAAAATCCTAACTGTTATTTTATTTATATGTTGTTATTTTTTTTTTATCCTGGTCTGTGACTGTAATAAAGTTCATTCATACTAGGGCAGGAGCAGTCAACAACCTATAGCAGCTTTTGCCAACCTTGTGCCCTCTAGATGCACAAAATCCATCAGCCCCAGCCAGCTCATATGTTCCTGGACATGCTCTACAACACTAGCAAACTGGAAACAGGGCCTCGCTGATGGAAGAAAACTTCACTCGGTTGGAACAGAATTTAGTAAATGCTATGAGAACATTGTCCCTTCATTTAGCCAAATACACCAGCAGAATTTCAATACTTCTTAAAAGGGCGTCAGGGACAATGTTCTCATAGCATTTACTAAATTCTGTTCCAACCGAGTGAAGTTTTCAGAATCCAAATTTGGAACAGAATTTAGTAAATGCTATGAGAACATTGTCCCTTCATTTAGCCAAATACACCAGCAGAATTTCAATACTTCTTTTTTTAAAAAAATGGCATCAGAATCCAAATTTGAGAACTCAGCCTATTTCAAAAATTGGTAAAAATTTATATTTCAGCTCTGGGCTATGGCTTCTAACAATAGCCTGAGCACTTTACACATGGCAAATATTTGATCCAAGGAGCCTTTATTTATCCCCTGTTGAAATAAAATATAACTAATTGGCTCAACTGTAGAGCCACTTCTGCTTCTTGGCTGCCTGAGATAGAGCTAGCTTTGCCAGAGCATATCATCCAACCTCTGCAAGAAGATTTGTACTATTACCACTTGGTTCTCAAAAGATCCTGAAAAACAAAATCTTGGGCACCATAAGGGAAACTGTGGGGCACTAAGCCAAACAGGAAAAAAAATATAATTCCATTTAGTAGTAGCTTCTTAATGCACCCCATTAAGATTTAGCTACCCAGCCTGGTGGTGCTCTGCAGCCCATTTTATGTGATTTCCATCAAATCATTGCATAATATTAATAATTTCCAGGAAAGACAGATCCAGCCACGGAATTCATCAAACCATTTATAATGACTCACATAAGGATGATGACCCTTATTCCATGGTTAAAAGATGCTACCTGCGAGTACAGAGGGCATTTGAGGCTCAACAGCCAGAAGATTCTTCTTCCATCTTTTGCCTAGTGAAGTTCCCTGCTATTGGGTAAGGGGAACCAAAGCTTCAAGCTGAATAAGCACACTTCTCCTTTTCCATTATTACCATTTAGACTTCTTACCCTCTCAGGTCCCAGGGTGGACTGCAGAATTTTAAATACAGTGTTACCTCAGGTTAAGTACTTAATTCGTTCCAGAGGTCCATTCTTAACCTGAAACTGTTCTTAACCTGAAGCACCACTTTAGCTAATGGGGTCTCCCACTGCTGCCACTGCGCCGCCGGAGCACAATTTCTGTTCTCATCCTGAAGCAAAGTTCTTAACCTGAGGTACTATTTCTGGGTTAGCAGAGTCTGTAACCTGAAGCATATGTAACCCAAGGTACCACGGTACAGTATTAAAAACCTCTGGAGGAAATTACAGTCAAGAGAATAAGGTGGGCCTTATCCAAACATGCATCTCAGGTGCTAAAGGCCAGGATAAAGAGTTACATCCCCATGACCAAAAAAATTAAAAATCACATAATGAAGGTGCTAAATGCACCTCTGTGCAGAGGGAATTCTTGGTAGGGTTTTACAAGGAATATTCTCCCTAATTTCCTCTAAAGCTGCTTTGGCAAGGCCACCTTCCCATAAAAGATGTACCCAGTTTATGAGCACACAGAAGACAAATCAGATTTGTATTAGTCACATGAAATCCTGACCATTTCACAGAGCTCGGTTTCTCTAAAACCAGGACATGCTCCAGCTCTCTATACCTTCAGTCTCAGGAACCAGCTTCCAGAGTGAGATTTATGAACGGCAGACATTGAAAGGTGCTGATGCTGAAGTCTAAGCTCACAGTATTCAGAGATACAGTTCCTGTTCGAAGGTGCAGGGCAACCTCCACACAATCTGTTGCCATCTAGGAATGCAATGTGATCTTGCATGCCTCTTCTGGTCCTTTCCATGTTGTGTCCTGGGCAAGTGCACTTGTTGCTGCATCACTGGTATAAAGGTAAAAGCTAAATGTAAAGGACCCCTGGACGGTTAAGTCCAGTCAAAGGCGACTATGGGGTTGTGGCGCTCATCTCGCTTTCAGGCCAAAGGGGCTGGTGTTTGTCCACAGACAGCTTTCCGGGTCATGTGGCCAGCAGGACTAAACTGCTTCTGGTGCAATGGGACACTGTGATGGAAACCAGAGTGCACGGAAACGCCGTTTACATTACCGCTGGAGCGGTACCTATTTATCTACTTGCACTTGTGTGCTTTCAAACTGCTAGGTTGGCAGGAGCTGGGACAGAGCAATGGGAGCTCACCCCATCGCAAGGATTCAAACCGCTGACCTTCCGATTGGTAAGCTCAGGAGGCTCAGTGGTTTAGATCACAGTGCCAGCCGTGTCCTACCGCTGGTATAATACTGGTTTCAGTACCTCTTCCCAAATTCATCTTGACATTGGCACCTCCTGTCAAACCCCCTCTTTCTTTTGTGGCTCTTCAATTTGTTCTCTTGCATTTAAGATTTACATTACACTTCATTACAGCTATCAGTTTCTCGTACCCCTCCACTATGCAGAGAGGGTTTCAGCAACAATGCTTAATTAAGGAGATTGGTAGCTTTCCCTCACAGAACAAAAGCTAGCCAGCTCAGAGGAGGCTGGATTGCTGCTTAAGGTTTCCAAACAGCTCTGAGGAGTTCAGCTTAGCGATAACAGGGAAGTCAAGTTCTGACTTTCAAGCCAAACCCATACTTTTGTGAAAAGTAGGACATCTCCTGGAATCAGATGCCTTCATGCCCCCAAGCACTTCTCTACATTCCATTGCCTTTATCACTATGAAATAGTTGTTAGTTTAGGATTTGAAGAAAGGCAGATCAGAGGGTTTGCAGTGCTGCAACAGTGAGCCTATATTTCATAGAGTGAATTTGAAGAAAAACACTGAAATGATGGTAAGGTTGGATTTTTAAACAAAAATAAAATAAACACTATTCATTGTTCCCAGGAGAAGGAAAGGCACATTCCTTTAAGGCCAACATATTGCTTCCAATATAAGTTTTTGTCTCCAAGTTTAATGGTTGCAGGGTTTTGAGGGGTAATTTTTAGTGTATTTTTGTTCTCTGTGGAAGCCGCCCAGAGTGGCTGGGGAAACCCAGCCAGATGGGCGGGTACAAATAAATTATTATTATTATTATTATTATTATTATTATTATTATTATTATTATTATAGCTAGGTAAACCATCCCTCTCTAGCTGCAGCCTCCAGGAAGATCACCCTACCCAATGATAGCTGAGAAAAGCAGAAACACTATTTTCAAGCTTAACTGCTTGGGTGGAATATGTATGTGGTTGTGTTGTGTGTATACATGTGTGTATGGTTGGGATGAGTGTGTGTGATGCCGAAGAAGAGGAAGAAGAAGAGGAGGAGGAATTTCGATTTGATATCCCGCTTTATCACTACCCTAAGGAGTCTCAAAGCAGCTAACATTCTCCTTTCCCTTCCTCCCCCACAACACTCTGTGAGGTGAGTGAAGCTGAGAGACTTCAAAGAAGTGTGACTGGCCCAAGGTCACCCAGCAGCTGCATGTGGAGGAGCGGGGAAGCAAACCCGGTTCCCCAGATTACGAGTCCACCACTCTTAACCACTACACCACGCTGACTCTCAAGTTTCTATGGCCTCCAAATGTACTCACCTATCCCCAAAGGATGGTGCTTTGTGCTTTAGGTTTAAGAGAAGAAAAGTGAGATAGCGGGCACACACCCTCCTTGAGTGTACAATGAAAGCTAAATAGATAGTCCAATCTATAAACCAGGCATGGTCAATTTCCAGTTTATAATTTATTATGCAGATTTGAGCTGCCACAACCATGAGAGTAAATGGAGTATTTAGCATGCACAAGAACTTCCACGTGTGCAACAGAATACACATCAGGCTCTGAATCCAAAAAATGTTGTTGTTGTTGTTGCTGCTGCTTCTGTTATTCTTATCATTATTCTGCCACTACAGATGCATTCCTGGCTAATGAGGCATTCTGGAAATGTACAGTGGTGCCTCGCAAGACGAAAAGAATCCGTTCCGCGAGTCTCTTCGTCTAGCGGTTTTTTCGTCTTGCGAAGCAAGCCCATTGACAGCTTAGCAGATTAGTGCTATTAGCGGTTTAGCGGCTTTTAGCGGCTTATCGGCTTAGCGGATAAGCGGATAAGTGGCTTAGCGGCTTAGAAAAAGGGGGGGAAAGGGAAAAAAAACCACAGGAACTCGCAAGACATTTTCGTCTTGCGAAGCAAGCCCATAGGAAATTCGTTTTGCGAAGCGCCTCCAAAACGGAAAACTCTTTCGTCTAGCGAGTTTTCCGTCTTGCAAGGCATTCGTCTTGCGGGGCACCACTGTACTGCAGTTTCAGCACTCTGCTAGTGTTGTAAACGCAGAGAGTTAGCCCTTTTCTGTCAGGTGCCCAATCACTATGAGACCAGTGTTATGTTAAAGATAATGCTTGCATCTTTGGGGCACAATACGTTTGGGCGTTTTCCTGCACGAGTCCACCTGACATGTGGCTCTTTTCATTTCAAGGGGGTTCGTGCAGAATAACTTCTAGGTTAAGCTTTGCACCTTGCACTGAATCCTAGAATCCTAGAATGGAAGGGACCCCGAGGGTCATCTGGTCCAACCCCCTGCAATGCAGGAATCTCAGCTAAAGCATCCATGACAGATGGCCATTCAACCTCTGCTGAAAAATCTCCAGTCACCTGCATCTTCACTCCTGCATCATAATAATTTTTTTATTTAATAATAATAATAGATTTTATTTATATCCCGCCCTCCCCAGCCGAAGCCGGGCTCAGGGTGGCTAACAACAATAAAACAGTACAAAAGTACAACACAAACAACACTCTGAAATCATTCATTAAATTCAAGCCACTGGCCACCATTGGGCCAGAGCTCCGCAAAGATTGCCGAGGGAGGGAGTCAGGCTGTGCCCTGGCCAAAGGCCTGGCGGAACAGCTCTGTCTTGCAGGCCCTGCAGAAAGATGTCAAGTCCCGCAGGACCCTAGTCTCTTGTGACAGAGTGTTCCACCAGGTCGGAGCCACAGCCGAAAAAGCCCTGGCTCTAGTTGAGGCCAGCCTAACTTCTCTGTGGCCTGGGACCTTCAAGATGTTTTTATTTGAAGACCGTAAGTTTCTCTGTGGGGCATACCAGGAGAGGTGGTCCCGTAAGTATGAGGGTCCCGTAGGTACGAGGGTCCCTGCCAGTCCTTAAGAGAGGCATATTGAGTGAAACATGTAAAGGAAAAAAAAAGTTAATGTAAACAGTACCTATTTATCTGCTTGCCCTGGTGTGCTTTCGAACTGCTAGGTTAGCAGAAGCTGGGACAGAGCAACAGGAGCTCACTCCTGTTAGAATTCCTGCTCCATGATTGCAGTCATGGGATTGTTGTCTATCATATGACAGTATTTGTTTTGACTCCACAAAGTGGGAAGTGACGAAGACAGGATGTTTGTGTTACTGTGTTCCGTGAAGTGGGACTATTGTCCTTTGTTCTTTATTCTCTTTGCTGTCTGATGCTAGAGAGAGAGGGAGCCATGTTGCAGTGCTCCGTGTGTTTTTATGTAAATAAAGTAGATTAGCCAAAATGCTGAATTGCTGAGGTCTGTCACGCGCATGATGCACAAACTCTGTGGATCTCTAAGTGTGCCGGTGTCGGTTGGCATTGGTTGCTGTGATGTTCGGGCTGAAGAAAGCTTATGAAGCTCCCGAATGATCGACCAGCAGGGAGAGAACATGCCAGTCAGGCACGTGTCTCTACCAGGGTCCTACTTGAGTGTAGGCTGAACTCCTGACAACCCCATCATGCATATTCGAACCGCCGACCTTCTGATCGGCAAGTCCAATAGGCTCAGTCCAAGAGACCACAACGCCACCCACGTCCCATGCTGAGACATGTACACACATGTACACACAGGGGTGTTCCCCTTGCTAATCCCATCCCTGAAATCTGCCATGATTTATGGCAGCATGATAATTCTATGCAACAAGCAGTCAACCAGGACCCATCATTTGCCACCACCTTAAAAAAAACTATCCCTGCACATTTTACAACAACCTGCCAACACAGAGGTCAAACAGTGGGAAACCAGAGTCTTAAAGACTAATTCAGTTCACAAGACCTTATGTCCTAATAGATGTGTTAGCCTTTAAGGGGCCGTGAGACCCTTTGTTGCTTTTGCTACAACAACTAGCACACCGACCCTTCTTGGGGCAGAAATAAAGACATCAGAGGGTTTTCTAGGCATTGAGAAAAGTTCCATCTGCTAAGATGCTGGGCGTTTATCCTGTCATATAAAAAGCTGAAGTAGGCAGGGTCAGCAAAAGAAAAGAAAAATGGCGGGAACTCCAGTTCACTCCGTGTTTTGGAGCGAATCTGCATTTTTGAACACATCCATGGAGAATTTGATCCTAAGAGCTTTTTTAAGAAGCAGGCTACAGCAGAAATATCACCTATAAGGGATATAAGGCTGCTGGGCTTTTGTGCCTCTCTCCCTGGTAACATCTAGTAAGATTTCCAGGAAATCTCCTGCAGATGACAGCTGCAAGTAAAACAAAGGATAGGGCAGAGACCACACATCTTTTACTAGGCATGACCAGGGAGATGGAAAACAAGGGATGGCTAAGCTCATAATATCCACTTCGGTCTTCGTAAGGAAGTAGAGAAAGTTGATGACACAGTCTCACAGAAGTATTTTAGGTTTTGCTGCCACGGGCGAACACTTGTCAGCTTGTTTCAGAAACTCCTCACAAATTAAAAATCTCCTAGGAGAACCCTCTATCTCTCTCTTGCAAAAAAATAAATAAATTCCTGAGACAGATCAAAATGGACTTGTAGTGTTGTTGTGCTATGTTATAATGCCTGAGACCTTGAGAACAATAACATTCCATTCATTTTACATTATGGGCTAACTATGCAGATTTACACCTGGAGAATATGGGTTTCAGTAGCACCGCCAGTTAATAACAATCTCAGTGACTGCTCTGTGTGCCGCCCCTCTCCGCATTCTCAGGCTGGCCTCCAACTCTGCTGCTCTTATTGCATTGAGTCAGCATTGAGATACTTGCACATTCTGGGCATAGATGCTGCTGAGAGTGCTAGATTTGCACAGAAAAAGCTGCAAAGGAAATGAAGGCTGTTGGTGGTAGGGGTTTGTGTGTGTGTGTTTTAAGGTTTTTGGCACTTACAACAGAGGGTGTTGATTAAATTTTCATACCTACCTTGACAGACTGAACAGAGAGGGGAGGGGAGGAAAGACTCAAGAAATGGGATTATTTTGCAAATGTTGCCCACTCAAAAACTTTCAGGGCACAGTTCCAGCAGTTCACACAACCTCTCTGCATGCTCTAATAATTCAGGCGCACACTCCAGATCTCTTGGGATCACGTCACTTTCTCATCTTTTAAATATCTTGCTTTTATTTGCACTTATTATTATAAAAAGCAGAGACATCACCTTGCCAACAAAGGTCCGTATAGTGAAAGCCATGGTTTTCCCAGCAGTGATGTATGGAAGTGAGAGCTGGACCATAAAGAAGGCTGATCGCCAAAGAATTGATGCTTTTGAATTATGGTGCTGAAGGAGACTCTTGAGAGTCCCATGGACTGCAAGAAGATCAAATGCATCCATTCTGAAGGAAATCAGCCCTGAGTGCTCAATGGAAGGACAGATCCTGAAGCTGAGGCTCCAATACTTTGGCCACCTCATGAGAAGAGAAGACTCCCTGGAAAAGACCCTGATGTTGGGAAAGATTGAGGGCACTAGGAGAAGGGGACGACAGAGGACGAGATGGTTGGACAGTGTTCTCGAAGCTACGAACATGAGTCTGACCAAACTGTGGGAGGCAGTGGAAGACAGGAGTGCCTGGCATGTTCTGGTCCATGGGGTCACGAAGAGTCGGACACGACTAAACGACTAAACAACAACAACATTATTTTTGTTTTTTTGCAGGGAATATTCACGCAGCCACTGGAATCAGCAGTGTAAGCTACTGCCTGGTATCACAAAAGACAGGAAGCGGGGCTACCCCAAAAAGATCACAAGAAACATCACTAAGCTGCAGAATACAATGAAAGACTATGAAAAATTTGCATATTGTTGTGTATCTGCCAAAACAGTAACATCATACTGATATTCTTCCAAAACTGCAAGAGTATGCTCCGGAAGTCCTACCAGATATGATATAGTTGAGATACCTGAATTGCAGGAGATTAGACTAGGGTCCCTTCCAATTTTACAATTCTATGATTTCATAATGACCGCTCCCCGCCTAAAACGGGGGGCGCCCTTTGCGTGGACGCGCGCAGCCCATAGATCTGGAGCGGCTCCAACAGCATAGGCTTGGCTTTGCCTTCCCTCAGGTGGGATACCTGGAGGTCTCCACCTACCTCAGTCCGTTGTCCAATCCCACCTGGGGGAAGCGTTGCCAAGGAGACCAGGCCAGGTAGGGGAGGGATTACCTACCCACACAATAGAGGGAGGATCTTACCTGGGAATCCTCACTTGGCTCCAGAGCTTCTCCCACCCTACCCACCCTCAGTTAATGTCTTATTTTGCAGGTTAACTTTTCTTCACAGGTTTTGCAGGTTAACTTTTCTTCACAGGTATGCGGGCACTGCTACGTTAAGGTCGCTGTTAAAGGGCCGGAAAGGAATTTCCCTGCATTGGCAGGTTTCACCTTTCCCGTAGCAAAATGTCACAACTTTGGCGGTTTCAGGCCTTGGGCGGAATCCTTTAGTCCATCTTCCTCTTTGCGGCGGCGATACCAGGGTTCCCCGTTAAAGGGGTTTCTGAAGGGAGGCTTTGGCCGTACGCCGAAAGGTCGTCATTGCTCTCCCCTGCGGCGGCGGCGTAACGGGGGCTGCTATCTCTGCTTGAACATATGTTCTCCAGAGCCGGCCCACCCCCCCCCCACACACACTGGATAACCCTGAAGCTCCCTAGGTCCCCGGCTGGGGACTTGGGGAGGGAGAACGCCCAATGCCTGAGCCAAGGTCTACCCCCATTTGAAATTTAATAAAGTTGTGGCCAATTTAATCCCATAGCACGTTGTCTAGAGTCGTTATTCCACATGATGGGGGGACTGCGCGGGATCTGGGGACTCCGCCTGTCCACGCAATATAAATACACAGATTCCCGTATGTGGTTCCCCCCACCAATTTTATTGTTTTATCTTTTTGTAAACCACTTTGAGGTTGCTGTGGGGTGTTTTTTTTACAATTACCGGTAAACGCTCTCTCGCTCTCTCTGAACTTAGCCACCCTTACATCATTTACCCTCTTCACAAATTCTGTCACCAGCTATATCAAAATACATGTACTAAAGAGCTTTGGTTTCTTAACAACAGGAGACTAAAATAAGGAAGAGATAGAAAATGGGAGCCCCAGCAGTACAGTACAGGGAGGGCTATACCTCTGCTCTAGGAAAGACTTTGATCAAAGAATTAGATTTTTGAGGAGGGATTTGAAGGCAGAAACGGGAAGGTGGCTCAATAGGGATAGGCCAGAATGGGCTTCTCTTGCTCCAGACATGAGAAGTATCATGGCAGAAGGGATCAACGATGGAGCAAGAGAAGGGAACAAGAAAAGCCGACAGGAAATGAACTTCCTTTGAGCAGAGACAGTAAGAAATGAAATGAATGTGGATGGGCGAATGAAGACCGCTTTGAATTTAGTCTCAAACCAATTTAGCTGCTGTGGCTTCCCTCAGCAAATTCTGAGAAGGTGCTGTCAGGAGTCCCAGTTTCCGACTTGATAACATAGCAAGTGTGGCTAATCAAAAAGGAAGATTTATTGCAAAAACAAACAGAGTTCTCCGGATGGCTCTAACATGTCGTTAGTCTCATCAATCATGATGACCCTTCTAACTGCTTCCTGCGAGACCAGAAGCAGCTGAACTTTTTCCTCTGATGTCTTTTGCCCTGCCTCCTATCCCATAACCCTCCCATTCGCCAAGACCTGGGACTAAGAGGGTGAGCTCCCGCCTCTTCCTCATACTCTGAGGGACTGTCTCCTCACTTTTCCCCGATTGCTTCCTTCTCTATTCGCTGTCTCTTGTACTTCTCAAGAGCTTGGCTGGCCCTCACTTATTCTCTTATCAACTGGCATTCCTAAGGGCAGGGGAGTTGGCACTAAGCCCTGAACGGCCTCGGTCCAGTATACCTGAAGGAGCATCTCCACCTCCATCGTTCTACCCGGACACTCAGGTCCAGTGCCGAGGGCCTTCTGGCGGTTCCCTCCCTGCGAGAAGTCAAGTTGCAGAGAACCAGGCAGAGGGCCTTCTCGGTAGTGGCACCCGCCCTGTGGAATGCCCTCCCACCAGATGTCAAAGAGAAAAATAACTACTAAACTTTTAGAAGACATCTAAAGGCAGCCCTGTTTAGGGAAGCTTTTAATGTTTAATAGGTTATTGTATTTTAGTGTTTTGCAAGCCGCCCAGAGTGGGAGGAGTATAAGCCAGATGGGAGGAGTATAAATAATAAATTATTATTATTATTATTATTATTATTATTATTATTATTATTATTCTCATCTTGCCTGGCAGTTAACCCTCTCTCTTCCTGGTGACTTCCCTCCCTGGGAGCTGGCTCATTCATGACAGGTGCTGAGGACTCTTGGTTGGAAATCACAAGCTCCTTCAGAGAACTATGATTGCATGTCAACTGATTCATAACTGATGGATGGAGCACCAGATCTGTATGCGGAAGATCCCAGGTTCATTCCTAAGTATCTCAAGTAAAAGGATGTCAGGTGTCAGGGCTGGAAAAAGACCTTGGAAAGCCACTTCTGGACAAGAGTAGACCATACCAGACATATCAATAGTCACAATACAATAAGATGGCTTCGCAGGGAGCTATAATTGTTAAATAGGTCGGAAACCAATTAAAAGCTGTATGTACGTAGGTGTGTGTGTGCAAGCCCATATGCCTTGAGGGTAGATTGAGAGGAGAGGAAGTTTGGATTCAAGTGACTCACACACGCCTCGTATATGTGGGCCAAACTTTTCTCCCCACAACAGCTACTGCCTGCTTCTAAGTGCTGGAATCTTTAATTGACAAATCCATCCCTGATAGCATCGTCGCGAGGTAGGCAGAAAGGGACAACAAAATCCACCCATTGTCCAGGGAAGAGAGTGGAAGGGCATTAAATGTAAGGTTTAAGAGCTGTAACAGATATAGAATGATTCCATGCGACATTACAAGCTCCTTTAGGCTGTCATTCGGCATTTCCCTGGGAGCCATCCCGGTCCCCACTGGACCTGTAATGGGAATTGGGATTCCTTGTGCGTAAGCCGCAACTGCTCCAGACTGCGTTGTCCGGCTAAAACTTTCCCTGGCTGGACAGCCCTTACTCCGTGGCTGTCTTAATCACTGGCAGAATCCGTCAGTGGGCGTTTCCTGAACTTCTTCCAACATAAAAGTTCTTTGACACCAAGTCTCCGCCTAGCCTCCCTGTGCGGAAGCTTTCTGCGCAGAGTGGGCGTGCCTAGCGGAGGTCCTGTGCTCTCCCCGCTGGTCTCATTGGAAGAGTCTCGGAGCCCTCCCTCCGAAGCCCTCTCAGGCTCCCCTTTCTTCCTGGTGTCACGCTGATTTCCTTCCCCAGAGGAAGTGCTCTCTCTCCCCCTGCTGGTCCCCTCTCCTGCGTCATTGGGGAACCTTACCTCCACTCTTGGCTCCGATGGCAGTTCCCTGACAGGACCCTTCTGAATAGAAATGCACTACTTTTGTGTGTGAAAATGGGGTCCCAGAGTCTGAAACCATTTGCCTTATTGCATGCTGCATGTTCAGGGCCCTAATCTCTCAAAACCGACAGGCTGTTGTTGCAACGTAGATCCAAACCACTGCTGTGAATCACATGCATATTGTTCTCCGTATGTTGACAAGAAGGCATCCATCTCTACAGCCCTTGTGCTAATGATACCACCAGGTCTCTTTTCCTAGCATGCCGCCACCAAGGGTCTTGGAATGCAGAAAGACCTCCCTTTGTCGCTCTTCTTAACATGCAGTTGTTGCTGCTCCCACTATTACCCAGTAAAGAAGGGTGCTTTGGAGAGTTGGAGAGCTAGCAGGGCACATGGTTTGAGGTGGAGTTCGTGGAGAGCTAGCTCTGAAAATACTCAAGGCTTCAATCTTAAATCCAGTCACATAGGAGTTGATGTTGGCATCCATCTGTCTCGAGAGACAATGAAGCACATCTCCGGTGGTGAAATCAAACCACTGTATAAGAAGTACCAAACTGCCCTCCCATGAGTACAAGCCTGGGCAGTGTCTGTGGAGGTTCTGGATTGCCCAGATGACAAGACAAATATCCCACAGCCTCGCTGATGTGGTTCAAAGGAAAGCTGTGCTGGTCCCGGGGGAAGGGTTACCGTTGGCGTAGTCAAAGTCCGGTCCTGGGTCACTAGCCTGAAAACAGTCCCCAAGGAGTGGGGCGAGGTCTGAAGCAGGATGCCGGGCGGGAACAGGAACACTGGAGAGTCAGGTCTGGGTCCGGGCAGGAACAGGCACTCAACAACGACGTTGCTCCCACAACCTGGGACCGGGCCGACTGGCCTTTATCCGCTCTGAGGCCAGGGGCGGTCCCGGCCCCCAGGAGACCCGCCTCTCCTGGCCTTAAGGCGAGCACTCCTCCTGGGAGAAACCAGTTCCCTTCGCCTCTCTGCCCTGAGCCTCTGCAGTTCAGGAAAGGCTGAAGGGTTACTGGGCCCAGGGGGAGACTCACCTGCAGGCACTGAGTCCTCCACCACCTCTGGAGCCAGAGTGGAATCACCTGGTGCCTGCTCCTGAGGATCCGGCACAGGTGCAGGCGCTTCAGAATCAAGGCCCTGCCCCAGTTCAGCCGGCCCTAGAGGCGGGGACTCCTGTGCAGGCTGGGATTCCTCTGGTTCAGCCTCTGAATCGGAATCCCAGGCCATCACAAAAGCAGAGCTATATGTTTGTCATCAGCTGGGCAGCAGAAGTTGCTGGAAGGAAGGTATACAAGGCATCATCCAACCACCTTAGGGACTCCACTCCAGGGTTTACTCCTTAGCTTTTCTCCTCCCAAAGCTGTCCCGCAAGGCAGCGGACGTTCGGGATCAGAGTTTTCCTTCTCCTAGATGGGCTACTTCCTGGGCTGACGAGTCCCATCCGCCACTCACTTCCCTCTACAGGATGTGCAGAAACCAGCTTCTCAACTGTTGGACCCAGTATTGGTCTTGTCTGCTCAATTCGCCAAAGCCTGTCTTCACATGTAGGTAAAAGGTAAAGGATCCCTGGACAGTTAAGTCCAGTCAAAGGAGACTATGGTGTTGTGGCACTCATCTCGCTTTCAGGCCGAGGGAGCCGACATTTGTCCACAGACAGCTTTCCAGGTCATGTGGCCAGCATGAATAAACCGCTTCTGGAGCAACGGGACACCGTTACAGAAACCAGAATGCACAGAAACGTTGTTTACCTTCCTGCCACAGTGGTACCTATTTATCTACTTGCACTGGCATGCTTTCGAACTGCTAGGTTGTCAGGAGCTGGGACAGAGCAATCAGAGCTCACTCTATCCCGGGGGTTCGAACTGCCGACCTTCTGATCAGCAAGCCCAAGAGTCTCAGTGGTTTAGACCACAGTGCCACCTGCATGGGAAGTTCCTGACTCACCAAGCTTTTGAGACTCATCGGCTGCCCTCACCTGGTTTAGCTGGCCAGTTGAAGCCATTTCCCAGGATGTAGCTGCTGTCACATGCTGACAGCTTCTAGGAACCACAGGTGAGAGCTGAGTGCCGGGTGGGGACCAAAGGTGGACAAAAAGGAGCACAATGTGTCCCCTAACAGAGGTGTTAAAAAGGTAAAGGGACCCCTGACTATTAGGTCCAGACTCTTGCAGCGCTCATCTCGCTTTATTGGCCAAGGAAGCCGGTGTACAGCTTCCGGGTCATGTGGCCAGCATGACTAAGCCGCTTCTGGTGAACCAGAGCAGCGCACGGAAACGCCGTTTACCTTCCTGTCGGAGTCATACCTATTTATCTACTTGCACTTTGACGTGCTTTCAAAATGCTAGGTTGGCAGGAGCAGGGACCGAGCAATGGGAGCTCACCCCGTCGCAGGGATTTGAACCGCCGAACTTCTGATCGGCAAGTCCTAGGCTCTGTGGTTTAACCCAGAGCGCCACCCACGTCCCTATAACAGAGGTGTTACCCCTCCCCTAACATTCCATACACCCCGTTCAGTGAGACTTACTTCTGATTATAGCCAGGATTGCAGCCTCCAACTGTGTACACACTAAAATGTGCTTTCAGTGTGCTTTGAAGGTATATTGTGTATGAAAAGTCAGTCCACAGTGAGCAGGAGTATCCTCTCCCCCCTCCAGTAATCCCAGCTCATTATCAGCTTTCCACAAGTTTCTCAGGCCATTTAGCTCATTGCAGTTGAGAGACCATCCTCTTGAACTTTCCATCCCCGTGTCAGACTGCCTGTGAACAAGGATTAATCTTTCTTAATCCACTTTGCCTGCCCCGTTCCTGCCCTCTTTTTTGTTTCAAATGTCTATATCTCCAGCTTCCCTGAGCAAGCATGGATTCAATTAAGTCTCGAAACTGTTGCTCTGAGATTTGCAACCACAGTCCCAGAGGACACCCAGTGCAGTCCTGGAAAAGCCAAAGGCTGTGCCAGACCAATAACAGCAAAAGTCTCCTGGAGAGAGGAGCCTTTTCTTTCAACATCAAAGGGCAGCTGCCAGAAAAGGGAAAACGCAACACAACATCCCCTTTCATTTTGTGCCAAAGTGCAGAGAGAGAAACGACCAGCAAGAGTAGCAGGGACAAACTGAAACCCTTATCCTAACTGCAGAAAGTTCAGCAGTACCTTTTAAACAGGTGTGCATTGCTTCCGCCTCCTCACTGACATGGTGCAACAAACATTGATGTGAACAAAATGTGTGCCTATACCTTGTCTGTTATCTGAGGACCCAAGCTTGCGCATGGAACAAAATGAATAGCAAATCCTCCATCGATTTTTCGCAAAGCAAGAATGCAGACTAAGCAGACCTTTTCAGCTGGCTTGAAATGGATTTAAGTATTTTGCTTGTGTTCTGCAAGAAGACCTGGGAGAGTAAAATCTACAGCTATGTGTAATCAACCTTGTGAAAATGGGACGTCTAAGGTAAATTGTGAAAATATTCCCCTCCTTAAAAAAAAAAAAATAAGGTTGGTGTGTGCAATGACACGAGCTCAGGCATAGGCAAACTCCAGCCCTCCAGATGTTTGGGACTACAATTCCCATCATCCATAGCTAACAGGATGGGAATTGTAGTCCCAAACATCTGGAGGGCCAGAGTTTGCCTATGCCTACACTAGCTATCATAGTGTAACTCATAGCTTTGACTTGCTCATGTACCAAAATGCAGCCTTGCAAATAGTTACCCAGCTAGACAACGTAAGTGAGAATGGCCTTCAGACAATAAGGCAGGGTTTTAAAAAATAGGAAGGCAATTGAGTCTTCCCCCTTTTGTCCAGCAGTGTGTTACAAATAACTAACATGTGTTGCCCAATTTAAAATAAAATAAAATTGTGGTGAACTTATCCACATAATGTGAATGTACCGTTTCCTTTTATATAAAGCAAGTGGGCACAATCTAGTCAAAATTCACTTTTAAGCACCATTGATTTAAATGGAAGTGTTAAAACGTGTGCTTAAGAATCACCTGTGGATATACAAATTGCATTTAAAAGTGCTTAAATTTGGCTGGATTGCTCTCTCTCTATATATATAACTGCACATTTAGATACTTATTATATAATGAAAGCTTTTAAGCTTTAATCTCATGCTTGCTTGGGAGTCATCTGCAATTTACTGGAGCCGACTTTCAAATAAGCATGTATTTGGGCTGCAGATTTTATCCTAGAAGGAAATATGCACATACACAAGCATCAGGACTCAAGCATGTCATCCACTTGCCCACAGGAGGATGTGGGCATTTGTTCTGGTTGTCCGGTCTGCAGGGCACACCATGTCCTGCCATATACAGATGTGCATTTAATCTTACCAGCCTGCAATTCCATATGTTAAAATACAACGATGACCTGTTACTGGCATGACCTGCCTAGATAGTCACAACCTGCTACTGCCTTCAAGTTGGTAAAGAACAACAGCAACAGGTTTGATGGAAAAATCCAGGAACCAAGAATCTAGAGTTGTGATTGGCCCAAGTGGGCCCGTTAGGCGTAAGTTTGCCTCAGGCGAACCAATGTTACACATTTTATTACTCATGGATGATAAGGCTTTGCAACTTGAACAATGATTCATATTCCCAATCAAGCTGTACGCTGAAATGCATAAAAACCATCACTGTCGCAGAGCAATTGGGGATTCAGTCCACAGTTCCAAAAAGGAGCCGGTGGGCTGGTTTTGCTATTGTTAATCTGGACTTCACACAGGGATTAGGACCCAGATGATGCCAGCCTTTACTACAGACTGGCGGGTAGGCTCAGAGCTGCCTCATTCTGAGGTCACAAAGGAAACTAGCCAAGGGTATTTTCCTTTCTTCCTCCATCCTCCTTTAGAGGGCTTGCTAAAGCGGGAAGGGACATCACACCACAATTTCGAGCATACAGTGGTACCTCTGGTTACGAACTTAATTTGTTCCGGAGGTCTGTTCTTAACCCGAAGCTGTTCTTAACCTGAGGTACCACTTTAGCTAATGGGGCCTCCTGCTGCTGCTGCCGCCACCACACATTTTTTGTTCTCATCCTGAGGTGAAGTTCTTAACCCGAGGTACTACTTCCAGGTTAGCGGAGTCTGTAACCTGAAGTGTTTGTAACCCAAGGTGTTTGTAACCCAAGGTACCACTGTATTCCACACAAAGGTGGGGGTCTAGGGGGAGAAGGTGTGGAATGCATCATCACTGAAGCAGCCAAGTACAACATTTTCCTGTTGCCTAGAGTGGACACACGGGGGAATGTGGCTCCAGAGAGGGAGGACTTCCTGTCATACCTGCTCTGGAGCACCCTCCCCTTGTCTGTGGCCAGGTAGATGGGTGTAACACTAGCAGAGCCTGGAAAAGGGCTAGCCATGCAGACATCTTCCCTTTTTTCCATTCTCACTTTTCGGACTCCACTTCTGGCTCTTAGCCAGCATCACATGGCACATCCTTACAGAGGATGGAAGCCACAAGGTAGAAAGTCTGAGGCGTAGCCCTCTGTCTTTGAGCTCTTTGCTCTCCTACTTTTAAGGCTCGCCGGGTTCTGGGAGATGGAGGGTCTGGGATGCTTTCGAAAGACGACGTGTCAGCCGAGTGTTGTTCTCGCTCTCCCATGATTTCCCAGCTTTTCCCTCTCATCTGCCTCTGCGCCGCGACCTCCCTCAGACCCCTGTTGGAAATCTATACTGTCTTCCTCTTCCTCCTCCCCGGAAAGGTCAGGATGGAGAGGCGATTTCCACCATTCCTCCTCTGCCCAGTCCCTGACACTTGCGTTCCTCTAGCCAGGATATGTCAGCACTCTGTGCATCTGAATGGTGAGAGCCCTTTTCACTGTTTATTGGTTTATTTAATGACTAGCACTCCAGAATCCTAATCCTGTGGATAAACAGGAAATTAGAAGAGGAACCATGCACTTGTCTGAGCTGTGGCAAACCTGGTCATTGTGATGGAATTGTGCCCGAAGTTAATGACTCAGTACCATTGTCTTTGACTGCCATTTCTCTCTCCTCTGATCTAGGTCACAAACAAGACATCTCCCCACCAACCACCAATCCTCTACCCAGAAACCTGGGCAACTTTCGTACACAAGCCGCACAACTGAAAGTATCAAGAATCCATTCCGGATATTTCACATATTCAATTTTCTTTTGTAAAGAAGAAAACATGGGGTTTTTTTGTGTAAATTATTCCAGAATGGTAGCTGATTTCTCTCTCCTGCAACTTTTGCTTTTCCCAAACAAGAGGGTTTATTAATTGTGCATATAACATTGCACCATTCTGCTTGGTCTCTTTTCCACAACCTTGGATCTGCTCTAAGCGCCTTTGGGTACAAATCTGGTCTCTATTCTGTCTTTCTGCCTGAGCATGCATTTTAATTAGAATAACTTCTGCTCTCTCCGTGCTTGTTAGCATTCTCTTTTGGAAAGCAGGTGTCACTTGTTCTCTCTTTATGTATATCCCCTGACTCATGCCAAAGAGACAATGCTTCCAACAACCACCTTGCCTGGAATTGATCATCACTTTCATCACAAATGTATCTCTCTCTAGCTTAGGGGTTAGCAACTGGCAGCTCCTGGGCTGAATCTTGCTCTTGTGCTTGACCCTCACACTCTGTTGTCAACCCTCAAGTGAGCCAAGGATGTGGAAGCATGCAGTGAAAAAAATTGGGCTCCTGACCTGCCAGCCCCTCAGCCTCCCTCATGACAACCTCTAGTATTTTGTGTTTTTTTGGAATGTATTTTTATTAAAGATTTCTTGGTTTACAAAAGTATGTGCAATGTCTCTTTTTCAAGTTAGATTTTCTACAGATCAGTTTCATTTGTTGAGACATTAGTGTTACATTAGGAAGAAAAGGGGGGAAGAGGTGGAGGGGGGAATGGTGAGTGGGAGTGGGGTCGGGCAGCAATGTTTCTATTTTACTTAATGTATATTTTGTGACAGCGTCGTTTGTGAAGGTTCTCTTTGCTATTCGCTTGTGTTCCTTTGGTGTTGAGAAAGGTTGAGGGTTGGCCTAGGGTGTGGTTGTTCGTTTCTGATTGGCTGTGGTGAACTTTGTTTCATGTGTGAGTGGGGTGGATGGATGTTTTGGATCAGGTTAGCCATATTGATTCGTATGCTGTTGGCAGACTCTTGTCGTTGTCTTGTTGGGCTGTGTATGTGATAAAGGGGAGCCATCCTGGGGTGAAGGTGTCTTCTTCTATTTGTCCCCGTGTCCGTTTCAGTTTATTGGTCAGTTTTTCGAATAAGGCTGTTTCCCATACTCTTTGACACCATTGGTCCATGCTTACTCCTGACAGGTCTCTCCAGTGTCTGGTTATGTTGTTTCTGGTTGCTGAGAGTAGGTGGGTTATGAGTTCTTTGTGATGTGAGTGGGTACTATTGTCTTGGAATATGTTTAGTAGGGCCAGTTCTGGGGTTATTTCTAAAACTTGCTTAGTTATTTTGCATATTTCTGTTGTCCAGAATTGTTGGATTTGGGGGTATTCCCACCACATGTGGAAGTATGTGCCTGTAGAGGTGCACCCTCTCCAGCGTTTTGGTAAGGTTCCTGGGCGTATTAGTGCTAATTACCACCTGTAGGTGAGTTTTAGAGTGAGTTCTTTCCTTTTTGTTGATATGGATTTAAAGGGGGGGTTAGACCACATTCTGGTCCACTGAGTGGGGTTAATCTCATAGCCTATGTCGTCCTCCCATTGTTTTTTTATATCTAGGGGGTTCATGGGGTTTTGGAGTAGTATTTTGTATACTGCAGATGGCAACCCTCTAGATGTTGACAACAACCTCTAGTTGCTGACCAAGGCTCCCCTGAGTTTGCATGTGAACATGTCCTGCTTCTTTTTTCTTTTAAAAAACATTCCATTTCTCAAACATTTGCTTTTTTATGTGAGCAATTATCCAAGTCTGTATAACAGCCATTGGCCTAACCCGCTTGCAAACTTTTTGACAAAGGAATTGGAATTCAATGTTGCACTATGATCATAGAATCGTAGAGTTGGTAGGGACCTTGAGAGTCATCTAGTCCAGTGTTTCCCAACCTTGTGCCTCCAGCTGTTTTTGAACTACAACTCCCATCATCCCTGACTAGCAAGACCAGTGGCAAGGGATGATGGGAATTGTAGTCCAAAAACAGCTGGAGGCACAAGGTTGGGAAACACTGATCTAGTCCAACCCCTGCAATGCAGGAATCTCAGCTAAAACATCCATGACAGACGGCCATCTAACCTCTGCTTAAAAATTTCCAAGGAAGGAGAGTCCACTGCCTCCCAAGGGAGTCTGTTCCACTGTCAAACAGCATCATCTCTGGAAGCATTTCAGCTTGCCAGAGGGTCATTCCACATCTGTTCAACGTGGTCGTGCCACCCACCGTCTCATATTTTCATGAAACTTGGTGTACACCCTTCCCTTATGGTTGAAAGAAACCCCCTTAAATTTCCATGCTCTATCTCAAACGGTTTTAATTTTATAGCACTTCAAAGTTTCGTGAAATCTGCATTTCTGTCCCTCTTGAGATCCTCGGCCTTGTGTACATTTTTTTTGCCTCCATAGCCAATGATCAGATCTCTTTGAAATTTTACACAGAGCTCAGTAACATGATGAGGATTTCAGGAAAAAATACACCAGCACTCAAAAGATTTTATAAATGCTTAAAAAAAATTATAAATGTAGTTTTTTGATGCAAAAACTAGGTTTAGAAAACCTCAATTTTCAGTATGTGGGCATGATGGAATCAAAAGGTTTTGATGGTGAAAATTATTGCAAAGACATGCGCTTTCTTGACAAAGAATGAAATTTATGGGGGGTTTTATGTCTTGTAACAAAATTGTACATTTTTTTGGACATTGGGGGGGGGGGATGGTTACTGGGTACAACTTTCCTACAATCCATAGCTGTGATAGAAAGAATTAATGAAGCCTTTGTTTTTTGCATTGATTTGATCTGGAATGACCCCAGAGAGAACAATCACTCCCTCATCTTTGCCTTCTACACACTCTTCTGGAGTTCTCTGCACTTCCCCGGAGCCAATTGCAAGGGTGGGGGGTGGGGATGGTGAAAGTCCCATTGCTAGGGCTGCTATACGTCCGTGTTTTGCTCTGAGAATCGCTCAGCCAAATGGCGTCCAGGTGGATTTTTTTGTTCCGCCAAAAAAGCTCAACAACTACGTGCACATTTTCACTTTGGGGAATATGACAACCCTACCCATTGCATAAGCTGATGAGGCTCCTTAGGTGAATCCTGCCCACATTATTGAAATGGAATGATCTGTGATCTACAGTAGCTACTAGACTGCAATGTGTTTCAAGGTGACAGTACACTTCTGAGTGTACATGCATAAAATGGCATTTTTCTTTACTTAATGAGATTTCATGGTTTCACTGGCAGATACTGTGGAATTTAGAAAGTGTACTCGATGCATGTGGGGGCCAGGATTTTGGTGACAATGAAAACAATGTGGTTATGATATCAAATAAAATGCATTTTCTAGGCTATAGGAAAAGGCAAATTTTGAAGCAAATGTTTCTAAAATCTTTGGGTGGGGAATGACACAAGACTCTCTTGCAGAGGTCAGCAACCTAAGGCCCATGGGCCGGAAGCAGCCCATGAGAATCGTTTAACCAGCCCACGAGCCGCTCCTGAACTGAGCCTCCCACTCAGCGAGTCCCCGCACACTGTGCTAAACCAGAGCAGCGTGGTGCGGGGACTTTCTTCCACGGCTCCAGAAATCGCTTCTGCGCATGCCCAGATACCAGAAATCACTTCTGCGCATGTCTGCCGTGCCGGAAATCGCTTCTGTGCATGCCCAGACTTCGAAAATCACTTCTGCGTAGGTGTGATTTTCAGCGTCTGGGCATTCGCAGAAGTGATTTCCGGTGCCGCGGACATGCGCAGATACAATTTCCAGCATCACACTGCATTTTTCCAGCCCATGAAGGATCTCTGCAGGAGTGATCCGGCCCATGCCCGGTAAGCCTTGCCGACCCCTGCTCTCTCGCTACCAAGACCATCTCTGACTTCAGCCAAGTGGGCCAACTGTCCCTCAGGCTACTGGTCTCAGGGTGCATTGTGTGAAAGACGCACAAAACCCCTCTGGAAAAACTTAACCAAGCTGAGTTAAATTGTTTCAGATTTTCTCTAAAATCCCTATAGAAGTTTCACCTAATCCGGATCCTTCAGTTTTGTATAAAACAGTCACTTTGGGAGAAATTCAATGGCACCAAATAGACCATTCATAGGCAGCCAGGCAAGGGGCTGTTTCAAACGAAATGACTAGCTGGTGCATTTTTATTCCACAGTGCTCAGCCCACACAAGGCTCTTGCAGCGAGTTACAGTAACATGATTCAGTCTGCACGAGGACCATCAGACTCTGTGTGCATTTATTTACTTGGTCTGCTGAAGCCTTATGTGAACGGCACCAGATTGCAGAGAGATGCCATCGCAGCAGAATAGCTCATTTGTCGATCAGAAACTGTAACCACAGTGAAATGCTGGGCTTCAGTTCAAGGAGTAGCACAGCTCTTTACTCTCTTGCCTTCTCCATCTTGCCAGCGGGCTGTTCTGAAAGTATGATTTGAGGTAAATTGTAATGGGAAGCCACCCCCCCCCTTGGAGATTCCCAGACTGAAAGCCTCTCCATATCTTATTATGTCTGTAATAAAGTCTAGGTCACTTTGATCCACACTGGACGTCCCAAAGTACTCTTAAAACCATACAACAACTCAGTCAAACCCAGATTTGCTTTTTGTATGTGGCAGTCATGAAGTTTAGCTTTCCTAGCAATGCACTCCATGCAGCTACAGATGGGCTGTGCAACTGTGTTGCCCTATGCAATATGCAACATGCAAACAAGCTCTTGACATCACATTCCCATATGTTTGTTTCAGTCTTGAACACAAGCACACAAAAAGAAAAGTACAGTGGTACCTTGGATTACAGATGCTTCAGGTTACAGACTCCGCTAACCCAGAAATAGTACCTCGGGTTAAGAACTTTGCTTCAGGATGAGAACAGAAATTGTGCAGCAGGAGGCCCCATTAGCTAAAGTGGTACCTCAGGTTAAGAACAGTTTCAGGTTAGGAACGGACCTCCGGAACGAATTAAGTTCTTAACCCGAGGTACCACTGTATCAGCTCACAACACATGGTATCCTATCAGGTGCCTAAGGACAGCCTGAACCATGGGTATGGCAAGCTATTCACTCAGAAAGAATCACTTGAGCAAGCAGTTAATTATGAGGCTGATTTACTTGACACTATAAAGCTCATCCATGATGAGAAGACAGAATAAAAGCAGGAGCAGGTCCCACAACCCACAACCCAAATCTAGTTCATAGGCAAATAAATTTGTTAATTAATTAAGGCATTTTAGGGTTCCTTGTAGGACCAAGCCCTCATAAAGTGACTTACACCATATAAACACAGAATATAAAGTTACTAGCATACAAGCATTGTTACTTGCCTGCTATATACACAAACCAATCATATCACAGATGGGGCAGAAGCTTGCAGATAGAAACCAGGCGGGATGGAGAAGAATTTCAGAAATGAGAGATGGGGTGGGTTGATAACAAATGCTATCAGAAGCAGAAGACCCCAGATCACAATGAGCTGAGTTCAGCCCTCATCTGAATTTCCCCTTGAATCTTCATGACTTAGCAGCAAAGCAGAGCTGAAATGTTCTCGGCAAAGAACTTCCAGGTAAAATTTGGAGGAGAGCAAAAAGGCCTGGAGGCAATCCTTTAGAGGGTTCCTCCGTATAACTTGTCTTGAGAGTTAGTTCTCAGAATCTGGCTCTGCTCGTGTGGCTATGCTCGTGTGGCTATGCAGTTCTCTGTGGAAGTGTGATAATGGGAAGCAATGCTCTGGTTTAACTGAATGTGGCAGGACTTCCAGGTCTCGTATCCTCCTCCTCAAAGTCACTGGGTTATAACACAGGAAGACAAGGTGGAGGTACATTACAAGGTGGAGGTACATTCTCATAACCAAACTACCATGCGAGTGCCAGTGAAACAGGCGCCATCATCTATCCATTTCTAGTATCGTTTTTTGCTTAATGCATTTAAACCAATTTTAAATTTATTTTAATTCCAAAATAAATTTATTACCACAGCTGTGAAAATAAAAACTAATTTGCCATGCTCCAATACATTTCCATGACCTTTTCAAATACCTTGATTCCCACCACTGCCCAATAATTTTTTTAAAACATGCAAACAAATACAAATGTGATGTTTCTCCACCCATAACCGGTAATTTGAACTGATGTGTTCCATTTTTATTTTGCCAAGTGGAAAATTTATTATCTCTACCCCCCCCCCGACTGACATTTTCCCTAGCTGTATTTTAGATAAAACAGAATACAGTGGTGCCCCGCAAGACGAACGCCTCGCAAGACGGAAAACCCGCTAGACGAAAGGGTTTTCCGTTTTGGAGGCGCTTCGCAAAACGAATTTCCCTATGGGCTTGCTTCGCAAGACGAAAATGTCTTGCGAGTTCCTGCGGGGGTTTCCCCCCCCTTTTTCTAAGCAGCTAAGCCACTTATCAGCTGATCCGCTAAGCTGATAAGCCGCTAAAAGCTGCTAAAAGCCGCTAAACCGCTAATAGCGCTAATCTGCTAAGCTGTCAATGGGCTTGCTTCACAAGACAAAAAAACCGCTATACGAAGAGACTCATGGAACGGATTAATTTCGTCTTGCGAGGCACCACTGTACCTGTTCACTTGAGGTCAGCCATTGAAACCTCTAAACATTTGTTGCATATAAATGTTGTTTGATAGATGAATGACGTGCAGAAGGCAGCAAAACACACTTTTTTAAAAAAAAAATCAAACTGCAACGTTGCCTTCTCCCTGTTCATTCTTCACTAAGCTTATACTGACAATGACTTTTTTAAAAAAAACACCATTTCTTTCTTGACCTGTAACAAGAACACAAACTGGATCGTGCTACACTGATGCCAACTGCACTCTCAGAGTCCATCCTCGCTTTGACTCCATGGGGACTTTATGTGAAGAACAGGACTGGGGCTGTGCAGAAACCTTTCGTGTTACTTTCATGTTACTGTTCTTCAGGCTGCATTTTTCATTTGAAATTGTGTTGATCAGAATTTGTTGTCCTGCATAATTGTTGTCAGCGGCCCCAAGGTTGCTTTTTTTGAAAAATAAAGGAATTGCATTGAAAAATAAACGGATAAAATAGAAGCAAATGAATGAATTCATTTCTTGATATTCATTTCCCTCGCAGCTTTGAACTGAATGCATCAAATAACTTTAGTCTCCCGAGAGAGTAGTCCAATCTCTCAATCTCTCAGAGACGAAACACTAATAATTATTCTCTACAGTAACCTTGCTGAGGCGCAAATGGTTGGTATTTGTAGTTATTTACAGCAGCACAGGCCACAGGAACCAAGAAACAAGGGCTTTGTTTCCCAGCAGAAAGGGGAAGGCACCAATCTGAGCACTTAGCTGCTCTGCTACTTCCCGACTGGGGGAGCACAGCCACCACGCCTGCAGTTCGGCACCATCATTAAGAACTATGTTCTTTCTTGCTGCCTACCTAACCCAAGGGATTCTGCCAAGCCTTTAAGCACAGTTACATGATCAGATTCCTATAGGAGTTGTATTGCATACTTATAATGGAATTATTTCACTTCAATACACGTACTACCGCAGTTCATGGCGGGGGGGAGGAAGAGATGTGAAGGGACAGGAAGAGTCTGATGGGGGTTGCTGAGAAGCCTTATTTTAGATAATTACCGAATGTGTCTGCCCTCAGAAGACTTGCTTTGTCAGGAGCCTAATCGCTGTTTCTAACTTGTATACCTTGCTAGTTCCCCCATGGCTGATGTTATGACAGCCCCTGCATGGCTGTACAGATCATGCCATATGGCTAAGTCACAAAAGAGGGGGGAGCCTACCCAAATGCAGGTGTTCATCCGATTCTATTTTTATTCATCTTCAGCAGCAGCAACAAACCTAAAAGAATACTGGAACAGTGTCTTGCAGCTGAATATAGCTGTGGAGATTGACAGTGGTCTTCTAGCAGACCTGGTGTCATGAAATTGCCCTGCAAGTTAAGAGGAGGTGACCAGGGCACACCCAGGTTGCCAACAGAGAAGATGTGGCTTAGGAGGCACCACACAGACCTGATGATCCAGCAGCACACATCTGGAGAAGAGTTAACCAGGGAGCACAACCACACACAAATCAAGGGTCCAGCTGGAGCTCCCTCAGCAGTCAGCCCCACCACCTGCCATGACCCTACATTTACTCAGTCCTTCTTGCCTGAGCACCTGCAAAGAAACCAACAGAGCACTGAATGAGTGCCATGTTCTAAGCTAGATGTCAGGAGTCCAGTCCCCAGCTTGAGTGAGCGTAGTTAATTAAAAAGGATGATTTATTGTCAAAAGAAACAGATAGCTCTGGACGGCGTTAACACAGCCTCCACCATCATCAGTCAATATGACCCTTCTGAAGACTGCTTCTGGCGTGACCAGAAGCAACTGAACTTCGCTTCATACTCCTTTTGTTTTGCTTCCTATCTTGCAGCCCTCCCATTCGCCGAGACCTCGGACTGAGTGGGTTAGCTCCCTCCTCTTCCCCATTCTCTGAGAGGTTGTCTCTTAACTCTTTCCCCCCTGTTTGTGCTTCTGGCGAGCTTTGACTGCGTTCTAGCTTGCTCCCCGCCATTCTCTTACCATTCCCGACATTCCAAGGGGTGGGGGAATTGGCACTAGTCAATGCTCATCCTGCGTGGCAGTTAACCCTCCCTGTTCTTGGTTGCTTTCTTCAGTTGGCAACAACCTTTCCCTGGGAGCTGGCTCATTCATGACACTAGAGCATATACAATTTGAAGAGGTGAACCTTACTAAAGGGAGACAGGGGTCACTTCATACATCAGAGCCAGCTCACCGTGGCTCTGGAAGTTGTCAAAGCACACTGTCAGTCGAAGATCTGGCAAACGTTCTGGAACTTATATCCTGCAAATGTTTCCCTTGAGGTTTTCTTTCTGCACCACCATCCCATTTTTATCCAGCTAAAATTTCCAATGCCTGAAACTTTCTCCCTGTCCTGTCCAACTCTGGTCTGTCCCACAGGCCCCCCCAAAACACAACAGATGTAAGAGGTTCGACAGAAGCATCCCATCCCATGATGTATATAGTATTTCACTTTTCCCTCTGTTGCCTCTGGTGCAACAGGTTTTGGGAGGTTTTTTAAATCCAAAAGCACGTGAAATTTACCAGAATTAAAAGTAAGAGAAATGTACACATCACGGGTTGCGATCCTTTCCTCAAGAAAGAAAAAGAAGAATCCTTAACTTTCCTAAAAAGAAAGTTATTAGTTTGCGAAACAAAACAAAAAAAAGGGAAAGTTACCCTGCCCACTCACACATACAAAGAGACAGCAAGAAGAAAACAAATAAATTATTCCAATTTTCAAGTTTTTTCACCTAGCAATCTGGAGGTACTTCTTATTCACTCCAGGCAACCATGCACTGAGTCTATGCAAGCCTGCTGTCCACACTGACATCACTTGGGAAAAGGAGGCAGGAGTGGTTTAACATGATGCTACTGTACCAAAAACTAGGGGAGTCACAGGCAAGAAAACACTGCAGCTTCAGCTCACTTGTTAAAGTAATGCCTGAGGATGTACCAAACCCCCACAATTCATGCACATCATACAATTTAATATAGAAGCACTGAAGGGAATAAATGTAATACTGTGAAAAAAAAGTAGAAACAAGCTCACTTGTTCACTAAATTGAAACCCCACAGGTCTACTACCCTTAGTATCGCAAGATTGCCATGACAGTGCTTGGACTAAAACTGTCAACCAAAAGCTTTACTTTTCTGGTTTATTACCACAACAGTTATTAACAGTGGGCTTCAGTAAAGCAAACAATTTAATTAGGCAGTGCCTATATGATATCAAGTGACAGAACAATTTGGCCACAATAAGGAAATGTTGTCCATAGTTATGATTATTTTCCACCTAGTCATTTTGACACTTTGGCACTCTATTTGCAAAATTTAAGAATTCCCGAATAGTGACGAGCTTTCACTTTTGCAAGATTGAGTATGTATGCTGTATGTACTTGAGGGTTGATTTCAAAAAATTCCACTGGAAAAACGGTTATGTCCCTGTGGAGGTGGCAGTATTGAGTCAGTGGCTCATGTGCTTCTGGCTTGCAATCTTTATAAAGATTTGAGGAGTGAGGCTATTACCCCTCTACTATTGTCCATGTTGGCTGACTCAACCATTGCTACTGTGTCCTTTCTTTTAGCAGATCAAGATGATCAGGGGACAGCAAAAAATGCAGGGTTTTTAGTGGGGGCAATTAGAATAAGATCTATTGTTGGATTATTGGTGTAAACCTCCAAAATGTACTTTGTATAGTTGAGTTTTTACCTCTATCTTTTATTTTATTGTTATGGCTAGTGGCTGATGCAAATAAAGATTCTTCTGATTCTGATTCTCACTTGCAGTGGGCATATACTAAACAAGGTGAACTGGGCAAGACCTACGCTATATAGGAAATGGAGAGAAAAGAAGTGAAACCACCGTAATAATGGCAAACCGAAGACATCATAATGTAGATTAAGTGGAAGATCTCATTTATCTTCAGAGTCGTTTCTTGCAGGTTTTACTCACATTGTACAGCACTGTAGTCCACCCTTCCATGGTAATGCACTGGAAGACAGTCAACACAGCAAAGAGGATGTTGTCAAACTGAGTGATCCCGTCGTTGGGACCAATCCACTCTCTGCACTCATAACCTGCAGGGCATCCCTGCACCCCGCAGGGATGAGGCGGATCCAACTCTTGCAATTCACCTGAAATCACACACAGGTTAAACCAATAGGACACAGGTGAATCAATGGAAAGCAAAAGGAATGTCCCCAAGAGCAGGGAAGACCCACAGTATTGTATAACCTTTATTGCAACCAACCCAAATGAATGAATGAATTTTATTATTACGGTCACAGACCAGTTACGGCTCACTTACAATATCAGGAAAATCATAAAACACAAGAGGAATACATTGAATTGCAATTGGGTATAACAGAGACAATACAGTTACAGATCGGTAGCCGTGTTGGTCTGCCATAGTCAAAACAAAATAAAAAAATTCCTTCCAGTAGCACCTTAAAGACCAACTAAGTTAGTTCTTGGTATGAGCTTTCGTGTGCATGCACACTTCTTCAGATACACTGGAGAACACTGGAGCAGTGTATCTGAAGAAGTGTGCATGCACACGAAAGCTCATACCAAGAACTAACTTAGTTGGTCTTTAAGGTGCTACTGGAATAGACAATACAGATACAGCGGCAGTTAAAAATATATATTAAATCTTGATCACTAAAATATAACCTGAAATTGTCATTTAAAAGCTTAATCATTTTGGTAGCACAGCTTGTTCCCTAAGTTTTATGGCAGTTGCACAGAATTTGGCCACCCTTAGCGTGATCTCTAGATCCTTGTCCTCTACTAGGAGTTTTCGACATTGAAGTTCGGACCCATTTGGAGATTTTTGTATAACAGAAGTGATAAATACAGAGCGTATATCCCCATAGAAATGGCAGTGTAACAAGACATGAGAGACAGTTTCTACCTCCATCAAGCCGCAGGGACAGACTCGTTCCACGTATGATTTGCCCTCGAATCTGCCCTGCAATAAGGCAGATGGCAGCACGTTGAATCTAGCGAGGGTAAATGACCGTCTGTATTTGGGTATTTGTAATTTTGACAAATAATTTGCTGGGGTAAATCCTCTCCCATTATCTTTTATTAGTGGGTGTTTATTCATCTCGTTCACATGGCATTGCAGTTCCACATCCAACCCAAAAATTACAGTGCTGCGGGCAAACTTCTGAGTTCTCCAGAACTCTTCATCTGTCAAGATACGGAATGAAACAACAAAAAGGAGGGGGCCATCACACACACACACACACACACACACACACACACCACCCCACACCTCTTGTTTCACTGGACAACTGATGAAAAGTTATAGGGAATTCAAAAAAAACCTGCTCACTGCTCTGTGACATTTGGTTTGCCCCATAAAAATGTTGTGGCGTTGCAGCTTTCCTGCAGCAAGAATTTCCATGGGAGCAAAGTTCTCTGTGTGGTTAGCACACATGGATACACACTGCATCCGCTCTCTGCAGGAGGCTGGGCCTCCCCAGCACCAGAATTTGGCTCTCATTGTGCATTATCCCCAACTGCAATGCACCCAGGAGGACTCTTGGGGTGGGTGGGTTAAAACTGCCCAATTGCTCCTAGAGACTTCCAGTTCCCTGCAGGAAAGACTAAGTATTGATCCTCCTCACACGGTCTCACGATTGCATTCCTGTTACTTTCCCCAAAGAACTCAGTGGGTACAACTGAGAGCTGGGCCAACAATTATCCAACTAGCTTCACTCAACATCTCCTTGGGTTCAGGTTCTTTGCCACATTTGAGCGGGGCACTAGAGTGTTGCAAATTCTATATTACACACAAACACCTTGCTCAAAATGTGGGGGATTCTGCAAAGTAAGTGATTTATGCTTCTGAATCTATGCATTTAAAATATCCATTCTCATAATCCCCTTGCCTTAGAAACCCAAAACCTTACAACCACAGCTGCCATCTGGCAGTGATTTGGTTTTCAACAGTATTCTGGTTTCCACTGGGTGGTGCTGGGTGGGGAGATGTTTCAACAACTCAGGATCTTTCCATTTCTCCCCTACCCTTTCATCACAAAATGATTCAGTTAGTGTTTATGTCCTGAAGTTATCCGGGCTGCCTTGCAATCACCCATGCACCTCGCTGCAGAACACCCACAACTCCCAAAGCAAAATCCTCTCCTGTGTAGTCATTTTTGGTGTTGGGAAATCTGGCATAAAACTCCAAACTGTGTGTGCATGCATATGTTTTAGGGTGAGGTCAACAAAGAGTAAGGATATTTCTCCGTGAGGATTTCAATTTGATGAAATTTTATTTGGTTTTGCTCCAATTATCTTCCACTTAGACTACTGCAATGCGCTCTGCGTGGGGCTACCTTTGACGGTGACCCAGAAATTTCAACTAACACAGAATGCAGCAGTGAGACTGGAGTCTGGGAGTGGCCACTTAGACCACATAACACCGGTCTTGAAAGACCTACATTGGCTCCCAGTACATTTCCGAGCACAATTCAAAGTGTTGGTGCTGACCTTTAAAGCCCTAAATGGCCTCGGTCCAGTATACCTGAAGGAGCATCTCCACCCCCATCATTCAGCTGAGGTCCAGCTCTGAGGGCCTTCTGGCAGTTCCCTCACTGTGAAAAGTGAGGTTACAGGGAACCAGGCAGAGGACCTTTTCGGCAGTGGCGCCCACCCTGTGGAACACCCTCCCATCAGATGTCAAGGAAATAAACAACTATCTGACTTTTAGTAGACATTTGAAGGCAGCCCTGTTTAGGGAAGTTTTAAATGTTTAATCTTTTATCGTATATTTAATATTCTGTTGGGAGCCATCCAGAGTGGCTAGGGAAACCGAGCCAGATGGGCGGGGTATAAATAATAAGTTATTATATTTATTATTATTGCTGCCAATGTTTCTATTGTTATCTTCCTTGAGCCTTTTAGGGTGAGAGGTCTGGGGAAGGGGCACCAGTTCCTGGGAGCCAAGCCCTTTTGCCCCCCCAGCAACATTTTTGGGGTGGGGGTCCCATCCCCCCCCCAATGTACAAAAAGCACAGAGGCGAGCATGGTGCGACTCCAGTGGCCATCTTTTTCACCTCCTCCTTCTGTTGTGGTAGGAAAGGAAAATCGAAGCAGCCTCCCACCAGCAGCGGCACCAAGATGCAACGGAGGAGGAGCCACATCCCATGGGGTAAATCAGTGCCATGGTGGCCACCTTGGAAGCCCCTGATGGCTTCCTGTGTTTGCCATGGCAGCACTTGAGAAGTCAAATGCTAGAACTAAGCTGGAAAAGGAGAGGGGATATGGGACGTTCCTCACCTGAATTGTTTACGTAGCAAGCCCGGTGAAGCTTTCCGCTGTAGAACTCCAGGCCAATGATTGCGAACATCAGGATGGCGAAAAAGAGGAGGAGACCGATCTGCAGGAGAGGCACCATTGCCTTCATGATGGATTTGAGGACAATCTGTAAACCTTGGTGAAGAGAAAGGGGGAGAATGCAATTAAAAACAGAAGTACCATTGCCAGATGCGGTCGGGACAATTTTCCTCTCCTACAAGTAGGAGATTTGGAGGGAGGGAGGGAGGGAGGGAGGGAAGGAGAAGGAGAAGGAGAAGGAGAAGAAGAGGGAAGAAGAGCCATTACAATATGAAGAAGTCAATATAAGGCTTATCTACATTTTCCCTTTGCCCTGCACTTTCCAGGCTTTAAAACTCCATGTCTTTTGCTCAGAGCTTTCCCCACATTCAGGTTTTCTGCGTATTGCCATTTGCTTCAATTCAGCTTTAAAGAGTGTTTTTTTGCTGGAAAAGCTCCGGAGCAAAAATAAAGTATGCTCAGGGACAGAGCTTTAAAGTGCAGATGGAGAGAGCTTTAAAGTGCAGATGGACAGAGCTTTAAAGTGCAGACCATACCCAGAAAGAGCAGTGGAAAAGGTAAGTGTGGATAAGCCCAAAGACTGAAGTGGTTATAAAAAATCTTATCTGGAAAGCTGGCTACCACAGTGCTAAAGCCCGAGGGAAGCAAAGTAAAGTAGGTGCTGGTCTGGAAACACATCACAGAATTGGTAGAAATGGGACAATCATTAGCAGAAGGAAGGGCTGTCCACCAGAACCACCCTTAAGAGCATCTTATGGGATGCAGGAGGCAACGGATGTGCCATGCAACAAAGGCATTTGCACAAGAGAAAGATGCTTGTGCAAACAAGCCAGCCTTGGGGAGCAGATTGGGTGAGCGGTGAGGGACTGACACTCAGCTCAACTGATCCCCAATATTGTTATCCCTTCACTTGCTTCCGAGGGAGTTCAGATAGTCAGTTCTGTCCCAGGCAGGGGGACAGATAGTCATAACCAATGCCTAAGCAACCACTCACAGAATTTGTAATTTCAATAAAGTTGTTTTTTTTTAAATGCCAAAAACCTTAAACTAAAAAAATAAAGTTGTTTAATTTTTATGCCAAAAACCTTAAACTAAAATTATGTGTGATGTTTGAATTATTTTGAGGGGTGGCTTGGGGACCTCCACACGCAACCATTAAGCTCCTCCCACCAGGCTCCTCCGAGGGCCTCAGGTTCATGAGAACTGGCAACCCAGTTTTTAGCAATCACCCCATATGCAACATCCCAGAATGTGTGAACCCGGGACTTTCTTGCACAGCATCTCCTGCAGCAATTCCCCCTGGCTGTGTAAGGCACTTCTGCGAACAGCACAGCGGGAAATGAAGGATTCACGCTGTAAACACCAATGCTGCTCAGCGAGGAAGCAGGAGGGGGGAGGGATGGGGAGAAACCAGATGCTTACTAGGAATGCCTGAGACAAGCTTCAAGGGTCTGAGCACTCGCACTGCCCGCAGCGTCCTCAGGTCCACATGGGTGTTGAAATGGGTCCCTGCTGTGGCGAGGATGCTGGAGACAAACAAGAAGAAAAGTTACTAAACATAGATCTCGGGCAATGCACATATGCCTGCCTGCCTGCCTGCTTGCAGGAGGGGGCGTTCTGCACACCAGGCACCTGACAGCCAGAACTGGTGCACCTTACCCTCTGCTGTGAGTCAACAGCCATTTCTAAACTTAGCATCCTTAAGCTGAGCAGCAATTAAAAGATGCACACTGGTGCTGAGACTCACATTTTCCAGCTCAGCCTGATCCAGCCAGCCTTGCATCCGTACCAGCACTCACGGGCTCAACCGGTTCCTCTGCACGAGGGGGGACTTGAACTGGGAGATGAGGGTGGGGGGCATGGACGGTGTGACCCCCCCCCCCAGGCCTCAGAGCTTTCTCCAGGAAAGGAGAGAAACAGGGCTGTTCCGCAAAGCCTCTGGCATTACCTGTCTTCATCCCGAGCCAAGGCAGAGCTTAAGTACCAATTGTAACTGCATCTGATCATAATGATGATTTTTTTAAAAAAAAAGATATTTTAGGCTGGCCTCTGTCTTCCCCTTCTCTCTGTTTACTCCCTCTGCTGTCTCCCCAACTGTTAAAATGTAGGGTCAAATGCACACCTCATTCTTTGCACTCTTAAAAAAAGCAAAAAACCTGAAAAGCAGCCGTGGGAAGTACAACTTTCAATTCTGTATTTTAACAAAAGGAGGAGGGGGCAACTGCTGGCTGGGAAACTATGAGCCCTAGAGTTTTGTTTTATGTAGTTGATTCATGAAGTCTCATCCTCCTTTTCAAGAAAACCAAACAAACCCAGAGCAATTCGCGAGCCACGTGTCATAGAATAGAACACAATTTAGCACCTTATTAGAACACTCCAAAAGCCTCAAAATATTTCAAAACACTGCCAAAACCAAGTTTTGACAAATATAAAATTATCAAAACCAGCCAGAGATATTGGTTTGGCACTCACAACTAATTAGCTGCTAAAGTTTGCTAAAGGCCTCTAAGATAGGGGATTCTAAGGTTAGCTTCAAACCTGAAAGTGATGGAGCTGTTCTGATGCCCAGAGAATTGCACCCTGCAATTGTGGGGCCACCACTGAAATGGCCCTTGTGTCTGTGTCCTTGCTACTTTCACTTCCTTTATCAGGCAGGCATCTTGACAGAGTTTCTGAGGCAGGTCAAAAGGTACAGGCAGCCGTGCGCAAATAGCCTCAAAAAAAAAAATCCCCATCTTATTTGTGGGCAGAGAAATTCCCAAATTTTCTCTAGGGAGAGAGAAATCGCCCCACAGTTTCTCAGGGGTGGGGATCATTAGCAGTGGCAAAAGTGCCATCTTTTTCATTTTTCCATTCTGTTCCTTTGCTTCCTTCCTGTTCTGGAAGGGACAGTAGCAGTAACTATGTTGTTATAGACAAACTCCCCATTCCATCCTCCCCATGGCTTTTGACCTAGCATCCTTCTGGACAGTGTTTTTTTTCTAAAAAAATATGTTTAGGGGTACTCTCATTTTCCTACTCATATTGAAATACTGCCCCTTGAGGAGGCCAAACTGAGATTCACAAAATGTTTAGGGGTATGCATACCCCTGCATGCCCCCAGGGGAAAAAACACTGCTTCTGGGGCATTGTGGGTGGAAAATGGCAGGTGCTGGGTGGTGGCAAGAAAAATAATAAAAGGTATCTGAGAAAAAATTGTTTAATAAATTGCAACTCAGTTCTAATACACACATATCATTTATATTGTTTAATTTCCTAAGGCTGGGGATTTGCTATTATGCCTATTCTGCTCTAACACAGAATGTATACCACTGACACATTGTCAGCCCTAACCCTATTTATGTAGTACACCTAATGACTGCATTAAGCGGGTGGCGCTGTGGGTTAAACCACAGAGCCTAGGACTTGCCAATCAGAAGGTCGGCAGTTCGAATCCACGCGACGGGGTGAGCTCCCGTTGCTCAGTCCCTGCTTCTGCCAACCTCGCAGTTCGAAAGCACCTCAAACTGCAAGTAGATAAATAGGTACCGCTCTGGCGGGAAGGTAAACAGCGTTTCCATACACCACTCTGGTCCGCCAGAGGCGGCTTAGTCATGCTGGCCACATGACCCGGAAGCTGTACACCGGCTCCCTTGGCCAGTAAAGCGAGATGAACGCCGCAACCCCAGAGTCGGCCACGACAGGACCTAATGGTCAGGGGTCCCTTTACCTTTACCTTTAATGACTCTCTTAGCCTTTGTAGGCATTTTATTGCAATTGCCGCTTACCATCCTTGTCCCTTTCCAGCTGCCTCCAGTTTGTGGCCATTATGGCTGCCCTGCGCTGCCGCAGAGGCACATGGGTACCCACCAAACCCAATGTCAGGGACCGAGCAGAGGAGGAATGGTGGAAACTGCCTCCCCAGCCTGAACCCTTCCAGGGAGGAGGAAGAGGAAGTTTAGGTTTACAACAGGGGGTTGAGGGAGGTCACAGCTCAGAGGCAGATGAGGGGGAAAGCTGGGAAATCATGGGAGAGCCCGGACAACACCCAGCTGACAAGTTGTTATTAGAGAGCATTCCAGACCCTCCATCTCCCAGAACCTGGCGAGCCTTGAAAGTAGGAGAGCAAAGAGCACAAAGACAGAGGGCACATAGCAGCACCTGTGGGAGAGACGATGAGAATGGCGAATGAGGAAGTGGGAGAGACGGGGGGTGGAGATTCACTCGGGACAATGCCATTATTCAAGAGGCTGGGTTCTATAGCCTCTCTGTGTAAGTACAGTGGTACCTCAGGTTACCTACATTTCAGGTTACATACGCTTCAGGTTACAGATTCTGCTAACCCAGAAATATTACCTCGGGTTAAGAACTTTGCTTCAGGATGAGAAAGAAATCGTGCAACGGCAGTGCGGTGGCAGCGGGAGGCCCCATTAGCTAAATTGGTGCTTCAGGTTAAGAACAGTTTCAGGTTAAGAACGGACCTCCGGAATGAATTAAGTACGTAACCAGAGGTACCACTGTACTGAATAAAAAGAGGAGAGTAAGAAACATTCCCTTGTCTTTGTACGTTCCTGGCAACCAGCCGGAAGCCACTAATAGCATCCTGACACCCATCCATTCAAATGGGCCAATTCGCGATGTCCCAGGGGGTGTAGTTTTGGTGAGCAGCCCTGAGAGTCGCTGGCTTCACTCAGGTCCGCTCACCAGCTATTTATCCCTGGCCGAAGCTCAATCTGCAGTCCAGTCGGCCGGGAGCGTCGCCCACCCAGAACCCTCCCTCCCTAATAGTTGATTATTGCATTAACCATTTGCTTTTCATCCTACAGGGATCTGCTGTGGTTTTCTGAATATTGCCGTATTCAGCGCTGGGAAGGAAGTTCCCCTAAACTGCAGGTTTTGTCTTCCCCATACCACTAGTCACAACTTGGAAGTTTAGGCCTTGGGCGGAATCCTATGGTCTTTCATCCATTCCAGGTGTGGGTGAAGTTGCATAGGGCTTTACCTACATCCAGTGGCGTAGCGTGGGGGGTGCAGGGGGGGGCGGCCGCACCGGGCGCAACTTCTGGGGTTAGGGCAAATCCACGGGCTAGGGGGCGCAAATCCACGGGTTAGGGGGCGCAAATCACTTGCCTTGCCCCAGGTGCTGACAACCCACGCTACGCCACTGCCTACATCTGGAATCCATAAAGTTGTGGTCATTTTCAATCCCAGCCAGTTGTCGTGTCCATTCCTTTACCCCTCTTAGTTAATGTGCACCGGGGCAGGGGGACTCTGCAGCTGGCAGATGGTAGGAATGTGCAGAAGCCACCTGGAAAATTTTGCAACTCTTAACGAGCCTCTTTCTTTCTTTCTTTCTTTCTTTCTTTCTTTCTTTCTTTTACTTCCCTTTGATTGTTCCCTCCAAAGAGGAGCTCCAAATTTGATTCAGAAATTCACTTATAATACAGAGAAGGTGGAAATCTTTGTTGAATACTTGTTGATTGCTTTGTTGATCATGGATTTCTCCAGTGTCAACATTTATCTATTAGTTTTATATTTATTCTTCATTTTAGATCAAGGGAGAAATGCATACAAGAACAGATTGCTGATTAGACACATTTTCAGACGTTATTGATCGGGGAGAATTTGTAACATATGCAAAATTGCATGTAAAGCGAAGCAAAGAAAACTCATAAAATCTGCGAATGAGAATGTTCATCATGTTCACACACATTTTAACAAGGTAAAAAGGGACTTGATGAGGGTCCTTTTTGCACCTGTGTTTGGGCTGCAGGTGGGGGTTCGATTATGAACATACCTTTACATGCACAACAATCCCCACACAGTGTTATTGTCATTGTTTTTTATTATGTATTTTGTGTTTTTTATATTTTTTGTGAACTGCCCTGAGATCTATGGGTGAAGGATTTAATCAATCAATCAATCAATCAATCATCATTATTAATAGGGAATAAATCCCACTGAACCCAACAGGTCTTACTCTGAGTAGACAATGTGTAGGATTGAGCTGTAATATATTATAAAGGTTGGATTTCAAAACTGTACAGGTGTTTATGGGTTTGTCAGTACATTAATGACCGCTCCCCGCTTAAAATGGGGGGCGCCCTTTGCGTGGACGCGTGCAGCCCCTAGATCTGGAGCGGCCCCAACAGCATAGGCTTGGCTTTGCCTTCCCCCAGGTGGGATACCTGGAGGTCTCCGCCTACCTCAGTCAGTTGTCCAATCCCACCTGGGAGAAGTGTTGCCAAGGAGACCAGGCCAGGTAGGGGAGGGATTACCTGCCCACACAATAGAGGGAGGATCTTACCTGGGAATCCTCACTTGGCTCCAGAGCTTCTCCCACCCTACCCACCCTCGGTTAATGTCTTATTTTGCAAGTTAACTTTTCTTCACAGGTTTTGCAGGTTTTGCAGCTTACAGGCTGCTACGTTAAGGTCGCTGTTAAAGGGCCGGAAAGGACTTTCCCTGCATTGGCAGGTTTCGCCTTTCCCGTAGCAAAACGTCACAACTTTGGCGGTATCAGGCCTTGGGCGGAATCCTTTAGTCCATCTTCCTCTTTGCGGCGGCGATACCAGGGTTCCCCGTTAAAGGGGTTTCTGAAGGGAGGCTTTGACCGTACGCCGAAAGGTCATCATTGCTCTCCCCTGCGGCGGCGGCGGCGTAACGGGGTCGGCTATCTCTGCTTGAAGATATGTTCTCCAGAGCCGGCCCACCCCCCCCCACACACTGGATAACCCTGATGCTCCCTAGGTCCCCGGCTGGGGACTGGGGAGGGAGAACGCCCAATGCCTGAGCCAAGGTCTACCCACATTTGAAATTTAATAAAGTTGTGGCCAATTTAATCCCATAGCACGTTGTCTAGAGTCGTTATTCCACATGACGGGGGAACCGCTCGGGATCTGGGGACTCCGCCTGTCCACGCAGAAGGGAGCAGGATTAAGAAACAGAACTAATAAAGGAGGACTCCATTATTGAGAGTGCTTCTCTCTGGGAAGTTAAAGATAAGATTATTGAATAAATGGTATATAAAGAATAAAGAATAAATAATAAAAATAAAAATAAATAATAAATCAAAACAGGAATTTGTTTCGAAATGGGAGGTTTTCAAAGAATATCTGAAAAATAAATATAGTAGTTTAAATTCTGTTGCAGCATTCGAGGAACTTCAGTAATAATTGCAAGGTAGATATACGAAATTAGATATATTAAGAATAAGTTTAATTATGATAAAAGTGTGTATTGGCAATAAGCATTATGAAATCGAAATATGGAATAGACGGGAGGCTGGGTCTTTAGTGTTAAGACCAATATATGTTATATTGTTTGCTAAGAGGAAAAAAAGAATAAATGGTATATAACCAGTGTAAATTAGATATATATGTAAAAAAAGGTAATGGGGTTTGTTGGAAATGATGCGGAGAAAGTCTATTTTATTCCAAAAATTAATGCTGAATGGTGGTTGGAAAGATATGTAATGTTGTGTTTGCAAAAAGTCTTTTCATTCATTTGCTAATAGCAACAAATTTGTGCGTAGCCAATTATATGACGAGACACTGTAGTTATGTAAAAGCTATAAAGATGTTATGCAGACAGTTCAAGCATGTGGGAAGAAAAGTATGTCTGAGTAACACACTTGAGTAAGGCCTTCTAAATCGCAGGGAGATTTATTTCTGAGTAAATATGCATAGGACTGTGCTGTAGGGCTCTGGAAAATTGGACTCCCTTTTTGAGTCATACAATGCTGATGAACAAGAATCGCCTAAGAGAAACTAGTGTTCCATATAGTGTCCAGATCATGGGAAATAAGAGCACTGCTCTGTTCTGCCTTGGCCAGATCCAACTTGGAGTCCTGGAACCTATACAAAGAAGGGTGACCAAAGGTTTGGAAAGCAAACCTTATGAGGGACCTGGGTATGCTTAGCCTAGATAAGAGGAAACTGAGAGGAGATGTGAGAGCCATCTTCAACTATCTCAAGGAAGATGGTCACATGGAAGATGGACCACACTTGTTTTCTCCTGCTCTGGAGGGTAGGACCCGAACCAATGGCTTCAAGCTACAAGAAAGGAGATTCCAACTAAGCACCAGGAAGAATTTTCTGGCAGTAAGAGCTGTTTGACAGTGGAACGGACTCCCTTGGAAGGTGGTGGACCTTCCTCGGAGGTTTTTAAGCAGGGGTTTGAAGGCCATCTGTCATGGATGCTTTAGTTGAGATCCCTACATTGCAGGGAGCTGGACTATATGGTCCTCAGGGTCTCTTCCAACTCTACAATTCTATGATTCTACTGCCACAATGCTAATTTTGTTTTGGAAGCATGTTTTTTTCCTGAAAAATCTTCATTGTATAAGATAAGAAAATATTTTTTGATTGTTGGGAATGATACATATATATACGTGAGGAATCTCTCAAATGGCTTCTGATCTCCTCAGTGCACCATGCAAAGTGATGATGGCAAAACTCCTAAATCAGGGGTCTGCAACCTTTAAGACAAAAAGAGCCACTTGGACCCATTTCCAAAGGAAAAAAAAACCTGGGAGCCGCAAAACCATTGCGACATTTAAAACGAATATAACACTGCATATATTGTTGTCCGATCTGACAGTGGGCGGGAAGGTGACGTCAGGACGGTTGGTGACTAATGCACGCACCACCCCCATGCGACGTCACAGCCAGTACAGCGCCCGCCACAGTGGGGAGTGTCGGGGCGCACAATGTGCCTCCTCCCCTCGCTAGTATCCGCCCCGGAGCCACGGCAAAGGTGTAAAAGAGCCACAGGTTGCAGACCCCTGTCCTAAATGAACAGGTCCTTGCCAAATCATGCCTCTGGAATTGCTCCAGAACATCCCTATCTCATTCCTCTACACTGAACAACATACAGATCCTCTGCTTCAAAGGTCAGCGTATTTAGGGGAGAGCAGAAGCAATGTGCAGACGACAATTTCGCTGAAGGTCATTAAGGGACACCAAGTGGAACAAGAGTAAGAAACCCAATTCTGTGGACCAGGTATACTCAATTACAGTAGCCTTCCACCACCAAGCCACTACAGAGTTGCGCCAGTCCATTTGCCATCCTGTGTAATTACATCCTAGGCTCCCAAACCAGTCGAGACGTTGCTCTTCAAAATTGCTACTTTTCTTTATGGCATCAATTTAATCTTCCCGCAGGGCACAATCAATCCAACGCGGAGACAGCCCCGGGAAGGCAGAAGTCTCTCCCCAGGTAACAAGTGACAACTTCTCAAGACTAATATTCTTCAAATCAGAAGGTGCGTGCTCCTTTAAGACATCAACGTCGCAAGCCAGTAAACAAGCTGCAGTGATCCGCCAGGAGGAGTTTAGCAAAAGGGAAGTGGCCGAAGTCACAACAGCTATGATGAGGACCATACTCTGCCAGGTTGGCAAACAGGTCCCAGAGACTGAAGCTCATTCAGAGGAGGGGAGCAGTGAAGATAAGCCACAAAAAAGGCCAGTAATATCTGTAGAAAAAGGGTAGGGTGTAAACACCCCCCCCCCACACACACATACACACACAAAGTACAGGATGACATGGGAACAGGAGAATATATCATTTTTCATTTCACCTCTAAAGCCACCACTATGTAAAGGTAAAGGGACCCCTGACCATTAGGTCCAGTCGAGGATGGCTCTGGGGCTGCAGCACTCATCTCGCTTTATTGGCCAAGGGAGCCGGCGTACATGTGGCCAGCATGACTAAACCGCTTCTGTCAAACCAGAGCAGTGAACAGAAATGCCATTCACCTTCCCGCCAGAGTGGTACCTATTTTTCTACTTGCACTTTGATGTGCTTTCGAACTGCTAGGTTGGCAGGAGCAGGGACCGAGCAACGGGAGCTCACCCCATCACGGGGATTCGAACCACCGACCTTCTGATCGGCAAGACCTAGGCCCTGTGGTTTAACCCACAGCACCACCCACGCTCTATATGTATTGGTGTCCCATATGTATCCCATATGTATTCAATACACCACTATGTATTGAACCCTAAATGTGTCTGAGTGCCAGGACTCAAGCATCTTGAACTGTGCCTCCAAGCAGGGCCGGATTTAGGTTTGATGAGGCCCTAAGCTACTGAAGGTAATGGGGCCCTTTAGATGTCCAGCTGTCTTTTGTCAACAACAAAGTGTCGCTGGTTTTTGTGTTGAGAATATGCTACATGGTAATTTATGGACCTAATAGGTATCTAAATCCATTTGCACATAACAAAATATGTATTTTTTCAAAGTAATTGTTTAACTGAAATACAATTAAGAAGAAGTATATTAATAGTGAAATACAATGTTTTGGGAGTTTTTAAAAGTCTGGAACTGATTAATCAGTTTTGCATTACTTTCTATGGGAAAGTGTGCCTTGGTTTTGGAACGCTTTGGTTTTGGAGCAGACTTCCGGAACGGATGATGTTTGAGAACCAAGGTACCACTGTATATAGAAATGAGCAAACCAGTGATATTTTAGGGAGCAGGCAAGGCCCATTACTTACACCACAGGAGCCTACACAACACAAAACAAAACACTGTTGCTGAATGTAGGTTTTATTTTATTTGTTTTTTATCTTATATTTTGGAAATGTACATCCAGTGTGTTTTTTCCTTTAATTTTTCAGGGGACTCCCAAGAGAGTGGGGCCCTAAGCTATAGATTGTTTGGCTCCCTACAGAGGCAGCTCCTCTGGACAAGCTTAGAAGTCAGCATTATCTCAGTTTGCTTGCACAAAGCTAACACAGAGTTTAGACTGCTTTCTGTCTTTATTGAACATCTTGTTCTGATTTGCTTAGATATATGACAATGAGCCCCCTTCATGGATCATTGCCTTGCCGTGGCGAATGGGCTTGAATAACTAAGAGAAGCTATGAGCTATGCCGTGCAGGGCCACCCAAGATGAACAGGTCATAGTGGAGAGTTTGGACCAAACGTGATCCACCTGGAGGAGGAACCGGCAAGCCACTCCAGTATCCCGGCCAAGAAAACTCCATGGACAAAGACAACAGGCATATAAAAGTTATGACGCTGGAGGCAGTGGAAGACAGAAGTGCCTGGCGTGCCCTGGTCCATGGGGTCACGAAGACTCGGACACGACTAAATGACTAAACAACAACAACAATGACAATGAGCATTCATCCTGACTTGCTTGCAGGGAGCTCACGATTCTTCCCACTAATCATTCACCCCACACTTTTCTATGCATTTTCTCATCACTTTCCAAACTGCAAGAAAACAACAACAAAAAAACCCCCTGCTATTTAAATAAGTGGATTTATTGTGCGGGGGCAGCAGAGCGTGTTGATTCCCTTTGATTGAACAAACCTAAAATTCTAGTTCCTGCCAACCTAGCAGTTCAAAAGCACATCAAAGTGCAAGTAGATAAATAGGTACCACTCCAGCGGGAAGGTAAACGGCGTTTCCGTGTGCTGCTCTGGTTCGCCAGAAGCGGCTCAGTCCTGCTGGCCACATGACCCGGAAGCTGTATGCCGGCTCCCTCGGCCAATAAAGCGAGATGAGCACCGCAACCTCAGAGTCAGTCACAACTGGCCCTAATGGTCAGGGGTCCCTTTACCTTTACCTAAAATTCTAGTACGCACTTGAATTCCTTCCACAAAATACTGACTGGTCTGGATACACCCAGAGTGCAATGCAGTTGTCCAAGAGCTGCAGATTTTCCTGCCCTGGAAGACCTTCTAGACCACGGATGCAATGTAGGCTTCCAGGTGTCATCATATGACATGGTGACATTCTGCCAAACAGGGTGCTTATGAGAAATGGAGGGAAGTCACATCTGCCAGATTCAAAAAGAGAAGAGTGCAGACACCAGCAGAGTCAGGCAGAGATAGGAAGCAGCCTTTCTGAGTTTTGCGCAGCCGTCCAGAAACCAGAGAAAATTGGGTCATTGTTCTACTAATTCACCTAATTACAGGCCAGCACAGCTCTTGGCTATATCTCCCTTGCTGGGCAATTAACCACCTTTATTTCTTCTTCTTATTATTTCCCTCTCCGCAGTATACAGTTGGATAAAAATCTGGCTCCGTTCAGAAACAAGAGTTCCGTTTCCTTGGATACCGAGACAGGAGAAACTCTTTCACATCAGCCGAAGAAGCTGTGGCAACAGATTTGTTCCCCCTCTTCTCCTCCTGTTTATTATGACAAATTTGAAAGGGGCAAATGGAAAGGTATAGTTAGTCCATCCATCATTAGGTTAACCAGAAAGTTGACTGTGGCTGAGGTTCTTGTTGGTTGGCCTTTGCTGAAAACGCTTGCCAAAAGCTCCATGCAAGCAGGGCTGTGTGTGTGTGTGTGTGTGTGTGTGTGTGTGTGTGTGTGTGTGTGCAGTGTGCTCTAAGTCTATGGGAGTCCCAGACAGCCACAAACTGTGGCATTTGACTCGCAAATACAGCTTCCAAAAATTTGTTCAGCAAGTTTCTAACCTTCATGGTGTGAAGCTGATAATATCAATAACCACAAATTAACACGGCTGCTCAAAATGAAACAGCAAAACAAGTGTATTTTTTAAAGTGTTCTTGTGGTTATTTCACAACAACCAGACACAAATGTGATTCTCACAAAAATCAATTGTACATGGTCATCCAGGTGGAAACAACTGCCCTACATTAAGGTTACCAGTTTTTTTTCAATGAATCCAGGGACACTTTTCAACTTCCTACTAAATAGATGGATTTTTGTAAATCCAGGGACTGTCCCCAGGAAACGGGGACGTCTGGTAACCTTACCCTACATCCCTCCCTAAATGATGTCCCTGAACCCACTTGCCACCTGTTGGCAACTTTATACTTTCTACCACAAATATTTCTGCCATGAAAATAAATTTACCAAGTTGTAATCCCTTTTCCTTATGTTCAGAACTATAATGCAAATGATACATTTGCATATTCGTGGTTCACAATGCACACTAAACCAAGGTGTGGTTTAGCACAAACAGATGAGCAGGCAGGCTCACAGTCACTTTTGCTGTTGCACCATGCTAAACCAAGGTTTGACTTAAAAAGTTGGCTGAAAATGGGCTCCTGATTTAGCCCTCTCCAGACTAACCATAAGCTCTAACCAAGGTTTGCTCTTGGTTTTTGCCTCTTGGTTAGCTTGGGAGAGCTGAACTGTAAAGCTGGGTTTGGGCTAGGTGCTAAGCTACAATGCAGTAATGAAAAGGCTCAGGAAAGAGCGAAGTGCCCGCGAGCCCATTTCTAGGAGCTTGTGAGTTTACACTAAGCCAATGCAAGAGCCAGAATCAGAGCTGCCTGCATGCACACAAACAAAAATTTAAACCCCAAATCCAGGACATTTGCTTTAAAATGTAAAATACCCCCAGATGGGCGTTAGGACCCCGTATTGAGGATATTGAAGAATTCCTGGATGTATGGCAACCCTACATAGAATCATAGAATCATAGAGTTGGAAGAGACCACAAGGGCCATCGAGTCCAACTCCCTGCCAAGCAGGAAACACCATCAGAGCACTCCTGACATATGGTTGTCAAGCCTCTGCTTAAAGACCTCCAAAGAAGGAGACTCCACCACACTCCTTGGCAGCAAATTCCACTGTCAAACAGCTCTTACTGTCAGGAAGTTCTTCCTAATGTTTAGGTGGAATCTTCTTTCTTGTAGTTTGGAACCATTGCTCCGTGTCCGCTTCTCTGGAGCAGCAGAAAACAACCTTTCTCCCTCCTCTATGTGACATCCTTTTATATATTTGAACATGGCTATCATATCACCCCTTAGCCTCCTCTTCTCCAGGCTAAACATGCCCAGCTCCCTTAGCCGTTCCTCATAAGGCATCGTTTCCAGGCCTTTGACCATTTTGGTTGCCCTCATCTGGACACGTTCCAGTTTGTCAGTGTCCTTCTTGAACCGTGGTGCCCAGAACTGGACACCGTACTCCAGGTGAGGTCTGACCAGAGCAGAATACAGTGGCACTATTACTTCCCTTGATCTAGATGCTATACTCCTATTGATGCAGCCCAGAATTGCATTGGCTTTTTTAGCTGCCACATCACACTGTTGGCTCATGTCAAGTTTGTGGTCAACCAAGACTCCTAGATCCTTTTCACATGTACTCCTCTCAAGCCAGGTGTCACCCATCTTGTATTTGTGCCTCTCATTTTTTTTGCCCAAGTGCAATACTTTACATTTCTCCCTGTTAAAATTCATCTTGTTTGTTTTGGCCCAGTTCTCTAATCTGTCCAGGTCGTTTTGAAGTGTGATCCTGTCCTCTGGGGTGTTAGCCACCCCTCCCAGTTTGGTGTCATCTGCAAATTTGATCAGGATGCCCTTGACATTTCCTTAACATGCAGAACATACATTTCCTTAACATGCAGAAAGCCAGGTCTTTGGCCAGGAGCTAAATAAGTTGCAGGGGGATTTGTCCTGTACCGTTGCCAACCTCCAACAGTGGGCAAGGGAGGTGGGCAAGAGGCAGCACAGCACTCCCCTCAACAGGCCACACATTCCAGACAGGGGTCCTATGGGTGCCTTTTTTCCAGAAAGAAAGGTGGCCAGTTTATGCACACTTCTATGAGAAGTGTCATGAAGTATCATGAAGAGAAGGATGCACAGGATGTATAACAAAAGCAACTTTATTACAAAATGTTTGGTTTGGTTTTGGAGAGCGAAACCATGCAGCAGACTGATGCTTGTAATGTAGAACAGAAACTGAGAGCACAGGACCTGAGAAATGTCTCAGGCATTTCCATGTACTGTATAGCAAGTCAGGAAGGCCAATACACTTTCATTTGAAAAAAAACATGAGTAATTTTAGATGTAGTTGGCTGAGGAACAATTGTTTTGTTGTCAGCATAGATGGCCCACAGTCCTTGGGAAAAGGTTCAAATCTGAAGCCTGCCCCACACAGTCCTTTCCCATTTAACTAGAAACCAATTAAAGGCCCAGCCTTGGAACCTGTGTTTTGAGCCACACTTAAAAATACAGCTAAGAAGGATAATTTCGAAACAATGTCAGAAGTGATTTTGTTCACTATCCAGCTACAGAATAGGATACAATTGAGCTAAGAGCAGATAAAAGCTGATGATGATTAATACAATAAAGTGTGACTCTTTGTGGTGGGTGGATTATGCATGTCACAAAATATGGAGAGGAGTGGGCTGGGGAAAAGATTATAAAGAAGCAATCCATGTGGATGCAGACCCAGAAGAAGTCCTCTTTCAAAGATGGATTGATGGAGTATGAGAAAATTGGTAAGGAATAAAAAACGTGGACGCTTGCAGGCAGCGCTGACCCAGGGCACCAGCATAGGTCAGCCAAGGGTGAACACCTGGGTAGGCAAAAAGCTGGGAACAGACTATGTTCACCACCCAGATGTCCCCCTGGACTCAGGCATGGGCACAACCCCTTCTCAGGGGTTCACCAAACCAGTTGAGTCCCTGGATTCCTTTAATGAAATACCCTTCACATAGGGATGACAAGTGCATTCACCCATCCCTATCACCTGAACCAGTGCCTATCCACAGCCTTACAAGTTTTGATGATTTGCTGTGCGACAGGCGAAACTCAAATGGCAACAGCCAATCAGCCAAGTGGGGAAAATTCCTGCTGTGCCCCTGTCCCAACGACACATGACACACAAGGGCATAGCAAGGTCAAGCGCACAATGCCCTAAAATTAGGGAGAGGTGGGCGGGTGTTCCGAATGCACAAGCCGAAAGAGGAAGCTCTGGGTCATGTGCATGGGCATACATAGGTCCCTCGATCCATTTAGACTGTGCCCCATTGGCCAGATTGAACCCAACAACGAGGGACCTACCAATCGGATTTTGTGACTAACGAATCCAACCCACCCACAACACAGGAGGTCGGTCTCCAGGTCTCACCGCAACACGTGCCCTCTTTTAGGGAGGACCCGATTTACCATCTCAGCAAAACGAAGCCTGAGAAAACAACTTCAGTGAATCTCGAGAGATAATTATGGGAGGAAGTTGTTTCTAAGGATATCTTCAACCCAAGTCATTTGGAAGATTCCTTCACTTCAAAAGAAAACATGTTTGACTTGGGAGATTTCCATGTGCAGGGAGTGGTTAGGTTTTTCCCAAACATCAAATGGGAACATCCAGTCATCATAACACACGACCCATATCCTGAGATGTTCCGTCCCATAATGATTCTTCCACTGCATGACGGCTCCTAAAACTCTCATATCCGTGCCTATACCAGCCTGTTAGGATTTCTCCATTCCCCAACAAATCATTTCCACGTTCGGATTTTCAAAAACAAAACAAAACAAAAATGAAACCACCACCTGAGTAACAAAAAAATGAGAATAATCCCGAGAAGGGAAACACCAGGATCAGGCTGCACAGGGAGGGGAACTGGATATCTGCCACCTCTGGCGTCAGTCCAAATAGCTTCCAAATAGGATTTTTGTATTCAAGGGCCTCTTTGGCTCTCGTTCCTACCTCCCACAATCTTTAATTATATGACACACCGGATTATAGAGAGAGCCTGTGTCAGATAGGCACACAGCCAAGAATGGCGGCCTGGTTCTATGTCGAGTTAGTGGCACTTAAGCCATTGTTTTCAGGGGAACTGGCACACCTAACTGTGCCTGGGATTGGGCTATTAGTGGTTATTATCATCAGTAGTTATCATGTCATGGATCACAGAATTTGCCTTTTACTTCTGAGATCGAGTACCAGGTGACGACTCCTGAGATCCCCACCTTTCTTTTCCGTCATCCCTAGAATGTCACTACTTGATGCAGCAGCCATCATTTGAACAGGCAACACAGGGGGGTGTGGTGACTCCCAGGATTTGGAACTATGGCCCTGTTTGCCATGGTGGATCAACGTTTAAGAGAGAAAAACACAGCCACCGCTCCCAGCGAGCACTTTGCTCCAAAATGCTAAGAGTTCCTCACAACTTGACAGCGGTTTTCACTTCCCTCTTTCATCGCCACCTCATGAATTCAGAAAAATGTTGCTCTAAAGAATCTTTGGTTCATCTCTAAAATATTCTCCAGTTGTCCTCTGAATACTCATAATATTTGTTAGCCGCTTCCAGCATATTTGATACCTGTATTTCACATCCCATTGTATTTTATGTCACTACAGTGGTGCCCCGCAAGACGAACGCCTTGCAAGACGGAAAACCCGCTAGACGAAAGGGTTTTCCATTTTGGAGGCGCTTCGCAAAACAAATTTCCCTATGGGCTTGCTTCGCAAGACGAAAATGTCTTGCGAGTTCCTGCGGGGGTTTTTCCCTTTCTCCCCCTTTTCCTAAGCCCTAAGCCGCTTATCAGATGATCCGCTGATAAGCCGCTTATCAGCTGATCCGCTAAAAGCCGCTAAACCGCTAATAGCACTAATCCGCTAAGCTGTCAATGGGCTTGCTTCGCAAGACGAAAAAACCGCTATACGAAGAGCCTCACGGAACGGATTAATTTCGTCTTGCGAGGCACCACTGTATCTGATAGCTGATAAGCAATAGTATTAACAGCTAAAAGTATTTGAGAGTTGGCCTGCAATGTCATCTGACAACATTGGAAAGATGGTGTAGAGCATATTTGGCAGCTGGAAGCTTATGAGCAGTCATGTTTGAAGCCGACAAATCCTGTTGGGAATAAAGCCTATGGAACTCAGTGGGACCTACTTCCAATAAGACATATTGGACGGCACTAAAAAGGACTCATGTTTTGGAGGTAACATTTCAAGTTCAGAATATGAGTTTGAATTTTGAATTTGAGCTGGTGCAATGCAGTGCTGATGAACTGAGCTATGACTCAACAAATCCCTGGATCAAATCTCACCTATGTAATCATGAACTCAAAAAAGTGTTTGTGCACAGGCGACTCTCTCTCAGCAATATTGGGATAATAATGCTGACTTTCTTTGCTGGTCTGTCAGACGATTACAAAAGGATAATGTATGTGAAGCACCTTCCATACTTACGAACGCTATCCGGATGAATGCTCAATAAACAGGTCATATGCAAGAGGCCAGAGTAAATCTTGCTGACTGTATATGAGCTAGCTGTAACTCAGCCTGCTCTATAATTAAGCATAACCAGATCCCCTGTGAGATTCAACATTCTGTAATTCTTCAATTTAAGTGAGGAAATTATTTACTCAGAATCCTTTCAGAAATGCACAACTTAGGGCAGTCTCTGCCAGCCTGACATACACCCCCCTGCTGATGTTTTGGCCTGGCAGAGGGTGTTGGGAGTTGTAGCACGGTACACCTGAAGGACACCAGGTTCCCACCAGCTGCTGTAACAGTGTGGTCTTGGGTGTGAGAACAGGAGTGCTAAGAGGAAGGCATGCTTGGCAAATCCACACCGTCATCAACTCCCACCCGGGAACCAATGTCCCCACTGTGGAAGGACGTGTGGATCCAGAATGGGCCTTCACAGTTACTTACAGACTCATTGTTAAAACCATGTTTATGGAAGACAATCTTACTTGGCTACGAGTGATCGAAGAAGAAGAAGAAGAAGAAGAAGAAGAACAACAACAACAAGAAACTTTCTGTTCATCAATGTGTCTCCCTTTCCTTCTGTGAAATGTTGGTAGGGATGGTTGAATCTGGGGTGAAGGTAGATCCAGATGTCCTTTTTTTAAGACACTGGTAGTCATCATCAGCACTGATAGCTTCCCTCTGATGCCACAGCACAGTTGGTGTGCAAATGAGCAGCGCATGTGCCCTACTTAGGCACAAACGGAGTTCCATTGATCTCAACTGGGCACAAGCTTCAGTGCTTGCTGACCTGGGGGTCTAATTAAGTCAAAGATGCCCAGAGCTCTAAGAAGATGTGCTTTGCTTAATTGGTTGCAATGTCACCAACCACTGTCTCTAATTCTGCAAATCTCACCTCTTCCCTTGAATGGTAACTACAGCCTTAAAGCAAAGGCACGGGGGGGGGGAGGGGGGAATGAGAGAGTTGGCAGTTTTCTGATGCCATTCAAGGAAGCAGAGTGGGGTCCAAAAGTCAGGGCTACCAGGCCTATATAGAGCCTTGGGGCAAAGTCTGAGAGCTGAAAGGTGGCGCTCAGATCCTGATGGGACAGAATGAAATCCAGCAGGGGTGAGAAGGAAATGCCTGGCTGGTCCGTGCTGGTGGAATGAATGGCAAAAGCCCTCGAGTCAGAAAGGAAAATATACTCCCACACCGTTCTAGCCCTCCACCTTAAGGTTTTCATGCTTTCCCTATTCATTGAGTCTGAGAAAAGGAAAGCTGACCCCATAAAACTTCAGCTTGAACAATGAACAATGGGGTACCATGAAAAGGTTGTGAAGAACAAAACTTAAGCCTCAGAGAGGGTGCTTAATCTGCAAACAGGTCATCTGCAACAGGTCTTAAGTTTTCTGATCTTCCCCAGAAAGAGAAAACCCAGACTAAATAGGTGGGGGGGGGGTGATGGGCCGGCATTTTGTGGACACCACAAAAAAAAACTTGCATGTCTACAGGACTGCAACCCTTCACCTGGCAGAAAGGCCTGCCATCTCCCATTCTGTAGACATAACCAAGCCAGTGTAGATGTCACTGAGACAGGAATCCAAACATGCTGTGGATCTGGGCTTGGGAGCAGGGCTGTCTTAGGCATATCCGGCGCCATGGTGCAAAGCCCCCTTCCGGGGCCCCCCACCCCCTGTTTTCCAGAGTTTTTTAGGGAGGACGGCGCTGCCAGTGGGGCTGGAGGAGGCAGGCAGTGGCTGGAGGACAGCTTCTTCCGCGAGGAAGAGGCAGAGGCTTTGTGCCACAGTGGCCACGGCAGAAGGAGGCTCTGGGTGTGGTGCTGCTTTGCAGTGCATGGTGGAGGCGAGCGAGGGCAGCAAACTGATACTGGAAGGTGCCGCTTCTAGCCTCTGCCTCTTCTCTTTTTTCCCATAGAATATTTATTAAAATTTTCAGAAATAATACAATATAAAAGAAAAAGAAAAAATAACAAAAATACAAAAATACAAAAATGAAAACAATTAAAAACACATAGAATTTCCGTTACTTATTTTCTTTTAACTTATTTCCCAGACCTCCTCATACCTCCCTTTTTTGTATTCCAATTCAGATTGTTAGTTCAGCAAATCCTCACCATTAGTTTTTGCTTATTTCAAAACCTTATTTTCCATATCTCTTAAGGCATTACAGCTGGAAACCGCTTAATTTCTGTCCAACATCATTCTAACATTCATTAATTTTACAATATTTCTGTAAATAGTCTTTAAATTTCTTCCAGTCTTCTTCCGCCGACTCTTTTCCCTGGTCTCGGAGTCTGCCGGTCATTTCTGCCAGTCCCATATAGTCCATCACCTTCATCTGCCATTCTTCCCGAGTGGGTAGATCTTGTGTCTTCCAGTATTTTGCAATAAGTATTCTTGCTGCTGTTGTGGCACAGCCTCTGCCTCTTCTCTGGCACCCTCCGGAACTTGTTGCCCTGGTGCTCTGCGCTACTAGTCTCTATGGGTAAGACGCCCCTGCTTGGGAGAGCACATCATTGTTTGAGATTCTGCCCTGCCATGCGATGCCCCAAATCTCCCTGACACAGTGCACGTGGAAGGCATTGAGGCATCGCTCCTGGAGGGCGTAAGTTGCCCACGACTCACTTCCATAAAGTAGCGTACTCAACACTTAGTCCAGTGACGAAGGCGGCATAAACACTTTACCTTTAAAGTCAATTGGGAGCTAACAAGAATTTTGGGGTACTGTGGCTTGTTAAGGTTGCTGGGAATTATAATTAGCACCTTCAGGAGGCTCAACAATATGCCCACTATCAAGGCTGATTCGTGTCTTACTCACTGCACCTTTTAGTTACGTGTGGTATCATCATAAGTGCTCTTAAATTCTCCATAGAGAATGCTGGCACACACACACACACACACACACACACACACACACACACACACATGTATGTATGTATGTATGTATGTATGTATGTAAAGGGAAAACAAAAAATTGTTTTGTTTTGACTATGGCAGACCAACACGGCTACCTATCTGTAACTGTAAAGGGAAAGTGACCATTAGGTCCAGCCGTGATCGACTCTGGGGTTGGGACGCTCATTTCGCTTTATTGGCCATGGGAGCCGGCGTACAGCTTCCGGGTCATGTGGCCAGCATGACTAAGCCGCTTCTGGCGAACCAGAGCAGCGCACGGAAATGCCGTTTACCTTCCCACCGGAGATGTACCTATTTATCTACTTGCACTTTGATGTGCTTTCGAACTGCTAGGTTGGCAGGAGCAGGGACCGAGCAATGGGAGCTCACTCCGTTGCGGGGATTCGAACCACTGACCTTCCGATCGGCTGTTCGACAGTGGAATTTGCTGCCAAGGAGTGTGGTGGAGTCTCCTTCTTTGGAGGTCTTTAAGCAGAGGCTTGACAACCATATGTCAGGAGTGCTCTGATGGTGTTTCCTGTTTGGCAGGGGGTTGGACTCGATGGCCCTTGTGGTCTCTTCCAACTCTATGATTCTATGATTCTATGATTCTAAGTCTTAGGCTCTGTGGTTTAACCCACAGTGCCTCCTGCATCCATATATGGGTGTGTGTGTACCTGAAGTTTAAATGCAGGTTTGTGCATACTCAGCACTAAAAAGTTTAAATCTGCATCTATGTCTGGAAATCCATATTCTGCACCACCACCCCACAATTAAGTGCATAAATTATGCAAATCTGCCCAATTTCTTATTTTGCATCATCTTCCTCAGTTTTCATATTTTTCATATTTCTAGTTATGCTTGGAAGAAAGTGGTGCTGGTAATATTAGAAGCCACCAAAGGAATATGTAGCCACCATCCTCTGACTTTTGAGATTTCAACAGCTTCTTTGAGCTAAAATAGGTTAGAAATAATAGCTTTAAAATAAAGGAAGGAGAATATAAGGAAGCTGAATGAAGCCTACACCAAACCCAGTACCAGAATCTGCACCTTTTCTGCACTCTCATCAAATTATAGCATACACAAGCCCTGTTTAAATATTTTCCCTAGATCAAAGCAGTTTGGTTAGCATAACAAGATGGCACTGGATCAGTGCCTGAACTTAGCATATTTATATGTCTACAGAACTGTAATTTATTGATGAAATATTTTTCTTTTCATTCAACTAGCATTTGGGTCTCTGTTTCCTACAATCTCAGTCTACTTCGAGAGGGGGGAAAATATGACACTGAAATCACAATCTCACAAGTTCTTCTGACTATTTTCATCTTTGCCATGTTAAAACATTTGCAGTGTGAAAAAGAGTGGTTTTTAAAAAAAACAAAAAACCTCCGCCAACTTGAGCAAAATACATCAAAATACGTCAAAATGAAATAAGGGAGAGGGCAAGGAGGGGAAAATGCAGAGACAAATCTGAAATGATGCTGAGCAGAATGTTGGAATTTAGAGAGCATATCCTCTACAGCATATATGGATTCAAGATGCAAACCAACCATTAACAGGGTGGATTAAGGACTCTCAGAGCTTATGAAAAAGCATCCACACAACTGCCTCGTGAATCTCTGGGCTGCTGCCAGACTCTTGCAGAAAGGCTGGGCTCATAGCATGAAACGGTGTTATGAATCCATAACACCCCTATTTTGGTGAGTGGCAGAAGGAATTTCTTGCTCTACTGCCTTTATTTATTCAAGACATTTCTATACATCCCTAAGTGGTCACATAAAGCCACTTCCGAGATAAGGAGGAGGTGGGGTTGCGGGCTTCACACCCCTTCCCCACACTCACGGGGGCTGGCTCCAGCCCACGCAATAGCAGAGGGAATCATAGAATAGAATCATAGAATCATAGAATCATAGAATCATAGAGTTGGAAGAACAAAATAAAAAAATTCCTTCCAGTAGCACCTTAAAGACCAACTAAGTTAGTTCTTGGTATGAGCTTTCTTTTTTTTAAAAAAAAAATAATATTTATTAAAAATTTTCAAATATAACAGAAAAGAAAAACATCCAAATTTAAGGCCTTGTTTTCAATGTCATCTTTCCAGGACTTCCCCTCCCCTCCCCCTCTTGTATTCCAATTCTTTCAAATAGGTTCAGCAAATTATTACCCCAAATTTTAAAGTTATTATCATTAACCCAATTTAAAAAATATTTTCCCATCCCCTAAAATCGACCTGTTCCCTTCCACGAGTTCCCCTCTTTAATATACAGTACAGATTAACATTTTAAAAAAAAATAGAAAAAAGAATAAAATGTAATTTAACACCCTTTGGATTCCAAATTTCCCTCCCCCCTTTCCCGGTTGCGTTCCCAATGTCGGTCAATGTCTACTGTCATCCTGGAGCTCCCACATCTAAGCCATAATCCTTCACCAGTCCGCTTTGCCGTCTTTTTAATAGTCTTTGCCGTCTTTTGGTCCTCTTTGATTTCGAATGTCCAATCTTGGAAGGGGTCTATCTTCCAACTTTGTCCAATTCTTGTTATTCTTGTTGTTCTTGTTGTTCTCTCTTCTCCTCTCCCCCCCCCCCCCTGCTCTACTGCATAAATGTTCTAATTCCAAAAAGCTTGTAATTCCTCTACAGAGGCTTTGTTATTCAGGAACAAAACATTACGTCAAGTCCCTTCCATTCTTCAATAGATAAATCTATTGTCTCCTTTAGTGTGTAGACCTCTGTAGACAAAATAGTGTTCCATTTCTGCAGTTTCCCAGGAGATAAAAAGTCCGATTCAAATTCCATGCCAGCAATACTTGTAATGACCCACAGCTCCTCTAGAGGGATTATAATAACTCAGTTTCCTTCCCGATCACACCCACCAGCCAAAGTAACTTATTATTCCTTGTTTTAAACAGTTTATATCCAAATTATAACAAATGTAACCAGCAAAGTCCTCGTAACAAAGTTCTCTTTTTGTTCTTCAGTTTTGGCAGCTCCTTTGACAGCTGTCAAAACCTCTATTTCTCCTCTCCCGGCGCTCTCACGGATCGCTCCTGGGGTTTCCGGGGGGGGGGGGGTTGTATTTTAATTCACATTCCACTTTTCTCCTCCAGCCCAGCTTATAATTTTCCATCGCGAAATTAGTAACTTTATCAAAAAAAAGGTTGCACTCGATCTTAGTTGTCAGGTCCTTTGCTTTAGCTCCTCTACAACAGGGGGGAGGCTGACTTTCTTTTTGCACCTCCCCCGCTCGCTCCGAATTTAAGAAAAAATTTGTTCCCCTTTTTAATCCAAGTTCCAATTACTCACGGGTTATTCTTTTAAGTCCAGATTTTCAATGGAAGAAGTCAGCGCTCTCCGCCAAATGGGATGTGGCTTCGCTCGGCAGGGGAAGCGGAGGACTCACAGCACCACCACCCCCCTGTCACCTGCTCCGTAGCCTTTAAAAAGGCTCCTTCGCATGGTCGGGGGGGGCGCAAACGGTGCCCGCCGAGTCACCATGCCCATGGGTTTCAGCGCCCATGGTTTTTGAGGGTCCCCGCGTCGCCGGCGCGGTAGAACCCAACCCCTGCCGAGCAGGCTCCCTCCGGAGCTCGGAGGGAGTCTGCCATTCGGCGATGGCGCCAACCCGGAAGTCGGCTCTTGGTATGAGCTTTCGTGTGCATGCACACTTCTTCTGTGTATCTGAAGAAGTGTGCATGCACACGAAAGCTCATACCAAGAACTAACTTAGTTGGTCTTTAAGGTGCTACTGGAAGGAATTTTTTGTTTTTGTTTTGACTATGGCAGACCAACACGGCTACCTATCTGTAACTAGAGTTGGAAGAGACCACAAGGGCCATCGAGTCCAACCCCCTGCCAAGAAGGAAACACCATCAGAGCACTCCTGACATATGGTTGTCAAGCCTCTGCTTAAAGACCTCCAAAGAAGGAGACTCCACCACACTCCTTGGCAGCAAATTCCACTGTCAAACAGCTCTTACTGTCAGGAAGTTCTTCCTAATGTTTAGGTGGAATCTTCTTTCTTGTAGTTTGGAACCATTGCTCCGTGTCCGCTTCTCTGGAGCAGCAGAAAACAACCTTTCTCCCTCCTCTATGTGACATCCTTTTATATATTTGAACATGGCTATCATATCACCCCTTAACCTCCTCTTCTCCAGGCTAAACAGCTCCCTTAGCCCAGCTGCCATTCCTCATAAGGCATCGTTTCCAGGCCTTTGACCATTTTGGTTGCCCTCCTCTGGACACATTCCAGTTTGAATCCTCGGCCGCGTCATACCCAGGGCCAGCCAATCGGCTGGCTCCGGGGGCGTGGCCTTGCCTATTTAGGTCTGCTGCGGCTGAGGCTCCTCCTCTTTCCCTCACCGCAGCTGATTGGGTTTTCCCACCCTTCCCACCCTTTAGGCTAGGTTCTTTGATGTTGCTATGAACTTCAGTGGTCGCCGTCAAGGGGCCTGGTAGGAATTTTTCCAAATGGCAGATTGGCACCGGCCATTTGGTTTTCAGCTACCTCATAGCAAACCGTCACAACTCCTCAGGATTGGCGGTTAGGCATTGGTAGGGGTACTGTTATTGTCATGCAGATGAATGGGGGGGAAGGAGTGCCATCACCTTCTCCCAAATAAAGGGTAGTCCGGTAAAGGATTCCGGGGGGCGTGGCCATGTCCTAAGCCCATGGAGGTGTGGGCCTATGGCATGCCCCCCACACGGTGACACTGGGGGGAGGTCCTAGTTGACGTGCCTCAGCAGGACTCCTCCCACTGGTGGTTAACCCTTACCGGCCATCAAGCCGGTTAGTTGTTAGAACCAATGCCTAAGCCAATACCGCTCAATTCCTGTAATCAATAAAGTTGTGGCCTAATTCGACCCATTAACCTGAATTCTTGTGTACTGTGTCTTTATTTCCATGGGGGAGGTGGGAACTTGCCACGCCTAAGTGGTGCACATAACAACAATCCACAAAAAATGGGACAATAAATCGACAAAAATTATCATGAAACCAAAACCATTGCCAGAATCAAGATCATTAAGGTCTTGCAAGACACCCTAACAAACCCAACCTAAAATGTGTTTTGTTGTGGCAATACTGGGGTTGCCATATTTCAAAAAGTGAAGATCTAGAGGGGCTTTTTTGGGGTGGGGCCTAATCCAGGACATATGGAAGTCCTAGGCAAAACTGAATGTGATTCCTAAACCTTTGGATTTCGCCCTGGGTGACTGAAGATGGTGGCCAAAATTGACAGGACTCTAGATTAGAGTTAGCGCTAAATATTAGCCAAAACAAAATGTTGGGATTTAGATATCTTCACTCTGGAGAAAAGTCTGAAAAGTTTGAAGAAAAACAAAACATTACAGAAAGACTTGCAAAATCTCTTAAGGGGGTACTGCGAGTCCTTAACCACTGTTCCATCCACCCACAATTTGGACAGGAATTCCACAGGAACCTAGCAGTTACAACCAACTCACTTTACACAGGCTGGTTCTATTAATAATGAAAAAATATTTCTTATTTTTAGATAAGAGGCCCACATTAAAATTACATCTCACCACCCGATTTAATTTGGAAATGCTGCTAGGTTTGATCTATAAAAAAATCTCAGTGATCTCATGCTTTTTCATCATACGTACTAAAAGAGAGAGTGGGGGGATTTTATTTTTATAGGTCAGGTAGGTAAAAGGATATATTGTAACTCCTTCAGGAAAAAAACGAGAGAGGAAGGAAATCAAAATAGAAAACAGCTACTAAGATCTATTTCAAAAATGCCAATTAAAACAGGAGCAGGAGGAGAGAAACATGATAAAAAGAAAGATGCAAAAGACCAAAGTTTGAGGGAGGGGAGAGGATGAGGAACATGAAACTAGGCTGTGCTTTTATTCATGCACATTTTAAAAAAACTACAAAACTTCCTTATTTGGCTATTTTATCTTGAAGCATTGGGGAGAATTCACCTAACAAGCCCCAGATCTGTTGAATCCCGGTGCAAAGATTTCCACCTGTGGAATGGGTCTTCTCCACTTTGCCCCCCTCTCCCTGAAATTGGCTCTGGGGGTGGTGAGGAGAACCGACAAAACAACGTGCAAGGGGGGTTGTTCCACCTGGCAAACTGTTTTAAAGAGAGGACACCACAAATTCATGGAAGATAATTCAGTGAGCATTAGCCATGGCATGTCAAATAGGGCTTCTATGATTAGAAGAAGCATATCTGGGACTTGCTGATCAGAAGGTTGGCAGTTCGAATCCCCACAACTTGTTGAGCTCCTGTTGCTCGGTCCCTGCTCCTGCCAACCTAGCAGTGCGAAAGGACGTCAAAGTGCAAGTAGATAAATAGGTACCACTCCAGCGGGAAGGTAAACGGCGTTTCCATGCGCTGCTCTGGTTCGCCAGAAACGGCTTAGTCATGCTGGCCCCATGACCCGGAAGCTGTACGCTGGCTCCCTCGGCCAATAAAGCGAGATGAGCGCCGCAACCCCAGAGTCGGCCACGACTGGACCTAATGGTCAGGGGTCCCTTTACCTTTACCTATATCAGAATATGAGATGTTGCAAAACAAACAACAGGACACAGTAGCCTTTTCATGGACTGGAAGTGCCTCGATCCCATGGTGCCACAGTTCTATGCATTCTATAAATTAGGCAAGGCTGGTTTTTTAATGTTTATTGTGATGTTGCATCGTTTTCCTATTTTTTTACTAACACGCACCATATATTCTTCTTCAGCTACTCCTGGGGAGAAGGAAAGAGTAGAACTGACCACATAGAAGACTTGTTGATCTCATTCTGTCAACTCTTTTGGAATTCTGGACTAGAAACTGTTTCAAAATAAGAACGGATTCTCATGAAGAGCCGGCTCAGTATCTTACTGCACATAGCACTTTCTCAATACTCCCATGGAGTTGTAGATTCCACACAGCCCTGTTTTAATGTCCACAAATGAACCTGACTAGTGAGTCAACCAGAGTCTAAACCAAATAAAACAATAGCAAAATGTGGCAGAAAATAGCTTAACCACAGATTAACATTTATAATTAAAATGAAGTGGCTGTAATGACCCATAAAGGGATTCTGTCCTGGGCAGGAGTCCTGTCGCCTTCCCCCATTTACTGTACCGGACCATAGGACACACCTTGTTTTAGAGGGGGAGAACAAGTAAAAAAAATTCTCCCCCTCTCTGCTCAGCGCCCCTTCAGCGAAGCGGCAGGAGAAACGGAGCCCCTTCCATTTCTCCTCCCACTTGGCTGAAGGGGCGCTGCGCAGCTCTCCCTCTCTGCTGAAGCCAGGAGAGTCTTGCTCCCCCGGCTTCAGCAAAAGGAACCTGAAGCCTACGGAGCACAGCGGGAACTCGCGCTGCACTCCGAAGGCTTCAGGCGGATATCCCTGAAGCCTGGAGAGTGAGAGGGGTCGGTGCGCACCGACCCCTCTCGCTTTCCAGGCTTCAGCGAAAGCAACGTGAAGCCTCCGGAGCATGGAGGGAGCGCTCCTTCTGCGCTTCGGAGGCTTTTCGTTGCTATCGCTGAAGCCAAGGAGCCTGCATTCGCTCCATAGGATGCACACACATTTCCCCTTAATTTTTGGAGGGGAAAAAGCGCGTCCTATAGAGCGAAAAATACATCAATACTGTTGGGAAAATGGCTAAAACAGCACCTATCCAGAATTCTCCAAAATGTATTCATTTTAAACAAGTTGTCCCCCATAGTCTTCCGAATTCCAGCCCCGAGGCTCTTGCATAATGGTCACTTTCCCTCTTCATTTTATATCTTCCGTTGGGCACTTAAAACCTTATGTTATTCCACCACTCCATGGCAGCAGAGCTGAAACGTTTTAAGCCAAGAGAACAGGGAAATAATGCAAAGCAAAATGCACATTCCTCAAACTCCATCCTAAAAAAGCTTGCCACTTGAGAATTATTATTATTATTGCAAAGAGTGACATATGAGTCAAGCATATGCCAAGAATTCCAGTGGGACTGAATGTTTATTAGAGCCAAGAGGACGAAATTTTTCAGAAGCTGCAATACATGGATACGGTTGCCATATCTGGAGAAAACTTATTTTATAATGTTTTGTTGCTGTCATCTCCCTCGCATGTGGTAGGAAGTTCCGGAAACAGAACTTTTAACAGCAGGGTCCCATCCCCCAAAAGTTCAATATTTTATGGGTCTAAATTCATTTTGACATGTATCTTCTCTATTTGTAATTTTTAGTTTTCATTTAGGAAAAGACGGAGTACAACAATACATGATATTTCAGTTTCTGCTGCACCATCCAGCTGTATAAGGGAATTACAATACTGGAAGTTTTCCTTCCAGCCTCTTTTGCAGCTGCTATATATCCAGTTGATGTTTTCTGGGAGCTCTCCAGCACAACTCTCAATTAGATCTTGGGGTTGTGGTGGACAGCAAATGAAATTCTAAACCTTTCCCCCAGCAAATATACTTTTTGAACCTGGGGGCAGGAGTGGGGAGAGAAATTTATATACACCCAGTGCTTTTTTTCCTAAAAAAAATGTTTAGGGGTACTAAATAAATAAATAAATAATAGTTATTATTATTATTATTTATACCCCGCCCATCTGGCTGGGTTTCCCCAGCTACGCTGGGTGGCTCCCAACCGAATATTAAAAACACAATACAGCATTAAACATTAAAAACTTCCCTAAACAGGGCTGCCTTCAGATGTCTTTTAAAAGTAAGATAGTTGTTTATCTCTTTTACATCTGATGGGAGGGTGTTCCACAGGGCAGGCACCACTACCAAGAAGGTCCTCTGCCTGGTTCCCTATAACCTCACTTCTCACAGTGAGGGAACCGCCAGAAGGCCCTCAAAGCTGAACAATGGGGGTGGAGACATTCCTTCAGGTATACAGGACCGAGGCCATTTAGGGCTTTAAAGGTCAGCACCAACACTTTGAATTGTGCTTGGAAACATACTAGAAGCCAATGCAGATCTCTCAGATGCTTTCTAACATCTATATGAAGTTGCTGGGAAGATCATCGGGGGGAAGGTCTCGGTGGCCACTCCCAGTCTGCCACATTCTGGATTAGTTGCAGTTTCCGAGTCACCTTCAAAGGTAGCCCCACGTAGAGCGCACTGCAGTAGTCCAAGCAGGAGATAACTAGAGTATGCACAACTCTGGCAAGACAGTCTGTGGGCAGATAGGGTCTCAGCCTGCATACCAGATGGAGCTGGTAGACAGCTGCCCTAGACACAGAGCTGACCTGTGCCTCCATGGACAGCTGTGAGTCCAAAATGACTGCAATGCTGCGCACCTGGTCCTTCAGGTGCACAGTTACCCCATTCAGGACCAGGGAGTCCCCCCCCCACCCCATTTCCCAAGAAATGAATTTCTGTCTTGTTGGGATTCAACCTCAATCTGTTAGCCACCATCCATCCTCCAACCACCTCCAGGCACTCACACAGGACCTTCACTGCCTTCACTGGTTCTGATTTAAAAGAGAGGTAGAGCTGGGTATCATCCGCATATTGGTGGACACCCAGCCCAACCCCCCGATGATCTTCCCAGCAACTTCATATAGATGTTAGAAAGCATGGAGGAGAGGATGGAACCCTGAGGCACCCCACAAGCAAGAGCCCAGGGGCCTGAACACTCATCCCCCAACACCACTTTCTGAACATGGCCAAGGAGGAAGAAGCAGAACCACTGTATAACAGTGCCCTCAGATCCCCTCTTCTCTAGACAGTCCAGAAGAATGTCATAATCTATGGTATCAAAGGCAGCTGAGATCCAGAAAGACCAGGAAACAACTTTCACCTCTGTCTCCAGCCCACCTGAGATCATCAACCAACGTGACCAAGGCAGCTTCAGTCCCATGATGAGGCCTGAATCCTGATTGGAAGGGATCCAAATGGTCCGCATCCTCCAGGTGTGCCTAGAGTTGTTCAGCAACCACCCGCTCAATCATCTTGCCCCAGAATGGAAGATTTGAGACTGGGTGGTCGTTGGCCATGATGGCCGGGTCCAAAGATGACTTTTTAAGAAGCGGTTTAATAAGTGCTTCTTTAAGCAGGTCTGGGAAGACTCCCTCACAGAGGGAAGCGTTCACCACCCCACAGAGCCCATCACCCAGTCCTGCCTGGCTCACTTTTATAACTCAGGATGGGCAAGGATACAAGAAGACAGGTGGTCGGTTTCACTTGTCCAAGCAGCCTGTCCACATCCTCGAAGGTAACAGATTGGAATTGATCCTACACAATTTGACTAGACAAGACTCTGGGAGCAGGGAAACTGGGACCAGGGCCAGTAATAAGGTGAAGAATAAAGATCTACATTGGGAACAAGGATGAGAAGAGACCATCCTTCTCAGAAGTACGTAAAGCCAGGGTGGGGGGAAGTGCCGGTCCTTAATGGCACCCACCTGAGAGGTGCTGGAACTGTGCTCTGGTGCGCTCCTGCTTTTAAAAAAAAACAAACTTCCTATCAGGTCCAGTCTGCACAAAACATCAAGTGGGGGCACCAGTTTAGTGAAAGCTGGGGTGGAACATCAAAGGAAACCAAAACAATTGCCCCAACACTAGAAAGAATTCCCAAGAATTCCACGCATTCCAGTATCACAAATGAATGCACCCAGTAAATATAAACACATTGTAGAAATACAGTCTGAAGACAAAAAGGATGGCAGGCAGAAATAATGAATGCTGTACCACAGAATACCACACAGAGGCCACACATATATGGCAAGGCCAGCTTTCAACCGTGGGGTTTGGGAAGTTTGGATATGACCCAAGACAAAAGCCCCATAATAATATCAAACATTCTTTGCACCCTGAAAAGTTTGAATTCAGGTAACATCCTGCAACATTAAATCCCTCCCTACAGGAGAGTTTTCAACACCTCTATCCAAGACTGTGATGCTGCAACTGTGTCAGCTGATCTCACCTTTTCTAGCAGGTTTTTTTTTTTTTGCTTTTTTTAAATAAGAAAAAGAATACTAACAGTTCTGTTTGAGCTGTGACTGGAGCTGTGAAAACAAAGAGAGATCCCTTCCCCCAATCCCGATCCTGATCTCTCATTTTGCATCTTATTTAATGAGTTTTCACATTTGCTTTCTACCCTTCTCCACGAGAGCCTCAAGGCCAGTTCACAAGTTGCCCAATTCCTACAAAAAAGGGCCCCTTTAGATGGGTATCAATATGGAAGCCGCATGTTACATTGTGTAATGCCCCCAACACACAAAGCAGTGGAGGTTGATCCATTAGAGCAGGGGTCAGCAAACTTTTTCAGCAGGGGGCTGGTCTACTGTCCCTCAGACCTTGTGGTGGGCCAGACTATAGTTTGGGGGAAAATGAAAAAAATCCTACCCCCCCCCCAAATAACCCAGAGATGCATCTTAAATAAAAGCACACATTCTACTCATGTAAACATGCTGATTCCTGAACCGTCCGCAGGCTGGATTTAGCAGGCAATTGGGCCGGATCTGGCCCCCGGGCTTTAGTTTGCCTACCCATGCATTAGAGATACATTTTAAAAAAGGTAAAGGACCCCTGACAGTTAAGTCCTGTCGCGAACGACTCTGGGGTTGCAGTGTTCATCTTGCTCATCTTGCCGACGTTTGTCCGTAGACAGTTTTTCCAGGTCATGTGGGCAGCATGACTAAGCTGCTTCTGGGGAACCAGAGCAGCGCATGGAAACACCATTTAACTTCCCACCGGAGTGGTACCTATTTATCTACTTGCATTTTGACATGCTTTCAAACTGCTAGGTTGGCAGGAGCTGGGACTGAGCAACGGGAGCTCACCCCGTTGCGGGGATTCGAACCGCCAAACTTCCGATCAGCAAGCCCTAGGCTCTGTGGTTTAGACCACAGCACCACCCATGTCCATTACATCACTTTAATGTACATTACATTACATTAATGTGATACATTAGTATCCCATAAACTTGGCTTTGGCTCCACCAACTGTTTGGACTCCCTGCATTCTGCCGCGCCAACCTTGATGGGCACCAGCTACTAGAGGTACACAGATGTCATTCACACATTTGAAACCACAACTGTGCATGGCTGACCTGGATCAGACATCCAGACTTCCAGGAACATACTTTGTGTGCATACAGTTCATTCAATTCAGGTGACTCTTCTAGTCTTCACCAACCCCCAGTTGTTACACACAATTGACACCTTTGCTTATTATAGGACACAAATTTCCGAGGTTTGGGGGTGGGGGCAGAAGCTTCCATCAATGTTGGTCTGCTTGCCACCATTTTGGATCAAGATGGCAATCCAAAACATAACTTTGGTATGGCTGTGCCTGATTTTTGGTGTAACAGGCTAAGCTGCACTGCTTTGCATGCCTCTGAAGATATCAGTGCTCCATTTGGCAGAGAATCGCCAAAGTTGGTGTGTGTCATGGGCCATGAGTCAGCTTCACCTGCTGAACAGCAGCCAGAATGGGGAGAAGGAGGAATGAATGACTCTACCTGCAGTTTCCAAGGACAGGAGGAGAAGGCACTGGTGAGAACCAGCTGGCTTCGGTCATTTTAAACAGAGCTCTCAGCAACCATCAGATGCTGTGGTTCCTGGTCCGATGTTGCTGCTTCCTGGTCTCCATCTAGACACTTGACTGTGATCATCTGAATTCCCCGACCTCTGGACTATTTAACTTTGTATGTGGATTCTGCTCTCAGGCGAGTGTTCCTCAGAGACTCCTAGCCCTTGCTTGCTCAGCAACAGGACTCAGACGGGGCTACGACAGTGTGACAGGCCCAACTTGTGGCAGTTTGGACAGCTTTGAAGATACTATTGCAATATTTGGTGAGATGATACTCACCAATTTGGATGCCTCTGAAGTTATCGGCATGGGTCTCTCTGAGGGGGAGATGGTGGCCTTCTTCTATGTTTGAATGCCAGGCACTATTCTGAATCAAAATAGCGGACCAAAACGTGACTTTGGCACGAGTTTGCCCAGTTTGGTGCTAAGGGTCCAAAACTGCACTGATTGGAAGTTACTGTTGTCTAGTTTGACTTGACTTTGCCGAATATGGCATGACGGTTCCAACCTGCACCGATCTAGAGGGGCTCTGAAGGCATTTCTGCCCAACTTGGTGAAAGGGTTACCATGGTAGAGGAGGAGGTATCTGTGTTAGATGCCATAATTAAACATTAGCAACCCTCTCACCCACACAAAATAATTGGGGGCCAAACTAGATGTTCCCTGGGTCAGATTAGAGCCCTGGCTTGTGCACGTATGTGTGTACACACAGTCTACAAACTCACAAATTATGCTATCTGTTCAAACATCACTCTCTCTCTTTTTGTTTCTTTGAATTCCCAGGCAGTACAGGGCTGTCCCTTATAGTAAATAATAAAACAGAGAATTAAAAAATGAGTTGGAATGAGGATTTGTGGGTTCAGCTTGTCTATCTTGAGCACTTGAGGAGTGCAGCCAAATTCACCTCGAGCGGATAGAAGGAGAGACCCGCCCAGAAACACACCAGGTAGGCAAGTGGCAAGCTTACAAACAGAAGGAAAGCAACTGCAGCGGTTTGATCTGTGGGATTCAACAGGCAAAACTGCCCAAGGCATAGCAGATAAGCATTATCACATGCTAATGTCTGCTGATCAAGCTATTGTTAAAGAGATTGGTGCAGGAGGAGGCAAAGATGTTGGCAACCCAAAGTACCATTGCTCTACTCTTCTTCCATTTGGTGGAAAGAGAACAATAGGTCTCTTGCACGCTCTCTCTCTCTCTCTCTCTCTCTCACACACACACACACATCCTGCCACCCTAGCATATGGCCTATGAATCATTCACAAAGTGGGCAAATTAATTATTCATCCAAACACGGAAGACCAAACACTTTGCTAATTGTCTGGGAGAGGGAGAGGAATGGAAGGTTTCATGTAGGTAACTGCCAGGCGTCATGATTCACAAAGAGAGAAGGAAGGGGTGGGCAGGGGGTATGGGAAGGAATGAAGGTCTTGCCTGAGCTGATCAGATAATTAGTTTGTGCCGTCCACTGTTTGCCTTTTAAGACAGACCCCATTCATCAGCAAAAATGAGCTATTTGCACGTGGACCACACTGCATGCTAAGCCAGAGCAAGCTGAAAACTGGCCTGATCCAGGGAATGCAGGCAGAGCTCGAGGAGTTGCTGGGTGCAAATCCCAGCTTGCAAACGGTGCCCTGGGCTGGCGTTTTGAAAGGGATTGCCATTTGCTACCAAAAAAATAAGAAAAGAAGAGAGCTCCCTTCCTCTTGAAACAATCTGAAATACAGGAATCAAAGGAGTGAACTATTTCCCAGCATCCAAATAACATGGTTTTAAAAAGTCCAAGCAATATTTTCAAGTTGCTCCTTTATTTAAAAAAAATACTCGGCTCGTAAAAAAGCTCCACCTGCAAATCTGTGTTTCTCTGATGGAATAAGTAGGAGGAAGGGTGGGTTTGGGGGCAGGGGGTGGCAAGGCATTCTCAGCTGCACCTTCTCCATCTGTAAAACTGGAGTAGCAGCAACCCAACAATTTAGAGTTGTTGCCAGGATGTAGAAAGTTGTGATGCACACCCAAAACCTAAGTACGGTCAAACCTTGGTGCCTGAACGGCTTAGTTGCCGAACAAATCAGCTCCCGAACGCCGCAAACCCAGAAGTAAGTGTTCCAATTTGTGAACGTTTGCAGCCAATCGGAAGCCGTGCCTTAGTTTTCGAGTGGCTTCGGGAGTCGAACGGACACCCAGAATGGATTAAGATTGAGAACCCAGGTACCACTGTAATAGGATGGACTGTAAACCTTGACTAAGGAAGAGTTTCTTAGTCCTATCCATGGCAAGATTTGGCACATGCAGTTAGCATGTCCTTGGATGAAACAGATTATTTACATTCTTTTCAATTTGGTTTTAAGGCTGGTCTAAGAACTGGAAAGGTGTTGGTTGGCCTAGTGTATGGACAGGTATAGTACAACCCTATTGATTTCTCAGTGACTTGATACTACCCATCAACCATGATATCCTCATGGAATGCTTAGCTGAGACAGAATTGGGAGCATCACCTAACATCTTAGTGACATCAGTTGACGGTCAGATTTGGCCGACCAGAGCTGGGGAGATGACGATCTTGCCTACTGAAGAAGTGTGTAATTTTATATATATATTTCAACTGCGTCAGACCAACACGGCTACCTACCTGAATCTAGAACCATGGAGGGCACCACATTGAGCCGCATGAAATGGAAGTCCCTCAACCTCACAAAGAAACTCGCACAGGTACAGACTGATATCTCCTTTCTGACTAAATGCAAGAACCTGGGCATTATACCTAAGGGTCTTAGAATTAAGAACCCTCAACAATCCACTTTTCCTACTGAATATGCAAAGAAACTATGCCACACTTTCTCAAAGAAGCTGCTCAAACATCTTATCAGCGTTCTGTACTCTAAACAGAAGCAAATAAAGGAGGAACTCTCTGCACTGGACAACTCTACAAGGAATCACCCAGCTTGGCAAGAGTTCCACAAGGAAAGACAAACCATTTACCACTCTCAACTGGAGTTGCTGAAAAAACTGTGTATCTGAAGAAGTGTGCATGCACACGAAAGCTTATACCAAGAACAAACTTAGTTGGTCTCTAAGATGCTACAGGACAATTTTTTTATTTTTATATATATTTGATCTTGCCTACAGGGAGTGAAAGCTTCCTTAAGCCTGCCCTAAACTGTGAAAATCCGTCCCAACAGAGGTGCATCCGACAAAAACACACTTCTTCACACTGGCCTTTGACACCTGAGGGATATTTTTTAGAACCCATGCTATCCTCTTGATGTCAATTGCATTAGCTAATTCTACTATTGTATTTTTATATTGTTGCAGCCTGCCTTGGGACCTTACGGCGAAGGGTGGATAAGAAATCCTATGAATAAACAAATACCTTCACTGTCCAAGTTATGCATCTGATGAAGTAGGTTTTTGGCTAGATAAAGGTAAAGGGACCCCTGACCATTAGGTCCAGTCATGGCCGACTCTGGGGTTGCGGCGCTCATCTCGCTTTATTGGCCGAGGGAGCCGGCGTACAGCTTCCAGGTCATGTGGCCAGCATGACTAAGCTGCTTCTGGCAAACCAGAGCAGTTCATGGAAACGCCATTTACCTTCCTGCCGGAGTGGTACCTATTTATCTACTTGCACTTTGACGTACTTTCGAACTGCTAGGTTGGCAGGAGCAGGGACTGAGCAATGGGAGCTCACCCTGTCATGGGGATTCGAACCACCGACCTTCTGATCCGCAAGTCCTAGGCTCTGTGGTTTAACCCACAGTGCTACCCGCATCCCTTTTAGGTTTTTTTGCTACTTACCCTAATATATGCTACTGCTTCATTCACATACCTCCCTCACCCCGTGGATATCATGCCACAGGTAAACTGTGGCTGTGTGTACAAATGTATATGAAAGGGAAAACACATGGGGCTTGTAAAAAAATATTACTAATTCATGGAGGATAGCTTTTAGCTATAACAGTCAATGGAGACTCCATAACCACAACCGGTCCATTTGCCTCTGTTGTTTGCCCCCATCGGAGGCCTTTGCCATTATACCTTGTGGACTCAATGCTCCTGTGGCAACAGAATGGTCAACTAGATGGGTCTTAAATCTGATTGCACCTATGAAAGCTTAGGTAAAAAGGTAAAGGACCCCTGACAGTTAAGTCCAGTCATGGACGACTCTGGGGTTGCGGTGCTCATCTCGCTTTACAGGCCGAGGGAGCCAGCGTTTGTCTGCAGACAGTTTTTCTGGGTCACGTGGCCAGCACGACTAAGCCACTTCTGGCACAACGGAACACCGAAACCAGAGGAGCACACGGAAATGTCGTTTACCTTCCCGCCAGAGTGGTACCTATTTATCTACTTGCACTTTGACATGCTTTCGAACTGCTAGGTTGGCAGGAGCTGGGACTGAGCAACAGGAGCTCACCCCATCGCAGGGATTCAAACCTCTGACCTTCTGATCGGCAAGCCCAAGAGGCTCAGTAGTTTAGACCACAGTGCCTTCTTCAGAAGTTATGGTCCACACAACTACAGCCAGGTAGACTGGTGCAGCAGGCCGACAGTCCCTGCTCCCACCACTGCGTTCCTAGTGGCCTTGCTCTGCCACTGCTCCACACTTTGAGGCAGAACTGGGGAGCTTGCTGTATTCCTGTAAACTCCCCACCTGATTTACACCCCTTCAGCCCCAATGCATGGGAGGTGGACTCTCTGCTTCACGCAATTATGATCATGCAAAGGGGCTGAATGCCCAAACTGCTACAATCAACTGGGACACATGTCTGTTCTTGAACCACTTCTCCATCATTGGATTCTATCAAACATTTTGTTCCTCTGCTCATCCAGCACCTTTTCAGCCACAACCCACTCAGAAGCCACTTTATAGCAAAATAAGCAAATCTCTATAGCAAGGTGGATGGAAACAAGCAAGTGCATTCTGTAGAAACAAATCTAAACTCTTTTCTTGGACTAAAGGGGGGGGGATCCAATACATGTGGATTCTAGAATTACTGTACCATTGACTCCTCCTGTAGGGTTAACTGTGCCTATGAACGAGCAAGGTGCCCTGTTGCAGACCATATTTGCAGGGCTCGGTTTGTAAAAAGAATATACGTGAAATATATATACCCTACCTTTAGTTCTGAAATATCCCTAATCTGTCTTAAAACCCTATCTTGGTGGTGCAACAACTAGGAGAGAAGCTTGGATAGCACACCCACAAACACGCCCACACCCACATGTGATGTTAAAGCTCCCCCCCAGATCTCTGGTCCTCTGCTGTCCCAGCAACGGCTGACTTTATGGAGCCCAAGGGAAATACGTCCACTTCAGAGAGGAGGGGTATAACCATCATTCAAGCCTGGAGCTTATTCTTATAAAGCCCTCCCCCCAGCTCATGTTTGGGTGGTGGAGCAACTGATACCTGGCGAGGCTATGATGTTAGATCCTCTTCCAAGCCTGCTGGTTCTGCTGTTATCCTCAGAGAACTGAGCTCAGAGGAAATACACCCCCCCCCAGCAACTGGGTACATATTTTTAGGGAGGGTTCATGACCCAATCAGACATGCATTCTATGATAAATTCTGGGGAGGCAGCCAGGGTGATTTTTGCTTGCAAACTAACAGATTTACTGCGATATAAGCTCTCATGGAGGAAAGCAATGACAAACCTAGACAGCATCTTAAAAAGTAGAGACATCACCTTGCCAAGAAAGGTCGTATAGTAAAAGCTATGGTTTTCCCAGTAGTGTTGTATGGAAGTGAGAGCTGGACCATAAAGAAGGCTGACCGCCAAAGAATTGATGCTTTTGAATTATGGTGCTGGAGGAGACTCTTGAGAGTCCCATGGACTGCAAGAAGATCAAACCTCTCCATTCTGAAGGAAATCAGCCCTGAGTGCTCACTGGAAGGACAGATCGTGAAGCTGAGGCTCCAATACTTTGGCCACCTCATGAGAAGAGAAAACTCCCTGGAAAAGACCCTGATGTTGGGAAAGATGGAGGGCACAAGGAGAAGGGGACGACAGAGGACGAGATGGTTGGGTAGTGTCTTCGAAGCTACAAACATGAGTCTGACCAAACTGCGGGAGGCAGTGGAAGACAGAGGTGCCTGGTGTGCTCTGGTCCATGGGGTCACGAAGAGTCGGACACAACTAAACGACTAAACAACAACAACAAGCTCTCATGGAGCAGAATCCACTTTGTCAGATGGATGAGCAGGGCCGTCTTTAGCAGATGCAGCGCTGGGGTGCAAATATCCACCCAGCACCCCCAAATTATCACAGATAGGGGTGGCCGTAGCTGCACACTGCCAGCCATCCGGGGGGGCGCAATTCTCCCCCATGCCGCTGCAGGAGAGCGATCCTCGCAGAGGCTTGGGGGTGAAGTTGCACCCTTCCCAAGCCTCTGCGGGAGGAGAGCGCAGCTTCCCTCCCAAACCTCCTCGGGAGGAGAGTGATCCCTGCAGAGGTTTGGGAGGGAAGCTGCGTGCCCACCAGCCTTATGGTTGGCAGGGCACAGCTGGCGGGTGTGCAGGGAAAGAGGAGGCCATCGGCAAAGCCGCGCAGCAACCCCACTTGCTGTGGCACCCCTGAGAGGCCGGCGCCCTGGTGCGACGCACCACTAAGCCCTATGGGAAAGACGGCTCTGTGGATGAAGGAGTTCTGTGAAACCTTTTCCTGAAACTGGCCAATGGACAAAAGAAACCAGGCAGTTCATGGCTCTGTTTTGTTCCTCTGTCGAGTTGGCAACCAGACAGCAGGTTTGGTATTCCCAGGGCTCAAGTCTCTAAACAGAAGATGAATGCTGAGCTCTGGGAAGCCCTGCATATCTTTATGGGGCTACCTCACTGGTAATTCCATACTCTAATAATCCCAGATGACTTCCTTGCTCCTCAGGACCATGGGTAATTTCCCATCTGTGTCCTTCTGGCCTGCTCCCACCCACCCTTTCAGGGGCTCCGTATCCTTTGTCTTCTGCTTTGCAGGGAGCCTAACATGAATCCCAGCCTGAGACAAAGAGCTGCAAATACCAAGGAACCGCCTGGGGATTGATTGGTAGGTTAAATGAATTCCGGTCTGCAGAGGAAAGATCCCCCTAGAAGATCCAGTCTGTGCTAGTTAACATAACATTAAATATCTAATGCGAGGGGGTGACATACTGCAATAGCCTCCTAAGAAGGTCAGGGACCCATCCAAAAGTGGCTTAAGGTGCCTGAGGAAGGAAGCTCAAATGGCACTGTCCATAATTGTAAAAACATAAGCTAAAAGCCAATTGACCGTTTTGCTGTCCCTTTATAGTGACTCAAAATCTGTCGCCAGAGACGGTCCACTTCTCCCTTGACTAATTCTGTAGCCCCAAAGCCACTTCCGGCCTGCCCAGGAGGCGGGGTTGCGGGCTTCACGCCCACCCCCACGTGACCGGGCGCTGGTTTCAGCCCCCGCGAGAACAGGGGAATCCCGGCCGCGCCTGCCCCCCCCCAGCCAGCCAATCGCCCTCTTTTCGCTGGCTAGCCCCACGTTTTCCCACCCTCCCTCCCTTTAGGTAGGCTTTAGGTAGGTCTCTGACTTTGCTATGGACTTCGGTCTGTCGCCGCAAGGGGCATGGTAGGAATTTTTCCCAATTGGCAATTTACAGCCTTTTGGTTTTTTGCCTACCTCGTAGCAACTCGTCACAACTCTTCGGCATTGGCGGTAGGCATTGGTAAGAAGGGGTTAAGAGGATGTGGGGGGGGAGGAACGCCATCACCTCCCCCCAGTGAGCGAAGGGTGGTCCGTTAAAGGACTCCAGGGGGGCGTGGCCCTGTCCGAAGCCTATGGAGGTGTGGGCCAAAGGCACGCCCCCGAGCGGTGACCCGGGGGAGCTCCTAGTCGACCTGCCTCGGCAGGAGATTCCCCCGATATAGTGTTAACCCTTCCCCGTGTCTCCAGCAAATGGGCTGGAGCCGGATAGTCGATAGGACCAATGCCGAAGCCAATGCCTCTCATTCCTGAATTCAATAAAGTTGTGGCCTAATTCGCCCATTTTAACCTTAAATTACGGTGTCTTGTGTCTTTATTTATCCTGGTGGGGGCGGGAACTCGCCACACAACTAATGTTTCAGTCTGCTGTATCTGTGGAACAGGGTGGGGCAGTCTGCTTGTCCATTGATTTCCCAAGAAATCAGGAGATACATTCAGCATACCATCAAACATTATTTGGATGAAAGCAGTGACACTTCTGCTGACATCATATATATATTTATAGTGATGTTAAATTCTCGAGAATAATCTTTTGGAGAATATTCTCAAGAATATTCTCATTGTCGAGAATATTCTTACCTCATATCACTATATATATATATTTTAAAAACCAATATATCCCCCAAAGGGGATTTTTCCAGAACAGATACAAAAAAGGAACCATTTCTGGACAAGTTGAGGTCATCACTGGGGCACAGGCAGCTGAGAATGCAAAATCTGGAGGTGTGAACTTTAGCAGAAGGGGATTAGGAGAAAGGGAGAACTGCTGAGGCAGATCTTATTGGAGGCTTAGGTAATGCTGGAAAGACCTAAGATATTTTTATTGAGCATTTGTCCTGGTTTTTTATTTATTTATTTATTATTATTATTGCAGGGAAATTAGCTAGTGCTGGCTGTTCATAATGAGTATTCATTCTGATTTGGTCATGATGTGCCAAGCAAATGCTGTCCCACACTTTCCATCACATTTCCCCACCACAAAAGTTACTTTCGAGGAAGCAGCGTTGTTCAAGCAAGACCTCTCAATCAACTGCAATTGCACAACTTGAATTTGCTGGTCACACCCCAAAATAGCGACAGTCTGGAAGAGGACTGTAACGAAGAGGCCCGTTCTCTTGTTCTCCATTCTGCTTTGGTAGAGCAGTCACATCTCTCCTGGAATCCACAATGCACAGAATAGGTTCTGTCTGGCAGGGAGACAATCCCGTGGAAAATTAAGACACCAGTAGCCATCTCCCCTAACCAGGGCCGGATTTAGGTTTGATGAGGCCCTAAACTACTGACGGTAATGGGGCCCTTTATATGTCCAGCTGTCCTTTGTCAACAACAAATTGTCGCTGTTTTTTGTGTTGAATATACAGTGGTACTTCGGGTTACATACGCTTCAGGTTACATACGCTTCAGGTTACACACTCCGCTAACCCAGAAATAGTGCTTCAGGTTAAGAACTTTGCTTCAGGATAAGAACAGAAATTGTGCTCCGGCGGCGCAGCGGCAGCAGGAGGCCCCATTAGCTAAAGTGGTGCTTCAGGTTAAGAACAGCTTCAGGTTAAGAATGGACCTCCGGAACGAATTAAGTACTTAACCCGAGGTACCACTGTATGCTATATTTTATGGACCTAATAGGTATCTAAAGCCATTTGCACATGACAAAATACATGATATTTTAGGGAGCAGGCTAGCAGGCGGGACCCATGACTTACATCATAGGAGCCTACACAACACAAAACACTGTTGCTGTATGTAGGTTTTGTTTTATTTGTTTTTTATCTTATATTTTGGAAATGTACATTCAGTGGGTTTTTTTCCTTTAATTTTTTGAGCGGCCCCCAAGATAGTGGGGCCCTAAGCTATAGCTTGTTTAGCTTATACGTAAATCTGGCACTGCCCCTAACAGGGATGGACTTTGGTAATAGCACCCTGGTCAAGGCCAAAATTGAGCACCCCTAAATGGATCTTGGGGACGCAGGTGGCACTGTGGTCTAAACCACAGGGCCTAGGGCTTGCTGATCAGAAGGTTGGCGATTCAAATCCCCACAATGGGGTGAGCTCAGGTTTCTCGGTCCCAGCTTCTGACCACCTAGCAGTTCGAAAGCACATCAAAGTGCAAGTAGATAAATAGGTACCACTCCAGTGGGAAGGTAAACGGCATTTCCGTGCATTGCTCTGGTCCACCAGAAGCGGCTTAGTCATGCTGGCCACATGACCTGGAAGCTGTCTGCGGACAAACGCCAGCTCCCTCAGCCTATAGAGCAAGATGAGCGTGCAACCCCAGAGTCGTCCGCAACTGGAGCTAACCGTCAGGGAGGTACCTTTACCTTTACCTTTTAAATGGATCTCAGTTATGGACCTTTTCAGTTTTGCACCCCCACAGCTCGGTGCCCTGTGTGGGGAACCGCATGCATTGCCCAAAATCCTGCGCTGTACCTGACTTTCAAAAAGTGTCCAACCTGGGTTCCCAAAACCCTTAGAAGTGACTGTTGCAAATGGTCCTTTATGACTCTTGATCCCCACAGCCTTCAACTGATGCCTGCAGCTGCTAACACCAGAGGTGACCATGGAGAATTAGAGCTAATCCACACTTACCTTTTCTCTGCTCTTCCTAGGAATGCATTTAAAGCTCTGTGTCCTAGAACAACCCCTCCTTTTTTCTTAAGCTCTGAAGCTTTCCCTGAAAAACCCATTATTTAAAGCTCAATCAGAGCAAACATCAATCCATAGAAAACCCAAATTGATGTTGGCTCTGCTTTCAAGAGCGTGTTTTCATGGGAAAGCTTGGAGCAAAATAAAAATATAAGTACTCAGACACTGAGCATGAAACCGTGGACCTCTGCTGGAAAGAGTGGGGGGAAAGGTAAGTGTGGATAAGACCTAAGTTTTGCAAATGTAAATTTGGACTAGTGGAGGAACAGTTAGACCAATAGTCTGGTATAGTAATTTATTTCAAATATAAACTTTACTAGTTGATCAAGTTCCAGTTACAGATAGGTAGCCATGTTGGTCTGCCATAGTCAAAACAAAAAATTCCTTCCAGTAGCACCTTAAAGACCAACTAAGTTAGTTCTAGGTATGAGCTTTCGTGTGCATGCACACTTCTTCAGATACACTGAAATAGAAGGGTCTGGTGAATTCTGTTTCAGTGTATCTGAAGAAGTGTGCATGCACACGAAAGCTCATACCTAGAACTAACTTAGTTGGTCTTTAAGGTGCTACTGGATGGAATTTTTAGTTGATCAAGTGTCTGGGAGAGCAGGAGCGGAGACTGGCTAAAGTTGCCAAGCAGGAGAACTGGAATTCACAAGCAGGCAGTTGGAACCTGTGCCCCTTGCCCTAGTCAGGGTCAGACCTTGGGGGGGGGAGACTATATTTTTTTTGGGGGGGGATGAATGAATTCCTATGCCCCACAAATAACCCAGAGATGCATTTGAAATAAAAGGACACATTCTACTCATGTAAAAACACACTGATTCCTGGACCGTCCGTGGGCCGGATTTAGAAGGCGGTGGGGCCAGATCTGGCCCCCAGGCCTTAGTTTGCCTAGGTGATGCTTGAGCAGGTGGGAGAAGCAGAGACAAAGAAAAAGATGGGACTCCCAGCCCTACAAAAAGCTGTAGCAGACCCATCCATGCACAAGACAAGAGTATACTACAGAAAATATGGGTCTGGGGAGACATGAAAGGAGGAGAGCAATTTTACGCCTAAGAGTTAATTTTTTATGTTTGGGTCCAACCCTCCCTCCAAAATGCTTAAAATGGCATCAAGTATTCTCTCCACCAGGGACGCGGGTGGCGCTGTGGTCTAAACCACTGAGCCTAGGGCTTGGCAATCGGAAGGTCGGCGGTTCAAATCCCAGCGACAGGGTGAGCTCCCAATGCTCGGTCCCTGCTCCTGCCAACCTAGCAGTTCGAAAGCACACCAGTGCAAGTAGATAAATAGGTACCACTCCGGCGGGAAGGTAAACAGTGTTTCCATGCACTGCTCTGGTTTAGCCAGAAGCGGCTTAGTCATGCTGGCCACATGACCTGGAAAACTGTCTGCGGACAAAGGCCGGCTCCCTCAGCCACTAAAGTGAGATGAGCGCTGCAACCCCAGAGTAATTCGCGATTGGACTTAACTGTCAGATATAATTTGGGAGGTGGTGGAGAGAATAAAAGTAAAGGTAAAGGGACCCCTGACAGTTTATTCTCTCCACCACCTCCCGAATTATATCCTCACAGCAAGCTTTCATAGTGTGCGCACACACATGAACATGTCACAGGGAGGTGGCACTTGTATTTGCAATTCTGTGCACACACATACGTTGCGAATGAAGTGTGAAAGCATACTGCACTTTGGAGATCTTAAACAAGAATTACACAAAGATGACTGGCACCAATCTGTAGGGTCGCATGTACTCTAGGGTGTGTATTTGGATGTGTGTGTTTGGTGGGAGGGGGGACCTCCCAGCTACTATTCACAGATGAAAGCCAGTCCAGAGCACAGAAAAAGCATAGCTGTAGATATGTATTTTGACAACAGGAGCTGTAAGGGACTCATTTTCTGAGAGCAGATCTTCCCAGCATGTTTTCCCTACTCAAAGAAAGGGAAAGCAGTTATTAATCTATTAGAGAAAGAGCAGAATCAGAAGCAATGGGTTAAACAACTGAGAAGCATGTTTTGGGGCAATCATTAGGACAAACCTCCCACTGGAATGCCTACAAGAGATGTTTTAAAATAAGCTTAAGCTGGCAAATATCTTTCATTAGAAAGAGATTTCTGATGATATCTCCCTAAAAGTTTCCGTGCCGTTGTTGCAGAAATCAAGAAAGCAGACATATTTAAACAAGGGTGTTCTCTAGGCTAACACATGATGCCTAGAAAATGCTTGCTTTATGATGCGCATTGGTGGTGTCTGATTGCTGCTAGCTACGAGCTGCTAGACCAGGTGTTGGCAACCTAAGGCCCATGGGCCACAAGCAGCCCATGGGGGTCATTTAACTGGCCCACGAGCCAGTTAAATGTGCTAAACCGGCACAGGGCGCAGGGACTCGCTTTCACAGCACTGGAATTCGCGTCTGCACAAATGCAGACGTTGGAAATCATGTCTGCACAGATGCCAGAAATCACTACTGCACAGATGCAGATGCCAGAAATCGTGGATGTGCATGCAGTCTGGCCCACAGAGGGATCTCCGCTGGAGTGAACCGGCCCAGGCAAGATAAACCTTGCTGACCCCTGTGCTAGACAAACCCCACCTCCACAAGATTGGCTGGAGAGAAGCAGGTTGAAAGCTGGAATGTGTCGGAGTTTTGCAACTGGCTGGCAAAAAGCACCGCGGGGAAGAAGAAGAAGAAGAGTTTGGATTTGATATCCTGCTTTATCACTACCCGAAGGAGTCTCAAAGCGGCTAACATTCTCCTTTCCCTTCCTCCCCCACAACAAACACTCTGTGAGGTGAGTGAGGCTGAGAGACTTCAAAGAAGTGTGACTAGCCCAAGGTCACCCAGCAGCTGCATGTGGAGGAGCAGGGAAGCGAACCCGTTCACCAGATTACGAGTCTACTACTCTTAACCACAACACCACACTGGCTCTCAGTGGCAGATATACTAATATATGATGCTTGCTTTTCGTGGCACTGAGAAGCACACAGTTCCACTGCCTGCTTGCCTCACGTCAGTGGTGTGCAGTCAGTGGACTAGGGGGACTAGGCTTGTCCCCTAAATGTCCCCTGGCGCCTCCGTCCCAAAGCCCAGAAAGCTTCTGCCCAGCTTAGGGAGGGAGGCATGATACCCGAACAGGTCCAAGAGGCCTCCAGCATCCTATCAGAGGCCTGGCACCTCTTTCTCCCAACCCAGGAAGCTTCTGCCCAGCTTAGGCAGGCACGATGTTCACGCATGTGATGTCACACCCCCCCCCCTGAGGCAAAGGAAGGCATCATGACACCCGGGGCGAGCGTCACGATGTAGGGTGCATGTGCGGCCGCGTTATGTACACTGCACATGTGCTGTATAGCGGTTTGCCACCAGCGCCACTCCAGCGCTGTACGGACAGTGACAGGATCCCTCCGTTGCCGCTGCAGCCACGTATGGCACTGGAGTGGTGCCGGTGGCAAATCACTATACAGCGCATGTGCGGCATCGCTACATACAGCGCATGTGTGCAACGCCGCACATGCGCTGTGCTTAGTGGATTGGTACTGGCACCGGGATCCTCGGCTCATGGCTGCAGTCGTGAACGGAGGATTCCCCCCAAGGCGGCTGTGACGGCGCGATAGCAGCTCACACCGCCACGAGCCCTCGCGGAGTGACTTCTTGTCACCCCCGCAGACATGGAACCCAGGGCGTACCACCCCCCACGCCCCCATTGCGACGCCACTGCCCCCCCCTTGTCCTTGCAAGCTGGCACCTCTGGCCCCAACTATTCACCTGCAGAAAAATTCACCTTGTGCCATTGCCCACAATATTCATCTCTTTGTGTGCCCTGTCCAAAGGAGGCCTAAAGGGTGGCAATACAATAATGGGCTTTTTCAGTGGTGACTCCCTGCTTGTGGAATGCTCTCCCCAGAGAGCCATTTTTATCTATTGCCATTTTTATCTATTTTTCGGCAACAGGAAAAACTTTCCTTTTTGCTGGGGTTGTTAGCCTGTAATCTGAAGGGTTTCAAGTCCATTTGGTCTCTTTTAGCAGAGCAGGTTTTGCCAGATGTGTGTTCTGTTTGTACAGATGTAGGGCTTTTGTGTTGTTGGGTTTTTTTTGCGGGGGGAGGTTGCTTCAATTTTTTTAACTGGTTTTAGTGTTTATACTTTTGTAAGTCACTGGATGAGTCACTTTTGTTAAGTAAAGCAACTAAAAGCAACTTGTGTGTGTGTGCACGCACACACATGTAGATATATATATGGCTTCCCAATTCTGAAATATATATATTTTTGGTTTTATACAGAAAACAAAAATAGCATGATTTTAAAACACCCCTTTCTGAAATAGCTTCACTTCTGTTGGCCCTGAAAATTCATATTTATTTCAGAACGGGGAAGCCATGAAATAGTACCGACATAGACCTCTACCTTTCATCAAGAGCGTTTGACTACATAACACCTCGGATCCCTTTCAACTTTAGAATTACTTATACTTGCCTATTCTGTGCCACCCATCCCACGCCAATTCTGTAAATCGAGCGAAATATGTCTTCTCAAAAGAAATGCCTTCGCACAGGAGCCAACACGCACAATTTATTTCTGAGCGCACAATGAGAGCTTTCTTTGGCATGGAGTAATAGAAGCTTGCAGGGACGCAGGTGTTAAACCACTGAGCCTAGGACTTGCTGATCAGAAGGTCGGCGGAAGCTTGCAGGGACGCAGTGTTAAACCACTGAGCCTAGGACTTGCTGATCAGAAGGTCGGCGGTTCGAATCCCCACAACGGGGTGAGCTCCCGTTGCTCGGTCCCTGCGCCTTCCAACTTAGCAGTTCGAAAGCATGTCAAAGTGCAAGTAGATAAATAGGTACCGCTCTGGCGGGAAGGTAAACGGCGTTTCCGTGCGCTGCTCTGGTTCGCCAGAAGTGGTTTAGTCATTCTGGCCACATGACCCAGAAGCTGTACACCAGCTCCCTTGGCCAATAAAGCGAGATGAGCGCCACAACCCCAGAGTTCGTCACGACTGGACCTAATGGTCAGGGGTCACTTTACCTTTACCTTTAATGGAAGATCGCGGGCAACGCAAACCCAAGGTAGAACGAAAAACTCAGCTGAAAGTCCTGTATCACTCTAGGTGACCCTCTGCTCAGAGCAAGAGCAGATTCAGAAGGAGGACCCACAACGTCGCTCTCTCACACACCTCTTTGCTTTCTCGGCAGCTCCAGAGAACACATCAAACTTTAATGGGCTCATTCCTCAGCAGCTTCACAAGCTGCTGAATATAGATGGACAGTCACAGAACATCTTGACAGCTTTTAATGGCAAGGAGGAATGTCAGAAATAAGATGCAGGGAGGGAGCGGAAATCAGTGGGAAGGTAGTTAAGTCCCAAAAGAAGCAACACGAAGACTTTACTACTGCAAGATATGTGCAAATTGAATCTGACCTAAAATAACAGATACACCTTGACTGCAAAGTCCAAATGGGTGGCCCATCAGAAGGATAAATGGGGCATTCACCCCATGTGCCACAAGCTGTCACTGGCTGCAAAAAAATAGGAAGATTAGAATCTAACCAACAGCTACATCTCTCTGAAGAAGGAAAAGACACATTTCTGAGCCTCAAATAACTTTGTTTTCTTCCAGCATGCACACCTAGAAACATCTCACCACAGTGAAATCCTACCAAAAAAATGGTTTGCCCCATGTTCATGCCCAACAGGATATTGGCATATTGTTCCTGACCTACAATAGTTAACTGCATGGCAGAGGAAGGGGGGGTTCATGTCACTCCCCCCATGCCTGGAACCCATAAAAAAGGCAGTGCTTTTTTCCAGGCAAGTTCCCCAAGCTGGGCAAGCACTTCCTGGGCTTTGCTTCGGTTGAGCAGCAAGTTTCCCCAGGGGGAAGTGGCAGGACAAGCGGAAGTGTGGATGAGCCCTGTTTTGGCTTCAACTTCAAAACGAATATTTTGGGTGGTGGCGTTTTACTGAATGTGCAGTTGCTATGGAAAAGGAGTACAACTGTTTTGTTTGATTTTTAAATAAGAAATTGAAGTGCATAAGCAGGGAGGGCATGCTTCGGGCCAAATGGGCAACCCTCAAGCTGTCTGTTACCAATTCATGCTGTAGCCACTCACCAAGACCTTACCTAAATGGCCTCGGCCCAGTATACCTGAAGGAGCGTCTCCACCCCCATCATTCTGCCCGGACACTGAGGTCCAGCACCGAAGGCCTTCTGGTGGTTCCCTCACTGAGAGAAGCAAAGCTACAGGGAACCAGGCAGAGGGCCTTCTCAGTAGTGGCGCCCGCCCTGTGGAACGCCCTCCCATCCGATGTCAAGGAAATAAACAACTACCTGACTTTTAGGAAACATCTGAAGGCAGCCCTGTTTAGGGAAGTTTTTAATGTTTGATGTTTTATCGTGTTTTTAATATTCTGTTGAGAGCTTCCCAGTGTGGCTGAGGAGGCCCAGCCAGAAGGGCAGGGTATAAGTAATAAATTATTATTATTATTATTATTATTATTATTATTATTATTATTATTACTACTACTACTACTACTACTGTATGGATTGATTTGATAGCCTTCTCTCTCTCTCTCTCTCTCTTTTTCTCCCTCACTCCCCTCCCTAGACCATCATTTGAGAAGACACTTCCCTTGTTAAGTCTGAAAGGAGTGAAATGTCAGTCAATGCCTCTGACACATAAACCAGAGACCTAACGTATCAGAAGAGTTTTGCTCAATAAGCACATACAGCAAAAAGGTTGACGTTTTGCAGCTGTCATATCAAAACCAGGATTCAGTCTCATTCTTGATTTTTGTAAATGTATTTCCCTTCAGATGAAAAGGAATGTCTTGCTTCTCACCTTCTGTTGTCAAGTTATTATAATTATACAAGGAGACTATACATGTTTGTGATACCCAAGGAGATCAACATTCTGAGCAAAGACTTTGTTGCCTCGAAAGGATGTTTGATTTAAGAGGAATGGCTTCAAAAAGTAAACATCCATAGAATAGAAGCTTTCAACCTTCCAACTCTATGATTCTACGCCTAAAGGAGTTTTCGGGATGTGGATGGTGCTGTGGTCTAAACCATTGAGCCTAGGGCTTGCTGATCAGAAGGTCGGCGGTTCAAATCCCCGTAACGGGATGAGCTCCCGTCGGGTTGTGAAGGTCCCTTAACTGAAACCTGGAAGCACAACTCCTAGCCAGTGCAGGCAATGCCAAGTGAGGTGGACCATGAATCGGATTCTATGCAGGGCAGCTTCTTAAAAAACCCTAAGTCGGGACCAGGTCATCTTTCTCCACCTGAGAGCCCCATTCCTTCCAGGGCTCACATGCCATTGATGGGAGAGAGGAGAGGCAAACCTGAGCAGATCAGCAAATGTGAATTTTGCATTTTTACAGCAGGCTGGTTTGTCCTCACTGACACATGCCTCTCAATCTTTCATCCAGCACCAGATTTAGGAACGGTGCAGGAAGTTGTCAGGCACAGAGTGATGTGCCAAGGGAGTGCAAGGGACGCAGGTGGCATTGTGGTCTAAACCACAGAGCCTAGGGCTTGCCGATCGGAAGGTCAGTGGTTCGAATCCCCATGACAGGGTGAGCTCCCGTTGCTCGGTCCCAGCTCCTGCTAACCTAGCAGTTTGAAAGCTTGAAAACTTTCTGAAATAATGTATGAACTGAAATTCAGCTAGCCTTCAATATTCACATTTCTCTGAATTTTGCAATGCAGTGCTCCAGCCCAGTGTGTGGAAAAAAAAATGCATATGACAGGCTGAACCAGTGTGACCAAAAATGCATATGATAGTGAAAATAACATACAAAAATGCATTGCAGTAGGAAAAAACTGCATTGCATTAATGTACGTATCAGCAAAAATTGCATTAAAAATGTGTATACTGGGAGATATTCACACCAAAATGCTGGTGGATTTTCATGAGGACTTAATAATAATAATAATAATAATAATAATAATAATAATAATAATAATTTATTTATACCCTGCCCATCTGGCTGGGTTTCCCCAGCCACTCTGGGCGGCTTCCAACAAAATATTAAAATAAAATAGCCCGTCAAACCCTAAACAGGGTTGTCTTCAGATGTCTTCTAAAAGTCTGGTAGTTGTTTTTCTCTTTGACACCTGGTGGGAGGGCATTCCACAGGGCGGGTGCCACTACCGAGAAGGCCCTCTACACAAATTGATGTGGCGATGTAGAGGATCATACTTACAAGATTGAAAAAGTGAAAAACTGAGAAAAACCGAAATGGAAGGAAACAAATTCCTTCCAGTAGCACCTTAAAGACCAACTAAGTCAGTTCTTGGTATGAGCTTTCGTGTGCATGCACACTTCTTCAGATACGAAATGGAAGGATTAGCCCACCCCCTTCTTGGGGACTTAAGAAGGATCTGAATAGACTGCAGCAGGAAACAGGCCAAAGTAGCATGGGCAAGTCTTACTACTTCTGCTACAAACCCCACATCACATTCGGGTGGCTGAGGTTGGAGCTCTGCAAAGGCTGTCTGGTTAACCCCATCTCTGAGCTGAGCTTGGAGCCAGAGGTCTTCTCCTTTCATAGCTTGATGTCTCAGCCACTCTACTGCAGATGCAACACAGTCACCCGCAGCTTCTCACACGGCCTGGTGGGTGAAATATCACAACCCCCATCCTACTCCTACATAAAGAGTCATCCTACATAAAGAGTCAGGTCCATTCATTCCTTAGATATTGCTCCTGCTGAGACTGAAAGTAAAATATAGTAATTAGAGTCACTATACAAGTAATTAGAATAGTGTGTATTTCCCACAGATACTGAACGCTATGACAGCATGCATGCTTAATAGGCAACTTTCTATTGTTGATAATTATGCTAATTAGAAACTAATGTTTTTTCCCCATATTTGATCCCATTCAGTGATTGCTAATGGTTCAAGTTTCAAAGTTTTGGTCATTTTTGAGCTGCATACAAAATCAGTTGGTTTTTTTCCAAGTTACCACAAAGGGGAAATAATAATCCTCCCCCTTTTCTCAAACTCTTTCTTTCACAGATGTAGTTCAAGACATCAAGGTGTTTTGTTTTTTTTAGTATGGTGACCAGCAGGGTACCGTTTAGAAAGGGAGGGGTGAACACCTATACTCTGTTTTAGAATAGTGTGTTTATTCCCCAGGAACAACTTTACATTTGATTACTATTCAAAATTAAGAAAATTAGGGTGCAATCATAACAGAATTTCTAAAGAGCAGGGAACTTTGGAACAATACACTAGGGAGGTGGAGGTTGTGCATATCAGTTCTGAACAGTGTTTTTAAAGGCGTTTTGTTCAGAACCTGGCAACATGAATAAGGTCCATGGAAACAAAAAAAGCAGATTTTTGCATTTCAAAAAATGGTACCCAAACGGCAGCTGATCAGAGCTGGAAAGGGGTCACTTTGGAGCTCTGCCGCTATCTAAATGTCAGGTACTGAGGAGTGCCAGAGAAGAACAGCACCTGAATGTATCGGGGACTTTCCTACTGCACACTTTTTAATCCATCCCCACCCCACTTGAAAAATCCCCTCTTGCTTTTTGATGCAGAAAATATTTGTAAAATGCACCCAACTCCTGGTTCAACTAAACCTTAATAGATCATAAAACAAGTTGGTAATTAGATATTTGTGGAAACAAAGTCCTGGTAGAAATAGTTATACAGAAGTCTTGTATCTTCCAGAAATGTCTGTTCCTGAATCTAAAAAAAAAATGTAGTATATACACCGACAACTGGGAAACACTGGCCTGCGAGTGCTCCACTTGGAGAACAGCCTTTACCAAAGGTGTCATGGACTTTGAAGATGCTTGAACTCAGGACGAAAGGGAGAAACGTGCTAAGAGGAAGGCATGCTTGGCAAACCCTCACCATGATCAACTCCCACCAGGAAACCAATGTCCCCACTGTGGAAGGACGTGTGGATCCAGAATTGGCCTCCACAGTCACTTACGGACTCACTGTTAAGACCATGTTCATGGAAGACAATCTTAAGCGGCTATGCTATGAGGGATAGGAGGAGGAGGAGGAGGAGGAGGAGGAGGAGGAGGAGGAGGAGGAAGAAGAAGAAGAAGAAGAAGAAGAAGAAGAAGAAGAAGAAGGAGAGAAGGAGAGAAGGAAAAGGAGAAGAAGAGGAGGAGGAGGAGGAGGAGGAGGAGGAGGAGGAGGAGAAGGGGAAGAGGAAGAAGAAGAAGAGAAGGAGAAGGAGAGAAGGAGAAGGAGAAGAAGGAGAAGAGAAGGAGAAGGAGAGAAGAAGAAGAAGAAGAAGAAGAAGAAGAAGAAGAAGAGAAGGAGAAGGAGGAGAAGAGGAGGAGGAGGAGGAGGAGGAGACAGAGAAGGAGAAGGAGAAGGAGAAGGAGAAGGAGGAGGAGAAGAAGAAGAAGAAGAAGAAGAAGAAGAAGAGGTTTCTGCCTTCATTTACATAGCCTTGCTATTAGATTAAACACAAGTCTACTGTTACAGAAAGAAGAAACACCATGGTCCTCCTGCAGCAGCACAACCAGACGTCTTCATCTGCCTTCAAATGTGGTTTTATAAACATATAAAGCAGTGGGGAAATTCTCCACCAGCGAGAAGTGCCATTTTCAGTTCACTCAGTTTCTTTCTTGGGTCCCTTTGCTCCTCTGTCCCCCTGACCCATCATCTTGTGCCCCTTTTCGGTCAACTCAAAACTGCCCGTCTTCAAATGACCTTTCCGCACTGCCCCCTCCAAATTGCATTGCTCAAAGCACGACAGAGGCGGGGGACGGGAGCAAAACAAATGTCAAGAAGGCCCGTGGAGAACAACGGGACCTTATTTAAAGGTCTGTTGTTGGAGTAATGGGAGCTGTGAACATCAGAGGGATGACTGGACTCCATGGGAATAAATGCAGGGATTGGTTGCAGCAGAGCCACTTGCACTGCTGCCGAGGAGGAGGGATGAGATGGTGGCAAAGTACCACTCTTCCTCCTGGTACACTATAGAAACACAGGTGGCAGAGAAGAAACCAGAGGCCTTTCTCCTGGGCATGGTCGGCCAATTGGTGCCAAAGAAGGACAGAACTTTCTTTATGTATGCAACAACAGCAGCAAGAATACTCATCGCAAAGTATTGGAAGACACAAGATTTACCCACCCGGGAAGAATGGCAGATGAAAGTGATGGACTATATGGAACTGGCGGAGATGACTGGCAGAATCCGAGACCAAGGCGAAGAGTTGGTGGAAGAAGATTGGAAAAAATTCAAAGTTTATCTACAGAAACATTGTAAAATCCAGGAATGTTAGAAGGATGTTGGAATGAAGTAATGTGGTTTTAGCAGAAATGATAGAAAGGATTAGGTAAAAATGGATTTTTTTAATTGGTGAAAGACGAGAATGTAAAATTACAGTATATTAAGATAAATTATTAGGATAAAAACAAAGCTGGAAAGGATTTGCTGAAATATTTAATTGACCTAGAATACAAAAAAGGGAGGTGTGAGGAGGTCAAGGAAATAAGCAAAAGAAAGAAAGCTATGTAAAGGTTTGAGCTGTTTTTTTCTAACTGTTTTTTTCTGTATTTTTTATTTTTTTGTTCTTTCTAATATTTTCTTTGTAATCTTTAAAATTTGAATAAATATTATTATTTTTTTAAAAAGGTGGCAGGAGGTCAGGTGACCACAGCCTCACGCCGCAACAACCATTGCTACTGGATGTGTTAATGGGATGAAAACCTGATGAGATATTGATTGCCCACTCGAATAGCTTTCTATCTTGGCACAGCAAATGGACGGAAGGCCATCTGGAAATTTTCCTTACAGCTTATTACCTTACAGCCTTACCTGTTGGTAGAAAGAGGGTGGTGCTGGGGAGAATCTCAGCCTGTCTTGTTAAATCCTTAATAAATAAGAGAGGACTTTAGACATCAAGGGGGAAATGAGAAAGTTGGCTTGTTTCACTTGCTTTGGGGATTCCCATATGCTGCATGTATTCGATGAATCCTTTGCTAATTCCTATTTCTTCTTAGTCTACAATATATTATTGTTAGTGTTATTATTGTTATTATTATTATTATTTGAATTTAATTGAATTTATATACCACCCTATACCTGGAGGTCTCAAGGTGGTTTACAGAACAAGATCAGCATAAAAACCGCAATATATAAAATCAAAATAAAAACAACAACCCAATAGCACCCCTCCTCCCCACCAGAAAATAGTCACATTTTAAAAGGGCATAGGCTGTCAATCAGATCAGCAAAGGCCTGGTTTAAAATGATCGTTTTTGCCTGGCACCTAAAGGTGTATAATGAAGTTGTCTCTATGGTGAGACAGGAAGGCCCTAGGTTTCAATTCAAGTTGTGAGATTAGGTCTGTACCCAAAGAGCTGAAGAGATTTGGGGTGAGGAGTATGTGTGTGATGCCAAAGGCTAAAAGAAATGCACAAAGGCAGCTTAAAGAAAGGTAATGCTGATTTCTCCCACGTACACACAGTGAGGCTTTTGCTGTCTAATAGCAACAAGGAACAACCCCCAGTACCAACAACAAAAAAAGGAAAAGTCTACAAGGTGTCACACTATAGTCAATCTCTTGTGCACAAGCACACAATTGCCACATACAGACCACAGGTGTGCACACACAATTCACATTCTCTTTGCCCAAGTGTATCTTTCCCTCTCTCACAAACGGGAATTCACAGGAATTTTTTTTTGGGGGGGGAGTCCAAGGAGGAGGAGAGTAAAACATTGGAAGGTCAGAGTAAGTTGTTTTCTCGCACAAAAAGAGAGAAGAATGGTAGAGAAGTTTACTTGGAAAAAAAGAAAGAAAGAAAACTGGGGAATCTGGCGCTTGTGGTTCAACCCAGAGGCACTAAAGAACGCCTCACAACCACCAACTGTCAACTGCAGGTCAGCCATTAAACACCTGGTGTCAGTTAAGTTAACGTCACTCAAAGAAACTAAAGCAGCTTGGGCAGAGTGATCACAGCGACTCTTCCCAGCAGGTCTTGCCCAAATGTAGCAGGTTCCTCCCTTTCCCCAGTTCTCTAAGTCTCCTTCCTCACCCCCAGGTCCGTCCCAAGCAACCTAAGACTTATTTGCCTTGCCTGCCTCTGTTTTTTTTGTGTGTGTTCTGGGAGACTGGGGAGGGGAGCTGGTCACAGCAGGAGGGGAAGACTCCCTGGCTTCTTCAGCAGCCTGCCTGATCTCTGCAGCCTCTGCTTCTGCCTCTGATATTGTAGTGCTCTCTGCCACAGGCTCTTCCTGCTCACTAACACTGATTACCTCTTCAGCTGCCGACACCTCCTCCTCCCTGGTTTCTCCCTCTGACCACTCATCGTCCACCCCCACCACCATTCTCCTGTCTCTGAGCTGCCTTTCCCTAGGGTAGTGCCTCCCAGCCAGTCCATGACACCAACCATGTCACCCATGGGCGCCAGGCTGGCAGCCAGTGGAGTCAGTTATTATCAAGACATTTAACGATGGGATGCATTTATCCCCGTATTGCTTTTACGATGCAATTTGTATTTTTATGTATGTTTAAAAGTGCTTTTACTCATAGTTAAAAGCGTCCTTCTGAATTCATTTCCCACCAGTGAAAATTCCTTTGAAAAAGCACTGGGACTGAAACAGGCTGTGCAAAAACAGCAGAGGAACAAACAAGCATGGCCAGATTAACCTTGCGTGCCAAAAATATTATAGATCAGGAAACAGTAGCAAAACAGGTATCGCTAAGATATCTACATTTCAGCAGCAAATAGTACAGATTGCAACTGCTAGTACAAACTTAGGTCTGGCCCAAATGCTGCCACAATATCATACTCTTGATGTCTTGAGGTCTTCCAGAGCGCAAGCAGTTGCCCAGACTGATCCAAGCACCTTGTACACATTCTCGAACCTTACTAGCTGAAATTCATCCAACATAAAATAACTAGACAGTGCTCTGGATACCTTCTGAAAATCATCTGCTGGAACAATGCAGTCAAGGTCCCGGTGCATGCAAGAAATTGTATCCTCAAAATGCTTTGCAAACAAGTCACAGTGAACTACCATCAGTTCTACTGCCTCTGTTGGGCCAGGCTGTATAAGGGCCTGTATTACCTTGAAAAAGGGATGCGGGTGGCACTGTGGGTTAAACCACAGAGCCTAGGACTTGCTGATCAGAAGGTCGGCGGTTCGAATCCCCGTGACGGGGTGAGCTCCCGTTGCTCGGTCCCTGCTTCTGCCAACCTAGCAGTTTGAAAGCACGTCAAAGTGCAAGTAGATAAATAGGTACCGCTCCGGCGGGAAGGTAAACGGCATTTCCGTGCGCTGCTCTGGTTCGCCAGAAGTGGCTTAGTCATGCTGGCCACATGACCCAGAAGCTGTACGCCGGCTCCCTCAGCCAATAAAGCAAGATGAGTGCCACAACCCCAGAGTCATCCACGACTGGGCATAATGGTCAGGGGTCTCTTTACCTTTACCTTACTATCCTGAAAAGCTGTGCAAGCTGGCATAGTGAAGATGCAATGCAGGCAGCAAAGTATGCCTTCTTTGCTTCATTCACCACCATGAAGTAAGCTTGATGATGAGCTCTCACCAGTGTTTATTGCATTTGACTGGTGTTTTCCCCCACCTGTGTTCAAGCTATCTTCTAGCTCAGTGATGGCCAAACTCGGCCCTCCAGCTGTTTTTCGACTACAACTCCCATCACCCCTAGCTAACAGGACCAGTGGTCAGGGATGATGGGGATTGTAGTCCCAAAACAGCTGTTCTAGCTTGTCTCATTGCCTTAACCTCTGGAGTACACCAAGGAGCCACAAAGCAGCAGAGGGCACTCGGGAGTGATCATATCAGTGGATCAGGCCATTCAGATGTTCCAGAGGTCAGCCAGGGCTTTAATAGGAGTGCCAGTCATAGCAGCCAGAAAATCCCCCAGAGTTGTCTGGAAACCCATCAGCCTCCACGGGCAGAGCATCCTAATCGGTCCCATGTTTCTTCAGAGGGGAAAGCCTAGATCTCAACAGAAAGCAATCTGTTCATTGCAAGGGACTAATGTCAACAACCCCTACTTTCAGATCACCCTCTTCCTGCCCAGTTGAGAAAACAAGGTTCAGAGTGTGACCTGCCATATGCGTTGGGCCAATGACCTGTTGAGACAGTCTCGTGGTCATCATGGCAGCCATGAAGTCTAGAGCCAGTCACCTCGGTATGAATGTTGAGGTCCCCCAGAACCAACAATCTGAGTCTTCAACACTGCCCTGAGACCAGCTCTGCAGGCAGGAAGACTGACGGCAACAAGGCAAGCAGTAAACCATCTGAATCAACCGTCCCCATTCCCCAGTGCTAGGAACACACATCTTTCATAATACAAGTGTTGGATTAGTGACCCAACCCACAGATGCGGATGTATACATCAGGGCATGGAGTGCCAGACATCTCAAAACAGGACCTCCAGCAGACAGCACGTTGGCACCAACAACACAGCATAGCATCTCTGCAGAAGGAGTTGCTGAGAGCACCGTGCTGTGCAGAGGGAGCTCTGCAAGCCCCCCTCCTCAAGTGGCCAAGAAGCCAGTGCTGCTTCCTCTGAATTTTTACAACTCCTGCCATTTGCTCTGAGCAACCAGCCTTCTAGGTTCCAACTCTTTCCTCTCTAGTAGCCCTGGAATCAAGATTACTTGCTTGCCGCTGGCTCATCTGTTCCTCCACAGCAGTAGCAGCTGCTTCAAGACTCTGACCTTTAGTCTCTGCTATTTCCTTCTGGGCGTCACCTGACTGGTGACAGGTTGCATCTTGGCCGTGAGACTCTGATTCTGTCACAGCTCAGGAAGGCAATTCTCAATAGATTCACATGTCCTTGGCCGCAGGCATGCAACTGTATTAGAATTTTGTGTGCTGAAAAGACGGCTGTGGGTGGGTGGGTGGGTGCTGAGTTCAGAAAGTTTGACAGCAACTAATAAACAACACAGCACAGACTCTCTAATACAAAAAAGCTGCCATCTGGCCCTGAATGCATCCTCAATATTGAGCATTATTTCACCACAATCAAACTAGATAGGCACCTCTTAATGCAATTACATAAGCTTGGTAAAATTCAGCTTAGTTCCTTCCCTACCAAAGTGAAAGTTAAAACAAGCAAAAGTATTGCATTGTAATATGAGTCATCCCTCTAAATTGCAATCACTTTGTTATGATATTCTTACCTTTCTATTCCCCCTTTCTTGTACAACGGGACCCAAGATGGTGTTCATATGGTTCCTGGGTAGACGCCCTTCCAGACCCTGATCACACTCAGACCTGCTTAGCTTCAGTAAAGTGGTGTCCTTGTGTGCCTTCAGAACCATGCCCTGGAACTAGGACTGTCTATACTGGTGGTGGGATTCACCCACTCCCTTTCCCTTTCAACACAGTTAATTGCCTGCTGCTTCAGTCACTTTCCGTAATTTGAAGTTAGGGGGCTGGAGGAGCACGGCTTGGTTACCTTGGCTGACCTATCATGGGCAGTATCTCCATAGCAACATCCTGTTGTTTTCTGAAGGTACTGAAGCTAGAGGGACCAACAATACTCGCATACTGAAGTGAAGGACAAAGCATCTCCTCCTCCTCCTCCAGATGCAGCCAGGCAGACAGGTGAGGAAAAGGGGAGCGGAGAGAACTGCCATCAGTAGTAGAAGAATATACACACACAAACATACTCATACTCACAATACAGTTAGAAGCCATCGATATATGATAAACATGTCAAAACATAATGCAGCCGTACAATGAGTCAGAACATTGGTCCTTCTACCCCAGGATTGTCTATTGTGACTAATAGCAGCTCTCAATTTCACAACCATGAGCTTTCGAACGAAGGCATGAGAATGCTCAAACAGAACCCCTTTGTTTTTCTTGAAATAAAAACAGCTTGGGAAGGGGTCATTTTTGAAGCTGAGAAGCAGGGAAGGGAAGGGACCTCATATTTTGGAACCCTGTGGTGGTTAGTTGGCTTGAGGGTTGATTTATTTATTATTATTATTTTACCTTATTTATTTCATCTATATCCCACCTTTCCTTCTCAAGTAGCTGAAATTGGTGTGCCTGGTTCTCCCACTCCTCACTTAACCCCCACAACAACCCTGTGAGGTAGGTTAGGTTGAGAGGCAGTGACTGATCCGAGGTCCCCCAGTGAGTTTCATAGCTGAGTGGGGATTCGAAGCCTGGCCTCTCAGGTCCTGGTCGGACCCTCTAGCCACTACAACACACTGGCACAGAAGAATGGTGGGCAGAGAAAACATGAAACACATCTCCTCCCTTCCCTATTCCAGATGTTCACCACCTGGAGCTGCTTTTGCTTTAAGATGCTGTTTTCACACACACCCTGACATGCTCCCAAGCAAAATCCATCGGCTGAATTCAGATTGCCACCTTCAGACCTGAGCAGCAGCTTTCACTAGAGAATGCGAACAGGTTGGTAGTAGAGGACATTTTCTTTCTGCTTTCAGAGGGAGGAAGCAGAAGAGCTGCCCTCTACCCTACAAGTTCAAAATATATGTCACAAGACTCTATCCCATCCACCATCACACAGCCTCCAGGAATGTAGAGAAGAACTTACCCGCTCAGGACCACAATGAAATCCATGACATTCCATCCGTTCCGTAAGTAGGAGCCCTTGTGGAAAACGAACCCCAAAGCGACTATTTTAATGCCAGCTTCAAAGCAAAAGATCCCAATGAAATAAGGTTCTGTCTTCTCCTACAGGAAGGGAACAAATTAGCAGGTCAGAGAAGGGAATTGACAAGTATTATACCCTGCCTACATGTTAGAAAATATCTGGTTGCTTCTTGATGCCAGACCCTCGGTAGGCTTATTCAGAAACAAGCCCTACTGAGCTTAGTACATCTTACTGCTCAATGCTTACTTCACAATCTCGTGGACTTAATCCAGACAGTGTTTGCTGTCCCCAAGTCCCGTTAAATCAAATCTAACTAGCCCCACTGATTTTGCGGGGCTTTCCTTGGAGCAGAGTCTACATTCCAGGTCCAGAGAACTGCACTCCAGTGCTAGGACCAAATGTTTCAAGCATCAAGCCTGACTCATTTCTCCCCAAAATGGAAGTTCTCCCAGTAGCCTGCCCTGTCTCCCCAAAGACAATAAGTTTGGAAAAGTGGGACTAGGCAATGGAGGTTCACCACACCTCTTTTTAACTAGGTCTAACTTCTGAGGGGGTCTGGGCCTCGTTCAAAAAGAGAGGGGGCTAGTGAACTGGAGGAGTTTGTTCCTTAGCAACCCTCCAATTCCAGCTGTTGCTAATGACCCCTAAAGCTGCTTGAAAAGAACTCTTTTAAGTGGAAAATCTAAACAAGAGAAAAACCAGGCAAGCAGTCAAACTCAAATATGGGAATAGTTCTTTCTAAGCCACCTATGGGTCAGTTCTCAGTGAACTGGTTATCTACGTACATGCAATATGTTCTTCCAGGAAGAGATGTTCAACCAACAGCTCAGGGTTCATGAGTCTTTCATTATAAAGGCATGAATATTAACATGTGAGAAGATCCCACTGACCTGTGGACTTATGTGCTTTATCGGGGCTATGTCACAGAGTGCTTCCTCTGCATGCATCTCCATGAAAGGTTTCCCTTAAACATGCAGTTGGTACTACCAGTCTGGCATTGGAGCCAACTCCTAGGGGCTGAGGTCCCTTCAGACTCCCCAATAGAATATTAGAAGGGGTCAGGAGCCCCAAAGTTGGTGGGCATTCCTATCCAAATGGTGGGTGGGTGCTACATCTTGTGATTTATTATGTGGGGTGAGACTTACTTGCCCTCCCCCTCTCCAATATTTTATTCAAGTTGGTACCCCTGCAGCCTGGGAACCAGGAGTGAAACTTTATTTCACAAGCTCCTGTGCTACTCTGATGGCATCTATGCATGCATATTAATAGATTTTGAAACATGGCATGCTCTACCACCTGCACTATTATTTTATACCCCGGAACCCAATCTATTATTATTATTATTATTATTATTATTATTATTATTATTATTTTAGTTCTTTCTACGCTTCTAGGAATATATGAAAGTCCTTTCCCTGTCTTCTCATCTTCTCATTCTGACAACAATTTTTTTTTCTAATTTCTTGTTAGATTCACTCTAAATACTTTACCTGAGTAGAAACCTTCAAATTCACCTCAAATTTCTTTGAAAGTGGAGGTGTAATTCAAAAGCAACGCTACTCACCTCCACATTCCTCAACTCCTTGCACCCTCAAAGTTCCCGGGGTATTTAAATAAATGAAACACTGTTCTAGCGACCCAGAAGTTTCGCACATGTGCTACCATTTTCCAGTGCCTCATAGCCAACAAAGTGGCAAGTTAGCCCTGGACTAAATCACAGCTGGGATAACAACTGTTTATCAAGTTTGCATCTCACCCAGAGAATGGCAGTCACTGGGTATCTGCTAAATTAAGCAAATAAATAAATATAATAAGAGTGCCTTTTGTTGATTAGGTGCCCTGGGCTAATGTTCTGTCCATTCAATGGACAGACTGGACCTGGAAACAACAAATGTCCTTGATCTATGGAAACACCAGTCCCAGCCCTTGTTGAAAAACTGAGGAGCTATTTCTGAACCATTTTAACACTGAAGCCTTGAGGTACATCCAATTAGGTTTTCCTGTATCAGAGTTTCCTTTGGCACTCACCCGCCACTCTTGAGACTGAAGGTTTACAATGGGAAAACTTACTTGAATCTACATCCAAGAGATGAAGCGGTGGAATCCATAAGAACCAACCCCCACCCCACCCCCACCCCAAAGTCAACTTACTAATCTCCGAGACATAGGTGTCTTGTCGTCTTCAGGAAGGTGCTGTTCCAGGGCCAGAACGATGCAGTTTGCAATGATGGTTGCCAGAATCATGTATTCAAAAGGAGTGCATGAAAGGGTTAAGGAATACACAGAGAAAAAACAGAAGCATGACAAGATTCTAGCTTCACTGCCTTCCTTTCTCAATCACTGGGCCAACCCTTTTGTCACTACATCCATGGCTGTTCAATGAACCTTCGCAAATCTCACATACAATAGGAAGTTAAGCCTTCAATTTTGGTGGGCAGTACCATGAAGCTTCCTGATAAGGCTATTTGGAAGCGACAGGAGTGATGGAGGAAAGAGCCGAGTATATTGACAGTTGTCTCTCTCTCTACTGATACGAGTTCCTTGTTATTAACAAGCAACCTCAGCAGTTTCTTTTTCTTTTTGTTTTTTCAAAAATATTTATTAAAGTTTTCCAATTTAATACAAAAAGAAAAAACCACAGACAAAAAAGCAAAAATACACAATTAAAGCAAACAAAACAAAACAAGTATAATTCCCATTTCTTATTTCCATTGCCTTATATCCCGGACCTCCTCTCACCTCCCCCTTTTGTATTCCCATTCAAATTCTTAATTCAGCAAATCCTTATTATAACTTAATATAACTTATTTTAGCTTGTTGTTCAACCTTTACATTACAGCTGGTAACCATTTAATTTCAACCTCAGCAGTTTCAAGTTCTGCTGGAAAGCCAGCGTCATCCAGCAGGAAAAAGTGGAAGCACCCAGGTTCAAATCCTTAAAGGTAAAGGTAAAGGTAAAGGGACCCCTGACCATTAGGTTCAGTCGTGACCAACTCTGGGGTTGCGGTGCTCATCTCGCTTTATTGGCCGAAGGAGCCGGCATACAGCTTCCGGGTCATGTGGCCAGCATGACTAAGCCGCTTCTGGCGAACCAGAGCAGTGCACAGAAATGCCGTTTACCTTCCCGCTGGAGCGGTACCTATTTATCTACTTGCATTTTGACGTCCTTTCGAACTGCTAGGTTGGCAGGAGCAGGGACCGAGCAACAGGAGCTCACCCCATCACGGGGATTCGAACCGCTGACCTTCTGATCGGCAAGTCCTAGGCTCTGTGGTTTAACCCACAGCGCCACCCGTGTTCAAATCCTTACTCAGCCCCAAAGTTCACAGAACTGTTGTGAGGACAAAATAGGGTAATTCCATGCATTCAGCCTAGAAATCCTAGGAGATAGGGTGGAATAAAACATCAGGGAATGAGTTTTAGCAAAGATCTAGACTGCATTTTAAAAAGATTTTTCTACAGAAAAGGTGTATAATAATCTCCTTTTGTGGTGGCCCCAGGGCAACTGCATCAATCTCTCTAAGCCATTCTGTGACATAAAAAGCAGCGAGTCAGACCTGGCTCATTGCCATCTGAAGAACAGCACCAGTCTGCAGTCACATTCATCCCATGCTGATGCCATGCAAGAGGGTGGTGGGGGTTTCTTGCATTAAACTAAGTGCTCCAACATGGGCAACTGAAAAGACTAATCTGTCACCTTCTGCTCTTGGCAGCTCAATTGTTGCTTGAGGGTGGGCAGGAAGGGAAGTTGTCTCTGTGAAAAGTGCTTTAGAAAGCTGCAAAATATGATTATTATTGTTGCTGTTATTAATATTACCTGCTGCAGAGTTCCACTCCTGACTGGCTGCGTAGGAGGAGATTGACTTTAAAGTGGCTTTAAAGAGTTGTCAAGGTCATTAACGCAAGGATGAACCAATTTCTCAAACAATTAATGCTTCAAGTCCAAAGGGGCAGCTTCTGACCTCCTCCAACCCTTCCGCTCTTTCCGTAAGTCTGCATTAGGGCTCATTCACTACCTACCCCAAGTCCAATTTTGCACATTCCCCACCCCCACCCCTCTTGTTACATGGTCAACACAGCACTTTAACAATCTTCAAGACTATGCCAGTTCAGATTTGTTTCTTATACTGGGCATTCCCTGTTGGCACTCATTCAGTACAATGGCAGACATGTACAGCAGACAAGGCATATTCATGGCAGTATAGGTGTCTAGATACACACCAGCAAAACATTAGGAGAGAGAGAGAGAAAGGGCCCACTCAGCACCAAGGGGACCATGTGTGAGGTGGTCAGCACCATGACCATCTCTAAGGACCACACTGGAGCCCTCAGCAGCCATACTCACATCTCAAGCCTAGGGTCACCAAGAATAGAATAGAATTTATTATTTATACCCCGCCCATCTGGCTGGGTTTCCCCAGCCATTCGGGCTGCTTCCAACAAAGTATTAAAATACAGTGGTCTGTTAAACATTAAAAGCTTCCCTAAAGAGGGCTGCCTTCAGATGTCTTCTAAAAGTCTGGTAGTTGTTGTTCTCTTTGACATCTGGTGGGAGGGCGTTCCACAGGGCGGGTGCCACTACCGAGAAGGCCCTCTGCCTGGTTCCCTGTAACCTCACTTCTTGCAAGGAAGGGAACCACCAGAAGGCCCTCGACGCTGGACCTCAGTGTCCGGGCAGAACGATAGGGGTGGAGAGGCTCCTTCAGGTATACTGGACAGAGGCCATTTAGTGTGAGATTTTGACCAGCTTCGGCCCATCTGAAGCTGATACAGGCTCGTCTTGTCTTGAGCCCAAGCAGAGCGTCGTCACACAGCAGAAGGATAAGCAGTATGTGCTACATTCTTAATTTTATTTACACTGTATGCTGAGAGAATACAAACATGCATCTTGCCTCTGTGAGAGCAGAGAAGCAACACCTCGGAAACAAAGAACACCGAGAGAACAGTGAAAAACAGGAAACCAGTGAACGTCACATCCAGTCTCCCATTCCCGTGGGAATCCAACAGTAACTCTGTGGAATGCAAAACAATGTCTTGTGACTGCAGTTGCTGCTCAGTGAGGGAAATAGAAACCAACATTTAGGGCTTTAAAGGTCAGCACCAACACTTTGAATTGTGCTCGGATATTGGGAGCCAATATAGGTATTTCAAGACAGTTGTTATAAGGTTTCGGCAGCCACTCCCAGTCACCAGTCTAGCTGCCGCATTCTGGATTAGTTGTAGTTTCTGGGTCACCTTCAAAGGTAGCCCCACATAGAGCGCATAGCACCAAGGTGATTTGCAAGAGCTGGAGAGGTTGAGGGCATTGGGAACTGAAGCGTAGCAGGCAGAAAGTACTGCTTTATCGACCAGGCAGCCAAAGACAGAAGGCAAAGCCACTGCTATTCATACAAGTTCTGGTCAATCCAGAGGTCTCATGTGGCCATGGACTGGTTGGACACAGAGGAATAGTGGAAGGAACAGCTGGGGAAACACCAAGGGAAGAAGGCACAGAGCCTGGGGTGGTGATGGCACTGTTAGAATTCCTGCTCCATGACTGCAGTCATGGGATTTTTGTCTTTCACATGACGGTGTATGTTTTGACTCCACAGAGTTGGGATGTGACGGAGACAGGATGTTTGTGTTACTGTGTTCCGCGAAGTGGGACTATTGTCCTTTGTTCTTTTTCTCTTTGCTGTCTGATGCTAGAGAGAGAGGGAGCCATGTTGCAGTGCTTCATGTGTGTTTATATGTAAATAAAGTAGATTAGCCAAAATGCTGAGTTGGTGAGGTCTGTTACGCAACTGCACAAACTCTGCGGATCCCTAAGTGTGCCAGTGTTGGTTGGCATTTGTTGCTGTGATGCTCAGGCTGAAGAAAGCTTATGAGGCTCCCAAACGATTGACCAGGAGGGAGGGAACATGCCAGTCGGGCATGTGTCTCTGCCAGGGTCCTACTTGAGTTAGGCTGAACTCCTGACAGGCACAACAATGGGTAGTCAGATGGAGAAAAGGGAGAAGACTGGGAAGAGAAGGTGTTGCAAGCTGAAGTGGTAACAGGGTTTAGTGAGTTGGGAGAGACTGTGGCAGAGAGAAGTCAAGAAGTAGAAGCAGGAGAATGGGACGAGGGAGATCGAGAGGCAGAGAAGGAGGGCAAGGTTGCAATCTACACCTCTCAGCCATATGGAAGAGCACTGAGCCAAAAAACCAAGCATTTAAAAAATGTGTGGCTCCCAGACTTCCGGGTTGACGCGATCGGATTAATGGCGGATTCCCTCCGAGCTCCGGGGGGAATCGGCTCTGCTGAGAACGGGTCTTGCCGCGCCGGCGACGCGGGGACCCTTAGAAACCACAGGTGCGGATACCTGTGGACTTGGTGACTCGGTGGGCACCTTAAGCGCCCTCCTCGACAGTCAAAGAGCCTTTTTAAAGGCTGCGGAGAAGGTACGAGGAGTGGCGTGGTGCTGAGAGTAGACCGCTACCTCAGTGGAGTGAAGCCGCAAGCCATTGCCGGAGAGCGTCAACTTTCTTCCCGACATTTGGACCGAAAGTAAACACCCCGTGAGTAAAGGAAATTCGAACTTTAAAAGAAATTTTATTCCTAATCTGGCGACCGGGGGGGATGTGCTAAAGGGAAGTCCGCACCCCCCCTCATACAGACAATTTAAAGCAAGGAGCGAAAGCCTAAGATCAGAGAGAAATAATCTCGTGTCTTTTAGAGATTGACAGAGATTTTATCAATTTACGTGAACAAGTCGTTTTTTTTCCTAAGCTGTGCTGGAGGAAAGAGGAGAGTTTCAGAAAATTTCTGTGTACCCCCCCCCCCGAACCCGGGAGTACCCTGTATCAGCCTAGCGCGAAAGAACAGGGTTTTGACAGCTGTCAAGTGAGCTGTCAAACGGCAGGACTAAGAGAACTGTATTACTTTATATCTCTTGGATTTACAAAGTGTTATATTCAACTAGAAGTGGTTGGAAACAAAGTAAACAACGAGCTAAAAAGACTGTTGGTTTAGAACTTTAACAATGGCAATCCCTCTAGAGGGGACTGGAGACATTACAATGACTGCAGAAGGAAAACTACTAGCAGAAATAGAAAGAGCCTTCTTTCTCGTGGGAACTTTACAAGAGCAAGCTATGATTATGGATAAACAGTTGATGACCTTGATCTCTAAGACAAGTAATCCTGCTGATGGAAGGAAGGAATTGACTCTGGAAGATTCTGCAGCTGAACCAGAAAAGATATCTTTGGAGTTGGAGGAAAAACAGGTCGAAGGGGAGAAAGTACAGATGCTAAATTTCTTACAGGACTCCTTGCAGCCAAGGAACAGAGAAGCCCTTTGGATTACAAGTCATGGAGAGAGAAAAGCAAGGGAGGAAGCCGCTGGACACAATAAAATATGGGAAGTTAAAAAAATAAAGAAATATAACTGGGGCTTCCTCCTCTTTTCTGGATTTGATGACTTGGGACTTTGGGGACCTTTGGCAGAACCTTGGCACCAAGTCCTTCTAACTAGGATTGATCTGAGAAAGGATGAAGAGACCTCCCGAGACTTGAAGACCAATAAAATGGATTACCAACAGAACAGGCAGGGAGAGACTGAAATAGACTTAAAGGCCTCCGACGTGAGAAATCCAGGCTAGAGATCTTAGAAGAGGACAGTTATTTTGGAAGGGACAGATACCTGGGCAGGGAGGGAAGGGGAAAAGTAGAATCTAAAATTTTAGGATTTTGGGGTTTTTTTTTCTTTATAAAGTTGATTCACATTTTAATATAAAAAAGGGTAATTTTTGGTATAAGAATCTTGATTGATCTTAGAATAAGGATCTAATGTATATAAGTAAAGGATTATTGAATTGGGCCTAACAAAAAGAATTAAATTTAAACATAATAAGAATAGGATTGGGGAAGGAAATAAGAACTTGCTGAATTTAATATGGAAATTGGGATGTATTGGGGGGGGGAAGTCAGGGAAAGAGGGTTATGAAAGTAAGGATATGAAATCATTTGTATGTCTGTGTGTGTGTTGTTATAAAATGTGAAAATTCAATAAAAATTTAAAAAAAAAAAAATGTGTGGCTCCCAGATTGAGAATCTGGCAATGCTGACCCATGATAGAAGTCCTGCCTCAACATTAATTGAGGCTTACCGAAAAAGGTCTGCCCCAATTCCTGCTTTTAAAATCCTACCTTCCAAAACTGCTTTAAAAAAAGGCTGTTGGGGCTTCTGGTTACACCCCAGCCCCCCTGCTACTACAGGTGCAAATCACAGAAGGTAGATGGATTTGACAGTCAGTCTACTACAACCTTCTGATTTTGGACCGTGTAAAAATCATCATATAATTATTCTTTCAGTAAAGTTTTGGGAAGGGGAAACGTTGACTTCCTAATTATTAAAAGTGGATAGAAACACAGGGCCCAGATCCCTTGATTCCTAGCACCAACATTTAACAAGTCCAACGTATGAAGGAATAATTCTCACTGGCTATGTCTGGCTGATTGCCCAGCAGAATGAATACAGCAAGCCTGCAACTCGTGTGCATTTAACTTGTGTGCATTCAATTCGAATAAAAAATAAAAAGGGAGCAGGAAAAATGGCTTTGGCAATCCCACCTACCATTGAACCCAGTGTCCTTTGACCATAAACGATTTTGGCTTTAGGCGTGATGCCTGGAACGTAATCCCCACGTAAATTGAGAGCATACTGGACTGCACACCCATAAATCCATCAAACCAGAAAAATCCCCCTAATCCTCCATTACCTTCAAAAACTCTTGGCAATCAAAACACTATTGTCATGAATTTATAAGTAACAATCGGACACAGCTAGATTAGGATTATTTCCTCCTGCGAAACAACCCCCCCCCCCAAAAAAAACCCACACACCTGGTGATGGGAAGCAGAAGAATAGAATCTTAGTCACAATATAATTTGGGGGCAGAGAATCATGAGGCTTCAGAAACAATGGGAAACTAAGAAAGCTAAATCCCCTCTTCTTGCTAGAGAGGCAGGTCCTCAATGCCTCTGTGCACCAGAAGCAAAATAAGTCTGTGACTCAATTGCTGAAGAGACAGGACTTATGAACCCTGCCAACAACCTCCAGCTGTTGACAAATAGGACCTGTTGCACTCGCTTGTTCCAATTGCATATTTTTTTGTGTGGCTTTCAAAACCATTGACTGAAGTGCTGGTGACACAAGGGGAAACTTGACAGGTTTTCGTGGGACCACATCAAATCGCCTATTTGATGGCAGATGTTTGCCACCATCCTAAGATGCATGAATCTCTGGATGTAAAAATCAAAGTAATGTTTTATTTGACTGCCCCCCCAACTACCATCTAAGGCAGGCATAGGCAAACTCGGCCCTCCAGATGTTTTGGGACTACAACTCCCATCATCCCTAGCTAGCAGGACCAGTGGCCAGGGATGATGGGAATTGTAGTCTCAAAACATCTGGAGGGCCGAGTTTGCCTATGCCTGATCTAAGGCAGCTACCACAGACTCACACACAGTATATTTGTTCTTTTGCAAGATATATGGATAGATAGATGATGGATAGACAGATGATAGATTAGATGATAGATAGATAGATAGATAGATAGATAGATAGATAGATAGATAGATAGATGATAGAGATAGATAGATAGATAGATAGATAGATAGATAGATAGATAGATAGATAGATAGATGATAGATAGATAGATGATATATGATATTGATAGATATTCCACCCTCCCTCCAAGGTTGCTAACATGGTCCCCCCTCCCCATATTAACCTTGCAACAACCCTTGGCCCAAGGTCGCCCAGTGAACTTCATGGCTGAGTGGGGATTTGAACTCTGGTCTCCTCAAGGTGGCTTACAGTAGATTGTAATAAAGCAAAACCCACACAAATACAGACAAACTGGCAGCCCTTGTTCTCTGGCTGATACATGGTACCAGAGCATAAACAAGACACCACAGTCTTTGAATTTGTCCTGCAGCAGGCTTCCTCAACCTCGGCCCTCCAAATGTTTTGAGACTACAATTCCCATCATCCCTGACCACTGGTCCTGCTAGCTAGGGATCATGGGAGCTGTAGGCCAAAAGCATCTGGAGGGCCAAGGTTAAGGAAGCCTGTCCTACAGGAAATCCCAGAAACTGGTGGTCTGGAATGGGGTTGGGGATCTCCCTGAGAAAACCCTTTGAACTCCACCAAACTACAATTCCCGGGATTCTCGGGGAAGGCGTGCCAGTGAAAGTGAATGAAGCCAATATAGGTTTGTGCAGAAGGTATGCCTGGAAGCAAAGCCAGAGGATTTGTTTAATTTAGTGATCAGAATCAAGAGGGTGTTGAATAGGAGGCTAGGAAAAGCAGCTTGAGAGCAGAGAAGGAATACATCATACCAATACAACATGTAAAGGTAAAGGGACCCCTGACCATTAGGTCCAATCGTGACTGACTCTGGGGTTGCGGCACTCATCTCGCTTTATTGGCCGAGGGAGCCGGCGTACAGCTTCCAGATCATGTGGCCAGCATGACTAAGCTGCTTCTGGTGAACCAGAGCAGCACACAGAAATGCCATTTACCTTCCCGCCAGAGTGGTACCTATTTATCCACTTGCCCTTTGACGTGCTTTTGAACTGCTAAGTTGGCAGGAGCAGGGACCGGGCAACGGGAGCTCACCCCATCGTGGGGATTCGAACCGCCGACCTTCTGATCGGCAAGTCCTAGGCTCTGTGGTTTAACCCACAGCGCCACCCGCGTCCCTCAATACAACATGTAGTCGGTTCATGATATTAACTGGGGGGAAATGCCATCACTCAAGCAGCCTGCTTTGCCTGTGCAAACCAGCATTTTTGCTTGTCATAATACAGGCTTGAAACAAAGATCAACCCGATTTCCGGCATCAGAGAAGATGACGGTCATTATGGGTGATTCAAGGCTGAACATTTTCTCGCTGCCCTGCATTACTTGCTAAGTAGCAGTGGCTGCAAGTCCACAGTGTACTGTTTCCCCTCTCCCTCCCACCCTCAATGAAAGCAATACGAACGTTGGCACATCACTTTTCAGGGGTCCAGCGCTGACTGTTTATATTCCCACTGCACAGCAGACGCATCTGTAATGACAGGGTCAAAACTGACCTTAGCCTTGCCATCCTGTTAATAGAGCATTGTCAAAGGTGTCTATGTGTCACAGAATTATTGAGTTGGAAGGGACCCCAGGGGTCATCTAGTCCAACCCCCTGCAAAGCAGGAATCTCAACTAGATCACACAAGACAGCCCTGTTACCATGTTACCTATTATGTGGACGACCTGCAAGAACCAGCTATTTGCAGGATTCAGCCTGCTGTAGTTATAGGGGCACCCCAAGATCTGACCTGACTCAACTTTGCATTAAAGATAGTGCATTAGTTAAAGTCGTCCAGTTATCCAAGTATTTTCCCCAGAAGACTTCTCTATCCCATGCAAGATGATCTAAACTAACTGCTGGCATTCTTGGTATACGTATTTCTTCTTCTTTCTTTGGTGATCACTCGTAGCCGAGTAATAATAATAATAATAATAATAATAATAATAATAATAATAATAAATTTTATTTATACCCCGCCTTCCCCAGCCAAGACCGGGCTCAGGGCGGCTAACACCAGATATAAAACAATTGATTGAAATACAACTTAAAAAACAAGATTAAAATGCAACATTAAAATGCAGCCTCATTTCAGCAGAAACTCAAAAACTTTTTGGGGGATGAAAACGTCAAGTCTTCACCAAGGCTAACTATCCAGACTGGTCCTACGTGGGCCAGAAAAAAGCCAGGGAAGTCCCTAAGTAGGAGTTCCATCACAGAAGGAGAAAGGAAAGAGGGGCAGGGGATCAAGTTAATTCCAAGGCAAAAGCCAGGCGGAACAACTCTGTCTTACAGGCCCTGCGGAGTAAGATTGTCTTCCATAAACACGGTTTTAACAATGAGTCCGTAAGTGACTGTGGAGGCCAATTCTGGATCCACACGTCCTTCCACAGTGGGGACATTGGTGGGAGTTGATCACGGTGAGGGTTTGCCAAGTGTGCCTTCATCTTAGCACGTTTCTCCCTTGTGTCCCGAGTTTGAGCGTCTTCAAAGTCCACAACACCTTTGGTAAAGGCTGTTCTCCAACTGGAGCCCTCGCAGGCCAGTGTTTCCCAGTTGTCGGTGTTTATACTACATTTTTAAAAATTTGCCATGAGACAGTATTTAAACCTCTTTTGTTGACCACCAGCATTACGCTTTCCATTTTTAAGTATTTAACCCGGTACCTAAACATAATCAGCAAAAATTTCAACTTCCCCCAAAGACATGGAAAACAAAATCATTTGAACTAGAGCCACTGGCCAATTTATATTTTCGTTTCATTTTCCTCTTCTCCATTTCCCAAAGAACCTGTAAGCAACTAACACTGGCTTAAAAGGAGAGAAACAAGGACTTCACTAGCATTGCTGCTGTCAGATGAGCCCTCCGGGTAAGAGATGAACTTGCCTAACTTAGAAGTGAAGGCAGAGCAGGCAAAGAGGCACTCAGCGTTAATGTTTCTTCCTTGAAATTCAATTTTATTAACATCCTTTATTTCCCCACTTTTAACACAACATATAGCACCATCCATGTAGAAGAGGCAGGTAGGGAAGAATAGGAAACCTTCTGACTAAAGGAGGAGGAACCCGGATATAGTCCAATAAGGACTAAGCATGCTCATTGATCACAGAATACTAGTGTCTATTGCAGGAAAGAAGGAATATTGCAGAAAAATGAGGCTGATTGAATGAACCCTGAGCAGAAACACTTCACACTGCGGCAGTTTGTTGCCGTTCTTACTTGTACCTATTTTTGGAACTGTGCTCTATTCTGTTTTCGTTTTTTCTTATTTTTTAAAATTTTGTTCCAATACTTACTTGCTGGTTTTAAATTGCATTTATATTTTATTTTATTTATTAGATCTGAGAATTAATTATATTCTGACTTTTGCACACTGCCTGGAATCTTTTAATGAAATGGTGGTTAATAAATATTCTAAACATTTTCTTTAACTCATTATATACCATAATGAGTTAAAGAAAATGTTTTAAAAATACTTTTGTTGAAAAACCGGAAGCCTTTTTATTGGGCATAGTGGGTAAAGAGATACCAAGGGAAGATAAAAGACTGCTTATGTATGCAGCAACTGCGGCAAGAATTCTTTTAGCCCCAAAATGGAAACAACAAGAAGTACAATGAAAGAAGAGTGGCAGATGAAGATGATGGACTTTGCGGAACTGGCGAAGCTGACAGGAAAAATCTGAAACCAGCGTGATCAAGTATTCCAAAAGGAGTGAAGTAAATTTATACGATATCTGAAAGATTATTGTAAGCAATTAACATCACTAGCAGGGTTGTCTGAAGACTTGTAATGAGGAATTTTCTACCTTTCTATATTTATTGAAATTTTGAGTAATTTTGTAATGAGCGTAATTAGAATTGGAAAACGTACCAAATGCAATGATACAAAGGTTAATTTTGAAAGCCATGAGGAGGGAGGGAAGGAACTTGATAGACTCTAAAGAGCCAGTGAGGTAAAGTGAATAATAATGATGTGAATGTATATTATTAAATGGAATATATATATATATATATATATATATATATATATATATATATATATTACAGACTCCGCTAACCCAGAAATAGTACCACGTGGCAGCAGCGAGAGGACCCATTAGCTAAAGTGGTACTTCAGTGTCAGGTGAAGAACGGACCTCCGGAACGAATTAAGTTCTTAACCCGGGGTACCACGGTATATATGCCTGTTCATGGTCACTGGTCCCATCACCTCCTGGCAAATAGAAGGGGAAGATATGGAGGCAGTGAGAGATTTTACTTTCTTGGGCTCCATGATCACCGCGGATGGTGACAGCAGTCACGAAATCAAAAGACGCCTGCTTCTTGGCAAAGAAACAATGACAAACCTAGACAGCATCTTAAAAAGCAGAGACATCACCTTGCTGACAAAGGTCCATATAGTTAAAGCTATGGCATTCCCAGTAGTGATGTATGGAAGTGAGAGCTGGACCATAAAGAAGGCTGATCGCCGAAGAATTGATGCTTTTGAATTATGGTGCTGGAGGAGACTCTTGAGAGTCCCATGGACTGCAAGAAGATCAAACCTATCCATTCTTAAGGAAATCAGCCCTGAGTGCTCACTGGAAGGACAGAATCTGAAGCTGAGGCTCCAGTACTTTGGCCACCTCATGAGAAGAGAAGACTCCCTGGAAAAGACTCTGATGTTGGGAAAGATGGAGGGCACAAGGAGAAGGGGACGACAGAGGATGAGGTGGTTGGACAGTGTTCTCGAAGCTATGAACATGAGTTTGACCAAACTGTGGGAGGCAGTGGAAGACAGGAGTGCCTGGCATGCTGTGGTCCATGGGGTCATGAAGAGTCGGACACCACTAAACGACAACATCACTATATATATATATATATATTCTAAACAAACAAGCAAACAAACGATGTACACCTCTAATTTACACAAGGTTTCTAAACAGTAAGAAATTAGGTTGCCAGGTCTCTTGAGTTTATCCTTCAAGGTTTTAGTCATCTTCTCAGGGTCTCCAAGCGAAGGACTGAATTCTTAGGACAATGGGTCAAGCTATTTTCCTGCTTGGCTTGAGAGCTTCTGCCATCTGCTTCCTCCTTCCCCCAAGTCAATCCAGTGCCAGCCTTTAGAACTTCACAGAAGCAGGTTCTCCCCACCGAAGGTGCCATATTCTCTCCCCTCCCTCACCAGACACCATCATGCCCCACCCCTGCCACCAAGCTGCCAGCCACTCTTCCTTGCATACCTACTAGGCACCACTCCCTGAGCCTTAGAAAACCTGGCAATTTCTGGGTAAAATAGATTGCAACCAGGGCTGTCAACCAATTATAGTTTCAAGTTCATAAGTGTATTGCTCTAGCCAAAGGCAATTACAAACTTGTATTAGGCAGTCATATTAATAAACTAATACTTAACATAGATCCATAAAATAAAAATCCATCATATAAAAGAAGACTTTGCCAAGTTCCTTAGCATTAAAACACATTTTCCCTTGTGCATCACAGCTCCAATTCTAATATTATTTTGCCTTTTAAAAAATCCAGTTTGCCAACATCCATGTCAACCAATTATGGACATTTTAGCAGATTCACTGCCTACCTTTTTTAAACCAAATACTCATTTGATGGCCACTTTCCCACAACCCAATAAGCCGTAAACCACAGTTTATTGTCGAACAAGCAGTCTGCTAGCACACACTGCCAGATCACTCCTGTTGCACGCTCCCCCGAAGTCCAAGCAGAAGCAACAAATCACAACCCTTGCTGAAATTCTCTCTTTAATACAACTGTTAAATGAACAGTACAGTAGCTCGGTCCTCTTTTTTCCATCTGGCCAACCAAAGGATCAACAGGGTTGCCATCTCACAACCCCAGAGCCAGGCATGTGCCACAGAATCTCCTAGCAGAGAAGGAGAAAAGGGAGCGGTGACTCTTGTCACCTCCCTCCCCCTGCCTCCATCTCCCCTCCTGTCTGTCTGGCACAGGGGCGAAACTGGGCGTTATTTCACCCAGTTCAAAGACCCAGTTTGGCACACACACACACCCCAGATGCATTTGCATACACACACACTCAGGCTGGGAGCCTCAAAGGGCCCCCTCTGGAGGCTTCACCTGGGGCAAAACAAAAAAAAAACACCTGGCAAAAGTTTGTTTTTCTTGCACCCCTCACCTTAAAAAACCACATTTGCAGTATGTTTCCGAGCACAATTCAAAGTGTTGGTGTTGACCTTTAAAGCCCTAAACGACCTCAGCCCAGTATACCTGAAGGAGCATCTCCACCCCCATCGTTCTGCCCGGACACTGAGGTCCAGCGCCGAGGGCCTTCTGGTGGTTCCCTCATTGCGAGAAGCAAAGCTACAGGGAACCAGGCAGAGGGCCTTTTCGGTAGTGGCGCCCGCCCTGTGGAACGCCCTCCCATCAGAGACCTGGCATTCAGAAGACATCTGAAGGCAGCCCTGTTCAGGGAAGTTTTTAATGTGTGACATTTTAGTGTATTTTTTGTCTTTGTTGGAAGCCATCCAGAGTGGCTGCGGAAACCCAGCCAGATGGGCGGGGTACAAATAATAAAGTATTATTATTATTATTATTATTATTATTATTATTTTGCCAAGTATTATCCACCATTTTTTTTCCAGATGGTTGCCATCTACCCACCCCAACTGACCCTGGAAAGACACTAGGCCTGGGCCACAATGGAGGATTAAAAATGGTGGCCAGTCTGCCAACACAACTGCCACTGCTGCCAATTGCAGCAGCAGCAAAAAAAATAAAAACAAAAACGGCCCATTTCATGAAGAGAATATACATGAGTAAAAGAGCTGACTGAAGGAAAGCAGATCGTAAGAGCTGGGCCAGAGCCTGTTGCTAATACAATGAGATTGCTGAGAAGGATTTATGGTTCTGATAGCACCCATTTGCAATATGCCCAAGTAGCTGGAAGGAAGCTCTGGACAAGGAGCTGCTATGGGCCCTGCCTGATTCAATTCGACCATTTCAACATCTGCGTCTATATCACTTCGGTGATGTATAAGCAGCGAGATGCTGCGAGCTCCCTTCAGAACGGAGAGCTACTGATAAAAATATGTAATTGATTAGATTAAATCAGAACTGGAATCTAGCCAGATAATAATAATGAGTGGGATCAGGAACAAAATGTTGCAGTACTCAGTGCTACTGTTCACCCAGCCAGGCACACCTTCTTTTAGTATATTCCACTCCTCCTCCACCCCCCGCCTCCCCACAGACATCCAGCATGCTCAGTCCTCTATGTGCTGTGGGGGGAGGGTGGACCATCTTAGTTTCTCCCCCCGCCCCCCACCCCCCACCCCCAGCCACTGCTTTTCTTCTAGAAAAGAAATTGCCAGTATTGTGTACCCTTGAGTGCCCCCAGAAAAAAAGCACTGGTCCTCATATATATATTTTTCTCTTTTGCAAGCCTTGGGGTTCCCACTGAGCATAACGATGCCTCCCTTTTTAGCCTCAATACAGTGGTACCTCGGGTTACATACGCTTCATGTTACAGACTCTGCTAACCCAGAAATATTGCTTCAGGATAAGAACTTTGCTTCAGGATAAGAACAGAAATCATGCTCCGCCGGCGCATCAGCAGCGGGAGGCCCCATTAGCTAAAGTGGTGCTTCAGGTTAAGAACAGTTTCAGGTTAAGTACGGACCTCTGGAACTAATTAAGTACTTAACCCGAGATACCAGTGTACTCCCATTTTGGGGACGTGGGTAGCGCTGTGGGTTAAACCACAGAGCCTAGGACTTGCCGATCAGAAGGTCGGCAGTTCGAATTCCTGCGACGGGGTGAGCTCCCGTTGCTTGGTCCCTGCTCCTGCCCACCTAGCAGTTCGAAAGCTCGTCAAAGTGCAAGTAGATAAATAGGTACCGTTCCAGCAGGAAGGTAAACGGCGTTTCTGTGTGCTGCTCTGGTTCGCCAGAAACGGCTTGGTCATGCTGGCCACATGACCCGGAAGCTGTACACCGGCTCCCTCGGCCAATAAAGCGAGATGAGCGCCACAAACCCGGAGTCGGTCACTACTGGACCTAATGGTCAGGGGTCCCTTTACCTTTACCTTACCCCCATTTTGAGTTCATGGGCTTTAAAACTCGGCACCAGAGCCACCTATTGAAATATCAGGATTGCCAACTTTTCGACCGCCCCTGATGCTATTCCTGTAACAGCGACTGGATCTGCAGTAATGAGCAGGTGGCACATTTCATGGCACTGGGATGAATGCTTTCATTGCTTCTCGGCCACAGTTGGTCAAAGTGAGTGCAACTAGGGGAGAGCTTCGCCAAACTTCCAAGTCTGAGGATCTGCCAAGATAAGCCACGATAATGGCTCCAATGTACTGTTGCTCCCAGGATACTGTGGGAAATTAAAATGGTTTCCACTAAAGTGGAAGGATGTGGGTAATTAAATGATGGGCAGCTCATAGACCCAGCCTCCTTGCACAGAAGGGACAAGGCCATTATCAGTGGTTGGTTCTGGCGGTTTCCTAGAGAGGCTGAGGAAAAGGGCCATTTGTGTTTAGCACTGCAGCCTTCACTCCAATATAAGGCAGCAGAACCAAAGCAAATATGTTCTGCTCTGGTTTATAGACCTCACCCCAATAGCCTTAAATTACCTTAGCTACGTGTAGGCTCACCAGCGAGGAGAAGTACTTTAACGATACTAACTTCAGTCACACCTTTGTTTTCTCAAAATCTATTTTTTCTTTGCTTGCTGCTAGCAGTTACCCAGCAGTGATCCAGATTAGTGAATTAAGTGCATTTTGAGCCCACCTCTTGCCTTGTGTTCAGGGTCAGATCAGGAAACAGGACACTTCAAAAAAATGAAAGCAATTATTGGCATCTGTCTGTCCCAAGAAACAATGGAGTATGCCTCTAGAGGGTGAGGTCAAATTGCTGGAGAACCTGAGCAACTGCTGTGGTTGCGGAGACTGGTAACTCTTAACTGCTGCCTCCCACTTTGCTTTTGATGCTTTAGCCACACCAAAATGACCTCTCCTGGGCAGTGTGTCTGGAGGTCCTCCTGGGATGGCCAGATGACAAGACACACACCCCCAGCCTCACTGATGTGGTCCAAAAGAAAGCAGATAAATACATTTGGCACCAGTTTGGCTGCAGGAGTTGCTGGAAGGAGTCATACAAGACGCCAAGAGCACTTATTAGGCAAGAACCCCAACGGGGTTAAAGCCAAGCCTTCCGTATCAGCTCAGGGTTAGACCATGCCTGGGATCCTCTCCTCCATGGCTGGCAGAGAAGGGCAGGTGAAAAGACAGCAGGCTGGGAGAGTCTGCTGCCGCCCTGTCTCTCTTTTCAGCTGTGCATGTAAAAACCGTGGAACAATTTCTGGATTGTGTAGCTTGGCAGCTCTTTATAACCTTCCTTTTGACTATCCAAAGCTAGTCCGACAAGGTCTCGCAACCCTACTGAAAAGCGCTCCGGATTCTTGTGGGAGGAGAGGATTTTCTACCTGCAGAGCAGCCATCAAAAACACCTCCCTCGTGTGAAATTAGCACTTTGAAGTGGTATGGACCGGAAGGCGCTGTTTTGTAAATGGCAGTGTGTGGCAAGGAACAGAGGGACACAGACTCAAGCCCAGAACAGCTTTTAGGAAGCAGAGCAGCAGTGGTGCTGGATGTGCAGGGCTAGGGCAGCCTGGGGGGGGGGTGGCCAGGATGCTTTCCCAATCTCACCCCATTCCTGCTGTTATTAGTGCCATGCTGCAGCCTGCCACTGCTGTGGCCCTCACCCCCAACTGAAGCAAGGTAGAAGGCATCTTTGGGCTGATAGGGGAGGAGTAGCACCTCTGTTGTGGGGTACATTGTGTTCCTTCTAGGGTAGTCCACCTTTGGTCCCCACCAGGGGTGCCAACTTGAATAGAATATGGGGGGAGAGAGAGAGATAAGCCAAGCCCTGCATAGTCAATCATGAGATGCAGCACACTCACACCATTTGAATCGCAATGTCCATCCACTTCTTTGAGGGGGCTCAAATATTTTATTGATGGGGCCAAAGGGACCTCGCCTCCAGGAGATAGCTCCTATGCTTCCCTCCTGCACTCAGCTCTCACCAGCGGCTCCTAGAAGCTCTCAGCATGTGACAGCAGCCACACCCTGGGAAATGGCTTCGACTGGTCAACTAAAGGAGGTGATGGGTCTCAAGCCTTCAGTGAGTTAGGGACTTCCCCTGCATACAAAGACATGCTCTGGTGGGCTGAGCAGGCAAGACCAATAGTGGGTCCAACAGTCAAGAAGGGGGTTTCTGCACATGCCGTAGAAGGAAGTGAGGAACAGATGGGGCTCGTCAACTTGGGAAGGTAGGAGAAGAAAAGCTCTGATCCTGAAGCTCTACTACACTCATCCATTAGAAAAGCTTTGTGGGACAGCTTCAGGGGAAGAAAAGGCTAAGGAGTAAATCCTACACAAATCTGGAGAGGACTACCTAAGACAGTTGGCTGGCACCTTGTACATCTCCTTCTGGCAATGCCTGCAACCAAGTTGGGGCCAGTCTGCATGGATGCATTCTGGGGTGGGTCAGTCCAAATTGTCATATCCTGCTGGCCTGGAGACTGCAGCCTGTATGACACAGATCATTCTCTCTCTGCTATTCCCTTGGAGGGCAGCAGAAAGAGCTCAACACCTTGAGTACGGGCTCCATTTAATCAAATTTTCTCATCACTTTGGACTCTGGATTGATTTGCCAGATGTTCGTGCCTACACAGTTCATCCGTGATGAACACCCAAATAGAATGGCTCTATGGGTGCACTCTTCCATTGTCTCCTGAGACTGACAGATGTCAACCAAAATGTTGACTGGTTCTAACAAGGATTGGGAAGGCAATGTGGAACTGGACAGAGACAAACTGTAGCAGCAGCTTCCTCAGCCAAGCATTTCAACAGCAGAGAAGAAAGCCCACTTCCCCAGTTGCCAAGAAAACAAGTTGCCCAGCAGAATATCAACTTCTGCTACAAAGTGGAACTTCAGGCAGAGAAAGATTCTGGCTTCCTCTACAGCTACTTACAGCTTTAATGCACCAGGGATGAGAGCGAGAGACTCTTGGTATCTCTGTCCTTTTCATCATCCCCTCCTTATTTGAAGAACAAGGTAAGAACCTTTGGGACAAGTTTAATGTGACGAGAAAAGAAAGAAAATGTAAGTCCTATGCTTGTATTCCTTTAAACAAGGATGGAGAGAATGTGGTCCTCCAGATGTTGTCAGACTTCAATGCTCATCCATCACAGCTGGCATAGCCAATAGTCAGGGATGCAGTGGACCGATACAGGAGAGATACGAGATCCCCATCCCTGGCTTAAGTACATCACCTTCCTCATTCAGGTCCAGATCTAGTCCAGGAGTTTGCTTCCAATCAGAAGGTTGGTGGTTCGAATCCCCGTGATGGGGTGAGCTCCTGTTGCTCAGTTCCAGCTCCTGCCAACCTAGCAGTTTCCATGCACTGTTCTGGTTTTGCCAGAAGCGGCTTAGTCCTGCTAGCCACATGACCCAGAAAAACTGTCTGTGGACAAATGCTGGCTCCCTTGGCCAGTAAAGCGAGATGAGCGCCACAACCCCAGAGCCATCTGCGACTGGCCTTAACTGTCAGGGGTCCTTTACCTTTACCTTTTTACCTGGTATTTAGAGACATACTGTTTCTCATCTATCATAGCAAATATTACTGATAGGAAGGTAGGTCATCTACATTCCATGTAGTCATCTAATCCTTTCTGAAATGTCATCTCAGCCTGTGGTCATTTCCAGATCTTGTAGCAGTGAATTCTGTGGCTTAATTTCATATTGCATGTCAGGCCTGAAACTATTGCCAATCAGCTTCACCATGGAGCCTTGAATTCTGGCATTATGAATCTAGGCAACTTTAGCAGTACGTTGTAGTTCATTCTTCTTCTGGGGCAAGGAAAGAATACTCTTTATACATTTTAGCTCCATTACTCTTATCTCAGAACAAGATGTTAAATAATGATCCAGCTGCTCTTAAACGTCTGATAACCATCTACCTATCAAGCCACAATCTGCCTTGATGCTTGAAAATCTTAGTCCCCTCTGGATTTCTCTCTCACCAAAGGGTATCATCCTACACACTTGCATTTTCATTGGGCAATGGAGAACACCACTTGAAAACACTGTCATCAAAGCTCCCCCTAGGCAAATGCCATACAGAGTCCTTGATCTATTGTATATACATATGCATTTCACAGATACATTTGAATATATGCATAATTTCCCACACTCCAAGGCTTGTTGCAGTCCATTTGCCAAGGGATCATGGTAAAAAAAACAAACCACCAGGTTTAAACCACCAAGAAATATCACGGTCAGACAGGAGCTCCCAAAAAGCATTGCTCTGCTGTCAAACGTTCTAGGTCAGGCCTGTACAACCTGCAACCAACCAAGCCAGATGCTGATACAAGGCTGAGAATATCCAAGCCCTCTTTATACAAAGCTCCAGGCTACCATCTATTCCTCCTTTATATGCTTCTAAAGCCCCATACAATGACCTTGCAGAAGACACTTGGCCGAGTTCATCCTTTTTGACTGTTCAGAGGAGACAGGTGGAACCCACAACAAAAGGCTGCAGTCTATCCATCTCTGCCTCATGTTTCGTTTTTCATTCACCACGCTATACAGTGGTACCTCGGGTTAAGAACTTAATTCGTTCCGGAGGTCCGTTCTTAACCTGAAACTGTTCTTAACCTGAAGCACCACTTTAGCTATGGGGGCCTCCCACTGCCGCCGTGTCGCTGGTGCACAATTTCTGTTCTTATCCTGAAGCAAAGTTCTTAACCCGAGGTACTATTTCTGGGTTAGCGGAGTCTGTAACCTGAAGCGTCTGTAACCAGAGGTACCACTGTACCACTGTATTCTGCAGCCATGTTCCATCCTTGTCTGCCTGTTGTTTTCCTGCGAGTGGGAAGGTTGGAGGCTCTGTGATTTAAAATAAATAAATAAATAAATAACGTGCTTCTGCAAACTGCAAGGTCCCCCCTGAGCGTGCCACCGCCTCCCTCTTGTTCCTGAGTTTTGGGTCCAATCCTGCACACCACCTGAGTTTGCTTTTTGTCGAATAAACTGGAATGGCATGAGCCTTACTAAGTTGCCCTGCTGAGTGTCTGGCAGGAAACACTTGGCCTGCGCTTTGATGCTGCTCTTTTTTAAAAAAATATGAAACGGGATACAGTTGTTTTAAAGAATGAAAAATAAATAAGTAAAAGGCATTCTGCAACTCCCTAGTCAAAGCAGCAGCTGCCTTAAGGGACCACCAAGGCAGGCACAGCTGTTTGGGACAGATAGGCATGTCCAGGCTGATCTAAAGGGATTTAAAAAATAATAATAATTAAAGGCTAGTTTTAAGCCTGGGATTGTTGGTGCTTGTTTATTTTATTTTATTAATCATGTTGCTATCTTTTAAGAGTCCGTTTGCACCTGAGGTTTTTAACTATAGTAAACTGCTTTTAACCTTTAAGCTTGGGTGGGGTAACAGATCTAAACAAACGCGAACACCAGCAGTTCTGCATAAATCATGGTTTGTGTTTGGTCATATTCCGCCATCTGTTTCTTAACTGTACAGGGAATTATAAATGGTTGGAGGTTTTCTAAGATGAACCTGCCACAGATAAATGCCAGTACATTAATGTCCTTTTGGCCCAAAAGGTGTTCTGATTTCCAATTCCTCATTAAAACAAAAGTATACCATGTGGTTTTCTCCTTACTTGCCTTATCAGAATTTTTTTTAAAAAAGAGCTTCGGTTGCCATAGCAATTGGATGCAACTTGGCATCTCCATGACAACTACTGCCTCTGTTTCAATTCACCATCTGACAAGGCACCTATCTCCCTCTCTCCGTTTGCTTCATCTGTCAAAAAGATGGACTGACCATCATACCTACTCCCAAACAAAGCTTAAAATCTAATGAAGGAAAGGCAAAAGAAACAGTACTGTGTAAGAACAACAAAAACATTCCAACAGGCTAGAGACAACTGGTCCCAGATGGTTTTCGTTGCCATATATTTTTGTTGCATGATCTTATCGCACCAGGAGATGCGTGCAAATATCAGCAAAGGATGGTTGTTGAATATGTTCAGCTATTCTGTATGAACATAACCCTCAAGATTCCAGGGCACTATCCATTAAGGTGTTTTCCTACACAACCCCATTGAAGAAATGAAACAGGAGAGCTGCTGTGGTGTAATGGATAGGATACAGGACTGGAGCCACTTTGGGGTCAGACATGAACTCTCAGCCTAACCAGTTTGACGTGAGGATGAAGGGGATAAAATTTGCGTACACTCTCCCTAGCTCCTTGGGCATGGGATGCAAAACAAATGAAATCATTCTCAAAGAAAGCAGAAAATCTAATTACTGTATCCTGGTCATTGGCCAACGACATCCTGTTTCTTCCCCTGCCCCTCATGCAGCAATATAAATGCGCATTAATTCGGTCAATCATTTATTTGCGTAAAACCAAGGGTCAACACAAACTAACCATTGATTTGTTTTAAGGCTTGAAGCATGATCCACCGGGAAATCCTGCTCTACAAGTCTACAAGTCTATGGCTCCCAGTATGTTTCCGGGCACAATTCAAAGTGCTGGTGTTGACCTTTAAAGCCCTAAACGGCCTCGGCCCAGTATACCTGAAGGAGCGTCTCCTCCCCCATCGTTCTGCCCGGACACTGAGGTCCAGCTCTGAGGGCCTTCTGGCGGTTCCCTCATTGTGAGAAGCAAAGCTACAGGGAACCAGGCAGAGGGCCTTCTCGGTGGTGGCGCCCGCCCTGTGGAACGCCCTCCCATCAGATGTCAAAGCGATAAATAACTACCTGACATTCAGAAGACATCTTAAGGCAGCCCTGTTCAGGGAAGTTTTTAATCTGTGAGATTTTAGTGTATTTCTGTTTTTTATGGAAGCCGCCCAGAGTGGCTGGGGAAACCCAGCCAGATGGGCGGAGTACAAATAATAAATTATTATTATTATTATTATTATTAATTTAAAGAATATGAGCTGAACAAGAACACAAGAACACTGATTGGATCAGTGGCTCTGGGGAGCCACCCAGAGTGGCTGGAGAAACCCAGCCAGATGGGCAGGGTATAAATAAATTATTATTATTATTATTATTATTATTATTATTATTATTATTATTATTTATCAGTCATCTTTAGTTTTGGGGGAATGTATTTGCTCTTAGGCTGCATCAGCTCTAGAAATCAAAACTGCATTAATACCCATCCCTTCTTCACCTTGGGAATTTGAGTTTTGTGAACAGTGGTAGGGAACCTTTATGGAATTCAAAGAACTTTACCAAACAACAATTCCCAGCATTTTTCGAAAGTAGGGGTGCAGAACCTGTGGCCTCCAAATGATGTCATACGTCCCAGACAGCATGATCAATGACCAGGAATGACACCCTAGAGTTGTTAAGAGACTTGCATTTTGAACTTGGAAGGATAAACAACCACCAGCTATTACACAAAGATTTTAGGTCCTTACTGTCCTGGATACATTTGAATTTATTTCTTATAGATGTTAGAGTGGACACCTGTTTTGACATCTGGACAGCTTATATTAATTCATATGCTTAGCCTAAGATGGTTGTAAAGGTAAAGGGACCCCTGACCATTAGGTCCAGTCTGGGGTTGCGGTGCTCATCTCGCTTTACTGGCCGAGGGAGCCTGCGTACAGCTTCCAGGTCATGTGGCCAGCATGACTAAGCTGCTTCTGGCGAACCAGAGCAGCGCACGGAAACACCATTTACCTTCCCACCGGAGTGGTACCTATTTATCTACTTGCACTTTGATGTACTTTTGAACTGCTTGGTTGGCAGGAGCAGGGACCGAGCAACGGGAGCTCACCCCGTTGCAGGGATTCGAACCGCCGACCTTCTGATCGGCAAGCCGTAGGCTCTGTGGTTTAACCCACAGCGCTACCCGTGTCCTGTACTGACTGTTACTCTTACCTTAATGTGAGCTGACAATGCTTGTTATTATCATCAATAATGTAGTAACTCTTTTATTTCCTTCATTTTTATTTTATTTTCTCTTCTGGGTTATATTTGCAAATTAACAATTAATAATACAAGAAAAAAAAAAACAACCTGGGATGGTCAGAGTTGTAGTACAGCAACCTCTAGAGGGATACAGCTCCCATATCTCTGCTTGGAAGCAACTCAAAGTAATTAAAAGCCATCCTTGAAAATAACTCCACAAAAGTGACTAGCTCACATAGAATGCTAGATATTTATTGGCCTAAAAGAAAAGAAAAACCTGGTTTGAAAAATAAAACTTCCCTGCCAGCTAAACTACAGATATTTCTTATGCCAAGTGAGAGAATATGTCCAAGGGCAGTTAATATCTTATAAAACCAATTTAAGTCTCTAATCCTAAACCCAGTGTCTAGTGCGTAAGACTCTTTGGCCTAAGTGGTACTTACTTCTAAGTAAACCCTGTACAGGATTGTGTTGTAAATGGGTTAGGGAGTATATACTCTGCCTGTTGAGAATTAGGAAGGCTTCCCCACCAACAGGCAAGAAAGTTGGAAGGGACAGAAAACTTTCTCATTCCATTCTAATTTTCTCTTATTCCTCTCTTCCCTCCAACACACAGGGAAAATTATCTGTGCAGAGGAGAGAGAACAAAAAACTCAGAAAGGAAGCCAGCGACTCCTCCTTTGCTCTGTGAATGTGCATTTTCTATCCCCTCCAACGTTCTCTGTCTGTTGTCAGGGGAACATTCCAGATTTGAATCAGGCAGGGCTTTTGCATGTGGGGTTGCTATCCTACGGCAAATGTCATGTGTGGCTCCAAAGGCCTTGAGCCTGTGGAACAACTGGAGACAGTGCTTCCTGTTATAGTTGATCAGGTGGTGGAAATTAGGCGGCACAATGTTGTTCCACAACAAGTTGTCTTCTCTTTCCTGGCCCAACTAGATTGGAAGTCTTCTCTAGGTCAAGCCATACAGGAACCCCACTTTATATATCCCTTGCCCTGCACTGTATTAACCCAAAGTCTACCCATATTGTGCAACTGTTGGACAGTCTAATGCTCTTATGTAAATTTGCTGCATCCTGTGATACTCTCCTAAGTCACCAACCAAGTTCCCACAACCTTGCATCACACACTGTTAAGAGTACTTGAATGGGCAACACAATGCTACTCCTGCAGGCTATGTTTCTGAGCCCTAGAATTGCTGGGTGCACCTAGGCTCTGAGCAAATTTCAGTGCAACCTTTCCCACCCTTGAAGGAAACAGCAAAATTCCAATAGGGCATTATTGTGGAGCCCTTTCCCCTGCCTGCAACCAACCTTTGTCAAATGCATGTTACGATAGGCTCATAGCACTATATCTGACCATTGCTGTGAAGGGATTCTCCCACTGAGGAATCCAGTGGCCTCCTCTTTCCTAGGGTTCTGGTGCACAGGCTGCTAGCTTGCACACATGCACAAAGAGCCCTGAGGAGCACAGCCAATGGCAGATGTAGATGAGCCTCCCATTCTGGGTAGTGGTCAGACAGTGGCTGGGTAGTGGCTGAGAATAAGGAGCGGGATGAAGGCACAGGAAGAGTAAGGGAGTGTGGTAGGTGCGGTCCGCCCCGGGTGTCATCCCTGAGGGGGGTGATATTGCCACACCGCTTCCCTGGGATGCTCGCCCTGCCCCCACAGGTGGCTAGCCCCACCCCTCAGGTGCACAGCACGTGCGCCACTCCGAGAGCAGCTAGCTCCGCCTCTGGATGAATGAACTCCATAATACCTTTGGGCATGGGTAGGCAACCTAAGGGCCGCGGGCCGAATCCGGCCCAATCACCTTCTAAATCCGACCCACAGATGGTCCGGGAATCAGTGTGTTTTTACATGAGTAGAATGTGTGCTTTTATTTAAAATGGACCTCTGGGTTATTTGTGGGGTGTAGGAATTCATTCATATATTTTTTTTCAAAATATAGTCCGCCCCCCCCCCAAGGTCTGAGGGACAGTGGACCGGCCCCCTGCTGGAAAAGCTCTGGAGCCAAGTGAGGATTCCCAGGTAAGATCCTCCCTCTATTGTGTGGGCAGGTAATCCCTCCCCTACCTGGCCTGGTCTCCTTGGCAACACTTCCCCCAGGTGGGATTGGACAACTGACTGAGGTAGGCGGAGACCTCCAGGTATCCCACCTGAGGGAAGGCAAAGCCAAGCCTATGCTGTTGGAGCTGCTCCAGATCTAGGGGCTGCGCGCGTCCCCGCAAAGGGCGCCCCCCGTTTTAAGCGGGGAGCGGTCATTTTCAAAATATAGTCCGGCCCCCCACAAGGTCTGAGGGACAGTGGACCGGCCCCCTGCTGGAAAAGTTTGCTGACCCCTGCCTTTGGGGATCCTCTGTTATGCATTTGGATGGATCATTCCCTTCTTATTTTTTCCCAATGAAAGCTGAGTTTCTCAGAATCTGAATTCCGCAACACAATGCCTTTGCGGAACTGTAGAATCCATGTGGCCCAATGCCAGCAGTTCCCTTACAGTGTGCATCACACATGGTCATTCCATTGGGTTAAGTGAAACTATTGCTCCAAAAGAAGTCCGCACCTCTCCCCCCAACTCAGCTGAAGGATCTGGCCTGTCAGCAATGTACACCATGTAATCTTGGCAGGCGCCTGGATTGTCAATGCGTAATTCTGCAAAGCATCCAGTGTTCCACGCTTAGCCTTTGTAAGGCCAGGACATTTGTTTTGGGCCTCTTGTTGCGGTCAAATATGATTAATAGAAGATGAACTGAGCAGATATTGATGGGTTGCGCTTTCTATATTGATGGGTTGCGCTTTCTATCTCACAGCCTAACCGAATTGTAACTTTCCAAGCAACCATGTAAATGAAATCAAGGCAGGAGGCCTGGCCACTGACTGCTGCTCAGCTGATAGACAAGAGGCTGACGGTCTCTGGGTTTGCATTAGATTTTCACCCAGGATTCAGTCGATTCATCCTTTTCTATAGCAAACTGCCCAAGATGCTTCCATACCATAGCAATTGCCGAAATAAATGCAGTTTGTTGCTACACACATTAACAGCAAAAAGAGCTGCTCCACTCGGATGTCACTAAATCTGGCTTGTAGGCTTGAAATGCCCAGGGACCCGCTTGCTTCCCAGGAAACAAAAAACCATTGTCTCATATTTCCAACCTATGCATCACCCTATATTTACATTGGAGAGCAAAACGGCACAGGCTGCTGGAATAATTACACATTTACCCAGCAGATATGCAGAACTGAATCACCACCTCCTAGTTATTTTTATCCTTATTACCTAGTCAACTGGATTTGGATGAGGAACCCAATCTTTCCTCCACCACTATGATCCCCAGTTGGTTTTCTTCTAAGTCATCCATGGAAGGGCAGATTTGTGGAATTAGCAAAATCAGGCAGCAAAGCTTTTCCCCAGACTATACCACATCAGGCTGCAAATGACAGGCTGCTTGGTAAGAGGTTTTCAGCCCCTTCCCCACAAAAAACCCTCCCTAAACGCCAGGAAATGAACCTGTCAGGGAAAAGGGTTCAGCCTAGCATTCCTTTTGACCTGCTACCTGCCTGCATGCAGGGAGGCTTTTACTGCTAGAGGATAGCATTTACTCACACACCGTCCCATCCTCCCATCCGAAGTGGCACCATTTATGAAAAACCTCACTGCCCGATGCTGCTGATTACAGAAAACAGCCCTTCAAAAACCATCATTGAAAAGAGCAGATTCCTTTCAGATTGATTAGATCCAAAAGAAACCTCTCCAAGTATGATTGAGGGAAAGTGACAAAGAAAGCCCTGGGGGTTCGAATTTGCAGTGCCTCAAAAGGCTGTTCAGACGGAAGCACGCAAGTTGTCAAGAGGTGGTTAAAAGCTACCAAAACTGATTCCCCCAGTGTACAATTACAAAAGAGAAAATAAGTAGGCATTGCTACATTATCTGATAATAGTATGCAATTACAGTGCCCCCTCATTAGAAGAATGTTGGTAAAGTTAGCTCTGTCCTAAGTCATTCCACTTTCTGCTTTGGTTCAAAGGAACTGACAGGTAGGCAATGCTGACATGTGCCTTCTAAACATCCCAGCGAAAACTAGTTTCAGAGACCGCAGGATTTGACCACACCCAGCTGCAACGTAGAGGAGAAAGAGGAGTGGCGTTCTCTTTGCCAGCCTCAAGCATGGCTGCAACCAGTGGTTTTCTTTCAGATGGCACTCAAGGGTACGAAATACCAGCACCTTTATGCTGTTGTTGTTGTTGTTGTTGTTGTTAAAAAGTGTGGCACTTACAGTAGCAACTTCATGGTGAATACCGGCACCTATAAGCAGTGGCTGCAACACAAGATCTTACCTCACTGGCCTGGGCATAATTCTTTTTAGGTTAGCCTGGGCTTCTTGCTTGGGCAACAGCTAGCATGCCCTTGCCTGCCTGGTGCACACTTTATACAGCATCTGTTCCCAGCCCGTCTGCTTCTGGGAGCTGCTCCCCACTGTGCCGAATGTCAGCTCTGGTCACATTGAATCTCTCAGCTCCTTTGTCCCTGTATCACCAAGTCATCACATGTTGCTAATGACACAAGCATGTTGCTTTACACATAAGACCAGAGAGATGTGACACTTGGAGATTTCTTTCATCCTGAACCAGTCGTCATATGTCACAAGGAATGCTGCAAAGTGCCCTGGTTGCTCAAATTAATGGTTATGTGATGATGCAACTGGGATGGAGTATACAGTCAACTAACCTCACCTTGCCGACAAAGGTCCGTATAGTTAAAGCTATGGTTTTCCCAGTAGCGATGTATGGAAGGGAGAGCTGGACCATAAAGAAGGCTGATCACCGAAGAATTGATGCTTTTGAATTATGGTGCTGGAGGAGACTTGTGAGAGTCCCATGGACTGCAAGAAGATCAAACCTCTCCATTCTTAAGGAAATCAGCCCTGAGTGCTCAATGGAAGGTCCGATCCTGAAGCTGAGGCTCCAGTGCTTTGGCTACCTCATGAGAAGAGAAGACTCCCTGGAAAAGACCCTGATGTTGGGAAAGATGGAGAGCACAAGGAGAAGGGGACGACAGAGGACGAGATGGTGGGACAGTGTTCTCGAAGCGACTAACATGAGTTTGACCAAACTGCGGGAGGCAGTGGAAGACAGGAGTGCCTGGCGTGCTCTGGTCCATGGGGTCATGAAGAGTTGGGCATGACTAAGCGACTAAACAACAACAAACCTCAAGTGTCCGAACACCAACTTCAGCTTAATTATAAAAACCCTGGCCTCAACACTTAGTCCTCAGTCTGAGGCATTCATCTCAGAAAAGAATGGCCGTGCCTAGCTAAGCTCCTGCTCCTACTCTGTTTTTTGGAAGCTCAACTCCTACTTGCACCCCTTGACCTTTCATGCTATATCTCTATAACTTCACCTCTTGCCCACCTGGGACAGCATAACCTGCCCCAGGACCCTTTGAGCCTTGACTCCCTCAGGACTCAGGTTCCCCTAAAAGCCTGGATCCTGCTGGGCCCTGATGAGCTATGTACTTCTAAATAAATAGGACACAATCAGTACAAGAGAGATACCTGTATCATACAATAAGAGTTCGGGAATTTCTTTGAAATCTTTCCAGTTCATGAGCTCCCTGGAAATAAGGGGGTTGGTGCCTGCTCAGTGAGTTTGCACGAGGATGCAGAAAATTAGAGTTTCACCCTTTCTAATTAAGACACAGAATGGCATCTGAGCAGAGAATGGGGGCTTATGTTGACTGAAGAAATAAGGAGGTCAGATTCCCAGCTCATTATGAATACTTAGGCGATGATTAACCACTTTCATTCAATATTTAATTCACATTTATGAAGCATTAGCTGGAACTTTACATTTGGCTTTGGGAACAACGTATTTCAGGTGCTCTATTCCTTTCCTTGTGTGTTAGGCCGGGTGGTAGGCCGGGTGGTAGGCCGGGTGTGTTGAACATCAAGCAAGGAGATAATTGTTGACCTCTGCAATGCATCTTACTGGGTGACCTCCAACCAGTCCCTAGAGGGCTAGGTCAAAAGCAATAAATAGTCCTCTGGTTCTTTACAGATTTATTGTTGTGATATAAGCTTTTGTGGACAAGAGCCCATTTCATCAGCTGTCTGAAATCATACACGTGCACACGCATGGCAGGGCAAAGATTGAAGGTGAAGCTGAACGTCCATGAAAAACAAGAAGGACAGAAGGTTTATAGGTTTTTAATCATTTTCTAGATTTCTTTCAAAAACTCTCTGCTTATTTTATCCCAACCAAGAATAACATTTTATGCATCAGATGATGTGGGCACTAGTCCACAAAAGCTTATGCCACAGTAAGTCTGTTAAGGCTTTATGGTCCTACCAGACTTCTTTGCTGGCTTTTTGCTGCAAAAAGTTTAGCATGGTTATCCCTCCAGGAAGATGTTCAGGCCTCACAAACAATGAGGGGACTGCCATGAAAGCAAAATGGGACAACCTCATAGATGCTCCTCTGGTTGGTTGCAAATATGATTTCTAATGTTATAGACAAAGGTCTTGGAAATATTATGGTTTCTGCCCAGGTTAAAGCCACAGCACCTCTTCCACATACCCCCCCCCCAAAAAAAAACCAGGGCCAAGCCATCAGTTCAGTATGTATTTTTGGACAAATTGCCATCCATGTTTTGCCACTAGACCTTTGATACGATACATGAGCCACCATTACTGCTCCATAGGCCTGGAGAGAGCTCTGAGGTCAGGATAGCAAGGGTTGCATTTGACCACTGGTTCTGAAGTACCCCACCTCTGCCCTAACAATGGTTTATGTTCCTATAGTCTTGATGCCTTCAGTGGAAATGCAACAAGACTGCCTTCCGCAAGGAGTGGTGGAATGCCAGTGATCTGAAAACACACACTCCACTTTTCATCATTGTAGAGGACATGCTAATAATCAATATGAGGGAGGGGAGCTCATAGCTAGAGGTAGGGTGCATGTTCTTCGTGTGTAAGGGGCCACCTCCAACCCCCAGCCTCTCCAGGTCAAGGATCTCAGATAGCATGGGTGGAAATAGGCAGTAATTGCCTGGATGGCCCCAATGAGTGTAGGGTACCTGCTTATGTGCATGTGTTTAATGCAGTATGGGTGAGCCTGCCATGAGACAAGAGGTGGAGTAGTAGATTTTGAGTTCCATTAAGGGCAGCAAGAGAGAGACTAGGAAGCTCTGGTCCTCCTGTAAGCAGTGCCACAGAACATTTAGAGGCAGCATTTAATTTTCCTACATCAAGCAACAAAATGTATTCAGCTGACCCTGGTATGCATTGGAATTGGGAATAATTAGAATAGGTTCCACTATAAGAATTAGAAGAATAGCTTCCACTTTAAAGACCATGGGTAGGCAACCTAAGGGCCGGGGGCCGAATCCGGCCCAATCGCCTTCTAAATCCAACCCACAGATAGTCTGGGAATCAGCGTGTTTTTACATGAGTAGAATGTGTCCTTTCATTTAAAATGCCTCTCTGGATTATTTGTCAGGCATAGGAATTCGTTCATTATTATTTTTCCAAAATATAGTCCGGCCCCCCCACAAGGTCTGAGAGACAGTGGACCAACCTACTGCTGAAAAAGTTTGCTAACCCCTGTTAAAGACACTCTCAAGACAAATCTTTTTAAAGGTAGCATAAACACCGACAACTGGGAAACACTGGCCTGTGAGCTCTCCAGTTGGAGAACAGCCTTTACCAAAGGTGTCATGGACTTTGAAGACGCTCGAACTCAGGACGAAAGGGGAAAACGTGCTAAGAGGAAAGCATGCTTGGCAAATCCACACCGTGATCAACTCCGGCCGTGGAAACCTATGTTCCCACTGTGGAAGGACGTGTGGATCCAGAATTGGTCTCCACAGTCATTTATGGACTCACTGTTAAAACCGTGTTCATGGTAGGCAATCTTACATGGCTATGAGGGATCGCCAAAGAAAGAAGGAAGGAAATGGAAAGCTATTAATGACACAGGAAAGTAACAAACCCCTTCAGCAATGTACAAACTGAAGATGACTAATATCTTGGCTAATTCTTGGCAATGAAACACGTTAAGCTAATAAATGGTAGACACCAAAAAAGATTTGCATGGGTGGTGCCTTTTTTTCCTCTTCTTTTGCAGGATAATATCCTGTGCATGTGTCTGCTTAGACACTTCATCAAGCCAGAACATAGGAGACTGAAACTGTCAGAGCTTCAGAAAGAAAAGCTGCTTACTTCTCGACTTCACCTACAGGCTTTAGGGGTGCAGGCTGGGCTACTACGTGCAGCCTTTGAAATTTCCCTTCACCAAATCAGGATGGATATATTTGGAAAATGCACACGGAAACATTTCCCCCTTGCCCACGCCTGCCAGCATGATTTTCTCGGTGTAAATGTACAACATGCTGTAGGAAAGAAAATGGAGCTGGTTTTCTTTTTATAAGCTTCATTCTGAAAAACGTTCTGTTACAATGAATTTCCAAATACATAAGCGGAACTCATTCTGAGTACAGAAGTAAAGCCCTGCTGGATCAGACCGAGGGACCATTGAGTCCTGCATCTTGTTTCCAACAGTGGCAACCAGATGCTTCCAGGAAGCAGGGCAGGAAAGCAATAGCATCCCCCCTCCCCTGGGTTGTTCCAGCATCAAATATTCAATGGTAGGCTGCCTCTGAACACAAACTTTTCATTTAGTTGTAATGGCTAGAAGCATTGATCATCTCCCTTCCAGTGTGTTCCAGCATCATCAAAAAGCATATTAATTAGGAAGAATAGCTAGAAATGTTTGAAAGAAGTTTTTTTCTTCCTTTTATCAAGTTCACTTTATGGTGGGTGGGGGAATTCTTCTTCAATATTTTCTTCTTAATGGGCCTATGATTCACAGGACCTATTGTGTGCTCATGCACACCTATGAATAATTATTTGCATGAACATGTTTCCATTAAACATCATGCAAGCATTAAACAAAGGGCTCATCCACACCTCTGAAAACTGCTGAATCAAACCAAAATGATTTCCCATGGATTGCTGGTTTTTTCCCCCGATTCAGTGGTGAAGCGTGCATTTTTCAAGGGAAAGCTGCGGAGCAAAGGCAAAACTGCTTGGACGTATGCCTGGAAAGCACGGAACAAGCAGAAAACCACTCAAACCCATGTTTTCTAGACACAGGACAAGCAGAAGCATGGACAAGCCCTCATTTAAGAAGTTAAAGGTAAAGGTAAAGGTACCCCTGCCCGTACGGGCCAGTCGTGTCCGACTCTAGGGTTGTGCGCCCATCTCACTTAAGAGGCCGGGGGCCAGCGCTGTCCAGAGACACTTCCGGGTCACGTGGCCAGCGTGACGAAGCTGCTCTGGCGAGCCAGCACCAGCACAGCACACGGAAACGCCGTTTACCTTCCCGCTATACAGCAGTACCTATTTATCTACTTGCACTTAGGGGTGCTTTCGAACTGCTAGGTGGGCAGGAGCTGGGACCGAAAGACGGGAGCTCACCCCGCCGCGGGGATTCGAACCGCCGACCATGTGATTGGCAAGCCCTAGGCGCTGAGGTTTTACCCACAGTGCCACCCGCATCCCTCATTTAAGAAGTTAGGCAAGGATATATAACTCTTTTGCATAGTTAAGCCATTGCGCAAGATGCATGAACTGGAGGACCTACAGATACAATACGCAGCTAAATATTTTCAGCAGATTTGTAGCCAGCTAAATATGAAAGTGCCAGGAATATTGCATATCTGCTTCACGCACACTGGCAATGAACAACCCTCCCATACTGGGCACCATTTTCACCACAAGCTCCACTGAAGTAAAAGAAGACCTGTAAAACAAGTTCCAGCGGGGCACCTGCAGGAGAGAGACCCAATGGATGGTGCCCAATTGCTGCAAATCAGCAAAAGTAAGTACTTATTGAATTGCCTAGTGCACACATCCAGCCAGATTTTCCAGGTGTTTTACAGAGACATTAAAAGCAAAATGGAATTCCCGAGAAAATGCTAAAACCAGGAAAAGATGCATCACAACAGGGAGAACCCCACCCAAATAATTTTATTTTATTTCTTAGAAACCACCATAAAACACAGCAGCAACGCCATAGGGAGGTACTTAGATTTTAAACTATTCAATATGGCAGAGCAAAGCCTAACTAACACAAAAGCAGGACAAGTGGAACTGCTTTGATAGGTTGTGTCTCCTTTACCACCGGGCACAACACCTAGCAAGCAAAGAGCAACTCTTCCATGGGAGGCTGAAAGTGTAGAGGGCCTCCAGACCAAATGGAGGCATGCACTGAGTAAACTTAGTAAACAAACACATTCACATAAGCCCATTGTGCCCCACGTTTCTCTGTCTGGGGAGCGTGCATGCAATTCCCAGGTGGGGTGCACTTGTCAGTGGGCTGACTCGAGGAGTGATAATCTCCTCACAGCTTCATGGTATGTTTTATGGCCCATGGGACCACCCCTTCGGTTCTCAGCCTCCTCACCTAGGTATAAAGGTCACCCTTGGCCAGGGCTATAACCAGGACAACAGTGCCAGTTCCTGGACCCACATTAGGAGCAGAGTTCTCCAAGGAAGGGCACCCCGAGGTAAATTGCTGGAGCAAGAGTGAGATGTATGCAGCCAGCAGGAGGGAGTGTTCTGTTGTTTAGTTGGGAGCAGATGGCCAGGCTCCTAGCATTTATAACAGAACTGGACAACCCGGAGACTTTGGAACACCTGCCAGCTACGAAGGCTAATGTTGCACCCTCTTATTTATCTGCTGCGTCTGATGAGGCTCTGAGACACAAGCACACACAGATGTAGAAAAATGATCTGGATAAGCCCCGGCCAAAAGCCATCATCATGAAGGCCAAGCCCCAGTGTCCGGGCATGTATTAACCATCTAAAGAAGATGGCAATTTCTAGCTGCAACATGGCTGCAACTCTTGGTAGCACCATATCAGCCTCTCTTGTGCTCCCCTTACTTCCCTTGTTATCATGTACCGAGACAGAGGAGAGAATAAATGTTCTAGGACAGGGGTGCACAACCTGCGGTCCTCCAGATGTTTCTGGACTACAACTCCCATCATCCCTGATCTCTGGCTATGCTGGCTGAGGCTGATGGGAGTTGTAGTCCAGAAACAACTGGAGCACCACAGGTTGTGCACCCCTGCTCTAGGAACATTGTTTTGAGAAGCATGAGGAGGGAGGTCTCCACATGGAAGCTCCAGCTGCTGCTACAACAGGTATGCCCTGGGCTTGTTTCCCCCTGCTAATGTTGTTTCCTAGGCTATGTGGTCATCTGCTTATTGTTACGTTGGCTGGTTAAGAACTTCTGGAACTGTCCCCTGCGCTTGAAAATACTCTGTGGGCCAATGAAATCCTGCTCCTAGATTCTGCAGAATAAGGCATTCTGGGTATTTTGTTTTCTGGTCATGAAAAAGTGGCCGGTGTTGAAAAATGTATGTTGGCAAAAATGAAGAGAAAGCATGCCATTGTGCTATAAAGAATGGCCATCTATCTTCCTATCATAGGTGCCAACTCCCTGGGGCCCTGGGTGCCCGAACACCCACAAAATTCCCCATGACAGGACCGGGCACCGACAAATATGGGTGCAAGAGCCAAGCTGGCACTCCTGCTTCCTATAAAAGTCAGTATCTGGATTTGACCACACACTAGATTCACACCTGAGGATAAGCAAGAGACAAATGCCAGGGTGGGGCTATGAAGATGAAGGAGCAGACAGAAGCAGAATCAGTTTTCAGTGGTTCCCACTGAGTTCTATAGAGAGGAAACAGGGGGCGAGCTGAAACACTGTGGAGAGAGGACAAGCCTTGCTCCGAATGTTGCAGTTAGTCCCATCCCAGAAATGTCTCCAAATGCATCCCTTTTACTTTCTGCTCGATGTGGATGGCCTGTGAAGGAACACTTACACTTAGGAGAACAGTTACAGTGGAGGTAGAACCTGCCTTCCACTTTAGACGCTGGGTGGTTTAGTCTCTACGACCAGGAGGATACAACATGTCTCTGTGAGCCTAGTGAACGGTGATGCTTATTCTACGCAGGCCCTCCTTCCACACAAACACACACCCTCGGCCAAACAGAGAGAGAAATCCAATGAACCAACCACTCTTGAAGAGGCACAGTTCTGGGCAGGGCTGCCAACAGCAGCAAGAGGCTTCCGATGCAGTCCACACCAAGCTTACGCGAGATCGCACACCCCTTCGCTCTGAATATATGCCCATTTGGCAAAATCGGTAACTCGAAATAGAATTCTCGCTGCATATATTGACATTCTCTGAAATGGCGAGACCTAGCCATTGAATATTCTTTAACCAACCTCACAACAGCAGCAGCAAAGGTAGATAAAAGAGTGTTAAGTGTCACAACAGCCTTTGCCAACCTGGTGCCCAGCCCAGGCCTGTGGCCGATGGGAGTTGTAGTGCAAAACATCCGGAGGGCACTAGGTGGGCAAAGGCCGCATTAAGAAATCTAGAGTATGTGCGAGAGAGAGAGAGAGAGAGAGAGAGACAGAGACAGAGACAGAGACAGAGACAGAGAGAGACAGAGAGATCTGGGAGCTGTCCTTGGTACTGAATGGAGAGGGCTGGAGGTCTCTGGGTTACCTTCTGCAGTGTTGATTGCGACCTCGGTATTGCTTAGGCTGCTCAGTTCAATGAGACAAAGGCACAATCCCCTCGACAGCGAGGGGCAGCCCCCTCAACTGGCAGCATGGGTGTGCCAAGTGCAGAGAAAAGAGCTGTTTGGCGGAATAGCTAGAACTGGAAATCAGCAATACAAAAGCCTGACAGGGAGAAAGGGTGGGCAGCGGGTGGGCTTGAGGCAGTTAAGGCACTTATGCCATGCATCAGTGTCTTGTGCTTTGGAGTCCAAAAGGAGGGGGGCAGAGGGCTCCAGCTCCAATTAGTTAATGGCAAACTATCAGCGAATGCTGCTGCTGTAAATAGCAAAGGTGTGTGTGCAGAGCTCAGTCCGATTTAACTCGCAGTCAGCTTACTCTGGTTCAGGTGCCCTAAGCTCAGCTTCCTAACTCTTTGGAGTCCATTCGGTGTCAGAAGAGCACATGGTCTCTTCCACCCAGAATAATGTGGTGATGCTGGCAAGCAGAGTGTGGGGCTGGCAATGCCTCACCTGAGCAGCACACCTGTTCCCACAGCCAGTTCTATAGGAGTGCTGTTACAAAAGAGTCAGGGTGCAAACAAAGAGAGTTTGGCAAGAACTGCATGGCATGTTGGTCATCAATGTGCTGACTTATGGTGAATATGGTGTGTAAAGTGAATTGAGATTAAGGTTTGTTTGTTTGTTTGTTTGTTTTAAATCAATTATTTACCGCAGAGAAAGAAAAGGATAGGAATTTTGTTTGTTTGTTTATTTTCAAAATTTATAAATCACCCATTTAACCAGTGGGGTTCTACTCTGCTCAAGGGACTGTTTGTGTCAAAAAAGAGAGAGGTTGTTCTGCACATATCTCCATTTCAACCAATGGCAGGCAATTCTTACAACCAGGTCAACTTCCATTGGCGCAAAAAAAAAGGATGCATTTCCTTGCCTGATGAAGAATTCTGTGCCATTTGAAAGCTTGCCTACTCTTGCACCACACCAGAATCAAAGGCACCACAATGCCCACTTGGCATGTATTTGTTACGAAAAGGCCAAATATTTTACTGAGGCAGGTAGTGAAGTCCCAGGGAACCCTTCCATTTCTTGAGAAAATGAGAACCTTGGCTTTTGCATGTGGAACTAACGATTAAATATGAACTCAAGTTCCCCTTTGCTCAGCCATTATTTTGCCATCAGAACATGCCCCTAGATGCGCAAGAACTTGTAGTCTTTAGAGTTGGCTGGATCCTATTGCATTCTATTCCAGATCTCTTCAGCCAACAAGCTGGGCTGTGGCTGTCTCAAAAGAGCCAAGCCAGTCTGTCCTCTGCAGCCCAGCCCAGTGCAAACTGCTGGAGCAAGGTGAAGAGGAATACAGGTTCCCCAAGCAGCAAGGCTAGAATTGCAAGCATGCCTAGGTGGGCTAGTGGGAATGGGAAGGAAGAGAGTTGGGACATGCATGTGGTTTGGTCTCACTCTCTCTCGGTGTGGTCCTCCAGCTACATAATGGAATGGGAGACGGAAGCTTACCTTTGCCCACAGTTGCTGGCTCAGCAGGTACCAGTCACGGGAATACATTGGGGGGGGGGAACCAGATGGAAAGGGGACACAGGGGAAAAGGATATGGCCAGTCGATCAGCTTCTTGGCATATTTCCTGACAATGTTGTCTTCCCCAAAAATGAAGAGAGATCTGTTGACTGTGAAGCAGTTCTGACGGACGGGTATAGGGTTGTACAGTGCCATAGTCCTGGCCCGTTGGGCTTTGGTTTGCTTGTACGCTACCGGGGTGCCCCCCGAAGGGGCAGGGGCTCCCTGGCGGTTCCTGTTCTGCTCGGCAGCTCCATCTCCGGATCCCAGCCTGCCAGCCATCGCCTCTCCAAAGCGAGCCATCCTGGAAGGAAAAGAGAGAGGTGATCCGATCAGGGCCCCCTCCTTTCCACAAAGTAGCAAGCAGCAGTAAAGGTGTGTGTGAGCGGGGGGGGGGGGTTGGCGTTCCCACCAGAGCACCTCCTTCTTTCTCTCTCTCTCTCTTGGTGATGCTTTTAAAGCCCCGCGTTCAAGGACTCCTCCATTTCTCTGGAAGCAATGTTTAGCGGAGAGGCATGCGATCCTTTTAACACGAAACACAAGGCGTTGCAAAAAGAATAATGATCAAAATCACCCCGACCCAAATCGGCCAACCCAGCAAGCAAAAAGAGCCATGGTGTAATTTGCAGGAAATGTTCAGGTTTCTCCTAAAAGGAAGCAGGTGGTTGCTGTTCCTTTTGCTGGGGAGGCGAGCTCAGATTCTGCCTCTTTTTACGTGGAGCTCTCTGCACCGAGGCTTTAAATCAGACCCGTCCTCCTCCTCCTCCTCTTCCTCCTCCTGGCTTTGTTTAGAGGCAACAAAAAAGAAAAGAAAAGAGGGGGGCTCCCCCCCTCCACCTCCTTGCTTGGACCTCCGCGAAGGATCCAGTCCAGAGGCACTCGGGGTGCTTGTCAAAATCAGACAGCAAAGGGGCTGCGATTCAGGCTCTCCCATCTGCCCATCAGGAAGGGGAGGGGGAACTGCAATTGGGCGAGAGCCTATGAGAAGAGGTGGAGAAACAGGTTGCAACCCACTCCAGCCTAGTTAGGGAGCGAAGTGTTTAACTTCCTCGCAATCGGCTCCATCTTTCTCCTCCTAAAGAGAAAGATCATCTCATTTTCTTTTTCCACGAAGAGAGAGAGAGAGAGTAGGAGGGGAGCCCGCATATCCCCCTCCTCCATATGTACCTCTCCCAAGAGAATTAATCACATTTGTGTTGCGGAGCTGGGGCGGTTAGAGGAGTGCTAACAATGGGTTTGACTAAGCTTTTCATGCCCGCAAGCTTAGGAATGGTTGGTTTTCCTCTCCCTCTCCCTCCCTCTCTCTCTCTCTCTCTCTCTGTGTGTGTGTGTGAGAGAGAGAGAGAGAGGGGGGTTGCTTCTGTTGAGCAACCAAATTAGTTCTTCTAACGGAGGATGAGAAAGGAGGGGTCTACGACTGAACAAAGACATCATCTCGGAGTCCCTGGGTAGCAGCGGAAGATTGCTGAGCAGCAAGAAAACGCAGCCTGTCAAGAGTTTTTCTTCTCAGCTGGTCGCTTGAGGAGGCTGGAGTTGGCTCCTCTGTTCCTTATCTGAAAAATCCCAAGCTCCTTACCCAGCTCAAGAGGAAGGTGGGTTAAGAACAGGGATTCCAAGAGCAGCTCCCCTCCGCACCCACAAACTTTGAAATACTCCAGATCTTCCCTCCAAGCTTCCCTGGAGATTGTCCCTCATGGGCTGGTCTTCACCACTATCACATCCCAAGACAGGTTTGGTGCACGCTGCTGCCCCCCTCCCCAATCTCTCACATGAGGAACAACATATGGATAAGGAACTTCGGGTTTTAACAGCTCTGTGCATCTCTGGTCAACTCTTCTATTGTATTTAGGGAAGTGGTGGCTGAAATGGAGGAACGAAACTGACATGGGATAGAGGCATTCCTTCTGAAAATGATAATTCAGTGTTTACACCCAAGATGCCCTTCTGGTCCCTAAACCATCCCTTCTCCAGAGATACTCCTGCTTCCTTCCAAAAGGGCACTTTGGTATTTTAACTTGGAGTGGAGTGAACTTTCATTTGGGCTATACTTGTGAATTTTAATGGTTGATTATTGCCTGGGCTTGTGCTTGGCATTTGAACTTTGGGGAAGTTCTTATCTGTTTGTAATTGCCTTTTGTGTTGTGCTTCTAAATGCTGAGTTCTTCCTTGAGCAAGATGGAGAAGGTTGCCTATAAATGTCATAATAAATCAAGAAGCACATACATATATCCAGAACTGGCAGAATGGAAAACCTGGATCTCTGTACAAAGAGGTCAGCCAAGAAACAGCCTCTGTTGGCATCTTAGAGCCTCTCACTGCAGCCGTCATTTGCTCACCAAAACACTCAGCCAGTCCCACAGATTCGAAGGATCTTGGGATAAGGCAGGATTGGGGAATGGAGCTGAATGACATTTGACAGCTAACACAGGGCTGAACCCTGAGAGGTCATCTAACTCAATCCCCTTCCTGCCTTATAACAGTATTGTGACATGTGTTTCCATGCGTAATGCAAATCTTTGTGAGAATGCTGGCTGAAAGGTAAAGGTAAAGGGACCCCTGACCATTAGGTCCAGTCATGGCCGACTCTGGGGTTGTGGCACGCATCTCGCTTTATTGCCTGAGGGAGCCGGCGTACAGCTTCCGGGTCATGTGGCCAGCCTGACTAAGCCGCTTCTGGCGAACCAGAGCAGCGCATTTACCTTCCGGCCAGAGTGGTACCTATTTATCTACTTGCACTTTGACGTGCTTTCGAACTGCTAGGTTGGCAGAAGCAGGGACCGAGCAATGGGAGCTCACCCCATCGCGGGGATTCAAACCGCCGACCTTCTGATCAGCAAGTCCTAGGCTCTGTGGTTTAACCCACAGGGCCAGCGGGTTATAAATCTGTAAGTAAACTATAAAAATAAAATGAGAAAACTAGTGCTAAATCTCCAAGATGATGAAAGATGTGAGGGTTCAGAGTTAATGGGTGATTTTAGACCATAGTCTTAATGATCTTAAAAGCATGGTGGGGAGAAGTCTATGTGTTTTGAAGCACACAACAAACGTTTCTCACTTCCCTCCCACTGCCATTCCATGCATCCAAACTGCTCCTATGTATGGGGGGGGATCAATAACAGCTTGCCAATCTTGATTTATTTATTTTTTAAGAAAAGAAAGAATTCATGGAGTATTTGCATTCCCCCCCCCCAATTTTTTGCACAAACACAAGCTTCTGAATGTTTTAAGGATGGCCCCACGGGGAGCTCATTGCAGCAGCCAACCCACCAGTTGACTACAGCAATACAAAATATGCCACTTTGCCTGATACTCCCAAAAGGCACACTTTCACAACTTGCCACAGCGGAAAATAAGGGGACTGGGAGAAAAAGATGGTCTGCCATTTTGTTAATCTAGAACTGTGATCTACGGGCTCTCTTCTGCCCCCTTAAGTGACTCAGTTCCCTTTAAGTCTGTAACTCCTTCTGTCCCAGAACACTTCCATAGGATCACCTCTCTCTCTTTTATCATGCTCACCCTAATCACCTTGTCCATGAAACCTTTGGCTCAGCCGATTGATACTCACTACTCTAATTTAATTAGAGTTAAGCCTGAAGGCTAGTTCACAGCCTGCAGCAAGGATCCCCATAATAGTTTGTTCTCTACATACAAATAAAACTCCACACATTTTTTAAAAAATAAAACTAGATGTCATGGAGAAGATCTGTAGTTGAGCCTTCTCCCTGACATGCTAGATTTCTACCTGCTGGGATTCTACCACCACCCCTCCTCTCCCCCTGCCCCAAGGATGTGTTGCCTCCTAGCTGCAGGCTGAAGTGGAGCAATTCTGGAACAGTTGTGCAATGGCATCTGGTGTGTGAGCTAGACGCAAAGTTTGTATACTCACGCTTGTTCATTTTCATCCCTTTATACCCTGTGTCCCTGCACATTTATATTGTAAGCTCCTGGGAGGCAGGGACCTCTGTGTTTAAATTATGTTGCACACACCATGCACACAGATGACACTTAAAAAAAAAAATACTAAGCAAACCACCCTTCTTTGGCAGGAGTGGCAGATCCACTCAGAGTATTGTGGAATCTGCAGTCCGAAGTGGAAATGACTGTGCAGATCGTCATTTGGAGGAAGCAATGGGCTTTTCACCGCATCTTGTGTCTCTCAGGGTGCTTTCACACAGCGCAGTTTTAATTGGCACTCATGATGAATGCAAAGGTCCTCTTGGTTCCCTGAAAATGCCTCAGTTCTGCAGGCTACCTGCCTGCTTAATAGCCATTTCTCCTGAGCATAATTGGGGCAGGGGGAGTGGGGGGGGGTTACAAGCAGCAATAATTTTACAGGTGACTGAATGAAGCCTGCAAGTTTAGTACACAGAAGTCCATTCTTTCTTCCTAAACGTCCTCTAAAAGAACTCTTAGCAATGTTTTGACACTTTCAAAAAAGAAAAAAGAAAAACACCATCTCAACTGGAGTTGTATAAATATTTCAAAACTGAATCCAAGACCAAGGAGAAGAGTCGGCGGAAGAAGAGTGGAAGAAATTTAAAGTTTATCTTCAGAAATATTGTAAAATTAAGGAATGTTAGAAAGATGTTGGGGGGGAAATTATGTGGTCTTAGCAGAAAGGATATAAAGGATTAAGTAAAAATGAATTGGTGAAAGAGAGAATGTAAAATTACAGTATGTTAAGATAAATTACTAGGATAAAAACAAAGTTGGAAGGATTTGCTGGAATATTTAACTGAATTAGAATACAAAAATGGGAGGTGTGAGGAAGTCAAGGAAATAAGTGAATGTAAGTAAGTGATTTAAAGGTTTGACTTGTTTCTTATCTCTTTTTCTTTTTTCTGTTTTTTGATGATGTTTTTTTCTATAGGTATTGGTTTTTCTTTTTCTTTTTTGATTGTTATATATATTTTTTCTTTTTTTTTCTTTTTTTTCTCTGTAACCTTTAAAATCTTAATAAAAATTTATTTAAAAATGAAATGAAATAAATATTGCAAAACTGATTTCTCCTCCCCTTGCCCAGTGTAGCAGTGTGTGCAGTAGCACGGGTATCTTGTAAACCTGCAAACAAACTGTATGTGCATGCAATGCCAGCCTTAGCATTAGGGGGCTCTGGGAAGATGATTGAGCAGCAACAGCAAATGGAAGATGCCTTCCCTTCTGTGCAGGTTCTGCTGCTGCTGCCAAGAGGCTGGGGGGGGGGATTGTAAACTAGGAGTGAGGGACAATGGTTAAGTCAATCAGGTATTGAGGGTTAAAAGGTAAAGGTAAAGGGACCCCTGATCATTGGGTCCAGTCATGGCCGACTCTGGGGTTGCGGCGCTCATCTCGCTTTATTGGCTGAGGGAACCGGCGTACAGCTAAGCCACTTCTGGTGAACCAGAGCAGTGCATGGAAATGCTGTTTACCTTCCTGCCGGAGCGGTATCTATTTATCTACTTGCACTTTGCACTTTGCTTTTGAACTGCTAGGTTGACAGGAGCAGGGACCGAGCAATGGGAGCTCACCCCATCGCGGGGATTCGAACCGCCGACCTTCTGATCAACAAGTCCTAGGCTCTGTGGTTTAACCCACAGCACCACCCGTGTCCCTTGAGGGTTAGGGCTCAGTAAAAAGCAAAGAGCGGTGGGAGTGGATACAATTGGCTTTGGAAAATGGGGTTCAAATCCATGCTCCTTCATGAAACTCACCAAGTGGTCTTGGGCAATTCATTCCGTTTCTATCTAACCTGCGTCACAGGTTTGTTGTGGAGATAAAATGAAAGACCCTCCAAGTATGTTGTCCGTAGTGTCTTAGAGAAAAGGAGGTGAAACAAGGAAGGGAGAAGGTGCAGAGTGCAGTAAGATCAGCACTAGCAACAGGAGGTTAAAAAAAGGCAAAGGACCCCTGGATGGTTAAGTCCAATCAAAGGCGACTATGGGGTGCGGTGCTCATCACACTTCAGGCCGAGGGAGCCGGCATTTGTCCATAGACAGCTTTCCGGGTCATGTGGCCAGCATGACTAAACCACTTCTGGTGCAACGGAACACCGTGACGGAAGCCAGACTGCATGGAAATGCCATTTACCTTCCCACCGGAGCAGTACCTATTTATCTACTTGCACTGGCATGCTTTTGAACTGCTAGGTTGGCAGGAGCTGGGTCAGAGCAACGGGAGCTCACCCTGTGGCAGGGATTTGAACCACCAACCTTCTGATCGGCAAGCCAAGAGGCTCAGTGGTTTAGACCACAGCGCCACCCGCATCCCTTAGCAGCAGGAACATCTGGGTGACTGGAGAAGAGGATTTACCATCTTGGCCATTCCCCAGCACTTACATTTGCTGCTGCCAGCCTCCTCTGGAGGAGAGATGAGGACACTAACTAGCCTGTGAGCTATTTAGCCTGGAGGAACCTCACCCATCCTCAACTGTGTTTAAGCCAATCTGCTGTGGCAAGACTGCCACTAGTAGTCTTGGTTAGCTTTATTTTAATTTTTGACAGATGCTTTTGAATTTTGCTCTGTATTATAAGTACGAAGTCTATGCTGTTTCATTGCAATATTGAAATTAACATATGTGTATTCAATTGTCCTTATCTTATTTGAATCTACCAATGGGTTTTGCAACAAAGTATTTTCTTTTTTGACCAGTTAAGGTTCATTGTGAGCCATATTAGACACAGTTTACTGGGGGGGTGGGGGATAAGATGGCATATAAATAAAGTGTGAGGAGTATGAAAACGCTCAAGAGATAATCCAGTGAACAGGAAGATGGATGGGTGGAGAAGGTGGAGAAGGTGCAGCTGTACCTGTGTGGGTGGGATGCTAATTTAATGTCTGAAATAAGCCAACAGAATAAAACCAAAGGAATTCAGGCCCTTTCCTCCACCTGCATGTCTCATCCCTCTGCATAAAAATTGAATAAACGCATGTTATTTATTATTTAAGTAGTGATATGCCTCTTCCCCACTTTGCAAAGCAGCTCACAACCAAACAATTGCATCACAAAGCAGCCACAAAAACCAATCCATGCGCCCATAAAACAGAAACAGCAAAGAAGGGAGCTGAACCAGGAAAAGAATCTATTTCATAGAAAGCAATCAAAAGCAGCAATCATAAGCAGCAAAGTGCAAAATATAAGGCAACAGCAGATTATAGAGCAGATGCTAAAAGCTCTGCTGAATTAAAAACAAAACAAAAAAAAACCTATTTTAACCTGCCAACTAACTTAAGCTACTCTAGAAGACTCCTTAATTTATCTAAGGCAGTGTTTCCCAACCTTGGGCCTCCAGCTGTTTTTAAACTACAATTCCCATCATCCCTGACCACTGGTCTTGCTAGCTAGGGATGATGGGAGTTGTAGTCCAAAAACAGCTGGAGGCCCAAGGTTGGGAAACACTGATCTAAGGAGAGCATTCCATAGGTGGGATGTCACCACAGAAAAGACCCTCTCCATGGTGGCTACCCAGCTGGTCCTGGAAGGCAAGGTACCCCAAAGGATCTTTCCTGCAGGACCTCTTAAAGTTTCATAACATATTGTGACATGTCACCCCATTCTCAGGGACGCGGGTGGCACTGTAGGTTAAACCACAGAGCCTAGGGCTTGCCGATCAGAAGGTTGGCGGTTCGAACCCCCGCAATGGGGTGAGCTCCCGTTGCTCGGTCCCAGCTCCTGCCAACCTAGCAGTTCGAAAGCACGTCAAAGGGCAAGTAGATAAATAGGTACCGCTCCGGCAGGAAAGTAAAGGGCATTTCCGTGCGCTGCTCTGGTTCGCCAGAAGCGGCTTAGTCATGCTGGCCACATGACCCGGAAGCTGTCTGCCGGCTCCCTCGGCCAATAAAGCAAGATGAGCGCCGCAACCCCAGAGTCGTCCGTGACTGGACCTAACGGTCAGGGGTCCCTTTACCTTTTACCCCAGTCTCCACCAGTGGTGCAACATTCCAGGGTTCCAGGCGTGCTCATCCAGGCTCCATGCATCCTTTTGGAAAAGGAGGCACAGCAAAGCCTGTGGTGCCTTTATAACATGTGATTTCTTCAAACATATATGCAGCCTGAGCCTGCGATGATGGGGCTGACAGCATTCACACTCCAAGTGGGTCCCGCTTCTCCCATAGTTGCAATCTACAAAAATGCAAACGCAAGACGCTGGCTAATAACTTTTAGTGAATATATAATCGGTTATGATATCATTCAAAATATATTAATAAGCCACTTCAAAATGATGTATATATCATACTTATTTATTTATTTAATTTATTTAATCTTATTTATACCCCACCCTCCCCGGCCAAGACTGGCCAAGATACATCTCACAAAATATAAGAATAAGTACAAGTTGCATCAGAGTCAAACAAAGAATCAAACAAATCAATGAGTAGCGAGGAACGCCAAGCAGTCTCTCAAAGGAAGACGCCTCACAAAAGTCTCAAAGGAAGATGTCTCTCTGAAATTTCAAAAGGACAATATATCCAGAATAGTTCAACTGTTTCAGAATAAAGTCTTCATCAGCAGATAATTATCAATGAAATATTCATACTAGAAGGAATCGTGCTAGTGGACCAGTGCTCACATATACATAGAACAACTTGTAGTTACTTGTATATTTTGTGAGATGTGTTGTATGATATATACATCAAATACAACGGTTATTAGCCAGCATGTTGCATTTGCATTTTTGTAGATTGTTACATTTTGCAACACAGGAGTTTTGTTTGCTCTCCCATACTCACAGCAGCCTTGGATTCAAAGAGGCACCAGCCACGGGTCTCTTCCTTTGCCTCCATTCCTACCCTAGGTAGTGCCCAGAGTTGCTGGATTATAATGCCAATGCCAAGCATTGGGGACACGGGTGGCGATGTGGGTTTAACCACAGAGCCTAGGACTTGCCAATCAGAAGGTTGCTGTTCGAATCCCCGCGACGGGGTGAGCTCCCGTTGCTCGGTCCCTGCTCCTGCCAACCTAGCAGTTCGAAAGCATGCCTGTGCAAGTAGATAAATAGGTACCGCTCCAGCGGGAAGGTAAACGGCGTTTCCGTGTGCTGCTCTGGTTCGCCATAAGCGGCTTAGTCATGCTGGCCACATGACCCGGAAGCTGTACGCCGGCTCCCTCGGCCAATAAAGCGAGGTGAGCGCCGCAACCCCAGAGTGAGCCACGGACCTAACGGTCAGGGGTCCCTTTACCTTTACCTTTACCTTTACCTTTACCTTACCACCAGCACTGAGGGAAACAAACATGGCAGTCCAGGCTGACTAAGGGTGTGGTTGCAGTCCACCCAGCTGTTGCTAGTTCTCTGCTATGTATATAGCTGGTTGGAAGTATCGACTGATGACTAAATAGAGTGATTTATTCCTTCTGGGCCCAGATGCTGCCGTAAACTAATCAAATGTGGTCTGTAGAGGTCTCACCCCCCCTTCTCTCCCTCTGCCCAGCACATTAAGAATGATGCTGTAGATCCTGCCGCTGCAACTCCTAACATTTATGTTAATTAAGCTTGTAGCATGGCCAGGTGCCAAATAACGATCCCCACTCCCAGCCAAAGTCTCGTTTCAGCCTGATAGCGTCCCAGTCTCCCTGGCTTGATATGCCAGCAGGCACCAGCGCTAGCGTTGCCTCATTCATTCGAAGTCAGCAAATCAGATTTCTGTGCACCGAGAGCGAATACAGCCTCCCCTGCAACAGACATTTTCTGTTTATTAATCGCAACAGCCTTTGGTCAAGGCGATAACCGACGGTTGCACATCCAAACACAAAAGTTCTTTCTAATAATGGACAATGAATAAAGGCATTCATTGCATCCCGCCGTGAAATCTTGCACATTTTTTTCCTTTCCTCCAGTATACGCAGCTACTGTGATTAATGTCGCCTTGTCATTCAACATGTCATTAAACAAGAAGGTTAATTGGGAAGGAGTAGGCACATAGGCTACAATATCCAGAGCTGGCCCGAAATAAATGACTCTGACCTCAAGCTACTAGGAGGAAAACAAAGTGTTTGGTTCCTATTCCCCAGTTCACCCAAACTCAATTCATGGGTCGTTGTCTGAAAAAGTGATGTCATGCACACTCCCTACCTTCTCACCCCAATGTTTCTGCATCATTAGCTCCCTCCTCAGCCTTTTCGCATTGAGTGGGTCTGAAGGGGCCTTCTGATTTGTGTGACTGCACAGAGAATCCATCACATAACCTGGAGTCCCCAAGAGTGCAGTACTACTGTTTGTATGGAGGATCCTAGTTGGGTTTGCCTGAATGCGTTTAGGTTAATAATAATAATAATAATAATTTATTATTTGTACCCCGCCCATCTGGCTGGGTTTCCCCAGCCACTCTGGGCGGCTTCCAACAGAGATAAAAAATACACTAAAATGTCACATATTAAAAACTTCCCTGAACAGGGCTGCCTTCAGATGTCTTCTGAATGTCAGGTAGTTGTCCATCGCCTTGACATCCGATGGGAGGGCATTCCACAGGGCGGGCACCACCACCGAGAAGGCCCTCTGCCTGGTTCCCTGCAACTTGGCCTCTCGCAGTGAGGGAACCGCCAGAAGGCCCTCGGAGCTGGACCTCAGTGTCCGGGCAGAACGATGGGGGAGGAGACGCTCCTTCAGATATACTGGACCGAGGCCATTTAGGGCTTTAAAGGTCAGCACCAACACTTTGAATTGTGCTCGGAAACGCACTGGGAGCCAATGTAGGTCTTTCAAGACCGGTGTTATATGGTCTCGGCGGCCGCTCCCAGTCACCAGTCTAGCTGCCGCATTCTGGATTAGTTGTAGTTTCCAGGTCACCTTCAAAGGTAGCCCCACGTAGAGCGCATTGCAGTAGTCCAAGCGGGAGTTAATTAGAGCATGCACCACTCTGGCGAGACAGACCGCAGGCAGATAGGGTCTCAGCCTACGTACCAGATGGAGCTGGTAAACAGCTGCCCTGGACACAGGTTGCTTCCAGGTGATCCGTTTCTTCAGCATTTATCCCAATTTGTGTGCACAAAGTTTGTGAGGAGCTTAGGTATCAGCTGTTTATTGAGCATTCCTTCTGATTTGTTTGTAGGGGGGGTTATACAATTTCTTAAATGGGACGTGGGTGGCACTGTGATCTAAACCACAGAGCCTAGGGGTTGCTGATCAGAAGGTTGGCAGTTCGAATCCCCGTGATGGGGTGAGCTCCCGTTGTTCGGTCCCAGCTCCTGCCCACCTAGCAGTTCGAAAGCACGTCAAAGTGCAAGTAGATAAATAGGTACCACTCCAGTGGGAAGGTAAATGGTATTTCCATGAGCTGCTCTGGTTCGCCAGAAGCTGTCTGCAGACAAACGCTAGCATCCTCGGCCTATAGAGCGAGATGAGCATGCAACCACAGAATCGTTCGCAACTGGACCTAACGGTCAGGGGTACCTTTACCTTACAATGTCTTGCCAGGCAATTGTTATCCCACACTTTCAGTACAGCTTCCCATAACTTTCCTTATCACAAGAAGCCTGGCTTTTGCAGGTAGGGAGAGAGTTTGTTGAGCCAAATCAACTTTAACTGCTGATCTGTGATTGAATCCCACCCCAAAATAGCAACGGTATGGACGCTTCCTTGATAGCCCCCTTTGGACTTCCCCACTCAGTGCAAAAGGGTTAGGGTGGTCAGGGTGGGTCCAGTACGCACAGGAACACTGGTGGCAGGGCAGCGCATGTGACCCCATGCTTCCTACTGCTATCTTGCAAAACAACCAGACGGACAGAAGAACTCAAAAGCTTACTCGCCATATTACGTGCTTTTTGTTTATTGTAATAAATGTATTGCCCTATGGTGGATTTTGGAACTTTCTCCTTTAATGATGCATATCAATAATGACATAATATTAATAACTAATGTCTAACTCTCTAAAATGAGATTCCAAATCTGATCAAGCATTAGGCTAATAAAAAAGCATTCGACTAATAAAAAGAGAACATTAATATTAATTATATCCATTACAGCCCCCAAATATGTCATTGAACAGGGTCATTCATTTCCTTTCATCTAAATTACCCACACACACACAATTACCCATACTAACATGCAACATAACCAACATATTAATCCAATCTCCTAAAATATTAAACATATTAGAGCAAAAAAATTCCAGTGTTGCAATTTACTTAAACATATATTACACAGTTAAAACTGCAAATCCTACATAATAAATGACATCAAATTTATTTTGCTCATAATTTAACTCAGTCTCATAAATACCACGATGCTTCAACTCACATATTTAATGAGTATTGACCCTATATGACTCATCCTACTAAAAGAAATGGCAAGCAGTGCTATTTCCCAAGCAGAACTTGACAAAGCATTTGAACATATATATCTTCATGGAAAAATATATCAAATTACATTGGGTGCTTCCAAACGGAACTCTCCCCCATGCAAGCTGAATCTGAAAGTAGAATGGACTTTTCCCACTTCAGAGGGCATTTCGCACGTACAACCACACTAATAGGCGTCCCATAGTCATGCAAGCAGGGAGGGAAGAATTCATTTGTCCATGCCAAGTGAGGAGTTTGGATCAAGTTTTCATTTTTATTTTTTTATAATAGATTTTATTAAAGTTTTAAAGGTTACAGAAAGAAAAATAGAAAAAGTTAAACAAACAAAGCACAAAAAACAAAACAAAAAACAAAACAAAAAGGAAAAAAAACCACACAAATCCAACCTTTACATAACTTTCTTTCCTTTGCTTATTTCCTTGACCTCCTCACACCTCCCTTTTTTGTATTCTAGTTCAATTAGATATTTCAGCAAATCCTTTCCATCTTTGTTTTTATCCTAAAAATTTATCTTGATATACTATAATTTTACATTCTGCTCTTTCACTAATTACCAATCCATTTATTACTTAATCCTTTATAACATTTCAAAGTCACTTTTTCAAATCTGTACACCACCGCAGCATTATTATAGATTACTTTAACATTTCATAGAGGAAATTGGGGATTTGAAACCTGCAATTTTATGCAGATGTTCTTGTTATTCAGTAATCCAGATCTGAAGCCCGCACAGTGACGTTTTCCCAACAGCACCGTGAAGGAAGAAGAGGCTCCACTGTAAATCCAAAATGTCTTGGTTCCTTCCTTCCTGCAACTAAGGTGCCATCTACTGGCTATTTTCAATAGCATCACTGAACGACAGCCAAATCAACCTGCAAAATCCAGTGGCTAGGAAATGTAAGGATCATGCTGGTCAATTGAGAGGTGTATAATAAGTGGTGTCTCTGCCCCAACAGTTTGTTGCTGAACTACAACCTCCATCAAATTGCTCCCAAGACCAAATTGCTGATGGTCCGGTATCTTAGGAGTCGACCACATCTGGATAGTAGCATGTTGCCTACTCCTGCTAAGGTCAGAACAAAAAGACTGAGTTTGCAGGCACACATTATGCAGCCCAATTTGCATAATGTGGGTTGAATAATATGCAACGATGTGAACAAAATCTAGAGAGTCGCAATTTTAGATTGTTCCCTGGATAATTCGCCCAGGCTAATGGAATAATGTTTCCAATTGCATTTAACATTTCAGGACCATTATTTTTACATTCTTTGTTCCTATCGGTCTCTCGCAGAGATGGCGTTTTCTGACCTTGCTTGAAAAGATTCTCATGAAACTTGCAAGCATGAGATGGCCTTCTTGTGGCCCAGCTGTAGCATCTCAGCAGGCCGATGAGGAAAGACTTGCTTGAGAGCGGCAGCACATCAAAATAACCCTGTGCCAAGGAAAAGGCAGGGTTGGAACAGCGCTGATGGGAGATATCGGACATGACATTATGTTTGCTGACTGGGAACAGTTATGGACCACAGGTATGAAATTTACGGCATGTAATGCCTTAAGAGAGAATATTATGAAAATGATATACAGGTGGTACATGACACCAGTCAAGCTTGCAAAAATATACCATCTGCCCGATAACAAGTGTTGGAAATGTAAAGAGACTGAAGGTACATTCTTTCACCTTTGGTGGACGTGCCCAAGGATCAAGGCTTTCTGGGAAATGATCTGTAATGAAATGAAAAAGGTACTTAAATATACCTTCCTGAAGAAACCAGAGGCCTTTCTCCTAGGCATGGTTGGCCAATTGGTGCCAAAGAAGGACAGAACTTTTTTTATGTATGCGACAACAGCAGCAAGAATACTTATCGCAAAATATTGGAAGACACAAGATTTACCCACTCTGGAGGAATGGCAGATGAAGATGATCAACTATATGGGACTAGCAGAAATGACTGGCAGAATCCGAGACCAGGGAAAAGAGTTGGCGGAAGAAGATTGGAAGAAGTTTAAAGACTGTTTGCGGAAATATTGTAAAATTAATGAATGTTAAAATGATGTTAGACAGAAATTAAGTGGTTTCCAGCTGTAATGTTTAAGAGATATGAAAAATAAGGTTTAGAAATAAGTAAAAACCAATGGAGAGGATTTGCTGAACTAACAATTTGAATTGGAATATAAGAAAGGGAGGTATGAGGAGGTCTGGAAAATAAGTTAAAAGAAAATAAGTAAATGGAAATTATATGTGTTTTTAGTTGTTTTTATTTTTTTATTTTTGTTGTTTTTTCTTTTTGTTTTATATTGTATCATTTTTGAAAATTTTAATAAATATTCTATAAAAAAAAGGAACAGCGCTGATGGGGAAAGTCTGGTTTGAATTTGTGCATGGCAAGACAATGCTTAGCACTGGGGGTGGGTGGAGATAATGAACGTGTGAAGCGAACATAGTTCAGGGCGCATGGATGGGTAAGCATCAAACTTCAAGAAATGGCCAATTGAGGAGAGACCAGAGAAATCCAAAGCTTAGAAGAGAAATTTCACCAAACAAATGAAAGCTAGCCATTACACAGATGAAGCATCTTATCAAAGCGATTATGGCCCTAGAGAGTAATAAGCATCTGTCAGATGCTGATGGTGGTTGCTCGTGAGTAACCAGGCAGGACTCCAACCTGTTACCTTTTACAGGTTTTATTGTGCAAATTATTTACAGTGCAGATCTACAAAGTTCATGTCCGTCTTAGTCACTTACAGAATCCAGCAGTGGCCCCTTCCGGCTTCTCCCCCAACATAAGAACTTCAGCACCCCAAGCCTCCTCCTCTCCTCCTTGCGTTTCACCCCTCTGCGCAAGCTGGGCGACGGAAGGGGCGTGCGTCCCTCCTGGCCAGCCTGGCAAGGCGAGGCGCTGGGGCTCTCAGCAACATCCTTGAGCCCTTCCCTTGCTTGGCTGGCCCCTTCCTTCTCTTCTCCACTGGAGGTGTGGCTTTTCCCACCGCTGGAACTGCTCCTCGGGAGTTTCGGAGGCTTGTATTCCAACGGCCCCCCTGCCTCCCTCCCCTGTTCCAATGGCAGTCCCCTGACAGCACCCATATAAGCTGCAACAAAATGTTGCAGTGTGGTGTGCTGAGTGTCCCAGACAGACAGAAATTCCCTCTTCCAGAATACTTCGTTTCCAACTTGCACCCACAGCCACTCAGCATTCTGTGATCAATAAACCTACTCAGTTCACAATGGGCTGTTTGGGATTGTTTTGAAGGCAGGGGAGGGGTTGCCTCTTTAGGGGTGTCCCCCCCCCAACACACATATATTTTGTACTTCCACAAACCTTGTTGTTTCCCCAAAGCAGAATGGTACCTTCTTCTTGTTTCTCTGTGACTCTGTTTTGGTTCCAAGGCCATAGGCCTTCAGCAGCACCTGAATTTGCTATGAGAGGGAGTGACTATTTTCTAAGGAACAGACAAAACCGATATGTAAGAAACCCAAGTTTGATTAGTTTTACACCAGGAGCGACTGGGTAATTTAGTAACTTTGCTGTAAAAGATCAATTCCATAATGAAAATGGGAGGAGAACATCTTCTCCTTCCCACGATAAGATCTCAGCTAGACTGGACTAAAGCTTTCATCTAGTCCGGCTTTCTGGACTAGAAGGAAGGATAATCACTAAAAAACAGATCCCACAGCCTGGTATCTCTCAGGTTCAGAATCTGCTGCAAGTTTTAAGTCTTGACACTAAAAAACTTTGGGAGCAGGTGAGTGGGGGAACAATGGCTTAACAACTCAAACTTTCTCACTGATTTGAAAATAAGCTACAATGTCCTGAAGGCAACATTTCCCAGCTTCCAGAATTAGAACCCAAGACTTGTTGGTATTGCGAACCCCAAGGCGCACTGGCATGCCACACTTTTTTTTTTTTTTAAGTAACAGTGGGAAAATGTTTCTTAAGATGTATAAGGGCTGACGTCAGCAACACAGCAGGCAAAATGTTACTTATTATTGGACCAACTAATTCTTTCAGAAGTGCAGCGAGCTTGATCTCCTTGAAATTGTCATCAGACATAGGTTTTCCGAGCAATTTAAACAACAGATTTTGTTACACATTCTATTTTTAAAAAGAAGAAGTAGACAGAGAGCAGCAAAGCGCAGATGGCTAGCTGCCTGGGGGTCTGCAGAGGGAACAAAAAAAAAGCAAGAAAGTACACACTCGGTAGGTTTGACCGTAGTTCAGCTTTCCTGAGACATAAACAACATTTTCCTGGCATTTGTAGATCACACATTTCAGCTGGAAAGGTGTGGGTCAGTTCTTTCTAATCCATCTGTTATGTACTGAGTTGAATAGGATCCAAAATGCAGCAGTCTGGTCCTAGAACAATAGGCTCCAGAATGCAGCAGTCTGATTGGTCCACAGGAGCCACCCAATCCAACTCCAGGTGGAAGTGAATCCGTGACCTGATTGGCCTACAGGAGAATCCCGGAATTAGCCAATCACGTGGGGCCCATTGTGTAAATAATGTATATAAAGCAGACATTCTGGGGGAACGTCCATTCCTCCTCACCACTATGAGCTGAATAAAGAGCACGAAATCCACTCTCGACTCTGAGTATATTTCACCATCTATGCAAGACACTTGCTGCCATCATCCAACTAGCGGGTGGAGCTGAAGGGAGACTTAATACAATATGCCCCCTACCCCAATATAAGGCGTTGGCACCATCTTGTTGGTCAGAGTCGTGCCCACGGGGCTGGTAACACACACGAGTCCTAAATTGAGCCTCCATGTGGTCAAAAGCCTCTGGGTGATTGTGGCAGTCTTCTGTTCCAAAAGCTGTCACAGCTGCCCAGAGAGAATCCTCTTCCAGCCTGCTCAGCAGCACCTCTGCCAGCCTCTGGCACCACCCATCTTCTCCTGGCAGCACAAAGGAATGAGGAAGGTAGAATGGAAGGGGAATGGAAGAAGCCGGGCAATGCAGGAGGCCCAAAAGGGAGGCCACAGCAGTCCTAGCTGTGCTGAAGGCTGGAAGGGGTTTCCCATGGCAAGCGCTGCTGTCAGAACGGGGCTTCTGAACAGGTGGAGTTTCTGCTGAGGGCTCCTAAATGAAGGGCAAATAGTCCTTGATCCTACGAAAGCAGTCTGCGCACAGCCCCATAGAGCAAACCTGATGCCCTCCAAATGATTTCAGAACACTGCTCCTGAAAGACCTACATTGGCTCCCAGTATGTTTCCGAGCACAGTTCAAAGTGTTGGTGCTGACCTTTAAAGCCCTAAACGGCCTCAGCTCAGTATAACTGAAGGAGCGTCTCCACCCCCATCGTTCTACCCAGACACCAAGGTCCAGCGCCGAGGGCTTTCTGGCGGCTCCCTCACTGTGAGAATGGCGGTTACAGGGAACCAGGCAGAGGGCCTTCTCGGTAGTGACGCCCGCCCTGTGGAATGCCCTCCCATCAGATGTCAAGGAGATGAGTGATGAAATATATTTTGGGATATATCTGTATAGGGAAGCTTTTTTAAGGTTTAAGGCTTTACAGTACTATGCTTTTATATGTGCTGGATGCTGCCCAGAATGGGTGAGGCAACCCAGTCAGATGGATGGGGGTACAAATAATAAATTATGATGATGACGGCAATGACTTTCTGACAGTAAGAGCTGTTTGACAGTGGAACGGACTCCCTTGGAAAGTGGTGGCCCTTCTTTGGAGGTTTTAAAGCAGAGATTGGATGGCCATCTGTCATGAATGAGATTCCTGCATTGCAGGGTTTGGACTAGACTCTATGATTTGATGATTCAAATTCAGTTTTCAACAGAGACCCTGATTTAAAGAAAGAAATGCAACAGGCCCCAATTGGAATTGCAACCTGCCTCATTCCCACATGAGCCACAATCCAGGCAAAAGAGTTTGTTTGGCTCACTTTTTCTCAAAAGTAAAGGTGTTCAAGGCTTCGACGGAACCCTGTGCAAGAGCAGAGGCAGATACAGGGGGGTGAGCAGAGCCTCAGGGGTGCCACAAGTATCATTAGGAATGGAGCATGAAAGGCGAAGGGAGGGGTGCTGAATTTTGGCATCACACAGGGCACTGGCCAGGGATAGGGAACCTGAGGCCCTGTTGGGCTCCAACTCCCATCAGCAGCATGGCCAAGGGTCAGAGAAAATGGGATCTGCAGCCCCAAAACATCTAAAATCCCCAGGACCCCATCCATGGATTAGACCAAATGTGTTAGTCATTGATTATTATTATTATTATTATTATTATTATTATTATTATTATTAATACCCCACCCATCTGGCTGGGTTTCCCCAGCCACTCTGGGTGGCTTCCAACAAAATATTAAAATACAATAGTCCTTCAGATATTAAAAGCTTCCCTAAACAGGGCTGCCTTCAGATGTCTTCTAAAAGCAATAGAGTTGTTTTTTCCTTTGACATCTGGTGGCAGGGCATTCCACAGGGCGGGTGCCACTACCAAGAAGGCCCTCTACCTGGTTCCCTGTAACTTCGCTTCTCGCAATGATGGAACCACCAGAAGGCCCTCGGCGCTGGACCTCAGTGTCTGGGTAGAACGATGGGGGTGGAGATGCTCTTTCAGGTATACTGGGCCGAGGCTGTTTAGGGCTTTTAAGATCAGCACCAACACTTTAAATTGTGCTGGGAGCCAATATAGGTCTTTCAAGACTGGTGTTATGTGGTCTCGGCGGCCGCCCCCAGTCACCAGTCTAGCTGCCACATTCTGGATTAGTTGCAGTTTCTGGGTCACCTTCAAAGGGAGCCCCACGTAGAGCGCATTGCAGTAGTCCAAGCGCGAGATGACCAGAGCATGCACCACTCTGATGAGACAGTCCGTGGGCAGGTAGGGTCTCAGCCTGTGTACCAGATGGAGCTGGTAGACAGCTGCCCTGGACACAGAATTAACCTGAGCCTCCATGGACAGCTGCGAGTCCAAAATGACTCCCAGGCTGCGCACCTGGTCCTTCAGGGGCACAGTTACCCCATTCAGGACCAGGGAGTCTGACTGTGCTATAGCAAGGGCCTCCTTGCCCTATCTGGGCATGCCACAACTTCTCCTGCTTCTCTTGCTGTGCTGCTTGTGGCTCTCATGCCGCATTTCAATCACTCCTGTGATGGATTCAGCCAGCCTTGCCAACTGTAGGTGAAAAGAAAGTAATGTGATATTCTTTGGTGGACTGATTTCTTCTGTTGAAAGGGCGTATAAAAGCATTATGCTTATACTTAAACTGGCATATCGGAATCTAAAGGACTTCCATATGCCAGCCCCAGCATGTGGTATATACCTAACTCAACACAGCAGATGTCCCAATGGTAACTACGTGGGTGAAATCAAACAGGCCTGAAGTCCTGAGCAAACTCAAACCAGATTTTATTTTGTTTTTGTTTTTTTAAACACAACAGATTATAGAGATGAACTGCTTGCTAGTCTGTGGGTGAGTCTTTTTTTTCCCCATTTCCATTTTACTTTTCAAACCACAACTAACGCAGCCATTTTCTCCTATGGACGACGCAGATACAGGGGCGTAGCGTGGGTTGTCAGCACCCGGGGCAAGGCAAATAATTTGCGCCCCCTAACCCGTGGATTTGCGCCCCCTAACCCGCGGATTTGCCCTAACCCCAGGTGTTGCGCCCGGTGCGGCCGGCCCCCCCTGCACCCCCCACGCTACGCCACTGCGCAGATATTGTTAAGTTGTGGGCAAACATATCAGATGACACAGCGATTCTTCCAAAGCAGCTCTTTATTTGTAAGCTGGAACAGAACTGAACTGAGGAGCTCAGTCAGCCTGCTTATATAGAGCTCCACTAGAATGCAACAGTAACCATTTTCGGTAACTAGCCAATCACTGAACGTCACTTTCGATCCTTCATTTGCATACAAACTATCCAATCACTGAACGTCACTTTTGATCCTTCATTTGCATAACTAACTACAGTATCCCCCTGCTGGCCCAGGGTGAGAACTTCAGTACATAACAGATATGTTTAGATTCCTATCGAGGTAACACATGAAAAACCGTGTTGGTCTCCCTAGCAAACAGGGTCCTGAAGGAATCACCAACAGTAACTGCCTCTTATGCAGAGCTCAAGGCATATTGCATGCACTCTCTCAGTGGCTCAGTCGCCCTGCAAGGCAGGCTGATGTTATCCCCTTATTGCAGGCGGCAGTCTGCACAGAGGTTTGAGTCTCACAGGGCCTTCTCGGTAGTGGCGCCCGCCCTGTGGAACGCTCTCCCTTCAGATGTCAAGGAGATAAATAGTGATTTAGATAAGATACACTCAAGTTTATTGAGACGTATCCCCGGGCTCCCAAATTCAATCACGTATGAGACGATGTGTGCAGAATTAGGTATACGCATGAGGGAATAGCACTATAAAATACTGGCTGCGTTGCCATGTTCGCTCCCAACCTTCGAGTCTGCTTTCCCATTTACTTAAGGACTCCTATAAATCCAGATGGCTCCAGCTCATACACAGCAAAATTTGATCTATTGGTATTGACTTGGAATTATTGTATTATTCTAGTGAGCAATATATGTATCGCAATATCCAAATTAGATTAAGGGATATTGAAAAAAACAAAACATTGTCAGCTGTAAATAAAATCTGCTCCCCCAAGTTGCATGGTTTGAATACAGCCGATAACAGGATCACTTATATCTCAAAGTTAATCATTGCAGCCCAAAGCAGGGCATTTATGTTCACCTAATTTAACGTTTCCCCCCTCAGCTTTTGTTAAGGGCAGATAAACATCCCTAGAAATGGTAGACACTGCAGATGTTATTTGAATGTGTCAGACATCCTAAAACACATTCTTTTCTACTGTCCATTGTACAACCAGCTACACAAACATGTGTTATCCCTCTTTTTGGGCAGTTTAACATCATGGCACAATGAAAATATCAGATTCTACCTGTCTGATATGAACCCGGAGGTAACTGCAAGGAGGCCTGAGTTTTTGTCAATAGCATCTCTAAGAGTGGTGAATGGCACCGTTTATCGGGAAGACGCTCCAATGAAATTTTCTGTTACAGTACTACATATCTTTTATGGCTGCTTCTTTGTATATATTTTAAAATTTTTGTATATGGATGTTTTCAGATGGTTGATATCCGTAATGCCTAATAAAGGTTTGGAGAAAGAAGAAGAATTGCACAACTTTTACAAGACATCTGAAGACAGCCCTGTATCGGGAGGTTTTTAATGATTGATGTGTTTATTACGTTTTTAGATATGCTATAAGCTTCCCAGAGAGGCTGGGGAAACCCAGCCACAAAGAACCTGCCAGTTCACCATTCTACTGGTTCTCAGCGTCCTGGACCAAATTCCATGCAGATCTCAATTCAAGATTGCATTGATGATGATGATGATGTTTGAGAAATCTGCTTTCGTGTGCTCTCAGGTCATTTATCCTAAAAGCAAACTTGAATATCTGTGCATTCATAATACTGTGGGCATTCATCTTTTTTCATCTCAGGGTCATACTGCTGCTCAGTGAATTCTTATCTATAGTCAAAGCATTAATGGTTATATAATTGCTTGACCAGGCAGTGACAGCCCCAGCCCCCAGGGATTGTAAGGAAGGAATAAAGAATCTGACCACATTATATGGAATTAAAATTAGGCCACAACTTGATTAAACTTCTGAATGTAGGAAGACCTTGGCTTAGGCCTTGGGCGTGTATCCCCCCCCAGCCCCCCAGCCAGGGGGAACGGGGGCTCATCAGGGTAAATGGGATATGGGGGTGCTCTGTGTGACATAAGTGTAGCAGGCAGTCCAGCCCATATCCCTGCAGGCAGGGTAGTTCACTGACGACCTTTCAGTGTATGGTTAGTGACACCCATATACAGTCAAACCTCAGGTTAAAGACGCTTCGGGTTAAATCTTTTCAGGTTGCGTCCTGCGGTGACCCAGAAGTACCGGAAAGGGTTACTTCTGGGTTTTGTCACTCGTGCATGCGCAAAATGATGTCACACACATGCACAGAAGCAGTGAATCATGTCTGCGTATGTGTGGGTTGCGTTCTGCTCAGGTTGCGAACGGGGCTCCAGAACGGATCCCATTCGCAACCAGAGGTACCCCTTTAAGAGGGGGACCCTGGAATCGCCACCACAAAGAACAAACACCAGGCAGGGGTAATGGGTTTGGTGGGTCTGTTGTCACCCTGGGCTCCCAAACAGGAGGAGGAAAGGAGGCTCCCAATTATGAACATGCAGACAGGTGGCTCCCTGCATCCTTTTAATCATGCTTGTATCCAGAATCACAGCCTGTGTAGCTCACAGTGGCAAAGAGGGAGCCATAACACAGTATAAGGGTGAGCGGTGAAATGAAAGTCTTGCTGTTCTGAAAATGTCAAAATATTTGGGGACTGTGTTTCCATGAAGCTGTCAAGGGTCTAATGCCAGAAGCCATTCTCGCCATTTGACCTGAAAGCTCTGTAATTCAAATTTCACAGGGTGCTTAAAAAACAAAAAACCCTCATACAGTCATACCTCGGGTTGCAGACACTTCGGGTTGCGAGATTTCGGGTTGCGCACCGCACCAAACCTGGAAGTACCGGAACGGGTTACTTCCGGGTTTTGGCACTTGCACATGCTCAGAAGCGCTAAATCACGCTTTGCGAATGTGCAGACGTGCCTAATCACAACCTGAGCGTGTGCAGAATGTTAGGTTTCTGTTTGTGCCACTGGCAGTGCTTGGAGTCACAAGACTCTGTTTACATTCCAGGGATTCCAGAGAGTTGGAAGTCTCACAGGAGACAGGAGACGGATGTTGTTGTTACCGGTTTCCTGTTTTCTTTGTTCCAGTTGTGTGCTGATCCCGGGGGGAAGGTTACCGTTGTCGTAGTCAAAGTCCGGTCCTGGGTCACTAGCCTGGAATCAGTCCACAAGGAGCGGAGTGAGGTCCGAAGCAGGAAGCCGGGCGGGGACAGGAGCACTGGAGAGTCAGGTCTGGGTCCAGGCAGGAACAGATAGTCAACAACGACGTTGCTCCCACAACCTGGGACCGGGCCGACTGGCCTTTATCTGTTCTGAGGCCAGGGGAGGTCCCGGCCCCTAGGAGACCCGCCTCTCTTGGCCTTAAGGCGAGCACTCCTCCTGGGAGAAACCAGTTCCCTTCGCCTCTCTGCCCTGAGTCTCTGCAGTTCAGGAGAGGCTGAAGGGTTACTGGGCCCAGGGGGAGACTCACCTGCAGGCACTGAGTCCTCAACTACCTCTGGAGCCAGAGTGGGATCACCTGGTGCCTGCTCCTGAGGATCCGGCACAGGTGCAGGCGCTTCAGAATCAAGGCCCTGCCCCAGTTCAGCTGGCCCTGGAGGCGGGGATTCCTGTGCAGGCTGGGATTCCTCTGGTTCATCCTCTGAATCGGAATCCCAGGCCATCACAAGTATCCTCTCTGCTCTCACAGAGAAAGTATGTATTTTTCTTTTCTGTCTGCGTAGTTAGAAAATAAAACTCTTAGCATGTAGCTCATATTTCTCATCCTTCCCTGCTGCTGTATACTCTGCGTAATGGGGAAACGTGCCTGGAGCCTCATCAAAGGCTCAGGTCATTAATCACGTCGGAGGAGTCAACTGGAGGAGTAGTTCGGTTGAACGCAAGTCCGACACAGATGCGGCGCTGCGGGTTGCGGACACTGCGGGTTGTGAACATGCTTCTCGCATGGATCACGTTCGCAACCTGAGCGTCCAATGTATTACTGCTGAGCTATTCTTTTTTTAAAAACTTCTGATTCTGGACTTGTCTCTGCCACAGACTCTCCCTTCTCACTAAGCCTCGTTACCTCTTTAGCTTCTGACACCTCCCAGTCTTCTCCCTCTGACCAGTCATCGTCATCCCACCACCAATCCCTGAGCTCTGAGCCTTCTTCCCTTGGGGGTTCCCCAGCCTCCCCCCTTTCCTCTGTGTCCAACCAGCCCATGACACTTGGACCTATGCCTAGAAAGCATGGGGCAAGTGGGAAACTTCTCAGACCCAGGCTTTATAGGCATAGGACAAGGGGAAGTGAGGGCGAGCCCATAATTCGAACAACCCAACATGCAGCAGAAACAGCTAAAAAACATCATGATGCTAAATCCATTGTTACAAACCGGATGACATCTGGATCTAGCCTCTGTCAGACTTGGTATGGGCTGCAGTGTCTGACAATTTGTCAATGGCCACCATCTGGAACTAACAGAAGGCTGCTCTCACGCAGAGATGGCATATGGCTCCTCCGATCACCTAAAAATATTTGTCATTTCAATTGATTGACACAATATTCTCAGCTCCGTCTCCTGGAAAACATGGCAATTTCCTGGGCTAAGCCTTAGGCAAGTGTGTTTCAGCACCATATCCAAGGAGGCACAAAATAATCACCCATTATTTAATATACTGTCTGATGCCCCATACTTCGCTTCGAAAGTGGAAACTGTCAGTCTTTAAATAGAATTTCAGAAATGCATCTGCTGTTGAGACTCACATGCATACACACTGAGAACGATAAATTCAGAAGGGGGGGGATACAGTCTGCACAAATGAATTAGGTATTGGTATTTTAGGAACATCCTGCTAACAGATACCCACAGCCCTACATACAGCCCCCAAAACTATACAGTATCAGATCACTACAATTCCTGTACACTGAGGACAAGCAATTCCTGAGCTGTACACTTTGGCTCGGATTCAGTGTTTTCAGACTGCCAGTGTTAAGGCGAGATTGAAATCCAACACAACAGTTGCACTAACGGAAGCTTGTTGTGCAACCAGTTGTGCAACAGCTGGCATTGGGGCTACAGCAATCTGTTGTGCAACCAGCTACAAGAACCGTGCTGGATTCTTGCCATTCTCTCGTACAAGCCATTTCACTAGCGCAACTAGTACACTGCTAAGGGACTTTACTACAATGTTGAATTCACCCCTGAGAGTGTGACTCTCAAAGGATGCAAAAGAAAGATCAATTTTTGCCACCAGGGACACCACCGTTGTCACAAGGTAGTTCCCTTCCTCCCCATTTTATCCTCACGGTGTGGTTTTGCTGAGACTGAGGCTGGATCTACACAGATCTGTAAAAACGCTATTAAAGGCTATTTTTAAAAGTTATATGGCTCTCGATGCAATTCCCCACTGCTGATGGATCACTGCTCTGCAGCACCCTCTGGTGCCACATTTTTATAACGCATTCTTAACATTATAACTGAATAGTGTAGATTCACCCTTAGTTGCCCAAGGCTCACCCACCACCGAGTTATATAACTGAGTAGGAAATGAACCCTGGTCTACCAGTTGCAACACTCTAACCGCAGCACCACACTAGATTTGCAATCTGGTGCCAATCTTCTTTAGCCTACACATGCAAATGTACCGGTAATCATGCTTTTTGCTTTTGGACTCTTCTTCTTTTCCACATTTAGTTTCAGATTCTGTTCATGACTTTTAAATGTGTCTGCTCTCTAACCCTATTGATCTTACTCCTCTAATTTTTCTGCATTCTCTTTCTTGGTTTTTGCACCCTTCTGACACTTTGTTGCTTATTAAACACCATACTTCTTCCTCTGTTTTTCACTGTTGTGCCTTTTCTTTTCTTGTTCCATGTGAACTCTTTACCAGCAGTTATCCTTGACTGATTTTGTTTTGAAACAAATGTCTAGACTTATTTATTTCAACTAGTGGATGTCTAATTACGTTTGGCCTTCCCCTCCTCCCACAGTTTCTAGCTTTGAGATTTTATTTTTAGCATAGTGTTGACATTACTGTTGTCATATAAATCAAACAGGAAGGAGGGCCAGTATATATTTATGCCTTTTCTACCGCACCTATGGTTTTGTGTTGTTGTTTTAAACACCATGTAATGTATTGCAATTAGCAGCATGTGCATTTGTGTTGGTGGAGGCAAAATTGATTTCCTTGGAGACCACACATTGAGCATGCAGAAAGTCCCAGGCTTCAGCTCCTAGCATCTCCAACTAACTGGTTAGAGAACTGGGAAAGAAATCAGACCGAGACTCTAGAAGGGTGCTGGCCCTTGAAGCAGACAGCCCTGGCCTAGACAGACCAATCCTCTGACTTAGGAACAAGTTGGCTTCCTAAGTTAGCATACTAAGCATGCTCATCTAATTCCAAGACTGCAAGCAACCAAAGTCCACTGAGTGCATTTCATCATTGTTCACTCATTCATTTCTTTCATATTCCATTAATGCAAACAATAAGCACAAACAGAAAAGCAATATTGACAGACCCTCCAAGTGTCCCTATTTTCCAGAGACAGTCCTGGATTTACAGAACTGGTTTCTGATTTGATCCCGGAATGTCCCGCTTTTCCTTAAGATGTCCCTATTTTCATTGGAGAAATGTTGGATGGTATGTATTAAGCATCAGTTGCTATAATTTTCTTATTGGTTAACAATAATAAAAATTTCTCAGATTTGATCAAGTTCTTGCTGGTCAAGAATTATAATATTGACCAAATAGGTGCTCCTGGGAAGTTCACAAGCAGGCTGGGGCTGGAGGAGGTCTTGCAATCCTTCCAAACCAGCCCCTGTTCGAGGACCTCCAACAAGAGAGAACCTTCTCCTGCTTCTTGTTGGTCCCCAGTGTCCGGTATTATTCAGAGCCAGTTTGCAACAGTGGGGACAGTATGACCCCTATGGCAGAGCTTGCAGCATGTTATAGAAGATGCTCCTTACTAGAACCCAAGAAAGTCAATCAGCAGCAAAATTCAACGTTCTACTGCACACAACCACCCTTTTGTAGAACGGGGGTGCTTCCATTGATTTCGACTTATGACTTCTGCTTTGATGGCAGAAGTTACCTAAAACAGTAAGCCACCGACCAGTAGCAACTTGGGAGCATTTTTAATCATCCAAAGGGAGGGGACAGATGAAAGTGTGGACACATCAGGAGTTAAGCTGATCTGGCTTGTTCTTACTAGACCAGAGTGCACAGAACAAAGCTGATGTCATCTGTAAGATCTGATATCATAATCAGAGAAGTGAAAAGCTCTTCTGAGAGATTTGGTACCTTTCCCCATGAATTTTCCAGCTCTGGGGGATTGCAGCTAAATGTTACTTTAACACAGTATTTTGCTGATTAAATTCTGTCTTTGGAAACCACGGGCAGAGCATTAGTGACATGAATACAAAAATAGGGAGGATATAACGGCCATAACTCTTGGTAGCTGAGACCAAAAGGCGCTTGCTGTCTAAATAATGAAAGTGTGGTCTGCTCTATTAATTAGATCATTTATAATAGCCATGATCATTAAGAGTAGAGTACAAGCACATGACCTGGATACTGAACTTTGCATTGAAACGGTTATTTTCCATCTATCTGATATACAGTCGTACCTTGGTTTTCAAACAGCTTAGTTCTCTGAACGTTTTGGCTCCCAAACGCCGCAAACCTGGAAGTGGCTGTTCCTGTTTGCAAACTATTTTTGAAAGCCGAACGTCCAATGGGGCTTCAGCAGCTTCCTGCAGCCAATCAGAAGCTGCGCTTTGGTTTCCAAGCGTTTTGGAAGTCGAACGGACTTCCAGAACGAATTCCATTCGACTTCCAAGGTATGACTGTACTTTGAAGGCCTCTTTATATATATCTTTGGATATAGCAAAGGCAATTTAAATGCCGGACACCTAAAAAGGTAAAGTGTGACTGTATTTAAAAACATACTGGCTGTGAAATCCATTAGCAAAACTATGACGATTTTTTCAGAAGGATTGGCTGTGCTTTGTCTTTTGTAGCAAAGGTGACAAAAAGTGTTTTTACAGTCTCACCCCTATAAACTAAGGATGACACTTCATACATCTGGTGAAATGGACTGCAGTCCATGAATGCTTTTGCCATAACAGAGTTATTAGTCTTTAAAGGTGTCACAAGACTCTTTGCTGTTTATGATGAAGATTTATGCATATTCATCCCTCAGTGTCTTATCCCTCAAGGAATGATAGCAGAACATGTAAACTGTCCCCAAGAAAAGTATTTTATTTCACACATTACAGAATATGAAACTATCCTTGGTGGTACTTGATCAACTGTGGCTGTTTCATGAGAAGAAACTGCCACTCAACAGTGCTGCAACCAACAAGTGATGAATTGTGTGGGTGCACTTTCAGAGGTGTGCGTTCTCATCGCTGCGGAGCAGAGGGCAAGTCTATAGTTCAGCAGTTGAACAGATAATTCTGATTGTGGAAGATCCCATGTTCAATTCCTGGCAGCTCCACTCACTGGAAGAGGAAGGGGGGTGCAGTGGGGGCAGCTCCCCCTGGGTGTCATCCCTGAGGGGGTGACATCACCGCGTTGCCCCTCTGGGATGCTTGCCACAGGTGGCACTCCCTTGGGATGCTTGCCCCGCCCCCATGGGCAGCTAGCTCCACCCCCACGGGTGGATAGCCCCTGTCAGGAGCTCATCCTACACTCAAGTAGGACCCTGGCAGAGACACATGTTCTTTCCCTCTTGGTCGATTTTTCGGGAGCTTCAAAAGCTTTCTTCAGCCCGAACATCACAGCGACCGATGCCAACAGACATCAGCACACTTAGGGATCCGCAGAGTTTGTGCAGCTTGCATAACAGACCTCAGCAACTCAGCATTTTGGCTAATCTACTTTATTTACTTATAAACACACACGGAGCACTGCAACATGGCTCCCTCCCTCTCTAGCATCAGACAGCAAAGAGAAAAAGAACAAAGGACAATAGTCCCACTTCACGGAACACAGGAACACAAACATCCTGTCTCCGTCACTTCCCACACTGTGGAGTCAAAACATATACCGTCATGTGATAGACAACAATCCCATGACTGCAATCATGGAGCAGGAATTCTAACATCCCACCCCCAGGTGCACAGCACGTGTGCTGCTCCGGGTGCCGGAGCAGCTAGCTCCGCTTCTGGCTCCACTTAAAAGGATCAGATAACAGGTGATGTGAAAGATGGCTCTGCTTAAGACACAGGAGTAGCTGCTGCAGGTGGAAGTGGAAAGCTCAGGACTAGATGGAGAAATATTCAATCTGTTATTAGGCAACTTCCTGAGTTTCTATGGGGATACATGCTTAAGAGTAAAATGGCAAAATAAAGGTGGGAGCAGGCATCAAGTTGCTCCGAGCCACTGAGCTCATTTGGGCTTGGAGTAACACACCACGGATGCAGGGGAACAGTGGAAGGAACCAGCTGGGGAAGCCCCAAAGGAAGAAGGCCCGGAGACCAGGGATAAGTGGTCAGGGGGAGAAGAGGGAGAAGACTGGAAGTGTTGGAATCTGAAGAGGGCTGAGTGATATGGGAGAGAGAAGTCCAAAATCAGAGGCACAAGTTGAAGCAGGAGAGGAGGGAGACCAAGATGAGAAATGACTCCAGCTGGCGAAGAGACACGGGTGTCTCCCCCTCCTGCTGCAACAAGCTCCCCTTCCTCCTGGTCTCCCAGAACTAGGAGAGTCATGAAAAAGGCAGAGAAGTTAGCTTCATGCAGGTGCAAGTTGCTGTGGGAAACACTGGAGAGGAAGGGACTTAGGCAGCTGTGGAGAGGCAGGTACCTTCAGTCTCAGCAACTACGGTATTGTTCCATATATAAGACAATGTTTTTTTATTGTTAAAAAATGTTAAAAATTGGGGGTCGTCTTCTACACGGATAGTGCAGAGGGGGGACGGGTGATTGGTGGCAGCTGCAAGCAGGAGATTTTCAGCGGGTGGCTGTGGCAAGGCCTGACAGTGATTGGCTGCCGCGGCAGCAATTGGGCGGGTGTTTGGCAGCAGCTGGCAGATGATTTGCGGTTTCGTCGAGGCGTGCGATTGGCAGCGGTGGTCAGGCGGGTGAGCGATTGTCGGCAATCCCCTCCCCTCAAAAAAGCTCAACAACTACGGGAAATCTCCCCCCATTTCCTTAATTTGGAGTCTCAAAAAATAGGGGTCGTCATATACACTGGGGAGTGTTATACACGAAAATATCCGCCACTTCATGGGTGCAAGACTTGAGATGAGTTGCTGTGCTCATTAGGCCTGACACTCCTGTGCAGACCCTGGTTTTGCTAATAAAGAGTTAACTCCACTTTCTTGGTGTGATTTACTGCTGGCTCACTCCTGTCATGACAGTGATAGATCTATGAACACCCCCAAATTATGCAACTATTCCTTCCAAGGGAGTGCAGCCCAATTTGATCTTGCACACAGTGCAATTCCTGGACCTGGGAACTGTCCTTCCATAGGGTCTCAATCTGGTCACAATTCTGCTGAAGTTTATTAGCCCTTATTCAGAACATGACTGCATCCAAAGCACCAGTCTAGGACACGCACAGCTTCTCCTGTTTCAGGTGTTAAAGAGAAATAGATCTGGGTGTCTGCAGCATATGGGAGACACATTGCCCCAGATATCCTAATGACTGCCCACAGGGACTTTATATAGATATTAAGTAGCACTGGGGACAAAATTGTACTCTGTGGCACCCTGTAGATCAACTGTCAATATTACAGTCTGGAACCTGTAGATAGGAGCGAACCTGCCATAAATTGATGGCCCCAACTCCATTAGGATACTTTGGGGTCAGTGGTCTCTAAAGCCACTGAGAGATTCAGGAGAAGAGTGACTAGTGGGGTGCCACAGGGTTCTGTCTTGGGCCCGGTCTTATTCAACATCTTTATCAACGACTTGGATGATGGACTCAAGGGCATCCTGATCAAATTTGCAGATGACATCAAACTGGGAGGGGTGGCTAACACCCCAGAGGACAGGATCACACTTCAAAACGACCTTGACAGATTAGAGAACTGGGCCAAAACAAGCAAGATGAATTTTAACAGGGAGAAATGTAAAGTATTGCACTTGGGCAAAAAAAAATGAGAGGCACAAATACAAGATGGGTGACACCTAGCTTGAGAGCAGTACATGTGAAAAGGATCTAGGAGTCTTGGTTGACCACAAACTTGACATGAGCCAACAGTGTGACGCGGCAGCTAAAAAAGCCAATGCAATTCTGGGCTGCATCAATAGGAGTATAGCATCTAGATCAAGGGAAGTAATAGTGCCACTGTATTCTGCTCTGGTCAGACCTCACCTGGAGTACTGTGTCCAGTTCTGGGCACCACAGTTCAAGAAGGACACTGACAAACTGGAACGTGTCCAGAGGAGGGCAACCAAAATGGTCAAAGGCCTGGAAACGATGCCTTATGAGGAACGGCTAAGGGAGCTGGGCATGTTTAGCCTGGAGAAGAGGAGGTTAAGGGGTGATATGATAGCCATGTTCAAATATATAAAAGGATGTCACATAGAGGAGGGAGAAAGGTTGTTTTCTGCTGCTCCAGAGAAGCGGACACGGAACAGTGGTTCCAAACTACAAGAAAGAAGATTCCACCTAAACATTAGGAAGAACTTCCTGACAGTAAGAGCTGTTCGACAGTGGAATTTGCTGCCAAGGAGTGTGGTGGAGTCTCCTTCTTTGGAGGTCTTTAAGCAGAGGCTTGACAACCATATGTCAGGAGTGCTCTGATGGTGTTTCCTGCTTGGCAGGGGGTTGGACTCGATGGCCCTTGTGGTCTCTTCCAACTCTATGATTCTATGATTCTATGAATCGACAGGATTGAACACGATAATCCAATGCTGCAAGAACACAACATTGTGTGGGCTTACACTGATGTAGAGAGTGTGATGTGTGTAAGCAAGCTGAATGTGTGTACACATGTGAATCTATTTTTAAATATTATTCCTTTTAAGCCAATCGCTTGCTTTTTGGAACAGATGGAGCTACTTGAAGTTGAGAGGTATCTAGGCTAATACTTCAGAAAAGCTAATTGCTCACGATTAATGTATTAAAAAAAAAAAAAAACATGTTTATACATGGCGTGGGAAGCATCTTCAGCCTCGAAGGCCAGGCAAATAAACTTATCACCAATGGAAGAGCCATAGCTAGCCTTTACATTCTTTCTGCATGCAGTTAGTATAAACGGGCATGTTGCTGTCATGAACAGGTAGCATCCTTTTCACAAATGGTACAGCTTTTCGCAGAACTGATCCTGAAAGTTACAAAATGGCCGTCCTTATGGCAGATGAAGCACTGATTCTGTAGGGATGCAGAGAAAAACCTGCCCCATGCTATGCAGGCTACAGCCTGTCTAAGAGCCCTATAAACCCTGGCAACAGATTTTTATGACTCTGGGAAGGCCTAGTGAGACCTCTAGGCATTTGGTGAACTTCCATTCCCACCTGAATGCAACCTCCATAATGTGTCTGGAGAGCTAGAAATTCTAGGCAACCCTGGCTCAGACTGGCCATTTTCTTTGTGGAATTTATTTTCTAAGTTTCACATAGGTAAAGGTAAAGGGACCCCTGAGGTTGCAGCGCTCATCTCGCTTTATTGGCCGAGGGAGCCGTCGTACAGCTTCCGGGTCATGTGGCCAGCATGACTAAGCTGCTTCTGGCGATCCAGAGCAGCGCATGGAAATGCCGTTTACCTTCCCGCCAGAGCGGTACCTATTTATCGCACTTGGACGTGCTTTCGAACTGCTAGGTTGGCAGGAGCAGGGACCGAGCAACAGGAGCTCACCCCATCACGGGGATTCGAACCACCGACCTTCTGATCGGCAAGCCCTAGGCTCTGTGGTTTAACCCACAGCGCCACCCGCGTCCCTAAGTTTCACATACATCTAGAAAATAAAATCCATTTTAACTGAGGCAGAGATGGTCTTTCAAGCAGAGTGTTCCATTATCAGGTATCTGTTGCTTCACCTTCACTGCCTCCAACCGCTTAACCCCCAGCCCCTCAAAATCAAGCCTTATTTCCTTCACAGTGCATTGGTTCTATTTAATTCCCTTTGCTCCTCCTCCATCCCCTACAAAACCTGAAAGGGCCTTTGCTCAGTGGCAGGGAATTAAATTCCTGCTTTGCATACAAATGGTCCCCAGTTCATTCCCTGGCACCTCCATGTCGGATTGGGAGAGACCCATGTCTGAAATCAGCTCTCCAGAGTTTCCCAAACTTGGGTCTCCAGCTGTTTTTGGCCAATTCCCATTATCTCTGGCCACTGGTCCTGCTAGCTAGGGTGATGGGAGTTGTAGTCCAAAACAAACTGGAGACCCAAGTTTGCAAAATCCTGGTGTAGGGCTTTGATGACCTGACAAGACAGCTTTCTATGCAACAAACCCCAAACTCAGCTCAGTAACAAAACAAGCCATTCCATGGCATTGGAGACAGCGGGTGGCCTGTGAAGCACCACAGTGATTAAGCTTCTCCTCTGCCCTTTCTGAAGGAGCTCTTCTCAAAGGCACATCTTTGAGTAGGCCTGCAAAGTCAGTGAGCCCCCAAGCCAAGTGCCGCTCATCAGCCACGTACTGTGTTTGTCACTCACATACCACAATATCCCTCCCCCCCCCCACGTACCAAATATGGCAACAAAAGCTGACTTTCTGAATATTTGGTGGGCCTGCTATGTCTGCCTGGTGAGTCACGATCATGTCAGTGGATCACAAGTTCTTCAGTTCTGCATTTTCCATGCCATAGAGATGCACAGATGGATCTCACATCCAACCAAAACCGATGCCCCTGATCAGGCAGCAAAGACAGTTGATAGATCTCATTAGTATCAAACAGGACGACAGGGTGTTAATTAGAGAAATGGCCACTGTAGGTATTAAGCTGCATATCATTGAGTGACCCCCCTTTCCTCTGTCTTCTGCCTGCCAATTATTTATTAATTTGAGATGCGGACACACACACACACACACACACACACACACACACACCTCTGGCTCACTGCCAGTAATAAGGCACTGATCTTGCTCGTGAAGCTTGCTCAATTCCACTTCATATCTATCTTGTGCCCAAAGTCACATTGCACTTTTTCTAGTGCCAAAGGGTAAGGAGAGGCTTAAACTTGGGAAGTAAAACCATACCAATTACGTATATAAATATAATGAGCTTGAAAGAGGAAGACGAGCAACTCAGTTTGCTTTTCACTGAGGTCCACTTCACATATTAAAGGTAAAGGTAAAGGTAGCCCTGACTGTTAAGTCCAGTCGTGGACGACTCTGGAGTTGCGGCGCTCATCTTGCTCTATAGGCCAAGGGAGCCGGCCTTTGTCTGCAGACAGCTTCCAGGTCATGTGGCCAGCATGACTAATGGCGAACTAGAGCGGGGAACGGAAACACAGTTTACCTTCCCACCGGAGCGCTACCTATTTATCTACTTGCACTTTGACGTGCTTTCGAACTGCTAGGTGGGCAGGAGCAGGGACCGAGCAACGGGAGCTCACCCCATCGCGGGGATTCGAACCGCTGACCTTCTGATAGGCAAGCCCTAGGCTCTGCGGTTTAGACCAAAGCACCACCCACATCCCAGAGGCAAACCTGAATTTGCCCCAAGTACTGTATATGGTATTTATGTTACAGATAGTGTGGAGCTATAGCCAGTTCTTGCCTATGTCTGCAAACCTGAATCTGGTGCACTTTTTCTATTTAGCTATACACCTAAAACCTATAATGTTTTAAGAGGCCCTCGAGGCTTTATAAAGAAAGAGACCCCAAAAAACCAATGCGTTACAGAAGCACCACCACGGCTATGGGATCAGTCTTGATTTCATAGAATCATAGAGTTGGAAGAGACCACAAGGGCCATCGAGTCCAACCCCCTGCCAACCCCCACAACCAGACACCAAACCAGGTGGAAGGAAGAAGTAAGATTTCCACTATAGCCAGAGTGGGGTAAACTGCTACTCCCCGACCTCCAGCTCCTTGATGTATTTTTGCCATTGAATCTTGATTCAAAGCAAGATCTCCAGGATTTGATATGGGGCAGCTGGGAACTTCTGTGTGCAGAGAGTTCTATCACAGAGCAGTAGCCCTTTCCCATTGGCCAAGAGCACAGTTATCAGTATGTGAATTGCAGGTCTCCAACGCAAAGAGAAAGCCAGCGTGGCAGGAGCTTTTTGTCAGAGATAATGATCTTGATAGCTTGACCGTTGAGCCGTGTACTCAGACAGCTTTACGATCCCAATCAGTCATTTGCAGCGTCCGGCACGCTTCCTTCTAGCTGCGCACCAAAGTCTGCTGTCTCTTTGGCCACGGCTTAGCAGAGTAGCATACAGCGGTGTAAAACAGTCTTTTTCTCCCTTGCTCCATGCAAGCATACACAGACAGATTCGTCTATTTACAGCTTTTATTCAAACATTTGTCCATCACTGCTTGCAGCCATGTCCGTCTCTCTCAAGACACACAGAGAGAACAACAAGAAAACAGACTCCTCCCAGACTCCTCCCAGCTTCTACAGCTGACGTCAGAAAGTGACGCACAGCTCAGAACACTTAACCAGTTAAGTTCTGAACTCCCACACTTTTCCCAGCTCTTCCTGAAGCCCAATCCTGGCTGGGCTAAGAGGCACAGTGCCAATTCACCTCCTAGTACAATAATTACAATATAAGGAGCTGCTACTATCACATAGTAACATCCAAATATTAAGGTATTCAGAAACTGAATGATTCAATCCACACTCAAAGAGTACTGGTTTAAACATTTTTGGTACAATAACTAGAATTATGGAGATTTTTGTACTTTGATCCTCCCGAAGTCTTCATGGAGGCTCTGTACATGACTTAACAGCCCTCAAGTAACGGATGACACCAGGACAAGGAGGGATATTAGAAACATTTAGCCCTTCTATCACTGCAGATGTTGACAGCAGTCAAAAAATCAAAAGACGCCTAATTCTTGGGAGGAAGGCGATGACAAACCTAGACAGCATCTTAAAAAGCAGAGACATCACCTTGCCAACAAAGGTCCGTATAGTTAAAGCCATGGTTTTCCCAGTAGTGATGTATGGAATTGAGAGCTGGACCACAAAGAAGGCTGGTCGCCGAAGAATTGATGCTTTTGAATTATGGTGCTGGAGGAGACTCGTGAGAGTCCTATGGACTGCAAGAAGATCAAACCTACCCATTCTGAAGGAAATCAGCCCTGAGTGCTCACTGGAAGGACAGATCCTGAAGCTGAGGCTCCAATACTTTGGCCGCCTCATGAGAAGAGAAGACTCGCTGTAAAAGACCCTGATGTTGGGAAATATTGAGGGCACAAGGAGAAGGGGATGACAGAGGACAAGATGGTTGGACAGTGTTCTTGAAGCTACGAACATGAGTTTGACCACACTGCGGGAGGCAGTGGAAGACAGGAGTGCCTGGCGTGCTCTGGTCCATGGGGTCACGAAGAGTCGGACACGACTAAATGACTAAACAACAACAACTCTTAGAAAACAGGACTTTACTAACCTGGTCAGGAAGGCCCCAGTTAAACAATTTTTGTTGGGGAGGGGATAAAACAACCTGCAGCAATTAAGTAAAACACGTGAATTCCAAAAAAACTATGGGAATTTGATGATGAGAATTACACGCCCTCCAGCCACGTCCTTTGCAAAGTGCAGCCACAGAAGAATTTTAGGGGAGGAGAGTCCCAGGTTACCTTCTTGGCAAAGCCCAACCCTGCACCCTGTGTGAACTGACTGCGCACTCCATCATGCCACTAGATTTCTTTGCAATCTGCAAGGAATTCAAGGCAGGTGCAGGGAGGCATCTTGGCAGGCACTGATATGTGAAAAGTGTTCCTCCCCAACCTCTGCCTTACACCCTCAGTTGCTAGTTCTGTCAAATGCTAATCAACATTGCAGGCCAACCAGCCAATGCCGACAAGTAGCACCAGTCAAAATATTGACATAGTGAAATCAAACATCGGTGGGCATTTTAAAAAAACAGAGATCCGGTGTTTGGATAATATTTGAGCCTCCAGAAAATGGCTGGAGAACACTCGACTTCAAAACGTGCAGTGAAAAATTTCCAGACCTTTTGTTTTGCAGGGAGGAATTAAGTCAGCTCTACAATTGACACTTGGGCCAAGCCCTTTCCCTGACAGCTGATCTCTATCATTTGAAGGTGTCTTGAATCTGGCACAAGACCAAGCAGCTGAAGTGGCAAAGGAGCAGAACTGTTATACTGCCACTTGAAAAGGAAGCCTTGGGGGCCGTTCTCATTTACTCCAAAATGAAGCAAGGCCCTGACAACTTCAGTCTTCCCTTACCTGCCTGCCTGCCTTGTTATATCCAGTTGGGGCAGCTCCGCCTGGCATGAAGGCCCGCGGAGTCATTTTGGACTCACAGCTGTCCATGAAAGCGCAGGTCAATTCTGTGTCCAGGGCAGTTGTACCAGCTCCATCTGGTACGCAGGCTGAGACCCTATCTGCCTGCGGACTGTCTCGCCAGAGTGGTGCATGCTCTAGTTATCCCCCACTTGGACTACTGCAATGCACTCTACATGGGGCTGCCTTTGAAGGTGACTCAGAAACTGCAACTAATCCAGAATGCAGCAGCTAGACTGGTGACTGGAAGTGGCCACTGAGATCATATAACACCAGCCCTGAAAGACCTACATTGGCTCCCAGTACGTTTCTGAGCACAATTCAAAGTGTTGGTGCTGACCTTTAAATTCCTAAACGGCCTCAGCCCAGAATACCTGAAGGAGCATCTCTACCCCCCATTGTTCAGCACTGAGGTCCAACACCGAGGGCCTTCTGGTGATTCCCTCACTGCAAGAAGCAAAGTTACAGGGAACCAGACAGAGGGCCTTCTCAGCAGTGGCGCCCACCCCGTGGAACACCCTCCCATCAGATGTCAAGGAAATAAACAACTATGTGACTTTTAGAAGACTTCTGAAGGCAACCCTATATCGGGAAATTTTTAATGCCTAATGTTTTACCATTCTGTGTGTGTTGTAAACCGCCCAGAGTGGCTAGGGGAACCCAGCCAGCTGGGTGGGGTATAAATAATAAGGTGTTGCTGCTGCTGTTGTTGTTGTTGTTATGTCACTGGCTCTAGCTTCACTGAGTGCCTTGTTAGAATTCCTGCTTCATGCCTGCAGTCGTGGGATTTTTGTCTTTCACATGACGGTATATGTTTTGTCTCCACAGAGTGGGAAGTGGCGGAGACAGGATGTTTGTGTTACTGTGTTCCGCGAAGTGGGACTATTGTCCTTTGTTCTTTCTCTCTTTGCTGTCTGACGCTAGAGAGAGAGGGAGCCATGTTGCAGTGCTCCGTGTGTGTTTATATGTAAATAAAGTAGTTTAGCCAAAATGCTGAGTTGCTGAGGTCTGTCACGCATGATGCGCAAACTCTGCGGATCCCTAAGTGTGCCAGCGTTGGTTGGCATCGCTGTGATGTTCGGGCTGAAGAAAGCTTTTGAAGCTCCTGAACAAAAGACCAGGAGGGAGAGAACATGCCAGTCAGGCATGTGTCTCTACCAGGGTCCTACTCGAGTGTAGGCTGAGCTCCCAGCATTCTGTCCTACCATTCCCAAGGTACATCAGCTGCCAGTGGGAGGAAATGCCCAAAGAGAATTTTTGCCTGTGTCTTGCCCGGGAGAAGCAGCTGAGCTGCCCCATGAAAGGGGTTGAGGGCTGTGCTGAGGTCAACTGCAAAGCCCTGGAGGCCACGCAAAGCCACAAGGCTTCTGTCTAATATTAATGTGTGTGTATATGTATATATTCACAACCCCTGTTTAAAAGAGTCGCCACGGTCTCCAGGGGTTGAGGAATGCAAGTTCCCAGTTGCCTAGCAATGTTTGACAACGGGTGGGGTGGGGTGGGGTGGGGGGGGTGTTCAGGAGCAACTCTCTCTATTTGTTCTCCGGCGCAATTAGGGAGAGGGGGCTCTTTCCCCCCTTCTGCTCAAGGCTTGACTTATTCCAGGCAAAGCTGCCATGGAGACTGTCTCTTGCTTGGCAGCTAACGTCAACGCAAGCAGACAGATTCCATGGCATCCTTGGAAAGGTTTCTCGAAGGGGGGAATCAATCCCACCAGAGCGTTTAGACCACGCCAATCCCACCTCCCAGAAAGCTGCCAAGTTGAGAATGGCACCCAACCCAACCCCTCCACCCACTTCGGGCTATGGGATGTCTGTGACCAGGATCCCTTGCATGCCTTTTTACGATCAAAGACGATGCCAGGAGGGCAGCTATGAATCAGGATTGTGGCACTGAGAGAGAAGGGCACTTACCCTTTTTCTAGACACACCATTTTCCCAACTGAACTCCCTTCTACTAAAGCTGCCATTTGCCCTGCAGGGGAAAACAAAACAGGGTTCATGGGTACTTGTATGTTTCCCCCTGCAGATTAAACACAACTTTATTGAAGCGTAAACTTTCAGAAATCATTGTATAGGGTGGAATTCAATGTCATGCTATTAGAAACTGTCAGGGAACTGCCATCGGAGCCAGAGGCGGAGGGAAGGCTCCAGAGGGATGCCGGAGAAGGTCCCAGTAGGGAGAGAGGCAGCCCATCCGCTGGGGAAGGAAATCAGCGTAGCACCAGTGGAGGAGGGGGACAGATGGGGGAATCGGAGAGAAGGCTCCAGGACTCCTCGCCGGAGACCAGCGAGGAGAGCACGTGTCCTCCGCTGCCCACACCCTCCCTGCGCAGAAGACTTCCGCGCAGGGAGAGTAGGAGGAGACTGGGCGTCAAAGAACTTCTTTGCTGGAAGAAGTTCAAGAAACGCCCACTGACGGATTCTGCCAGCGATTGAGGCAGCCACGGATGGGTGGCTGTCCGGACAGAAAGGGTTCACCCAGGTAACCCAACCAGGTGTGGCGCCAACTTACGCATGAGCAACCCCTAGAACCATTACAGAAACATTTCAGCCTACCAGACAGTATGACCCACCCACCCCTCTGCCCACCTGTATGCTGTTCTGGGGTTTCTCTTGAACCCCTCCTTGAGCCAAATTGGAAGGGTGGGGGAGAGATGGATTGAATAAGTGCAAGTCCTTGCACAGGCTTCTGCTGACAGAGCTTCTTAGGTCAATCCCAACTATAGCATATTAATTATCAATATATTAGTATGTAATATATCCTATGTATATTATAGAATTATAGCAAACATCCTATCTACGAATGGCAAACACAATTCTCTGAATATGGATCCTTATAGAAGCAAAATGGAACGCCGCCCCCCACAGACAGGATATATTAATAGGCTTGGGCATGCCAAAATGCTTGAGGTGCAACAATATTTAGGAAAGCAAGTCCTAAGTTTGTGTAAACACTAAAGCAACTCAATAAGGACTGTCCATGCTGACTGACCAATGGAGGACAGGCAAAGGAGAAATGAGGGGACTGAAGAACTGTGGCTGACTGGACTCATCAGGAACATTTTTTTGGGGGGGGGTATAATACTCCTTCCCTCCCTTATGAAGCTGGCTGTGATGTCTCCAAAGCCTTCCAAGAGTTGAGTGCATTAGATTAAGGTTACCAGATTTTTTCCAATGAATCCGGGGACACTTTTCAACTTCCTACTAAATAGATGGATTTTGTCAGGGAACTGATTTGGAAATCCGGGGACTGTCCCCAGGAAACAGGGACGTCTGGTAACCTTACATTAGATAAGACCAGAACTCAAATGCATCCAACCTGGGAAACGTTTTGCATTTTTTTGTTTGTTTGTTTGTTTGTTTCAAAATGGAAGCATAGGGCACCAAAACATTCTATGCCCTGCCCTGGCAATGCAAAAAGTGGCAGATTCAATCCTTGGCATCTCCAGGTAGGGCTAAGAAATCCCTGGAGAGCCCCTGCCAGTCTGTGCAGACAACATATACCAAGCTAGCTGGCCCAATGGTCGGATTCAGTAAAAGGCAGCTTCTGGCGCTCTTAGAAAGCTGTGGATGGAGCTTCAACTTCACCCTGAAGATGTTGTCCAGCTGCCATATTTTTGGCACAGCTTTCTTCGAGATCACTGACCCCAAGTTGAGTGCAGACAGAGAAGACTGGGTGGGGAGATGTGAACAAGAGTTGCATTTTGATGTGATGTCCACATTGGTCAGGCACTGCAACGAAGAAGTTCATAGAAGACTCCAAACGGTCAAACCTCCTGCGATGCTGCAGGTTATCATCTGAAAACAAGGAGTTGTCCTCCAATGACTTCCTGCTCCCTCCAGCTTTGCTATCACCATTATTAAAATTTATTGCATGCTTTTCTACTCAAAATGCAAGGCATCACACAATAAATCCAGGTAAGTACACAGGAAGCTGCCTTAAACCAAGTCAGACCATTGGTTCATCCAGGTCACTATTATCAACACTGACTGCCACAGTCACTCCAGGTTTTGGGGCAGCCCAGGAATGAACAGGGGATAATTTGCATGTAAGGCATGTGCTGTACAAAAAGTAAAACTTAACATTCCAAATACTAAATAAACATATTGTGACTCCGTAGCATCAGTAATATCAAGCAAAGCCAGATGGCTCACGCTGGTGAAAGAACTCTCTCCCATACAAACAGTCAAGTTGGAATTACTGTATTTTTTGCTCCATAAGACAAACTTTTTTCTTCCTAAAAAGTAAGGGGAAATGTCTGTGCGTCTTATGGAGTGAATGCGTGGTCCCTGGAGCTGAATTGCCCAGGGGCAAAAAGCAGATCATGCTTTTTTTTGGGAAAGAGGGAAGTGGGTGTTGGAATAAAGATGCTGATCGTTTGCTGATCAGGGAGAGAGATAAAGGATGCTAGAGATAAAGGAAGCTGCCTGGGAGGGGGGAGGTAAAGACAGCAAACTTGCAAAGGGGGGAAACAGGAAGACTAAAGCAATAAGGAGTGAAATTAGAAGAAAAGGAGGAGCAAAAAACTGCTCCAGCTAAGGAAAAGACACTAAGGCAAACAAGAGGGAAGAGAGTGTTGAAAGGAAACAGCTGATCGGTGGGATCGGAAGAGAGATAAGGGACTTAGCAGAGGCTGCCTGGGAATGGGGAGGTTAAAGCCCATGGATCCTCAGGATTTTTGCATTGGGTCACCCCAAATTCACCATCAGATCACATGTCTGTGGCCACAGCATGAACCACAAAAATCATACATCCACTGTTTCGTTCATAATATTTTTTTTCTTGTTTTCCTCCTCTAAAAACTAGGTGTTTCTTATGGTCAGGTGCATCTTATGGAGCAAAAAATATGGTAAATGGTGACATGGCCTCTTCCCCACACTCCCAGGCAGCACCAGTTCAGGTACTGGGAAGGACTGGGCAAGATGCCATCCAAAACCGGTTTGAAATCTGTATCATGATATCAGTTTCATAGTTTTTAACCTGGCAATATATTGCGAATCATGAGGTATGTATGTACGTGCTATGCAAAAATCACAAGGTGGGGGAAACCATGAAACCAGCCAACGTTTCTACATAGCCCCATTCTCAGTTCAGACACTGTGATATACAGTACTTTTTTCTAGAAAAAGAGGTGCCAGAACTCAACATGAACACCTCCCTTGTTCTCTTATAACGTCAATGATGCCCACCTGAGAAGTGCCAGAACTGAGTTCCAACGAGTTCAGGATGAAAAAAAAGCCCTGGTGAGATATTAAAATATCACAATATTTAGCTGGTGATATATCACGATGTAGAAAACCAGGTATCACCCAGCTCTAATGTAGTCATACCTAGGAAGCCGAACACCTTGGCACCCATAAGTTTTGGATCCCAAACACCGCAAACCTGGAAGTGAGTGTTCTGGTTTGCAAATGTTCTTTGGAACCTGAACGTCTGGCGTGGTTTCCACGGCTTCCGATTGGCTGCAGGAGCTTCCTTCAGCCAATCGGAAGCCACGCCTTAGTTTCCAAACATTTTGGAAGTCGAAGGGACTTCCAGAACGGATTCCGTTCGACTTCTAAGGTACGACTGTACTGAGAAGGCCCTGCTCCAAGCCACCACCAAATCTCACCTCTGGAAAGGAGGGGACTAAGAGCCCATTTCCCTGCCAATCTCAGAGGATGGGGAGGAACAGTCTGTGACCTCGGCCATGTACTTACTCCCACTCCTTCCGCCTCGCCTGCGGCGTGCTCTGCATTTTGTGGGCTTCGTGCGCCTTGATGATATCCCGCTGTTCAATCAGGCCCCCTCGCCGGCGCTTGATGACTTCTGGGCTCACGGGGATGAGCTGACTCTGCCCCACATCCAACGTGCTGCCGCCCTCCAACCCCAAGCTGGATTCCCTCTCCTGGGAGTGCAGTTCGTAGAGGCCGTCGAAGCTGGTGGTGCGCGAGACGAGCGTGTCCGTCAAGGTCTCTGGCTCCAGCAGGCTGCAGGACTGAGCGGGCTGCATCAAACCCAGCCGGTGCTTCCGCCATGCTTCTTCCTCCGGCAGGGCCAACATGCACCTCTGAGAGTCGCTGTCCAGTTCAGGGCTGCCGCCGGGAGGGTAAGAGCCTGATTCGGGGAGCATGTGAGCGCTGAGAGAGCATGTGCCAAGGCTGAACATCATGGACGTCGCTGCAAAAGATCACTCTAGGAACAAGGAACAGAAGGAAAAGAAAAGTTACCAGCAGGATTCTTTCTGGGACCTGTTTTGAGCGGGGGGTGATTCAGGTTGCAGAACTGGAAGTGGACGCTGCCCTCTTTATAAATTGTGTCCCTCAAAAAATATCAACACAAAGCAGAAAAATAACCATGGATCAAGGCCCTGTTGGGTTGAAATGCAACAGTCATTACCCAGCAGCTCCAGTAGGGTCATATGAAATGTTCTCTAGCCTGCAAGGGTTAGGAGAGGACATACATAGGTTAAGGCACACACACACTACAAATGTAGTTGGGCACAGAATTGGTACCCCACATACCATGTTTTGCATGCAAAAGAGCTCAAGTTCAACCCCCTGGCATCTCGCCAGAGTAGTGCATGCTCTAGTTATCTCCCGTTTGGACTACTGCAATGTGCTCTACCTTTGAAGGTGACTAGGAAAGTACAATTAATCCAGAAGGCAGCAGCTAGACTGATGACTGGAAGTGGCTGCCGAGACCATATAACACCGTTCCTGAAAAACCTACATTGGCTCCCAGTACATTTCTGCAAGTTTCAACTCAGAAAGCAGTATTCAGTCATCAGTAACATGCGTACCAAAAGGAATGATTGTGAAAATAAGAAATAGGGGCACAGGGCAGATTTTGTCCTCACTCAGCAAAATCTGCCCCTGCACCCATTGGGACAAGCAAGAAGCATTATCAATGGAAATGTCGTATATTATCATTTATAGAGCAAGTTGCTTCCTCGTGGGACTAAGTCAACAGCACCTGCAGCTTTTACTCCTCCAATTAAGTTATCTGGAGGAACGCTGTCTACCAAGAGGGAGGAAGAAACAGATTATGACACACCAACCTCTTATCAGGGTTCAGTGAATTTGTGAAGGGACTATGTGGCCTGGATCACACCTTCTCCCCACCAGAACCACAAAAAACACCTCTGTACATCCCACTGTATGTTTTCTGTGCCTGATGAACGGCAGGATTTTCCAACTCTCAGAGGGAGGTGACCCAGGGAGTTCAATAACCTTTTCTAATGTGGATTTGGGGGGGAGGAGAGAAAATGGATCTGTGGGAGCTGAACTGAATCTTATCAGATGTGTTTTTGTGCTTAAGTGAGCTTCCATTAAGTGGGTGAGATAGGAGTTTCACAAGGCAGAGCCACAGAACGACAATAGGCAGGGGAATTAATCTGTTCACAATACAATCCAAGTATGGGTCAAGCAAAAGTGTGGATAAGCCCTAGTTTGGGTCCATTTAACATAGCTGGATACAGCATATCATCATCATCACCACCATTAATAAGTCATAAGGTGATTAGCATGTCACCTTTTGATTATCAGAAATGACAAAAATGTAGTTGGGGGAGGCAAAGGATGGGGCCGCAGGCCCCCTGGGTTTGTTCCACAGACCCCTAATTGTCAACCAATGATCTAGTCCAACCCCTTGCAGTGTAGGAATATGCAGCTGCCCCATATGGGTATCGAACCTGCAACCAACAATCTAAGTAGTTGAGCTACCATTTCCCCCATGCTTCCATAGACAGCCCCACCACTGGTGGGTTCCTCTGTTGATGCAAAACCTTTATAAAAAATTAAAAAATAAGCACCCTACAATAAAGAGTTCCAGCACTGAACATATAAATTCAGTTTGATGAAGTGGTCAGTTAAATCAGGTGACCTGGAACAAAACTTTCCTAATGTTTCCCAGCGATAGTTGCTTACTCCCCTACTGGTGCCTCTCTGCTCACTGACACAAACTCTTTCCGACGTAGCAAAGTTACCTTAAACGTTGAAAGGTGCAAGATGGTATCTCAAGCAGTAGGTGGTGCTGTACCTCAAGATACAAAACTCTCCCCTGTTACCTGCAGCGTTTGTTTTGGTTCTTGTGTACTGTGGCATCTCATTCCCCCACCTGAGCACATTTGCAAGGACAACACTGTTAATGAGTCAGCAAGTTTTGGAATGGAGTGGGACAGAATGACTCTTTGTGGCATTTGAGCAGATTTTTAATGCAATGGAGTAAAGAACAAGGAGCATGAATCTAGCAGGACTCCTCTGAGCAATAAGGCAGCTTTCCACCAAAGGAAGCCATGGAACTAAACCAGATCAGCCATAGGGTCCAACTAGCTCCACTGCATGAAGACCAGAAGGCTCCTGGTTCAAGTCCCAGGTTCTGTCTGCAGGTGGGTGGAATGCAGTCCATGAATTCCTTGGCAGACAACACAATACAGGAAAGGTTACTTAGAAGTTTGAGGGTGCCATAGTCTGTTTCCCAAAGTGTAGCGATCGGCCGTACGGCCCCAAAGGCCTCACAACCTTTTTGGAAGAATGAAATGTCACCACTCTCAGGAGCCTCATCAGCTAACTTGACATCCCTCCCCTGTTCATCTTTCAGACATCCAGTCTGCACATTTTAGCATGTGGAATCAGGAGTCATTGTAAACAAGGGTGGCTCCTAACTTAACTCAAAAGCACAAGTGGAACAAGACCCAAAGGATAATGCTGATATGCCAGTCTCACTGTCACCACTTTTACTGTCTATTAGGTAATGTCTAGGGATGCTCCAGTGGTGAGGAAGGAATCTTATCGTACTGATGTCCCTTTGCTGCATCTTCATCATGAAAAAGCTCATTCAGAGGCCTCGACCTCCCTTCTTCCCCAAAGCAACCATTGGGAGGACAGGGAAGAATGAGGGAGGTGGTCAACCCACAACTTGAGCAGTGCAGTTTTTAACTCCCCCTTAATTCTGCTGAATCACCAGCCATAAAACAGTACACTTCAGCACTGTGGTGGTGGGGTGTTGTGGTTTCAAGCATGGTTCCACAGGGCTAGCCAGGTCCCTCGTTCCATCTCTACAGAAAAGAATCAACAGACACAAAGATGACACCATAAATTGCAATATTCAAAAAACTGCGGGGAGAGGGTGGCACAACACTTTGACCACCCAGGACACTCCGAAGAATGACCACCTTCAGATCAGTTGCAAAGAAACTGCAATATGGAACTGCTGAATTTCAACAGATCAAGAAATTTGGCGCTATCACTTGTCAATTGAATCGGCACAACTGTTTATGTCAATTGACTTGCCTACGTCAGGATGTCTGCGTTATCAACAAGTGTTTTGCGAATTGCCCTTGTTAGCTCTATAATTCCTACTCCCTCTGTATTTTCTGCAATTAATCTCTCTTTGACCTCACCGTTTACAATTCCCATGCCAAAAAAATAGCCACCATGCATATCTATACTTGTAACCCATGCATTTAAAGAAGCTTTACTCCATAGAAACTTACGCTGTAATAGGTTAGTTAGACTTTAAGGAGACACACGTCTACTTTGTCATATTTGTTGTGGTGGTTGTTGGGTGGGGGCAGGTGGGCCATCATATTCACCGCGATCAGAACTTTATAGTGCTTCTTGTGTTGATATGGGTTTGTTATTTTTGTAGAAGTCTGCTAGGCGGTATAAGCCTTTGGCTTGCCAGGTTTTTATCTGGAGGTTTTGTGCTACATGGTGGAATAGTGGGTGGTGTGCCAGGGGGTTAGTGGGGATGGGGTTGGGGACAGTCTACCTGCGTCTTCCTTCCATGCTTTAAGCATGGCCTGTGTGAACCTGTTTAGTGTTGTGGGGATTTTCCTTAGCTTGTTTGGGAGGAATGGGCATGCTGTGGTGGAGGTATTTTCGATTATGTCTCTCTGCAGGTGTACCCATCGTTTAGTCTTGCCTTCTAGAATGCATAGAGACACGGGTGGTGTTGTGGTCTAAACCGCTGAGTCTCTTGGGCTTGCCAATCAGAAGGTCAGCAGTTTGAATCCCCACGACAGGGTGAGCTCCTGTTGCTTGGTCCCTGCTCCTGACAACCTTGCAGTCCGAAAGTATGCCAAAAAAGTGCAAGCAGATAAATAGGTACCGCTCCGGCGGGAAGGTAAACGGCGTTCCCATGCACTGCTTTGGTTCGCCAGAAGCAGCTTAGTCATGCCGGCCACATGACCGGGAAAAACTGTCTGTGGACAAACGCCGGCTCCCTCGGCCTGTAAAGTGAGATGAGCGCTGCAACCCCAGAGTCGTCTGCAACTGGACTTAACTGTCAGGGGTCCTTTAACTTTTACCTTTTTCTAGGATGTATGGGATTATGTGGCACACTTGGTTGGCAATGTAGCATAGTTCTATGTTGGGGATTCCCCACCCTCCTACTGTGGAGGGTTGGTGTAGGTATTTGGGGTTTATTCCTGGGGTTTTTGTGTGAGAAGATTAACGAGTGTAGTTTTTTTCTGCCATTTATGGGGGGATCCAGACTGGGGTGGGTGGGTTGGAATAGGTAGGTTAATTGTGGGTGACCACTAATGGTGGGCTAAAATTGCCTCCCCATGTTCACACTGCTATCACACACACACACACACACACACACACACACACCCCAATATGCCAGACTTCCCAAACCCTGCCATAGGCAAAAGTTGTGAATCATTCTTCCCCAGAACACAGCTGAAAGAGGGAAGTGCAGCAGCAACAAGAAAGGACAGGACAATATAATTGCACCTGCTGCTTACACAGTGTGGCCGAGGGGGTAATAAAGAGCTGGAGATGGAAACCCACAATCTAGCACAGCAGTAGCTCCTCTTTAAAGCAGGCAGAGCCCTGCTAAGTTCTCTCCTCCGTGCTAGAATTCTGGGGCATGCCAGGAAGCAGTTAAAGAACAGCTGCATCGCCTGCCGAAAGGAACACCCTGAGCATCTTCAGGCTTAGCTGTCAAAGCCCATAAAGGATTAATGATGCTGTCTTGTTATCTACAGGAGACAATTGGCAGAGGGTCTGAGAGAGGCGCCACCACCTTTCTTGTGTAAGAGACGCCCTGCGTGGTGGCAGAAGTTAAAACAGTTTCAGCAACATTTGCATTTCTTAGCCAGATGCCAGAAGGTGAGAGAAACATCGTGCACATCAAGAAAGGCAGCCTGGTGTATCTCTGAACCACTTCAAATTGACTGGAGCAATGACAGTGGTTCGGAGCTGGCTGATGCAACAAAACTGCAAAGGTCAAGTGGGCCACGGCCAAATTTGAAACAGGGCCATGCGGCTTTGTGAAATTGCACCTACTTGCATTGGCACAGAGAATGCAGCTGGAGCTGCAAACTGGGCATGTGATGAAGCAACAACAGCCAGGATAAAATGGAGTTGGGAGAGCGCCACTCCACAATATCCCCTTGTGCCTGTTTGTGTGTGTTGGCCATCAAAGGCAGGTTTTTTCAATCTGTGCACAGAATTTTCACTTTTTGTGCTGTGGGGGTCTGGGGATGGCAACTAGATTATCTGGAGGAACCTAAAAGGTTTTGTGGCAATCTATCCCTTTGGTGATCACTGCAGATGGTGACAGCAGTCACGAAATTAAAAGACGCCTGCTCCTTGGGAGAAAGACGATGGCAAACCTAGACAGCATCTTAAAAAGCAGAGACAGCACCTTACCAACAAAGGTCCGTATAGTTAAACCCATGGTTTTCCCAGTAGTGATGTATGGAAGTGAGAGCTGAACCATCAAGAAAGCTGATCGCCGAAGAATTGATGCTTTTGAATTATGGTGCTGGAGGAGACTCTTGAGAGTCCCATGGACTGCAAGAAGATCAGCCCTAAGTGCTCACTGGAAGGACAGATCGTGAAGCTGAGGCTCCAATACTTTGGCCACCTCATGAGAAGAGAAGACTCCCTGGAAAAGACCCTGATGTTGGGAAAGATGGAGGGCCCAAGGAGAAGGGGACGACAGAGGACGAGATGGTTGGACGGTGTTCTCGAAGCTACAAACATGAGTCTGACCAAACTGCGGGAGGCAGTGGAAGACAGGAGGGCCTGGCGTGCTCTGGTCCATGGGGTCACAAAGAGTCGGAGACAACTAAACGACTAAACAACTAAACAACAACGACTAAACGACTAAACAACAACAACATCTCAATGTGGCGACTAAGGGGTCCATTGCAAAGAGGGCCTCTTAACACTCATTATGCCATGGGCTAGTTGCAAGTGTCCATGGTGGACATTAGTCAGCTGACTTGATACTTAAAGTCAGTTGGCTCCCTCAATCAGTATTGTGGGGCAGCCTAGCACGGGCTGCAAAATGGATGTCAAATATCATGAAATACATTGAAAATTAAAATAGCTTTACATTCCGTCAGGTTTTCTCTTCCATTTGGAATAAACAGAGTTTCAATGTGGGTAATGAAACACTTAGAGGCCAAGTGTCAGGGACTGGGCAGAGGAGGAATGGTGGAAATCGCCTCTCCATCCTGACCTTTCCAGGGAGGAGGAAGAGGAAGACAGTACAGATTTCCAACAGGGGTCTGAGGGAGGTCGCGGCACAGAGGCAGATGAGAGGGAAAGCTGGGAAATCGTGGGAGAGTCGGAACAACACCCAGCTGACAGGTTGTAATTAGAAAGCATCCCAGACCCTCCATCTCCCAGAACCTGGCGAGCCTTAAAAGTAGGAGAGCAAAGAGCTCAAAGACAGAGGGCACGTAGCAGCTGCACCCATAGAAGTGATGAATGAGGAAGTGGGAGAGACGGGGAGGGGTGGAGATTCACTCGGGACAACGCCATTATCCAAGAGGCTGGGTTCTATAGCCTCCCTCTGTAAAGATTGAAATAAAAAAGGACAGTAAGAAACTTTTCCTTGTCTTTATACTTTCCTGGGCAATCAGCCGGGAGCCCCTGACACGTGGTGGGAGCAACAGGCCATGTAGAGCAAAAAGAGTACAGCAGTTTTCTAATAGCAGGTCCAGACACCCAATGGGTCCCCAGAATATTGTCATACGTTGTAATACCATCAGTGGTGGAATAATGCAACAGACCTTTAAGGCCATGGGTGGTTCCAAGCACAAAAATCTGCCAGAGGGTTTCCTTGGTAATTAGAACAAAACGAATTTGGAATTAGCAATATAGGATAATCTGCTTTGGAAAGGAGAAAGGAATTATCAGAAGCTTAGCACACACGTTCACTTTCTGCTCTTTCTCTGTTCTCACATTCATGTGGCACAGAGCACTTAGAATGGAGCAAGCGTGCTTTAAAGCATCTCGCGAGAACATAGCTTGGGCCATTTCAATAAGGTTGCAACCCTAAACACACTTACCAGGGTAAAAGACCCCTTAAAGTCTGAACATAGCTGTCAACTTACAGATTTGAAAATAAGGGACCAGCAGCCTCAAAAATAAGGGATCAGCAGCCAAAATAAGGGATCAACAATTACTTTGATAAAATACATATTTTGTTGCGTGCAAATGGCTTTAGATACCTATTAGGTCCAGAAATTACCATATAGCATATATTCAACACACAAAAAACAGCAACAATTTGTTGTTGACAAAGGACAGCTGGACATAGAAAGGGCCCCATTACCTTCAATAGCTTATTTAAGGGACATCATCAATAAGGGACAGCAGCGGGACATGGCGCTGGGATAAGGGACTGTCCCGCCAAATAAGGGACAGTTGACAACTATGAGTCTGAAATATGCGGCACATGTTTCTGAACTGCAGCCTGAAGTACCGAGGGTATAAGAACAAAATTTACCAGTCTTCAGAGGAGGCCACTCTCTGAATTTCATCGTACAATGTGACTCCTCAGAAGGAGGCAATCCCAGGGCAGGGAGATTCAGGCTGATACAGAATGTACAGGTTCCTCAGAGAAACCTCAATCTCCCCCATTGCAGCAGAATCACCCTCCATCATGCATAGATTCAACAGGCTGTAGGGTTGCTGCTTATGCATTGTCTAAACTGAGAAAATGCATCAGCACCAAAGGGGGGGGGTCCAAAGAGGACACAGAACTGCACAACAGTCGTATATGCCAATTTATACATAGAGGTGCAGATTTGGAAATTATTACTGTGCTTTAACGGGAAATACATCTCAGCCTTGAGGAAAAGACTGGGATCAGGATTGAGCCTGCTCAGCTTGCTATCAGTTGCTCACTTCTGGGGGCTCCTGCGCCCCCTGCTCTCCCCTCTTAAGCATCGCCATTTTTCAGCTGGACTGTCCTCTGTTTGTGCTTCGAACAGAGGACACATAGCTACTGTTACAAGAATTTTAAGGTCTCAAATATAGAATAGATATTCATAAATGCACACATATCTGAATATATAAATCATGTGTCTTAAATAGTACAGGAGAGCAATCCTGAAGCCCTTTTGACCCTCCCAATGACCTCAAATATTCCTCTGAAGTAAGGGAGGCAAATGGGGAAAGCCTTCCCATTGCCTTTTCACTTACAAGTCCTGTCTTAAGGGCGTATTTGTGAAGGAATAGGGTGAGCCTGTGACCTGGATTCAGGAACTAAAGTATGAAGCATCACAAAAGAATGGCCAGGCTGCCCAGGTAATGCAATCAGTGACCATTATCAGGTATCCTGAAAGACAGGATTTCTGCTGTAGACTGCCTCCTTCTGTGATGTATGTATGATGATTTCAGGGTGGTCTTTGGCTATGGGGGTTGGGCAATGTCCAAAGTCTTTAAAGGTTCCTGCACACTTTTGTTCAAGGTCTCCACCCTCCTCGGAAGAAAGGAAGGGAACTCTGTTGCAACAGAAAAATAAATTCAGTCATACCTCGTGTTGCGTTCCACTCTTGTTACGGACTTTCAGCTTACGAACATGGCAAACCCAGAAGTGTTTACTTCCAGGTTCGCTGTCCACGCATGCGCAGAAGCAATCTGCACGCTTCTCACACACGCAGAAACGCTCGATTGCGCCGCGCACATGTGCGAATGGCACCCTGAAATGGATTAAGTCCGCAACTAGAGGTTCCACTGTATCGGCCTTGCTTTCCGCCGGATCCTGCCTCCATCCATTCTTCTCTGACCGATCAAAGACTTAGGAGACTCAGAGTCTCATGGGGAGTTGGGCAGCAAAAGCCAAACCCCAATTTTTACATCACTACCTTAAACTGGGCTGCGTGCCCCTCGAGGAGGGTTCACTCCTTCGGTCTGAAAAGAACCTTTAAATCGCTTAATGGATTTCCTTCATGCAGCAGTGTATTGGCAGCTCTCCTCAGTCATGCAGTCTGGGAATTACTGAAGAAGGTTTGATTGTTTATTATTATGGCCGAACAGCCAAAATATAACGAAGAAGGGATATCCACCTTCTCTGTTCTGGCTTTCTTAAGTGGCTTTGGAGCAAACATCATTAGCTGCCCAAGCAGTAGCAGAACAGATCTGCTTAATCTTGCTTGGATTTTCCACAGACAGATGAATACACTGTCATTTCTATCCTCAAAGATGCAAATCCAGCCTCTTGGGTGATATTTCTCACATCAAAAGAAGCAACCCTAGGGCAAGATCTAAGAGCGTTGGGAAAACAGTGTGCACCCAAAGACTCATGACAGAGACAGAGAACCTTTTCTAACCACATTCACTTCTGGGCTACTTTCTGAAGGCAACATGCCAAAGGTGGAGGAAGGCAGAGGCAACTAAAGTGGCCACAACAACGAATAGTTCTGGTGGAACTAATTTGTGTGTGTGGAGGAGGGCTGTAGTTCAGTCAAAGAACATCTGAAGGAGCGCCTCCACCCCCATCATTCAGCTCAGACACTGGGGTCCAGCTCAGAGGGCCTTCGGGCAGTTCCCTCCCTGAGAGAAGTGAGGTTACAGGGAACCAGTCAGAGGGCCTTCTCAGTGGTGGCGCCCTCCCTGTGGAAAGCCCTCCCATCAGATGTCAAGGAAATAAGCAACTATCTGACTTTTAGAAGACATCTGAAGGCAGCCCTGTTTAGGGAAGCTTTTAATGTTTGATCTTTTATTGTGTTTTTAGTATCCTGTTGGAAGCTGCCCAGAGTGGCTGGGGAAGCCCGGCCAGATGTAATAAATTATTCTTATCTGTGATGCATGCATCCCAGATTCAACCCCCTGGAATCTCCACGTAGGGCTGGCAGAGGCTCACGACTGAAACCTTGGAGAGCTGCTGCCAGTCTATGTAGATCAGGCATGTCCAAAATCCGTTTCAAGGGCCTAATCCGGCCCACCGGTCGGTTTAATCTGGCCCCTGTGGCAGTTTATTTCCTGGGGTAAAATCCTAAAAAAAAAAAAAACCTTAACAAATTCAATCCTAAAAAAAAGTTCAACAACTTCAGTCCTAAAAAAAAAGTTCAACAACTTTGGTTGGCCCTTTGGTTGGCCCCCACAGCCCTTCACTTCATCAAATCTGGCCCTCTTTGAAAAAAGTTTGGACACTACTGGTGTAGATAATATGGAGCGGTGTTATGTACTGAGTTGAATAGGATCCAAAATGCAGCAGTTTGATTGATCCTAGAACAATAGGCTTCAGAATGCAGCAGACTGATTGGTCCTAGAACAATAGGACCCAGAATGCAGCAGTCTGATTGGTCCGCAGGAGCCACCCTGTCCAGCTCCAGGTGGAAGTGAATCCGCAACCTGATTGGCCTACAGGAGAATCCCGGAATTAGCCAATCAAGTGGGGCCCATTGTGTAAATAATGTATATAAAGCAGACATTCTGGGGGGACTTCCGTTCCTCCTCACCACTATGAGCTGAATAAAGAGCATGAAATCCACTCTCGACTCCGAGTATATTTCAAGTGAGGTGGACCAAAGGCCGGACTCGGTATAAGCTGGCTTCAGATGTTGCTATGGATTTTGCCTTTGCACAGTAGGCTAGTTGCTACACAGACTCACACACCCTTTATTATCCTCCACCCAGGCAAGGAAGAAGCAGAGGAAGACGGCCTCGGTCCAGTATACCTGAAGGAGCATCTCCACCCCCATCATTCTGCCCGGACGCTGAGGTCCAGCGCCGAGGGCCTTCTGGCGGTTCCCTCATTGCGAGAAGCAAAGCTACAGGGAACCAGGCAGAGGGCCTTCTCGGTAGTGGCGCCTGCCTTGTGGAACGCCCTCCCATCAGATGTCAAAGTGATAAACAACTACCTAACATTCAGAAGACATCTTAAGGCAGCCCTCTTTAGGGAAGCTTTTAATGTTTAACAGACCACTGTATTTTAATACTTTGTTGGAAGCAGCCCGAATGGCTGGGGAAACCCAGCCAGATGGGCGGGGTATAAATAAATCATTATTATTATTATTATTATTATTATTATTATTATTCCAGGAGACATTTCAGCCAGGCAAAAACTCCCACGAAGGGTGTGAAGAAGGCCTAGTGAGGGGTGATGCCTAGAGAGAGGTGGGTGGCGGCTGAGGAGAAGTCCTGAGGGCCAGAGAGAGAGGATTGGGTCTGAAAATCCCCATCCATGGCTTAGGAGCTTCCCACAATATCTGCTTATTTACAAATGCAGGTGCTAGAGAAAAATTTAAAAGAGGTAAAGGATCCCTGGACAGTTAAGTCCAGTCAAAGGCAACTATGGGGTTGCAGCGCTCATCTTGCTTTCAGGCTGAGGGAGCCAGCGTTTGTCCACAGACAGCTTTCTGGGTCATGTGGCCAGAATGACTAAACTGCTTCTGGCACGACAGAACACTGCGACAAGTGCCAGAGTGCACAGAAACGCTGTTTACCTTCCTGCTGCAGTGGTACCTATTTATCTACTTGCACTGGCGTGTTTTCAAACTGCTAGGTTGGCAGGAGCTGGGGCAGAGCAACGGGAGCTCACTCCGCCATGGGGATTTGAACCACTGGCCTTCCGATTGGCAAGCTCAAGAGGCTTGGTGGTTTAGACAACAGCGCCGCCAGTGTCCCAGTTGCTATAGAGAGGCAGCTAGGCAGACAACGCTGGACATAAAATCACCCTCAGTTCTCCCCAGAGCAAAAGCAAGACTGCCTTCTCCGGCTTCCTGCACCGCTCCAGAAACTCAACCTTTGTCTGCTTTGCTGACTAATCCAAATAGTTGGTCTCCAACCCTACCCAAGCAGCTGAAGGGTGTGCAGCAGCTGGTAGCCACCAGTCACAAGTGTTCATCAGAGCAAACATCTTTCTAGCCACTGAGGCTTATTAAATAAAATATCCAGCTATTAACCGTACAAAGAGGCCAGAGCAAAAGGCCATTCCCTTGGTTTGCCTGGCCACAAACTACGTACTGTATTTTTCGCTCCATAAGATGCACCTTTTCTCTCCTAAAAAGTAAAGGGAAATGTGTGTGCATCTTATGGAGCGAATGCAGGAGGGAGGCAGGCAGGAAAAGCCCCCGTGTGGCTGTTGCGGGCTTTTCCCCAGGAGGGAGAAGGGACTGACGCGGCTGGTCAGTCCCTTCTCCCTCCTTGTAGAAAAGCCCGCAGGAGTCGCACGCTCCTTAAAGGGTGCGCGGCTCCTGTGGGCTTTTGCGGGAGGTGGGGGTATTGCCATAGCTGCCCGCAGCCTCTCCCGGCTGGAGAGGTTGCGCTGCTAAAGAGGAAGCCAAGACAGCGAGTGGGTCTTGGCTTCTTTGCTCTTTGGGGCTGAGGGGGGGGGGGACCCGGACTTCCACCAGCAGCCCCAGAAGCTCTGGGAGAAGCGGACAGGATGTGTGCCGATTTTTTTTTTTTTCTTGATTTCCCCCTCTAAAAAGTAGGTGCGCCTTATGGAGCGAAAAATACGGTATATACAGGTTGCGTCAATCTCTACCTCTAGCCACCTAGGAGTGGTGGCCTACTATGTTATGGAATCGCTGGTCAGGACTTTATTGGCACCTCCAGACAAACTATTTATTCAGCAGTCACGCTGAATGGCTTGCACAAAGCTTACGCAAAGGTTAAACTATATCCAGTCTTTATTAGGTATTCCTTCTGATTTGTTTTCAAGGTGGTTATATGACAATGAAAAATTCATCCTCATTTGCTTATGGGGTGTTCATATATCTCCCCATTAGTCATTTGTGCAGCCCATGATTTCCAGTGCTTTCCCCATCACTTTCCAAACCTCAAAAAGTCCCATTCTTTTTAAAAGCAGATTTGTTGTGCTTGGGCGACAGAGCCCTTTAATCCACTTTCACTGCACAAACCACAAGTTCCGAACTGTGCCTGAATTTCTCCTGCAAAATGGTGACAACTTGGAGGCACCCTGTGTCAGGAAAGAAGGGATCGGCGTTAAAACTGTGAAGGAGGGAAAAAAAGAAAGGAAGAAATAGAAGATTGCTGGAACGGATTGATTAAGAAGATAGCAAAGCAGAGAGAATATGTCATCAGTCAAATTACCCAGCCTTGCTAACCAAAATGGTACCAGATCCATCACTTCTAATGGAGCAAATGGAGCGAACAGTGCAGCTTTCGTTTACTGCAGTTCAAAAGAAAAATGCCACAATTTGGAAAATCAGGTTTCTGGAACTTCAAGCAGAATAAACAGACACATTTGCTGAACGGCTTCTCTTTCGATCTAATAATTCAGTTAAACAGCTTACTCAAAACTGTCTTGTTTATGCTAGATTAGGCATTCTAATTCCAAAACAGTTAAATGCATTGTAGGGAGAGAATTGGTACTGGACTGCCCCCTCCTTTGCCTAGTGTTGCTGGATTGCAACCCAATAATTTACTCTCCCACCAAAGCAGCAGCTTCTGCTCTTTTTTCTCTAGATGAGGGGTCAGCAAACTTTTTTAGCAGGGGGCTGGTCCAGTGTCCCTCAGACACTGTCAATTTCCTGAAGTGGTTGACAGTCACCCTTGAGGTCGCTGGGATCATACAAGGGATGGGAAAAGACCTGGGAGGTCAGAATAGGGTTGAAAAGGACCTGGGGATGGAAAATAAGTTTATGAGATATAGTGACGAAAATTTAGTTAGTTGTTTTTATACAATTATTTTTGCAGTGTCAAAAAAAAAAAAAATCCCTTACATCTGATTGTAATGCCTGGAGACAGACAGAAAGACAGGTCAGGCATTCACAACAGTGACCAGAGGAGGAATGACCGCTGGAAGGAGTGCAGAGAGAAGAAAATTCATGGTGCACCTGTAGCAGACAAACCGGACACGTTTATTTGCCCCAGCTGCATTAAAACATGTCTCTTCCATATCTGTCTCTACAGCCATAACAGGCTCTGCAACCTTCCACCTGTTTGATGTCACCCTGAAAGGCACACTCCTCCATTGTCTCCAATCAAATACCGTACCGTACTTTTCCGTGTATAAGACTATGTTTTCCTCCTTTAAAGCCATGCTAAAAAGTGGGGGTCGTCTTATACATGAGTAGTGCATAGGGTGGATGTTTGATTGGTTGCTGCTGCGGCTGTCAGTAGCTATTGTGCGTGTCATTGGTTGCTGCGTCAATGGGTGGTGTTGATTGGCTGACGCTGCAGCAGTTGGGCAGGCGATTGGCAGCTTCTGCTGGCGAGCAGACTGTCGGTAGGCATTATTTGCATAACCCCCCCCCAAAAAAAGCTCAAGAACTCTGGGCAATCTTCCCCCCCAAAAAAGCTCAACAGCTTTTTGCCATTTCCCATTTTCTGAAATTTCAGTCCCCCCAAATAGTGGGCGTCTTATACATGGGGGCATCTTATAGATGGGAAAGTATGGTAATTCCAAACCCCCTCTTATATTGATGCTTCTTGACTTTTTCAGGACATTGTAAATGATTTGGGTTGAAGTCGATGCTGCTTAGTAAGCTCATTGATGGGGTCATTGAACTCAGGGTTTGGGAACCCCTGATTTAGACTGATGGTCGCTCTCCAATACCTCAAAGCAGAAATCTTCCCCTGATTTGTTTAAGGTGCATTAATTGGGGGTGTCACAAACTTCTGCGTGTAAAGCCCTAGGTCTCAACTCCATCCCTGTACTTTACTAGACTACACTTTGCCTCTGCCTTTGCCAACTTTGTACCCTCCAGATGTTTTGGACCACAACGCCCATCAGCGCCAGCCAGCCACATGAGGATGTGTTTGAGGCTGGCAATGTCACTCTCAAACCCTGTCACTGCTCTTAAAACGTTACATTTGCCGTCACCCTCCGAATGCCTGGACCTGTCTCCTGCCACTCCAGAATTTCTGCTTGTCTCTCAGCTGTCTAAATCACTTCACTTCTCCACTATATCTTGGGCCAGGTAATTATCAAGGCAGCTAATCTATTTTTCTGCTGCCCTCACATTCTATTTGAGCATACAGCACATTAGTCACTGGTCGCAGGCAGGTGAGAGGAAAGGGAAGAACTCATTTAATGAGGCAGAGCAAGAGGGGAAAGAGCGCAAAAGGGTGAGACGGATAAGAATGAATTAAGTCCAACAAGCCCCTACAAAAGAAGTGGGCTACTCAGGGCCTCTTAGGCGGCTGAATGACTAAGAACAGTTCTGCTAGACTTCTTATCTTAATTTTCCGAGTTGTAAATTGCCCTGTCGTGCCTGGGCTTCCTAGGAGGCTCCAACAGCAGGGAAGCTGCTCAGAGCACAATGCACACAGCTACTTGGAAATGCAAAGCTGTTATTTGCATTGCACAACCACCCCAGAAGCGGAGAGCCTGTGGCAGGCAGCCGCTGTGCCCGGAGGTAAGAGTTCAGATTGGACTGTACCTGGCAAGTGAAGTCAGCCAGAAAAGCAAAACAAAGACAAAGCAGATGGAAACAGGGACATCCTACCCAACAAGTGTCCCTATTTCCCATGGACAGTCCTGGAATTACGAAAGCCAGCCCAGCTTCTGATTGATCCAAGAATGTCCCTGTTTTCCCCACCAATGCCACTGCCACCAAGCTCAGGGAGGAGAAGAGACAGCTGGCACTTGTCCTCAGGGTCTGCAGCAGCAACAGTGGTGGCTGCAAGGAAGCTGCCCCGTTGCCTCTGCATGGCCGCTGCTGCCGGCCTCCTCCCTTGGGCAGTTTGTAGCAGCTGCTAGAGAGTGGGTCAGGATGGGAAGAGGCCACCACCACCGAGGCCCAGCCCCCATGATGTGCCAACATGGGTGTCAGGATTTACGATGGCCCTCTCACACCAAAGACGCGGCAAGCTGGCGGGTTTCTTATGCTTAGGGTGGTGCTGTGGTCTAAACCACAGAGCCTAGGGCTTGTGGATCGGAAGGTCGGCGGTTCAAATCCCCGCGACGGAGTGAGCTCCCGTTGCTCGGTCCCAGCTCCTGCCAACCTAGCAGTTCAAAAGCACGTCAAAGTGCAAGTAGATAAATAGGTACTGCTCTGGCGGGAAGGTAAACGGCGTTTCCGTGCGCTGCTCTGGTTTCGCCAAAAGCAGCTTAGTCATGCTGGTTACATGACCCAGAAAAATTGTCGGCTCCCTCAGCCAGTAAAGTGAGATGAGGGCCGTAACCCCAGAGTCATTTGCCACTGGACTTAACTGTCTGGAGCCCTTTACCTACAAGTGACTAGTGGGGTGCCACAGGGGTCTGTCTTGGGCCCGATCTTATTCAACATCTTTATCAACGACTTGGATGATGGACTCAAGGGCATCCTGATCAAATTTGCAGATGACACGAAACTGGGAGGGGTGGCTAACACCCCAGAGGACAGGATCACACTTCAAACCGACCTTGACAGATTGGAGAACTGGGCCAAAACAAACAAGATGAATTTTAACAGGGAGAAATGTAAAGTATTGCACTTGGGCAAAAAAAATGAGAGGCACAAATACAAGATGGGTGACACCTGGCTTGAGAGCAGTACATGTGAAAAGAATCTAGGAGTCTTGGTTGACCACAAACTTGACATGAGCCAACAGTGTGACGCGGCAGCTAAAAAAGCCAACGCAATTCTGGGCTGCATCAATAGGAGTATAGCATCTAGATCAAGGGAAGTAATAGTGCCACTGTATTCTGCTCTGGTCAGACCTCACCTGGAGTACTGTGTCCAGTTCTGGGCACCACAGTTCAAGAAGGACACTGACAAACTGGAACGTGTCCAGAGGAGGGCAACCAAAATGGTCAAAGACCTGGAAGCGATGCCTTATGAGAAAGGGCTAAGGGAGCTGGGCATGTTTAGCCTGGAGAAGAGGAGGTTAAGGGGTGATATGATAGCCATGTTCAAATATATAGAAGGATGTCATATAGAGGAGGGAGAAAGGTTGTTTTCTGCTGCTCCAGAGAAGCGGACACGGAGCAATGGTTCCAAACTACAAGAAAGAAGATTCCACCTAAACATTAGGAAGAACTTCCTGACAGTGAGAGCTGTTTGACAGTGGAATTTGCTGCCAAGGAGTGTGGTGGAGTCTCCTTCTTTGGAGGTCTTTAAGCAGAGGCTTGACAACCATATGTCAGGAGTGCTCTGATGGTGTTTCCTGCTTGGCAGGGGGTTGGACTCGATGGCCCTTGTGGTCTCTTCCAACTCTATGATTCTATGATTCTATGACCTTTACCTTTTTACACAGTAGTTTTAGTCCGAGCTCACAGCTCAATCACCTTCTGATGAGGACGTTGGACTTACTAAAGGCGGGTTCTTCTCCTCCTCCTGTTGAACTGATGCCAAGCCTGGACTCTACTCCTCCACCATGTCCATAGGGACAGTCTGCCCATCTCCCTCCTGAGCCACGTCTAAAGGCTGCCATTCCTCTGAAGCAGCCTCTGTCTGCCCTACGCTGCCTTTGGAATTTACAACTGGCATTACAGTATGCGAGGGGCTTGCATCACTCTCAGTATGGGAAGGAATCAAGCCTCTGCTTTCCCCAGCCTGCCCACTTCCCCTCCGGAGTCTTCGCTGTCACTCTGGGAAAGGACGTCCCTGACAATGGGCGTAGCGAGGATTTCTGTTAGGGGGCATCGCTCCCGAGGCACCTCCAACCCCCACCGCTGCAACTGCCCTTCCTGAAGTCAGTCTCCAGCAGCTCCATGGTGGAAATCCGAACTGTGGCTCCTTTTCCCGCTTCCCCACCCCGGAAGAAAAGATTGCTGCACGCACACGATGGACAGAGAGGGGCTTGTGTCGAGCATCCACCCGCCTCACTTTTGACCCCTGTGCTGATCCCGGGGAAAAGGTTACCGTTGGCGTAGTCAAAGTCCGGTCCTGGGTCACTAGCCTGGAAACAGTCCACAAGGAGCGGGGCGAGGTCCGAAACAGGAAGCCGGGCGGGGACAGGAGCAGTGGAGAGTCAGGTCTGGGTCCGGGCAGGAACAGGAACTCAACAACGATGTTGCTCCCACAACCTGGGACCGGGCTGACTGGCCTTTATCTTCTCTGAGGCCAGGGGCGGCCCGGCCCCCAGAAGACCTGCCTCTCCTGGCCTTAAGACGAGCACTCCTCCTGGGAGAAACCAGTTCCCTTCGCCTCTCTGCCCTGAGCCTCTGCAGTTCAGGAGAGGCTGAAGGGTTACTGGGCCCAGGGGGAGACTCACCTGCAGGCACTGAGTCCTCAACCACCTCTGGAGCCAGAGTGGAATCACCTGGTGCCTGTTCCTGAGGATCCGGCACAGGTGCAGGCGCTTCAGAATCAAGGCCCTGCCCCAGTTCAGCCGGCCCTGGAGGCGGGGACTCCTGTGCAGGCTGGGATTCCTCTGGTTCAGCCTCTGAATCGGAATCCCAGGCCATCACAACCCCCAAGCCTGGCTGAGTCGCAAAAACCTTTGCCCCCACACGCACTATGCCAGCTACCTGGATTCCCGGACCGTTTGCGGGCCGGATCTAGAAGGCAATTGGACCTGATCCGGCCCGTGAGCCTTAGTGTGCCAACCCATGGTCTTAACCCATGAGGAGGACGTCAGAGTCATGACAGAGCACAACATTGTAGAGGAAGATCATTAGTGGTAGATTAGCAATCTTTCAGCTATTCCTTAACACCTTTCTTTGAGGTATACTTTCCAGGCTTCCAAACATCCCAGATTCCCTAAAAGACTTCTGCCAGTAGCATATAATATATGGCAATACCTGATGGTTGGCATGCAATAACATTTGCCCATATTTGAAGCTGACATTCTGTAGCATTTACTGTTTGACAACATTTGATAGATACCACGCAGCGATAATTCAGTTCACATTTATTTGTCTTGGACACAAACCACAACACAGTGGTAATTAACATTTGACAGTTGGCAGCTTATGAGATGTCATATTTGAAACCTGCCAGTGTAAAAAACAGTCAAGAGAAACAGCAAGTCTAACACATTCAAAATTTAAATTCCGAGGTATCAAGTTGCAAATTTGCCTTGACATTTCTCAGTCAAAAAATGCTGCACAAACAAAATTAGGAAATTGTCCAGCCCTTGAATATTTACAAATTTTTGTTTCAGCTATGAACAGGGGCCAGCAAACTTTTTCAGCAAGGGGCCGGTCCGCTGTCCCTCAGACCTTGTGGGGGGCCAGATTATATTTTGGAAAAGAAATTGAATGAATTCCTATGCCCCACAAATAACCCAGAGATGCATTTTAAATAAAAGGACACATTCTACTCATGTAAAAACACGCTGATTCCCGGACCATCCGCAGGCCGCATTTAAAAGGCGATTGGGCCGGATCCAGCCCCCAGGCCTCTGTTTGCCTACCCATGAGCTATGAACTGACTAAGGCTACAAGTAGGCTCAAATACCAGCAAGGGCCCTTTGGAATTCAATGGGATTAGCTTCTGAGTAAGCATGCACAGCATTGTACTATGAAACCATTACAGTATAATAGAATCTTACAGCTCACACTGGAGAATCTTTGAATTCACACTGTTTATGCTCTATGAATTTTTAGCTGCAACTCAAAAACCATACAGGACAACTTAGGGCATGCACATTAGTGGCACTAAACACTAAGTTTCTCCCCCCCTCCCTTCCTCCACGCTGTGTTTCAAGCCATGGTTTACATTGCTGTACACATCATTACCTGACCTGTTTTCCTGCACTTGAAATAACGCCAAACAGCGGCGTAGCGTGGGTTGTCAGCACCCGGGGCAAGGTAAGTAATTTGCGCCCCCTAACCCGGGGCAAGGCAAGTAATTTGCGCCCCTAACCCCTAACCTGCCGTCGCTGCCAGCTTCTTCTTGCTGCTGCCTGGGCTGGGGTATTTACGGTAAGGTAGCCACGGCAGCGGGGGCGGGTCCGTGTCAGGTGATCTGAGGCGAGTTGCCGCTGGCGCTGCCACCCAAACAATGCCGCTTGCCCGGAGGAGGAGGGCAGAGAGGCGAGGAAAATGCAACATGGCCCAGCAGCTGCAGCAGCAGTGGCAGCGGCGGGGCTGTGAAGAGGGGCTGCCTGGCGCGCCCTCCACGGCCCTGATGCGTGGGGAACCGTGGCTAGCGTTGATAGCCGCTGCCTGCCGGACGCCTTCAGCTTGGACGCGCGCACAGCTCGTCGGTTCCGCGAGACATGGGGCTCTGCTACAGCCTGCGCCCGAGGCTCTTCGGCGACTCCGGAGGCGGCGAGCGTGCCCCCCCCCCAGATGTTGCGCCTGGTGCAGCCGGCCCCCCCTGCACCCCCCACGCTATGCCACTGACGCCAAATGCCTATTCCATGCGTACTCAACTTCGAACACCAGTAGTGAGAGTGCACTGGAAAAGGAGTAAATGCACAGCCTTACAAGAATAGGCAGTTATGGGGGAAATGGTAGCACATGCATTTTGTTTTTTGACGATATACAGTGCAACCCAACGCATGCTTATGCAGAAACACCCTACAGGTAAGTGTTGTTAGGTCTGTAGCTTGTAAAACGACGAAATTAAGAGCAAGCTGTCATGAATAACACAATTTAAAAGCAAAGAGCATATTTGTTCTTTTGCTTAAATATAATATATGCTAGAAAAATACAGATTGTCCCACAATATGCTGCCCTACTTATGAATTCAAAAGAACAAACCAGCTGCACTCTATGAAACACTGCCTTATTGTTCATGGCACTTGCATTTAGATGATCTAAAGTCGGGCTAAATCCAGGCCGTACTCAGAGACCTGGAGGATGGGGCTGGAAACTGAAGCTCTTGTCTTTTGTGTGAAGCTTTTGTGTGAAGCAATGTACAAAATCTCCCCTAACATACAGTAAGGACAAAACACAAAACGCTATTAGTCAAGGGAAGATCTCAGAAGACGGGAGTCTGGCCTTGGTAACATGAGAGCCATTGGTACACATGCTTGCTGTTTTCTTGCATTTGGGCACCTGCCAAACCTCAGAAAGAATCCACACACAAAAATTAAGCTCCTTCTTCTAGTTCTGAAGACCCCACAGTGGGAGATTGCAGTCAAATACAACTAACAAGCATAGGGCTAGTTAGTACATGAAGGGGTTAAGAAAGTAGAGCTGTGTTCCTAGACTCCCAGTAAGGGAGGAAGTGAAGTCTTATCTTCCTGTTCCCTCTCTCTCCCTGCCATGTAACTGACCAATGAAAATGTCCCTAAGTAAGCTCCAAGCTTATTTACCACGTTTGATGCTATCTCTCTGCCTCTTCTATCCAAAGAGTAATCTGCCTGTGTTCTCCTTGCTGCAACTTGGATAAATGCATGAATCAGACCTTTGAAATGTTTTGTAAGTAAAACATTTTAAACTTACTTAACAGTGAGTGGTCTGTTCAGTGCTAACAGGAGTAGAAAGCAAAGCCCAATTTGCAAGTGGACTAAAGGGGATATGTAAAAGGTTTAATAGTTTACATTCCTAATGCTTCACTGTGCTGTTTAACTTTGTGAGTTTAAACTTTGCTACTGGGGGGCTCTCTTCTACTGGAGAGTCAGTTTAGCATACAGCCGGGGTGGGTCATGGGAATTCATACTTTCCTCCCACATCCACTACCTAGCATGACTAAAGCAAAGCCAAGGAAAGGAAAGAAGGTGTTTTAATTTATTATATTATATTAAAATTGAAACCACTGAAATCTTCACATTTTAAATTTTAAATTTTGGATTTTTGTATTTTTGTTATTTTTTGTTTAATTGTTGTTTTTGTGGGGTTTTTTGTTGTTGTTTTTTTGAAAATGCTAAGAAATATTCATTAAAAAAAAAGAAATCTTTACATTGTCCATCTACAACCCGCTTTGCACAAGAAATCTTTGTGGGAAAACATTGTTTTTTTATATGAAGAAGAAAATGAGTGAGGGGTCTTAGTGCTGGTTGGTTGTCTCTAAATATAATGCCAGGATTCTTTCCAAGTAATGGCAGGTTCAGTTTTAAAAGCAGGACTATCTTTCAGACAGAGCATAAGATTCTTTGAAATTTTCCACTGTGTAAAGAGAAGTGTTTTGTTGAAACTGTGGGTAAAGTGAAACAAGGGTGAAAGAAGGGTGAAGTAAAAAGGTAAGGTGCATGTGTGTGTGTGTGTGTGTGTGTGTGTGTGTGTGTGTGTGTGCTTTTTTCTGGAGGGGGGATGCAGGGGGATGCATAGCCCTAAACATTTTGTGAACCTAAGTTTGGCCTTATTGAGGCAGTATTTCAATATGGACCATAAATTTCAAGCTGGACCATAAAGAAGGCTGAGTGCCGAAGAATGGATGCTTTGGAATTATGGTGCTGGAGGAGACTCTTGAGAGTCCCATGGACTGCAAGAAGATCAAACCTCTCCATTCTGAAGGAAATCATCCCTGAGTGCTCACTGGAAGGACAGATCCTGAAGCTGAGGCTCCAATACTCTGGCCACCTCATGAGAAAAGAAGACTCCCTGGAAAAGACCCTGATGTTGGGAAAGATGGAGGGCACAAGGAGAAGGGGATGACAGAGGACGAGATGGTTGGACAGTGTTCTCGAAGCTACAAACATGAGTTTGACCAAAGTGCGGGAGGCAGTGGAAGACAGGAGTGCCTGGCGTGCTCTGGTCCATGGGGTCACGAAGAGTCGGACACGACTAAACGACTAAACAACAACAACAACAATTTCAATATGAGTAGGAAAATGAGAGTACCCCTAACCATTTTTAAGGGGGGGGGAGCACTTATATATAATAAAAGCAAGTCCTGCTAAGCTCTTTAAAAAGCATTTGTGGGGGAAAAATCCTTCGAGGTTTGTCTCTTACTATTGCTTTTTTATTGGGAATAATAATGTTAGGAGTTCGGGATGCCAGACTCCCCCTCCCTGCAAAGTCATGGGTCCATTGGGGATTAGAATTTAATCAATGCTTGGAGTCTTAACCTGAGTGCCAGACATAGGATCTAGTGAGTGTTGACAAATAAAACAGGCCAGCTTCCTGAGTTCAAGAAATCACCCAGGAAGAGAGCCATTAAGGAGAACAAAAGGAAGGTAATAGGCCATTAGCAAAGAAAAGCAGCACTGGATGGCAGAGGAGTAAAGCCCTGCCCTGAGCTCTGAGTTTGCTATCAGAAAAAACGCAGAGCAGAGACTTTAGGATAGCCATTGGGGATGTTGTGCACTGGAGGAAAATAGCTGCAGGCTGCAAGTCTGGAGGCAGAGGGGAGAGCTTGTTTGTTTTCTGTTTGAATCTAATGCTACTGTGGCTATGGTAGAAGACTTTTGGGGTGTTACTCCTGTGAGCCCCTCCATCAGAGGCTCAAGTTATATATACAGTACAGTGGTACCTCGGGTTACAGATGCTTCAGGTTACAGCAGTAGCGTAGCGTGGGTTGTCAGCACCCGGGGCAAGGCAAGTAATTTGCGCCCCCTAACCCGTGGATTTGCGCCCCCTAACCCGTGGATTTGCACCCCCTAACCCTAACCCCCAGGTGTTGCGCCCGGTGCGGCCGGCCCCCCTCCTGCACCCCCACGCTACGCCACTGGGTTACAGACTCCGCTAACCCAGAAAAAGTACCTCAGATTAAGAACTTTGCTTCAGGATGAGAACAGAAATCATGCAGCAGCGGCACGGCGACAGCGGAAGGCCCCATTAGCTAAAGTGGTACCTCAGGTTAAGAACAGTTTCAGGTTAAGAACGGACCTCCAGAATGAATTAAGTTCTTAACTCGAGGTACCACTGTATGTGTAAGTGAACCATCTAGAAAGGTAAAGGGACCCCTGACCATTAGGTCCAGTCGTGGCCGACTCTGGGGTTGTGGCGCTCATCTCGCTTTATTGGAGGAGGGAGCCGGCGTTTGTCCACAGACAGCTTCCAGGTCATGTGGCCAGCATGACTAAGCTGCTTCTGGCAAACCAGAGCAGCGCACGGAAACACCATTTACCTTCCCACTGGAGCGGTACCTATTTATCTACTTGCACTTTGACATGCTTTTGAACTACTAGGTTGGCAGGAGCTGGGACCGAGCAATGGGAGCTCACCTCGTTGTGGGGATTCGAACTGCCGACCTTCTGATCAGCAAGTCCTAGGCTCTGTGGTTTAACCCACAGTACCACCCGTGTCCCTCTAGAACCATCTATACTGAATCATCAATCCAAAAGAAAACACTCCTGGAATCTCGCACTGCTGGGAGACTGGGGTGGCACATAAAAATATTATTCTCTCGCTCTGCACCCAACCCCCCACAGTGCAATCATTCGGGTCTTCTTACATATTCATTTAAAACATTTTTTAACATATTGTTTTCCAACCAAAAACTTTTTCCAGTGCTTTTTCCAAGCCTACAAATGCCAGGGACAGAGTCCCTCCCTGCAGGTTACTACTGAAAAGGCAGGACAGAAAGGAAAAGGAGAGACCTGGAGGAAGAAAAAAGCAAGCTGAATATAGTTTTACCACCTTCTGTTGGCTTTTTTGTTTTTTTCTGTTACTACTGTTTTTGTTTTTAATTAACTTATTGTTCGGTTTTGACTGTATAACACTTTAGAAGTTGGAAGCTGAGTAAGAATATTAATATATTAACTTCTTATTGCTTTGTCAATAAGGCGAATTTGTTTTCTATCTTATTAGCTGTCTGCTTGGATATCTTAGGCTGAATTTTATTTTTTATTTTGCCTTCAATGTGCGACATGGGAAGTCATTTAATACAGAGATAACATCAGAGGCCATAAAATTTGTAATAAGACTCAAGGAACAAAAGAATGTATTTAAATCGAGAAGATCATTAAAAGTAACTTCTCACCCATTTCTAAGAGACTTCCATGATACCAGTACACACTTTTTACATTAACAATTTTACGGGTAATTTGTATTTTGGAAATTAATAACCTTTTGAAGGGATTTCAGAATTAGAACAGAAAGGAATCTATCATTTAATATTGTTACAAGGTTAAATGTAACAATAATTTGCTGTGCTTGGCTGTATGTGTTTCACAACCGCAAAGTACTTCCTGCTCAATGGCAAAAACTTTTTTATAAAATCCATGGGTTGTCTTCAACTAAGTCCTACACATAGTAGACCCCCTGAAATTAATGGACTTATCAGAGCAAGTGAGAAAGAGCCATTCGTTTCCAGAAACTGTGAGAAGATTCTTGAAGATTCTCGAAGCATCAAGGTGCAAGACTGTTTAGTCTACAGCAGTTATGAATAGCTGTGGAGCACTTATGCAGGGACATGCGCGATTCCTACAAGGGAGAAACTGCTGAGTTGTGTGCATGAAGGATTGAAGTGTGTGTTACTATCTGTGTGGTAGTAAACTTGTAAATAGTCTTCTAATGACAAGAATAGCTATTGCCTTTCAAGTAAACAATGCTTCACTGAGCTTTACCGCTGCCATGAGTGTTTCATTGGCATTGGCCATGCTCAACTTGATCCTTCAACGTGAAGCTGTGTGATTATTCTGTAAGCTAGGAAGTGTTGCTGTTGTCGTTGTTTAGTCGTTTAGTCGTGTCTGACTCTTCGTGACCCCGTGGACCAGAGCACACCAGGCCCTCCTGTCTTCCACTGCACCCCGCAGTTTGGTCTGACTCATGCTGGTAGCTTCGAGAACACTATCCATCCATCTCGTCCTCTGTCGTCCCCTTCTCCTTGTGCCCTCCATCTTCCCCAACATCAGGGTCTTTTCCAGGGAGTCTTCTCTTCTCATGAGGTGGCCAAAGTATTGGAGCCTCAGCTTCAGGATCTGTCCTTCCAGGGAGCACTCAGGGCTGATTTCCCTCCGAATGAAGAGGTTTGATCTTCTTGCAGTCCATGGGACTCTCAAGAGTCTCCTCCAGCACCATAATTCAAAAGCATCAATTCTTCGGTGATCAGCCTTCTTTATGGTCCAGCTCTCACTTCCATACATCACTGCTGGGAAAACCATGGCTTTAACTACACGGACCTTTGTTGGTAAGGTGATGTCTGTGCTTTTAATGATCCTGTCTAGGTTTGCCATCGCCTTTCTCCCAAGGAGCAGGCGTCTTTTAATTCCGTGACTGCTGTCACCATGTGCAGTGATCATGGAGCCCAAGAAAGTAAAATCTCTCACTACCTCCATTTCTTCCCCTTCTATTTGCCAGGAGGTGATGGGACCAGTGGCCATGATCTTACTTTTTTTTGATGTTGAGCTTCAGACCATATTTTGAGCTCTCCTCTTTCACCCTCATTAAAAGGTTCTTTAATTCCTCCTCACTTTCTGCCATCAAGGTTCTGCCATCAAGGAAGTGTTGCTAGACCACCTTCAAGATTTACGGTTGGAGATCGTGAAATCTTCTTCAAGTTAGTCATGTGTCCATTAACTTCAATGGGTCTGCTCTGTGCAGGGCTAGTAAGGAACACCACTCTGTCGGTGCAACCAAATCTGTTTCTGGCCCTGGGACCACCATCAGAACATTTGTGTTCCTGAGAAGAGAGCCATTGGCCACCCAAGTTTAAAACAGAAATACAGCACCAATAAAACTCACTGAGCTAAGTCTTCTTGAGTTAGTCATTTAGATGCTTGAGGCAAGGTCTCCATCCAAGACAGAATATTTCCCCTTGGATTTTTTTCTTTCACTTTTGTTTATGAACACTTCTGGCCTGAGACGTAAAGAACAAATTAATCAAGTTCAATTTCCTCCTTTGTTACTCTCTATGGAGCGCTTTCTGGCCGAAGCAGACATTTCAAGACGTTAAAAGGTGCCAGAAAAGAGTGGAGACATCACAAACATACCTGCACTATTCACCAGGGGAAAGCATATTATTTCCAATTACCTGTAAACTTACTAACAACATGCAGCCCTCATTTATTACAATTTGTTCCTAGTAAGATGATAGAGGGAGCAGTCTCAGCCAACGACGAAACCACTTGGCAACCACTCCAGAATCACCCAGCCACATTCCTGCCTTCAGTCGTGAGAGGACCTGTCTCCTAAGATGGCCACATGTCCTTATTTACAGAGGACACATGTTTGAGGATGTCCTCTGATGTAAATAAAATACTGGTCCCAAGACTCAGGGTCCTGGGATCCTTAAAATAAAATCTGAGCAAAGTTGGTGAGGAAGCAAAGAGTTTATTAATTTTACATTCTTGCAAGGATGGGTGCCTGTCTGAAAGTAGGCACACCCAAATCCAGTAAAACACAAGTTTATATCACCTTCCCCCGAGCACAAAATCGCCTCCCTATTAGTTGGGGATGTGCAAGGTTCACAGCCTATCACAAGCACCTAATTAAAATATTTAACTCGACGCTCCTGTTTACATCTCCCATTCCCCTGAATTTAGGGACCATCACCCTCACTTAAAAGGTAAAGGGACCCCTGACCATTAGGTCCAGTCATGACCGTCTCTGGGGTTGCAGTGATCATCTCGCTTTATTGGCCGAGGGAGCCAGCGTACAGCTTCTGAGTCATGTGGCCAGCAAGACTAAACTGCTTCTGGTGAACCAGAGAAGCGCACAGAAACGCCGTTTACCTTCCCACCAGAGCAGTACCTATTTATCTACTTGCACTCTGACGTGCTTTCAAACTGCTAGGTTGGCAGGAGCAGGGACCGAGCAACGGGAGCTCACCCTGTCACGAGGAATCAAATCGCTGACCTTCTGATTGGCAAGCCCTAGGCTCTGTGGTTTAACCCACAGCGCCACCCGCGTCCTCACCCTCAATTACTTTTGCCCAAATAAGGAAGCGTGTTCCTATGCTCTCACTCATTTACCCCAGCAATAAAGCCACACATACCTGAGTTCTACCCTGCTAAAGCATCTAGATAAACCACATTCTAGCAGCAAACTGCCCTGTTTTTCTGAGTCCTTCATGACAAGCCATCCTAAAAAGAAGCTCTGCGGTTTTACTTCTGTTGCAACCTTTTAACCTCTCATGAAAAAGCAATAATTTCATTCCTTACAGCCTCCATTTGAAGGGCTGTCTGGTCCAAGTCTGGCTTAAAGATAAAGAACTATTTAAAAAAATTGTGAAGCATAACTTCAGGGGCCTTGAAACTACCCATAGTTATCATGAAGCATGAACCCTTCCCTTCCTCTGAAATACAGTCATGTTCTGCCCATTTAGTTGCAGAAGCAATCCAATATCTTTTTTATTTTTATTTTCAGTGCTTTGGTTATTATACTTCCACCTACAATCAAAAACAGTGCCAGTCTAACACCACAGACCCAGAAGTACTAAGAACCAGCAAGATAGAGTTGTGTGTGGTGTCCAGTGGTCTATAGCCTATGCAACAGGTTTTCAACCTTTTTGAGTCCACGGCTCACTTGACCAACCACATTCTTTCTGCAGCTCTCCTAAGCACACAACTAGCAGAGTCCAAGCAGCAGAAGCTGAGCCTTGAGGTGTAACTTCTAACCCTAATTTATTGCGTGCAAAATCAAACGTAACAGAACAAAGAAAACATGGCTTCTCTCTCTGTCTTTCTTCCTCGGAAAGAGAACTGCAAAAGCTATACAGAACGGAACAGCGTGTCTCAGTTTCCGCTCACAAGACTCCAACAATCGGTGCTGTAATGTAAACACAGACATGTAACAATCCCACACATCTGCAGCGCAGGAGGAATGGAATTCCCAACATAGGGGGGAAATTAATGAGCAGACGCTTAGACTTCATTTCATCGGAACTGTCGAAATGGCGCCTGCCGCTCGATTAGGATTTTTGGATCAGCGTGAAAGTCCACACAGAAACATAATAATGCTTGCTTCAACTTGCCTGTGGAAACAACTCAGAGGTTATTAAGAAGAAAAGCGATAACAACAAGAAAATTGGAAGATGGGACTTGTGAACATTAAAGCAGCAGAAATATGAGATGGTTGGACCCTTACTGAACTCGAAGCATGGGTACCCCCAACAAAATTTTTAAAAATTCGGCAAAATATTTGGATTTTATATGTATTGGTATACTTCGGATTAACTAATGTAATATGATTGGATTGTTAAATGGAAAACTTAATAAAAATTATTTAATAAAAAAAAAAAGGAATTCCCAACATAGGATACAAGGCAATCCCTGCTTATGCAGGGGTTCTGTTCCGGGCCACTGCATGAGCATAGCTGGGAACTCCCCAGTGTCATAGCTGGTGGGGGGAGTTTTGCCCTGGAGGGGCACCATTGAGGCTCCCAGCCATTTACTGTCTGGGCTTCAGGCATTGGCTTGCATGCCCAGCCTTTGCCATTCCTTTCCCCGTGAAGCAGAAGAAGGGATGTCCCTAGATCATTTTCAATAGGGAGAGACCATTGGAAAACCCACAATCTCTGACTAGTAACCATGCTGGCTGGGATTGATGGGAGTTGTAGTCTGGAGGGCACCATGTTGGCTGCCCCAGAAATATAGTATGGAAAGCTACACTTGCTGAAGTTCTTTCTCCCACACAAGTATGAGAAGGTACAGGAGCCCTGACTTCTTTTGCATGGTGCAGACAATGCCAACGTCGCAGGTTTGATCCCCTTTTGGGACAGCTACATATTGCGGCATTGCAGGGGGTTAGACAAGATCATGGGTAGGCAAACTAAGGCCCAGGGGCCAGATCCAGCCCAATCGCCTTCTAAATCCAGCCTGCAGATGGTCTGGGAATCAGCATGTTTTTACATGAGTAGAAGGTGTGCTTTTACAGTGGCAAGTAAAGGTAAAGGGACCCCTGACCATTAGGTCCAGTTGTGACCGACTCTGGGGTTGTGGCACTCATCTCGCTTTATTGGCCGAAGGAGCCGGCGTATAGCTTCTGGGTCATGTGGCCAGCATGACTAAGCCGCTTCTGGCGAACCAAAGCAGCGCACGGAAACACCGTTTACCTTCCCACCTTCCCACCGTTTACCTTCCCACCTATTCATCTACTTGCACTTTGACGCGCTTTCGAACTGCTAGGTTGGCTGGAGCAGGGACCGAGCAATGGGAGCTCACCCCATCGCAGGGATTCGAACCACCGACCTTCGGATCAGCAAGTCCTAGGCTCTGTGGTTTAACCCACAGCGCCACCCGGGTTAAGTACTTAATTTGTTCCGGAGGTCCGTTCTTAACCTGAAACTGTTCTTAACCTGAAGACCACTTTAGCTAATGGGGCCTCCCGCTGCTGCTGCGCTGCGGCTGCATGATTTCTGTTCTCATCCTGAAGCAAAGTTCTTAACCTGAGGTACTATTTCGGGGTTAGGGGAGTCTGTAACCTGAAGCGTATCTAACCTGAAGCGTCTGTATCCCAAGCGACCACTGTATTTAAAATGCATCCCTGGGTTATTTGTGGAGCATAAAAAATTGTTCTATTTTTTTTTTTCTTCCCAAAATATAGTCCGGCACCCCACAAGGTCTGAGGGACAGTGGACCAGCTCCCTGCTGATAAAGTTTGCTGACCCCTGGACTAGATGGTCCTCAAGATTTGCTTCCAGCTCTACAATTTCATGATTCTATGATTCGTTATCATACAAGCATCCATGAAACATTTCATTAACTGCTACTGTGAGAATAATCTGATGTTACTTGCTTAGTATATTAGATGCTGTCTCCCTTCCTTCCAGGAGATAGTCCTCTACGACTGCAAAGCTCTCATCTTTTCTCACCAACTCCACCGCACTCCACCCCCTAAAGATGCCAACAAAAATCTAAACAGTTTGAGTGTAACAGGGGAGGGTGGGGTAAAGAACTCAGAATCTCAGAATATATATATATATTTCTTTTTTTAATTCAGTCTAAGGCTCTAATTAAACACGCAACACTCTGGGAGTGTAGATCGCCCGTGTCCTTGGCAAGAACAAAAGCTCTCTGAAAAACCAACCACTGCTTCAGGCTTCGTTCTGCACTTCTTCCTTGCAGTCCTCATAATCCGCCGGGATTTCTTGCTGCTCTTTTCATGTCTGCCTCCTTCCCCAGTAGACTCCCATACTGTTCGCACAATTAATAATCACCATCATCATAACGAAGTTCTTATTTAACTGTGCGGAGCCGTCTAGGACACGTTCTCATTGCAATTGTTGCCGTTTGCCACAGTGACTCACAAGCCACAATATATGTCATTACTTAAATCGACCTACTAAGGCAATTATGAGATCATGCAAACATCATATTCAGCAGCACGCAAGAGTCAGGAGAACACTTTGGAGAGGCTAGAACAATAGGATCCCATAGAAACGGAAGCTCAGAGGGGTTTGTGCGGGGAGGAGCACATCTTTCTCTCAAACAAGGCTTTTTATTGTGCGCGAAGACATCTGTGAAAAGGCTCACCCTACTCCAAAGTCCCCTGCGCTTTTCATAAAAGGCTCACTAAAGGCCCATGCCTATCAAGTTTCAAGGAGCAGCGGGAGAGGCATTCACTTATATGGAACAAAAGTTCCATAAAAAGATAGCAGACTTTGTTCCATGTATCTCAATGAGGGAGCACTGGGAACAAAGGCAGAACCTCCCTTGAGAGTTGGGTTCACCAGCCTTTGGAGGCAGGTAAGCACTGTCAGGAGTTCAGCCTACACTCGAGTAGGACCCTGGCAGAGACACATGCCCAACTGGCATGTTATCTCCCTCCTGGTCGATCGTTCGGGAGCTTCATAAGCTTTCTTCAGCCTGAACATCACAGCAACCCATGCCAACTGACACCGGCACACTTAGGAATCCGCAGAGTTTGTGCAGTTGTGTAACAGACCTCAGCAACTCAACATTTTGGCTAATCTACTTTATTTACACACGGAGCACTGCAACATGACTCCCTCTCTCTCTGGCATCAAACAGCAAAGAGAAAAAACAAAGGACAATAGTCCCAGTTCACGGAACACAGTAACACAAACATCCTGTCTCTGTCACTTCCCACACCATCACTTCCCATATACTGTCATGTGATAGACAACAATCCCATAACTACAATCATGGAGCAGGAATTCTAACAGGCACATGCTTGTCTTTATGATGGACAGAGAGTGGTAGTAGCAGAGGTAGGGTCTGTATCAGAGCCGACCCAAGACATTTTGTCACCCGAGGTGAACCACAAAATGGCACACCACCTCTCCACCAGGGAAGAACGGGTTAGCAAAGATCTCTATCAGGAACAAGTGGGGAGTACATATCTACACCAGGGTCTGCTGCCCCTCTGGATACTGGGGCCTGAGGTGGTTGCCTCCCCTTGCTTCATGGGTGGGCCGGCTCTGGTCTGTATACTGTACATCCCCGAGAGAGGAGGAGAAGAAGAAGAGTTTGGATTTGATATCCCACTTTATCACTACCCGGAGGAGTCTCAAAGCGGCTAACATTCTCCTTTCCCTTCCTCCCCCACAACAAACACTCTGTGAGGTGAGTGGGGCTGAGAGACTTCAAAGAAGTGTGACTAGCCCAAGGTCACCCAGCAGCTGCATGTGGAGGAGCGGAGACGCGAACCCAGTTCCCCAGATTACAAGTCTACTGCTCTTAACCACTACACCACACTGGCTGTGGTGGTACGTGCACCCAAGGGCGGACAAAGACAGATTTTGCTCTCACTGCAAAAGGGTTCTCAAAGTACACAACTTTATCTCTTACCATAGGAGTGACTGGCAGATGGGTGTGAGGGAATTAATATACAGGGATGTATACACAGGGATTCAGTTGGGGTGGGAAGCAAGTCTACTTTATTCTCCTGCTGAGTCCTGAAAAGACAGAGGGGAGGGCATTCTTTGTGACAGCCCTTAAAGATAAAGGTAAAGGACCCCTGACAGTTAAGTCCAGTCGCTAACGACTCTGGGGTCACGGCACTCATCTCGCTTTACTGGCCGAGGGAGCCGACGTTTACCCTCAGTTTTTCTGGGTCATGTGGCCAGCATGACTAAGCCACTTCTGGCAAACCAGAGCAGCACAAGGAAACGCCATTTACCTTCCCGCCAGAGCGGTACCTATTTATCTACTTGCACTTTGATGTGCTTTCAAACTGTTAGGTTGGCAGGAGCAGGGACCAAGCAACGGGAGCTCACCCCGTCACGGGGATTCGAACCACCGACCTTCCGATCGGCAAGCCCTAGGCTCAGTGGTTTAGATCACAGCGCCACCCACAACCCATGCAGCCCTTAAGCTGTGGAATTCCCTTCCCACAGTTTGTCTCATCTGGCTCTGGCAACTTTATTATACAACTTCCAGTGAATGCTGAAGATGCATCTCTATACAGTGGTACTTCGGGTTACATACGCTTCAGGTTATATATGCTTCAGGTTACAGACTCCGCTAACCCAGAAATAGTGCTTCAGGTTAATAACTTTGTTTTAGGATAAGAACAGAAATCACATTCTGGTGGTGCGGCGGCAGCAGGAGGCCCCATTAGCTAAAGTGGTGCTTCAGGTTAAGAACAGTTTCAGGTTAAGAACGGACCTCCGGAACGAATTAAGTACTTAACCCGAGGTACCACTGTACTCTGGATTTTGACACTTCAGATGTAGAGCTATAAGACTTACTTTATTTTTGTGATTCATCCTGGGACCTTTGGGTGAAGGCTGGGTAAAATAATACTAATTACTATGAGTTATGACACCTTACTATTAGTTTTTCCAACAGAGAACGAACAGGCTCTGCTTTCCTATGCACAAATTATCTTGCTGTCTCCTTCCCTCACCCTGATTATATTTGTTAATTTTACCATACATGCCATGTCTCAAATTCTAACCAGCCACTTATCAATTAGAGACAGGAATGGGCATTAACAGTTTTGGCACCTTGCCATTTTAGAAGCGATCAACAGATGAGCTGTCATTTTACAGTCCTAATTTGATATCATGTGGGGTTTTTTAGATACCTGCATAATATTACAAGAGGATCTCTAGGAAGAATTTTCATTTATTTATTTCTAGGCTTACAAAGATTCACAGCACTTGCTGACCCCTGGACCAGCCCATAAAATACTGAAAAATAGCTCTGGGTGCCTGGTATTGCCACTTATCCTCAACGAGATCTTTCTCCAACTGGTGTTAAATGCTACCTAGCTAATACGTTATTTTTTAAAATCTGTAAAATTAATACAAGGAGTAGAATGGGAAAACTTTGTTGCTGTTGTTGTGAGGGAACATAAAAAGCTTTGTCTTAGAAGTCCAACTGGAACTGAAAACGAAAGTTATCTAGGGGACAACAGACAGTGCTATTTTTCCAGGATGAGGTTCAGGAACTGAGTTCTGGCAAGTTCTGGCTGGGGAAAAAAGCCCTGATGATAGTTAAATGAAAAGAGAGTATAATGGGGAAGGCAGAGAAACAGAGAAGCAAGGAAGGGATGGACTGATGAACAAGAGAGGTGGTAGAGACAAAATAATGGCTGCTGGGGAGCCAAGAGGACCTGCAGTTGCAAGCCTAGCTTGAATATCAAGGGGAATTCAGCTGGTAAGTCTGGAATATGCAGAAATGGAGAAATTACCAGAAAAATAAGAAATCAAGATAAAAAACATTTTTTAAAAGAATGGAAATAGTTTATTGGATATTTGCAGACAAAGTGTAAACAGGTAAGAACATCAGTGTGACGTTAACATATATGAGAGAGTGCTGGAGGGGAAATAGTTAAATAGGTTGCACAGACAGGACGCAGGGGGGTGGAGTCAGTGGGTCTATAAAACTAGTTCTGAGAGGAGTTCTGGGGGAGTTTGTTGGGAGTTGTGGGTGGGTAGTTAGTTGGATTTCATGGGTTGGCTGGTTGGGAAAGGCAGTTGGTAATAGAGAGGCAGTTAGGGCAGTTGATCCTTGAGTGTGGGGTGGTAGCAGAGATAGAGAGAGGAACACAGAACTAAGAAAGTAAAGAGGAACAGCGTTTGGAATGCTGTACAAGTTTTGTTTTATATCTGAAATAAAATACACTCTTCTTTATTAATTGAAAAGCTGACTGAGACTGAAGTGATTTTACCAGGGAGGACCTGGTTGGCGTTAGCAGATTAGTGGTGTACAGGTCAATAGTCCGTGAGATGACAGGGGGGTTCCGTACGAACGCCACAATCAGCTTCACAATCTGCTCACTGGAAGGACAGCTTGTGAAGCTGAGGCTCCAGTACTTTGGCCACCTCATGAGAAGAGAAGACCCCCTGGAAAAGACCCTGATGTTGGGAAAGATGGAGGGCACAAGGAGAAGGGGACGACAGAGGACGAGATGGTGGGACAGTGTTCTTGAAGCTACAAACATGAGTTTGACCAAACTGCGGGAAGCAGTGGAAGACAGGAGAGCCTGGCGTGCTCTGGTCCATGGGGTCACAAAGAGTTGGACACGACTAAACGACTAAACAACAACAACAAGAACATCATCGGGATTATTGTAATAAACTGCAGAGTCATAGGAGTATGTATTTAAAGTAGATGAGTAAATGAACAAATTACGTCAATTTGGATATGAAGAAGATGTTAAAAATAAATTTAAGGTAGTGCAGAAAGAGGGGGAAGGAAATCGAGTTTTGAAATGTTAAAATGATTGTAAAATTATTGAAATGTATAAGCCTGAAAATCGTAAATAACTTTTATTTTATTTCTTTTTTAAAAGGGGGAATTCAGCCATTTGCGACTTCTTTGGAAACTGGAGTACTGGGAGCTAGCGACTGCATAAGAAGGCAAGGAGCACCCTGCTGGATGTGACCAAAGACCAATGTCGTCCAGCATCCTGTTCTCCCACAGTCAGAAGCCCACAGACAGGACCTGAGTGCAGCAGCGCTCTCTAGTGACTCAGAGGCGTACTGCTGCCAGCAGTTGCAGTAGAACACACCCATCATGATGGCAAGGCGGTCTAAGAGGTAGAGAAGGTCTGGCAAGACCTTGGGAAGCTGCAGAGGTGCTGGAACTAGCTGGCCCACTCCCTGGCTGGAGGCGTCAATTATTGTCCAAAGTCAGCTTGACCAGCCTGAATGCTGCTGAACATACAGTTCCAGAATTGCAACCATGAATGGAAGCAAAGGCTTTGAAAAAGCCCAATATGGAGGCCAAATGGCCGAAATATTGGGAGATTCTGGAACAAGAGGGAGATAGATTAAAATTGCAGAGTTTTGAAAAATTAAAAAACAAAGTGCGAGATTGGCTTCATTATTATCAAATAATGGAGGCTTACAAATTGGACAAGAAAATTGGCTTCCAGGTGGAAAAATCAAAATTGGAAACAGAACTGTTAGATCCTAAAACTAAGAATTTATCAAGAATGTATAACTTGCTGTTGAAATGGAATACTCAGGATGAAATGGTGAAATCTGCTATGATAAAATGGGCACAAGATGTTGGACACAACATTATGTTTGCTGACTGGGAACAGTTATGGACCACAGGTATGAAATTCATGGCATGTAATGCCTTAAGAGAGAATATTATGAAAATGATATACAGGTGGTACATGACACCAGTCAAGCTTGCAAAAATATATCATCTGCCCGACAATAAATGTTGGAAATGTAAAGAAATTGAAGGTACATTCTTCCACCTTTGGTGGACGTGCCCAAGGATTAAGGCTTTCTGGGAGATGATTTATAACGAAATGAAAAAGGTATTTAAATATACTTTCTTGAAAAAACCAGAGGCCTTTCTCCTGGGCATGGTCGGCCAATTGGTGCCAAAGAAGGATAGAACTTTTTTTATGTATGCAACAACAGCAGCAAGAATACTCATCGCGAAGTATTGGAAGACACAAGATCTACCCACCCTGGAAGAATGGCAGATGAAGGTGATGGAGTACATGGAACTGGCGGAAATGACTGGCAGAATCCGAGACCAGGGAGAAGAGTCGGTAGAAGAAGATTGGAGGAAATTTAAAGTCTATTTACAGAAACATTGTAAAATTAAGGAATGTTAGAGGGAGGTTGGAATGAAGCGAAGTGGTTTTAGCAATAATGTTATTAAGAGATATGTAAAAACGGATTGTTAACATGTAAAAAATGTAAAGTTATAATACATTATGATAAAGCGTTAAGATAAATGCAAAAAGGGTAAGGACTTGCTGAAACAACTATTGAACTAGAATACAAAAGAGGGAGGTGTGAGGAGGTCAGGGAAATAAGTAAATGAAAGATAAGACACGGAAAGACTGAAATGTTTTTAATTGTTGTTTTATTTATTTATTTTGTATTTTGTGTTTTTGGTGTTTTTTTCCCTTCCTTTTTTCATTTTTGTAATTTTCTTGAAACTTTAATAAAATGTCATTAAAAAAAAAACAAAATTGCAACCATGAAAACTGCTGCGTTCCCCTAATTCTTGCCCTGGCCCTTCAAGGGATGGCTCCTGTTCTTGCCAGTCAGCTCTTCCATCTCTCGCCATGGAGCCTCATGCCCACAATTAGGCAACTCTGCTTCTCAAGTTTGCAGCTTTTATTTCCCTTCTCGCTCTCTTTGTTCCACCTCCTGTTGCGCTCCCTCCTGTCTCAGTGCAATTTGCCACTGATGAATAGGGGATTCTGTTCTTTCTGCTGACGCAGATACAAAAAGAGCTCGGGCTTTTGAAAAAGAAAAGAATCTTCAATCCCAGTTTTATCACATCCTCAGCTTTCTTCACTATGAAAATGGGGGGGCGGAGAGATAAATATGCATGAGAAGACAACATTTCAGCAATAATAATTCCATTTAAACCAAAGCGTTTGTAGCTGCAGCAAAGGTAAAAAGCTAATGCCAATATCCAGAGTCCATCTTCAGCACCTTCTGCTGCATCATGAATAATGAGACAATGCTGAGGTTCTTCTGAGGTAGCCACTCAATGATACACAATGTACTTAAGTGGAAGCTTCTTTGGTGCTGCCAGAATGGTTTGGAAGTTTCTGACTATGGATTCATGATAGCCAATGAGGTGCCCTCGAGAATTGTTGAACTACAATTCCCATCAGCCCCAGTCAGTGTTGCTAATGGTCAGGTATGACAGGGGTTGTAGTCTAACATGTTGGCGACCGCTGCTTAAAGGTAAATATTACCCAGATTGAGAGACTGTTAATCCAAAACATATTCCATTATATCTCTCTCACCCCTGCAATAATCCTTTGCCAAGGCCTTTAGCCCCTCAGCAACTGATTATGTCAGAAGTCTGCATGTGGCCTGGAGCAGCAGGCAGTGTACAAGCCATGTTTATCCACACACAGTCCTTGAATGTGCATGCATGTTATGTACTGAGCTGAACAGGATCCAAAAGGCAGCAGTCTGATTGGTCCTAGAACAATAGGATTCAGAATGCAGCAGTCTGATTAGAGCTACCCAATCCAGCTCCAGGTGGAAGTGAATCCGCAACCTGATTGGCCTACAGGTGAACCCTGGAAATAGCCAATCATGTGGGGCCCTTGTGTAAATAATGTATATAAAGCAGACATTCTGTTGGAACTTCCATTCAACCTCACCACTCTGAGCTGAATAAAGAGCATGAAATCCACCCTCGACTCTGAGTATATTTCAATGCACTTTGATGGATTATGAGCATCAGGGAACTTTAGCCAGAACAAGCCCAAATACTCCAGACATCGTATCAATTCCCACTGTGCAGGACATAGCCATTGCAAAGGCCAACAAGACTCCATGTGTCAGGGACCGGCAAGATACTGATGGGTGTGCACCGGGAAAAGGGGAGCTGGAATCTGCCTCAGAAGAGATAGGCAGCAATTTGTGGGGACTTATACCAGCTGAAGGGGACACAGGTGGCGCTGTGGGTTAAACCACAGAGCCTAGCGCTTGCCGATTGGAAGGTCGGTGGTTCGAATCCCCGCGACGGGGTGAGCTCCTGTTGCTCGGTCCCTGCTCCTGCCAACCTAGCAGTTCAAAAGCACATCAGAGTGCAAGTAGAAAAATAGGTACCACTCTGGCGGGAAGGTAAACAGCGTTTCCATGTGCTGCTATGGTTTGCCAGAAGCGGCTTATTCATGCCGGCCACATGACCCGGAAGCTGTACGCCGGCTCCCTCAGCCAATAAAGCGAGATGAGCGTCGCAACCCCCAGAGTCGTCTGCTACTGGACCTAATGGTCAGGGGTCCCTTTACCTTTATACCAGCCGAGAGACAAGATTTAGAGGCAGGGGGAGCTTCAGAGCTGGAGCACAGGGTGGGCTGGAGGAAGAGGAAGGTCAGGTAAATGAAGGGCATCCTGCACCACTGTCTCCCAGAACCAGGGGTGGAGGAAGGGGGCGGTAGGGGCAGTCCGCCCCAGATGTCACCACTGAGGAGAGTGACAAAATGCCAGGCGGCACTTACCGGGGGACTGCAGCACGCCCAAACTATGTGTCTCTCCTGGGAGTGAAGCGGAGGCTTGGGTGCCCGCAGGCTCCACGCTGTCCCAAACGGTCCGCCCACTGCCTCCCCCTCAGCTGTAGGGCGGCTGAGTGGGAGGAGGCAGGCAGACTCCTCAGAGGCCCCACGGAGCACCTACCCCAGCTGGCCACACCCCTGGGCGTAGGTCACACACGCCGCCCCAAGCGCCCAATTGGCTTTCTCTGCCACTGCCCAGGACCAGGAGGGGGCTGAAGAGGGGTGAGCAGAGGACGCTCCCATGCAGGCATAGTCTCTAGTTGCAAGTGCACAGCCCACCAGTGGAAGGTGCATGAACTGGTGGAGGGGAAGTGGTTCCTTGTTGCTGCAACTGCTCCATAGAGCGCAAACCTAGGAATAGCTGCCTAGACGCTAGATTGCTGAGCGTAGGTATTCAGAGCTGTAGAAGCAATTGCAATCTTTGACAATTGGTTAACTATCTGCCATGTGCATTTATTTGGCCAGGAAGCACACATGACATAGTGAGACCATGATATTGGTGCATGCCAACAATGCCCTGCACACGACAAGCCACCCACAAACCATCTGAGTTTCCTCTAGTTACTTTAGCTACATTATCCATTTTAAACTTATTTGGCATCAAACAGACCGTACATTTAAGGCACATTCCCCCATCCACAAGATTCAAGTAACCAAATATAGGAACCGTGATTCACCAGGGAGAGGCACCCAAAAAATCAGACTTGTCCTAAGCAAAATAGAGACAACTGGAGAATATGCTACAACAGATTATCTATCCTTGGTTTCCCCATTTATTCAGCTCTGTGAAAAGATAAACGGCCACCATATCTTAAAATATGCACAGTATTAATCTTTGGCCTGCCCTACTATTTTGCAAGGAGGTTATTCTCCTCAAATTTTACAGAATTCAATCTTCAAGTAAGCAGTCAGTCGCTGATCCCAGGGGAATGTGCCATTGTGCACTCACAGGATAACAAAGAAGCAAGATATTTAGCTGGTATTTGTTTTAGCATAGAGACATTCCCTATCGTTTCAAACACTTGGCAACCATCCCGGCAAAGCTCAGCTAGTCCTATTACAGCAGGAGTTTGCAACAAATAAGATTGCTCAGCACTGCAGAACTTTAAAGGGTAGAATCCTACAGTTTTTGTTTTGCCCTTCCTAAAATCAGTTCCACACAACTTGCAACTCTCCAAGTCAAACACACCTCACTGGCCATATATAATGTGCCACAGAGGGTTTAAATAACTGCCTGCCCAACACTGGAAAGGATTGTGTGTGTGTGTGTGTGTGTGAGAGAGAGAGAGAGAGAGAGAGAGAGAGAGAGAGAGCGCTGCCTTACATGGCTCAGGAGACCACAAGTTGTGTTGGTCTGCTCTCAAACTCAGCACTACCAATGGGCAACTCTGAGGCTTCAACTTGCAGCTTCTTGGCCTGAGGCTGGGACAGACCGAGAAACGTACCTGGAACTCTGTGTGCTCATAGCTTGATAGCACGACAGCTCTTACTCTCTTCTCTGTTTTGTTTCCCTTCAGCCGATAGGGGCTTTGGGCTCACTGCAAAGGATCAGCTGCCCCGTTTGACATTAGCAGCCCAACATATGTCATTAGCAAAGGGTGAAAGAGAAGGAGCAGGTGGATTGTTTGTGTAAAGAGGGCAAGAGCCTGGAGTAGCAGCATCCGTCCGTGTGCGTGTGTGTACTCAAATGCCTGATTTCTGCATTTAGCATCAGTAGGACATACAGTGGTTGTTGTCTTGTTGTTTAGTCATTTAGGCGTGTCCGACTCTTCGTGACCCCATGGACCAGAGCACACCAGGCACTCCTGTCTTCCACTGCCTCCCGCAGTTTGGTCAAACTCATGTTCATAGCTTCCAGAACACTATCCAACCATCTCGTCCTCTGTCGTCCCCTTCTCCTTGTGCCCTCCGTCTTTCCCAACATCAGGGTCTTTTCCAGGGAGTCTTCTCTTCTCATGAGGTGGCCAAAGTATTGGAGCCTCAGCTTCACGATCTGTCCTTCCAGTAAGCACTCAGGGCTGATTTCCTTCAGAATGGACAGGTTTGATCTTCTTGCGGGGGCCACTAGGGGGCGTATTGGAAGATGGCCGACAATACCATCTCTCCGACCCACACGGGGTAATTAAGAGGCTGTTATGGGAGTAGGCAGCCTCCCTTGTTGCCCCAAGGAAATGGGGAACACTGCCCTTGCCTGCTGTGCCCATAAATCACCCCCTAATTCGAAAGAAGGGGGTAAGGGCCCTAGGCAGAATGCCCCCGTGTGGACCTCGGCTCTCCTGGACGCTGTCTCTGATCGCGCACTAGTTGCAGCAATTTGGAATAATTAATTACAAAAGAAGCAAATGCACATATTTCAAGTGAAGAAGGGAAGTGAAGTCTGCTAATTTAAGTGACCTCTGCGAAAGAAGACGACGGGCTGAAGAAACAGGAATATTTTACGATGAAGATACACCAAAGCTGGGGTATGTTGACAACGGGGCTGAATGGGGGGGGGACCTTTTTTACTTTCCTTCTATGTGATTTACAAGAACCCCTCCTCATTAGAACCGTCGGTTGAACTGACCCAAGCAGGATGATTAAGGTCTGTGTGGAGATAAACTTTAACCAAAAGTATGCTTTATGGAGACCGAGAAGCAATAAGAGCTTTTGGGAATGGCGCAGCAATTAATTCGGAGTCGCCATCTTGCCAAAGGATTTATAGCCGGGAAGAAGAACGGATTTGTTTTCAGACTGCATTCCTAGTGAATCTCCTCAGAGGTTTTGAAAAAGGAGGCAGATTGGTGAAGATTAATGACGCTAAGACTGTTTTGATGTATGGAAGTGATGTTATATGGAAAACGTCTGGATATGGCTACTGGATAAAAAAAATAATATCCACGCAGGATTACAAACTGTTCTAACCAGCTTGCGGAGACTATCAGAGGTCACAAAGAGAAAGGAAAAATATATGAAAATAACAACAAGAGATGTGGAAAAATAATAAGAAAGGACTGGACAGTACTGTGAACATCATAAGGTTAGATTTGTGGACATTAAAACAGCAGTAAGAAGAAAGAAGTTGATTGGATCCCTTCGGAACTTGAAATATGGGTACCCCCAACAAAAATTTAAAATTCGGCTATGTAATTTGGAATTTATGTAATTTGGTTTGATTTGATGTGATTGGTCGGTTAATAAAAAATTATTCTTAAAAAAAAAAGGTTTGATCTTCTTGCAGTCCATGGGACTCTCAAGAGTCTCCTCCAGCACCATAATTCAAAAGCATCAATTCTTCGGCGATCAGCCGTCTTTATGGTCCAGCTCTCACTTCCATACATCACTACTGGGAAAACCATAGCTTTAACTATACGGGCCTTTGTTGGCAAGGTGATGTCTCTGCATTTTAAGATGCATACAGTGGTACCTTGGGTTAAAAACTTAATTCGTTCTGGAGGACTGTTCTTAACCTGAAGTACCACTTTGGAGGCTAATGGGGCCTCTCGCCGCCACCCCACCACCCCACGATTTCTGTTCTCATCCTGAAGCAAAGTTCTTAACCTGAAGTACTATTTCTGGGTTGGCGGAGTCTGTAACTTGAAGCGTCTGTAACCTGAGGTGTCTGTAACCCAAGGTACCACTGTACCTGGCTTCCTTAGTAGCATGAAATGGGAAAGGGTGCACTGTGAGGCCTAGAATTTAAGAGACATACTTTTCTGCATGTTTCATTTAGTGGAGACAAGAGGGAGAGAGGTCTGAGGAAGAAAGGGACCTCTACTCATAGGCAAACTGCAAGCTCAGCCACCCCACTAATACTTGCCAAAATGGATTAAACCAATAGAAATGTTCATGGATTTTATATCTAACACTGCCTGTGTAGCCTAAGCCATCCTGTAACCATAGCCATCCTTTCTCACAATGCAAACTGACGCCTGTGCCCCATAGGCCTTTAATGTACAAGGCTAAAAATGCTAATTTTGCCGCTTAATGTCTCCCTGATTAAAGGATCCCTTTCTGTGGGCCAAAAGCTTGAATCCAAACACTTTGAACATCATCAGGCACAGCCTGGCAGCAGTTGTTACCCAATTTCAAGATACTTCTGTTAGTGACTTCTCGGATTCTGACACCAAGCTAAAGTTGTCTGCTTAGAAATTTGCATTGTTCTGTTCAGCCCAGAGTCTGAACTGGTACTCATTAAACCTCTGGCCAATTCTGGGTGGGGAAACATTTCCCTTGAAGCAACAAGTTTATAGCTTGGCAGTACTCCTGCACCCTGCTCAAAGGTTGCAGCTGTGGCTAAGAGTGTTTTTCTCCAGCTTTGCTCAATGTGCTACCCAGGGCTATAAAGTACCAGCCAAGGTCATATGCGTCCTGCTAACCTCTCTAAATGGTGGGCTGATATAATGTGTTTTATGTGGAGTTGCCATGGAGACAAGTTCAGCTGCTGCAACCAGTGATGTTTGGGGAAGAACATGTCCACTATGCGTTTCTATAGAAAGTTTTCAATAGATAAAAATGCATTACCACATAAAATTCATCGGCAACGTAACAAATGGATACAACACTAGTTCAACCAGGCAGGTTCAAAGTTGTGATTAACTTTTTCAGATGACTGTCCCTAAATCACAAAACAGTATCTTTCCTCATTTATATAAAGATCTGAACATGATAGTGCAGTCAAACCTCCATCCATTTAGGATGCTGGAAAAAATCATCAGCAACCCAAATGGCTGAAACTGGTCCAGAATGCAATAACCCAGTTTCAGAGTAGAATACGGCTGGGCTGACCATATGAAACCCACCTTAAAACCTGGACTAGTTGCCAGATGCTTCATGGGCCCATATCAAAGTGCTGCTTTTGTCCTTTAAAGCTTTAAAAAACCAGCTTGGGTCTTGAATAGCAAGTCCTCTACGGTCATCTGTGTTGGTTGTATTTCAGGGATTCCCCACTGTTATGTATTCAGTGGTCTGTGTTTGCCTGAGCTTGAGTCTGGACTAAGGAATCTGAGCCCCTGTGTTCTGATTCGATACATGATATCCAATCACAGAACACTTCAGGATTTCGGCCTCTGCCGAACTCTGGCCCTTAAACTCTGAGTCATGATTCGCAGCTTGGAAGTTTAGACAGCCAGTCACGTTGGGAGTGGGAACGGCCCAGGCCTTCAGAAATGTATAAAAGCAGTTCCTTTGCCCCTGTTGTCCAGTTCTGTTAGTTCAATAAAGGTTCTTTATATATACATATATACATATATATATATATATATATATATATATATATATATATATATATATATATGATATTTATTCAAAGTTTAAAAGTTACAAAAAGAAAGAAAAACAATACGAATTACACAAAAACGAATATAACAACAACAACAACAACAACAGAGAAAAGATAAAAAATAAAAAATGCATTCTCTTAAAAAAAAAAGAAAAAAAACAGATTAAACCTTTATATAACTTTCTTCCATTGCTTCTTTCCTTGACCTCCTCACACCTCCCAGTTTTGTATTCTAGTTCAAATCGTTGTTTCAGCAAATCCTTCCAACCTAATTTTCATTTAAGTAATTTAATTTAATATATTATATTTTAACGTCCTCTCTTTCGTCAATTTCATCAAATCATTTTTACTTAATCCTTTATATCATTTCTACCAAAACCACCTAACTTTCTTTTTCCAACATCATTCTAATATTCCTTAATTTTACAATATTTTTGAAGATATACTTTAAATTTTTCCCAATCTTCTTCCACCAACTCTTCCCCTTGGTCCCGGATTCTGCCAGTCATCTCATCCAATTCCATATAGGTTCAATAAAGGTTCTTGCTGTGATGACTGTGTGTTGCCTCGCGGGAACCCACCTACATTTCACCCACCATCTGAGGTACAACCACAAAAACAAGGTTGAAGGCCTTCTGGGTGCTGGTACCTGCCTTGCCTTGCTGAGGAAGAACTCATTTCTAAGGTAAGCACATCAGAACAGCACACACCTCTGTCCCACCAGTCTTCAGAAACCTAGTACAGATTTACCTCATCAGGCAAGCATTTTCTGGACCAGGGAAGGTTTTGGCTGCCCACCTGCTACTTAGCAAAATTGATGTTTTGTCGAGTAATTCTTGTTACTTTAATTAAAAAGGACCCAGCTTTACAATCTCTAATTAGACGGTTCAGCTGGGTTGCATTAGTTATTGTGCGTTAAAACCCTTGCAGGATGCTTAGAGGGCTTCAGCTGTAAAACCAGGTAGGAATTAAATAATAGATGCAGGCAGTGATGCCACATCGTGTGAGGCAGGCATGGACTACAATACCCATCACCCCTGACCACTGGTCCTGTTAGCTAGGGATCATGGGAGTTGTAGGCCAAAACATCTGGAGGGCCAAAGGTTGCCTATGCCTGGTGTGAGGTTTTGTTCAGGCCCTGTTAAGGAACATAAAGGGCTTAGCTAGCTCAACATCTGACTTCCCTGGAAGGTCCTATCTTCCCACACTCGGCATACAGTCTGATCCTGCTTCTATAAGCCAAAATTTGTTCCCCCTATACATGTGGAACAAATACAGCGCAGGTGGCACTGTGGGTTAAACCACAGAGCCTAGGACTTGCCGATCAGAAGGCCGGCGGTTCGAATCCCTGTGACAGGGTGAGCTCCCGTTGCTCGGTCCCTGCTCCTGCCAACCTAGCAGTTCGAAAGCACGTCAAAGTGCAAGTAGATAAATAGGTACCACTCCAGCGGGAAGGTAAACGGCGTGTCCGTGTGCTGCTCTGGTTCACCAGAAGTGGCTTAGTCATGCTGGCCACATGACCCGGAAGCTGTACGCCGGCTCCCTCCCTCGGCCAATAAAGCGAGATGAGCGCCGCAACCCCAAAGTCGGCCACGACTGGACCTAATGGTCAGGGGTCCCTTTACCTTTTTCTTATTATACATTAAATGGAAACAGTTCCCTGTAAAGTGACTCCAGATGAGGCTCACTACTGGGTTTGTCTTGGCATCCCATAGCCTCATAGGAAAACAGGAGGTCAAATATTTACTTGCTGTGTACCTGTTGGTATTGGGGGCTGGCCAAGGAGGTCTGCTTGCTTCCTCTTCACCAATATGCCCCACTGCAAAATAGCCTCAACCGACACACCAACCTCCCACAGGTTAGAGTGGGAAAAGATTTCTACACAGTCGCACGCCTCTGTTTTAATTGTAGCCTGGCAACCTGACTTTATAATAAGGTAGGAACAAGACCTAACAATGTAAACACCTGAATGAAAAGCTATGCCCTTTCAACAACTTGACAGCTGAAGGGCCATGAAATCATCCCAACCACCCCCACCCCCACCACCCCAAACGAAGCAAGCTCAGAACACATTCGCCGCACCAGTTGCTAACCTAGTATCAGCCCCATTACGGAGCCAAGAGAACATGGATCCACCTGCCACACAGAGATCCATTCTCAGCAAGCCCTTTTAGGAATGCTAGAAGCTGTCTAGCTGCCTGCACTGACTGGCAGTGTCTCAGCAGGGTTCGTGGTAGGTGTCTCTCACAGACCAACAAACAGAGGATACAGAAAAGGAGTGGTATTATTTATTTGTTTGTTTGTTTGTTTGTTTGTTTGTTTGTTTGTTTGTACCCCACCCATCTGGTTTCCCCAGCCACTCTGGGCGGCTTCCAACAAGGTTAAAAATACATTAAAATGTCACACATTAAAAACTTCCCTGAACAGGGCTACCTTCAGATGTCTTCTAAATGTCAGACAGTTGTTGTTCTCTTTGACATCTGGTGGGAGGGCGTTCCACAGGGCGGGTGCCACTACTGAGAAGGCCCTCTGCCTGGTTTCCTGTAACTTTGCTTCTTGCAGTGAGGGAACCGCCAGAAGGCACTCTGCGCTGGACCTCAGTGTCCAGGCAGAACGATGAAGGTGGAGACACTCCTTCAGATATACTGGACCAAGGCCATTTAGGGTTTCAAAGGTCAGCACCAACACTTTGAATTGTGCTCAGAAACGTACTGGGAGCCAACGTAGGTCTTTCAAGACCGGTGTTATGTGGTCTCGGCGGCCACCCCCAGTCCCCAGTCTAGCTGCCACATTATGGAATAGTTGTAGTTTTCGGGTCACCTTCATAGGTAACCCCCCGTGGAGTGCATTGCAGTAGTCCAAGGGAGATATAACCAGAGCATGCACCACTCTGGTGAGACAGTCCACGGGCAGGTAGGATCTCAGCCTGTGTACCAGATGGAGCTGGTAGACAGCTGCCCTGGACACAGAATTGACCTGCGCCTCCATGGACAGCTGTGAGTCCAAAATGACTCCCAGGATGCGTACCTGGTCCTTCAGGGGCACAGTTACCATATTCAGGACCAGGGAGTCCTCCACGCCAGCCCGCCCCCTGTCCTCCAAGAACAGTACTTCTGTCTTGTCAGGATTCAGCCTCAATTTTGGTACACCAGAATGTACTTAGTCTTCATTCCACATGCATCTTTCCCTCAGCAAAAGTGACTTCAGCTCAAAAACGGATCCCGTTTCTCTCCCTCAGCTTTTCGACAACCGTTTTCCAGCACAATGGGCTGTCAACCAATTAAAGAATGTTCAGTTAATCTCTAATCGCTGCCTTTCAGTGATATTAATTTTAATTTGCTTATCACCACAACCTAAATATAGGCACTTTGAGATATCGGAGATCAGCATTAAGCTGGCTTCCATTTATTAATTTTCAAGTTGCCAATCATCAGAAGGGAAATAATCAGAAATATTTTCTTTTTCATTCTCTCTTACGTTTTGTAGCAGCACTCGAGAACAGAAACAGACTCAGAAAACCACCTGTAGTCGACTCATCATCACAGCCCCACCAATTAAAATTGGGTCCAATTAATCAGCTGAATACTACATTAAGGCAGTTTAGGGGCGTTAACTCATTGAACTAAGTGAGATTTACTTATGATTACACACATGTGGGATCAGGATGCAGATTAAATAATAGTATACCAAAGGGAGTAGGAGAGACGTTTAAGTCATTTGGGGGTGGGGTCTTTGGATCTCCTGCACCCAAGGCCTCACCCATCACACCCCAGAGCCCCCCCCCCTTTTCAGAGCCACCACTCACAGCTCAGCTGGTATTACAGGAGTCTCTGAGGCTGGATCTAGACACATCAAAAGAGCGTTTCGGGAAAACACGTTCAAAATTTCACGAAGGGAAATCACGTTGGCAAAAGACAGAACCCATCTGGTGTCACAGGATTAATAACGCAGATGAAGCGCTTTTTTAAAAAAATAATAATATTATTTATTAAAGTTTTAAAGGTTACAGAAGGAAAAAAATAAAAATACCACATTAGACAAAAATAAAACAACACATAAATAAAGTCCATTAAACAAAAACGAGAAAACAAAAACAAAAAACAAAGAAAAATGCAGCAAATTTTCTCATTACTTATCTTTCATTAGCTTATTTCCTTGACCTCCTCACACCTCCCTTTTTTGTATTCTAGGTCGATTATCCATTTCAGCAAATCCTTTCCCTCTTTTAAAATCATGGTCCTGTAATTTATCTTAATATAATATAACTTTACTTTTTCTCCTTTCACCAATTAACAGTCAGTTATTCCCAAATCCTTTATATCATTCCTGCTAAAATCATATAATATCATTCCAACATCCTTCTAACAGTTATTAATTTTACAATGTTTCAAAGAAACATTGTAGAAACATTGAAGCGCTTTTTCTTTGCCAGTCCTTAGTTTGAGGGTTATGGATTCGAGCCCCACAGTGGGCAAAAGATTAATGCATAGCAGAGGGTTGGACTTGATGTCTCTCGTGGTCCCTTCTAACTCTACAATTCCGTGATTCTATGATTCTGAGAAAGGAATGAGAGCTCACTCCAAACAACATCAGTTTCTGTATGAAGAGATGAGGATTCCCATTGTTTAGAAGTCGATATTGTATGCTACTCTGAAAAGGTAAGCTGTGGAGATGAAAATGTCAGGGACACCGTTTGTTTTTCTGCCATGTTGGCTTGGTGCTCTGCTTGGTCTCTATTCATTCTGTACTGTCTGCTTCTCTTCTCCAGACCTACCCACCTCACAATTTTCTCATTTTCTTTCTGCTACTCAAGCTTTCTCAAGCTTCCCAAAGAGATGGATCCATGGGGCGGAACCAAAAAGGTTAGCAGAGGCGTGTTCCACCCTTTGACATCATACACCCAGTGCCGGATTTACATACAGTGGTACCTCGGGTTACAGATGCTTCAGGTTACAAACTCTGCTAACTCAGAAATAGTACCTCGGGTTAAGAACTTTGCTTCAGGATGAGAACAGAAATCGCACGACGGCAGCAATGCGAGGCCCCATTAGCTATATTGGTACCTCAGGTTAAGAACAGTTTCAGGTTAAAAACGGACCTCTGGAATGAATTAAGTTCTCAACCTGAGGTACCACTGTATAAGCTAAACAAGCTATAGCTTAGGAACCCACTCTCTTGCCCCCACCCAAATATACTTCTTCTTAATTGTATTTCACCATTAATATACTTAGGTGGCACTGTGGGTTAAACCACAGAGCCTAGGACTTGCCTATCAGAAGGTCGGCGGTTCAAATCCTCGCAACAGGGGGAGCTCCTGTTGCTTGGTCCCTGCTCCTGCCAACCTAGCAGTTTGAAAGCACGTCAAAGTGCAAGTAGATCAATAGGTACCGCTCCGGCGGGAAGGTAAACGGCATTTCCGTGGGCTGCTATGGTTCGCCAGAAGCGGCTTAGTCATGCTGGCCACATGACTCGGAAGCTGTACGCTGGCTCCCTCGGCCAATAAAGCGAGATGAGCGCCTCAACCCCAGAGTCAGTCACGACTGGACCTAATGGTCAGGGGTCCCTTTACCTTTACCTTTATTAATATACTTCTTCTTAATTGTATTTCAGTTCAACAATAACTTTGATAAAATACATATTTTGTTATGTGCAAGTGGCTTTGGATACCTATTAGGTCCATAAATTACCATATAGCATATATTCAACACAAAAAACAGTGGCAATTTGTTGTTGACAAAAGACAGCTGGACACATAAAGGGCCCCATTACCTTCAATAGCTTAGGGCCTCAGCAAACCTAAATCTGGCCCTGCATACACCCCAACTCAAAGACTTCCTGATGTGGAGTTACCTCCATCACAGCCTCCTGTCAGTGTGGAATAAACCAGAGGCTGGGTTGACACCAAGGGTGCAGAGACCCCATTGTCAGGGTGAAGAGACCTAGCAAGCCCCTCCAATTCGGAATAGGGTCTACCTGTTTGCCCAGTCCTGTGGCTAAGACTGCTTGCCCCACCAAGTGCAATGCCCACGCCATCCTTCAAACAGGTGGCACACAGGGAATGCCACTTGCTGGATCAATCCCTTCACTTGGACCTAGCCATGCATCGATTCCTCTTGCACACCTGCCGAACCTTGCGCCCTACCTATGTACTTCTCTGATTTTGCACATTAAAAACTTTGGCAGAAACCAAGCTGAGAGTTTGAGTTCTTCATCCAGCAGTGAGGGCAGGGCAACATGTAGCAAAGGCAGCCCCATTTGAGCCCTCCACATGCTTTCAGGAGGGACTGAGTCCCTGGGGTTTTTGTTTTGTTTTCTCCACTAAAATAATATATTCTCCTTTTATCCTTGCCAAGTTCTGCACTTGGGGACCATAGGCAATTGCCTTGTGCTTAATTTAAGTTCCCTTCAAGGCAGGGTCTTACTCACCAGCCATCAATATTGATGCACCCAGACATTTCCACCCGTGATTTATTTCTGTTTCCCAATAAGAATCAGAATTCAATATTGCTTGGGAATAAGAGCTATAAAACTTCCATATGCTGCCTGTGGTTTCAGGAGACAAACATCCCCCTTATCTACTTAATCTTGTCTGCGGTAATAAAGGAGACAATGAATTATTAAAAGTAATGGATGGATAAGAGAGTTCAGATGACAACAGCTACAAGTTGCTGCTTATGCTATCAGTAAAGCTAAAAATGAAGACCTCGTGACAGCTCGTCGCAGCTTGTGACCCACCTAGGCTACTGTCCAACTGTAGCCACAATGGACAGTGCACATCCACACACCTTCCTGGCTGCTTACGGCCACATTCATACATTTAAAGCACTATGATACCACTTTACCAGAGCCATGCCTTCCTCACAAGAATTCTGGGAGCTGTAGTTTGCAAAGAGAGCCGAGAGTTGTTTGGAGACGACTATTCCCTCGCAGAGCTGCTATTCGGAGACTTCCCTGTGAAGACTGTTAAACCACTCTGGGAATTCAAGCTCTGGAGAGGTCTCTGAATGACTCTCGGCAAGCTTATCAAACAACAGCTGAGAAAGGGTTGTTTTCGGAGGTCCTATCACCTGTCCTTCCCTCATCAGAGGCTGGATTCATGGCTTTTGGGGAGGAGGTATTCTCAACCGCTAGGTCAGAACTTTCATCCCAGGGAAAGTTCCATTCCACCTTAAGGAACAGACATGGGATTGTTATGTGTCACATGTCTGTTTACATTCCAGCACAGTATGCTGGGAACTTCTGTTGTGTGTATAGCTTTTGCTTTAGCTGTTCTCTCTGAGATGACATGAGAGAGAGACGACATGTTTCTTTGTCCTGATTTATGATTAATAAATCTGTAGTTGTAGTATGCTTCCACAAGCCTCACGCCTATTCTGTGGGCGCAGTTCGATCTGCTGATAGTGTGCCCTGGCTCAGAAGCCCAGGTCGCTGATATATGTCGGAGCAGAGGCGATGGTCTTCGCAGCGGGAAGGAGACGGCCCAGGCAGGGCTAGCCAGCTGCCCTCCCGGCCCTCTGCATGCCAACAAAGTGTGGGTGGCACCTTCACTTCTTCCTGTCTTTCAGGAAACAATGTGCAATGGTTCAGTTTCAGAATGCTTTTGAGGGATTAGTATTTTATATTGCTGTGTCCCATCCCTCCCAGCCTGCTTTCTCTCTGTGTGTGTGTACACATTTCCATTTACTTCAGCTCCACTTTGCTCATGCGGGTATTTGAAGCTGTGTGCATATGACATTAGCTACAGTCCACATACATCCTGTGGTTTCTTGAGAAACACTCGTGTTTGATGTTTCCTCCCTTCAAACCAGTTCTTACTGAATTTGAAAATGTAAGCTGCTGTTAATAATAATTAATAACTAATAATTAATAATCTGATAGGAGGGCTTTCCACAAGGTGGGTGCCACTACCGAGAAGGCCCTCTACCTGGTTCCCTGTAACTTTGCTTCTCGCAGTGAGGAAACTGCCAGAAGGCACTCGGCGCTAGACCTCGGAGTCCAGGCTGAACGATGGGAGTAGAGACGCTCCTTCAGATATACAGGACCGAGGCCATTTAGGGCTTTGAAGGTCAGCATCAGCACTTTGAATTGTGCTTGGAAACATACTGGGAGCCAGTGTAGGTCTTTCAAGACCAGTGTTATGTATGTGGTCTCCCAGTTACCAGTCTAGCTGCCACATTCTGGATTAGTTGTAGTTTCCAGGTCACCTTCAAAGGTGAGCACATTGCAGTAGTCCAAGCAGAAGATAACTAGAGCACATACCACTCTGACGAGACAGTCCGCGGGCAGGTAGGGTCTCAGCTGGCATACCAGATGGAGCTGGTAGACAGCTGCCCTGGATACAGAATTGACCTGTTCCTCCATGGGCAGCCATGAGTCCAAAATGACTCCCAGGCAGCGCACCTGGTCCTTCAGGGGCACAGTTACCCCATTCAGGACCAAGGAGTCCTTCACACCCACCTGCCCCCTGTCCCACCAAAGCAGTACTTCTGTCTTGTCAGGATTCAACCAATTGGAATCGTTGATTAGATTTTAACTCTTGCTTAGAGCCAGGGATTAGAAGGGTCCCAGCATACAGCCTACCCCTCACCACCACCAGCACCAAAAAAACAAACCCTCATAACAAGTGAATTGGAGTTCAGCAGCAAGTGAAAACTGCCTTGCTGCATTTTAAGCCACTGGAGTGTACATAACCTATCTTTATACTTCTTCTTCAGTTTTTTAAAATGTTGGGTTGGATTTATATTTTCCTAATGCCTATGGTTTTCATGGTTGCTAGCTGCCTTGTGCACCTTTTTTAAAGAAGAAGTGAAACCTAAATGATGATGATGATGATGTTGTTTATTATAATATTAGGATATTTGCCACATTTGCTCTTCCTTCAGAGAGCTCAGAGCAGTGTGTTCCTAGCAACCCCATGGTACAGCTTTAACGTTCTTATCCCACCTTTCCAAAATATCAAGGTGAGATACCACCCAATATTCAAATAGGGTGTCCAAGTGTCCTGCTTTACCCAAGACAGTCCTCTATTTGAAGGGAGGTCTGGTCCATCACCAGTATAAAGAACCATACAACATCAACAGTGAGCACCTAGACAACAGACTGAGCAGCCAGCACAGGTCATCTGGCCACAGCTTTCCTGACCATGGTGAAACACATTGTAGTGCTACTTAAATTACATTGATAGTCTAAATTTAGAACCACGTATCTTTTGCTGATATCTAAGCAGCCACCCTATATTCAAACCAAAATAAAAACACAGAATTGTGCTCTATCACAGTATCAATAATAAAACCATTTCCAATTACTCTATCAACTATGACTCAAGGCAGACCAACTAAAAAAAATGGTGCTTTTTTTCCATAATCACCCACAAATCCAAAGGGGGGTAGTATTCACAGTAATAGCCCATATGGTGGCGTGGAACTGCTCTCCCCACACCAGCATCACTGCAACGTACCTGGAAAGGGTGAATTTTGGCAGCGGCAAAGTCAATTCTGTATGGGCTCGCTGGAAGGAGTGCCAGATCGGCTCCGCAGGTGTGCTTGTGCAGCCCAGACCTTGCTCCTACCCTGACTCCAGCCCTGTCCAGGTACGCTGCAATGATGCCAATCAGGAGGCAGGCTCCGCCCCATAACACAAGCTCCTGTGGGTGGTACACAACCACGTTTCGAAGCCCTAGAGATAACCTTTGCTGGAACCATCATGCCAAAGAAGAAGAAGAAGAAGAAGAAGAAGAAGAAGAAGAAGAAGAAGAGGAGGAGGAGGAGGAGGAGGAGGAGGAGGAGGAGGAGGAGGAGGAGGAGGAGGAGGAGGAGTTTGGACTTGATATCCCACCTTTTACTCCCCTTAAGGAGTCTCAAAGCGGCTAACAATCTCCTTTCCCTTCCTCCCCCACAACAAACACTCTATGAGGTAAATGAGGCTGAGAGACTTCAGAGAAGTGTGACTAGCCCAAGGTCACCCAGCAGCTGCATGTAGAAGAGTGGGGAAGCGAACCCGGTTCACCAGATCACGAGCCCACCGCTCTTAACCACTACACCACGCTGGCTGAAGACCACTAAGACTGAATTTGGTAAATTAGTACACATTACATAGCTACATGTGCAGCAGTGCCCTAAACAAGTTCTTAATCATTTCCCAGCCTGGAATTTCTCGACTACAAATTGTGGCTTGATGCCTCCCCTCCACACCGCAGGGTTTCAAACGCTTGTCTTCAGACAAAAGTCAGGTGGGGAGGTCTCTAAGCACTCTTCCAACACCCTGCTGTTTCTCTGCTCTGTATTCTGCCCTCCCCAAGTTGCTTTGCTTTTTAATCATAGGTGTCAGGACACGGTTGCACACACCAGTGTGGAGCATGAAGTTAAGCTCCTTGGAAAGTCGTTTTTTGAGGCGTCCACTGAGGCCTGCAGGTCAAGCAGCTGCATTGCAAGTTTAAAGAGGCTGAAACGTTCAAAACTATAAGCAGCAGCTGAAAGACATGCCCAGTTTGCTCTCTCAAGTAGCCAACTGGACAAAGATGATGTCTGAGAAGGCTGTTGCATACCGTATTTTTCGTCCTATAGGGCGCACCGGCCCATAGGACGCACCTCGTTTTTTTGGGGGGGGGAATGAATAAAAAAAATTATTCCCCCCCCCCAGCCGCGGCTGCCACCCCAAGCCTTGTGCACACCTACCCGAAGCACGAGGCACCCTCCGGCACCCTTCGGCAGGCTGCCACCCCAAGCCTTGCGCACCCGGTGGGACCTCCCACTGGGCACGCGAGGCTTGTGGACACTCGCCCGAAGCACGGGGCGCCCTCCGGAGGGCTCCGTGAGCTTCGGGCGGCAGGCTGCCGCCCCAAGCCTTGCACGCTCGGCGGGACCTCCCGCCGGGCGCGCATTGCTTGCAGACACTCGCCGGGGCTGCAGGCTGCTGCCCACAAGCCTTGTGAGCCCGCGGGAACTCCCACCAGGCTTGCAAGGCTTGCAGATAGCTTCCTGAAGCCTCTCGCTCTCCAGGCTTCAGCGAAAGCTTGCATTCGCCCCATAGGACGCACACACATTTCCCCTTCATTTTTGGAGGGGAAAAAGTGCGTCCTATTAGGCGAAAAATACGGTAAATGATGTGCCAGCACCAAGAGGATGCTGCAAACAGCACCAACCCATCTCCAGGAACAGGGAGACATGTATCAAAGCTGTTCCTCCTAAACGCAGGATGAAGGCCACCTATTGTTTTAAAGGGCATAGCCACTAGGAAGATCTTTCAAAGGCAGGCTTAAATTTGAAGCTATCACTTAATATGGAGGTAGGATTGCCAAGTGCAGCATGCAGCCTAGAACCAGATTTAGGTTTGCTGATGCTCTGAGCTACTGAAGGTAATGGGGCCCTGTATATGTCCAGATGTCCTTTGTCAACAACAAATTGCCCCTGTTTCTTGTGTTGACTATATGCTATATGGTATAATTTATGGACCTAATAGGTATATAAAGCCATTTGCTGATGACAAAATATGTATTTTATCAAAGTAATTGTGGAACTGAAATACAAATAAGAAGTAGTATATTAGTAGTAAAATACAATTAAAAAGAAGTATACTTGGGGGGGCAAGAGAGTGGGGCCCTAAGCTATAGCTTGTTTAGCTTATACATAAATCCGGCACTGATGCAGCCAAGGGCATGAGACATGCCCAATGACATTTTTTTACTTGTTTCCTTTAATTGCAGGCCCCCGTGCTGTTTCAAAACTTGTCTCCAATTTCAAAAGAGGTTTTCTAGGTTGTGTGCTATTAGAGCAATTCAAACCCAAACCTCCCTTGAGCATAATTTCCATAATAGCCAATCAGGGTTTGCCATTGCCCTAGTACCATGATGTTGATTGAAGGAGATCACCAGTGTTGAAGCAATGGTTCTTCAACATCAACTTCGTTGGACTGGTTATGTTGTGTGGATGCCTGATGATCGTCTTCCAAAGCAACTACACTAATCCAAACTTAAAAATGGAAAGCATAATGCTCATGGTCAACAAAGGAGGTTTAAAGACTATATCAAGGCAAATCTTTAAAAAAATGTAGTATAAACACCAACAATTGGGAAACACTGGCCTGCAAGCGCTCCAGTTGGAGAACAGCCTTTACCAAAGGTGTCATGGGCTTTGAAGACACCCGAACTCAGGACGCATGGGAAAAATGTGCTAGGAAGAAGGCACCTGCCCGGAAACTAATGTCCCCACTGTGGAAGGACGTGTGGATCCAGAATTGGCCTCCACAGTCACTTATGGACTCATTGTTAAAACCGTGTTTATGGAAGACGGTCTTACTTGGCTACAAGGGATCACCAAAGAAGAGTCAAGGAGTGGGTAGCTCATGAAAGCTTTTGGCAATGCAAAACTGCAAGCAACTGAATCATTCTATCAAACCAGGAGGCTTGTGTGTAAAACTGATGTAGTTGGGTGGAGAATAATAATAATCATTTATTATTTCTAATCCGCCCATCTGGCTCGGTTTCCTCAGCCACTCTGGGCGGCTCCCAGCAGAATATTAAAAACGCAACAAAACATCAAACATTAAAAACTTCCCTAAACAGGGCTGCCTTCAGATGTCTTTTAAAAGTCAGATAGTTGTTTATTTCCTTGACATCTGACGGGAGGACGTTCCACAGGATGGGGGCCACTACCAAGAAGGCCCTCTGCATGGTTCCCTGTAACCTCACTTCTCTTAGTGAGGGAACCGCCAGAAGGCCCTCAGAGCTGGACCTCAGTGTCCTGGTGGAATGATGGAGGTGGAGACGCTCCTTCAGGTATACTGGGCCGAGGCCGTTTAGGGCTTTAAAGGTCAGCAAAATGTATGCAAAATGTAGGAAAAAACGGAAAGACGATCTGGATGTTGCAGCAACAGGAGAGAATCTGCAGTTGTTGGTATATTTTGATGTGGCAGCAGAAGAATGAGGTGGCCTGGCCAATAAACACCACCACACATTGTGGGGCAAAGGAGAGACCTGTCTTTCAGTGACCCAAGTGCCAGTTATCATTAGGCCTGGTTATTTTAGGCATCAACATCTATTATTTATTTATTTATTTATTTATTTACTTACTTACTTACTTACTTACTTACTACTGGGTACTTGCCTGGATTTGGGGAAGTAATTGGCTGGGCAGTAACACCATAGGAAAGGATTTACTTACAGTCTAGGAAGCAACATTTTGAAGCTATAGCACAAAAAGCTAACACCATTTTAAGAACTTTCCGTCCAAGATGAAGGAAATAATCATTTGGCCTGATTTTGATCTTTGAAACAAAATAATGGTTTGCTTGTCTTTTTTGGTTTCTTTAAGCATGACTACCTGCAGTGATTTTTTAATTTATTTTTTAAGAACCAAAGTATTTTTACTGGCCGTCCCAATCTCTGCCAAGAGGTTCATGAGATCCCAAGGGGTCTTGGCACTCAACTACGGTCTGTTTTCCTTTGGGGAAAATGAGGCACGGCAGAGCCTAAATTCTTTGAAATACGATTTCTCTGCACATGTTTACACCAGAAGCTTTCAGTGGAGAGAGATTTCGCTGCATTCCCATCTCAGGAGGAGTCTGTCCTTCGTGGCAGACCAGCACTGGATTCCCAGATGTCTCCCAGCTTTGCCTTCAGCCATCCTGCCAAGATGGCCTCTGCCTGGAGTTCTGGGTCTACTTTTCTCGCTCCAAGCAATTCCTCCCCATCTGTCTGCTCACCCTGCTTATCCAAACCTCTGTTTTTCAAACGGAGCACGTTTTTCCTGTGTGACATCCCGCCTCCTGAAATTCTCCCCCTCCCAATTCTGCTATTGATCTACCCAACACACACATTGCTATTTTTCTAGAAAAAGAGGTGCTGCAACTGAACATGAGCCATCTCCCTTGTTCTCTTATAATGCCAATGGCGCCCACCTGAGAGGTGCCGGAACTAAGTTCCAGTGAGTTCCAGCTGGGGAAAAAGCTCTGAACACACAGCACCGGCATGGTCAATTGTTCTTTAATGTCCTCCTTGTGTTCTTAATGGCATTGCCATCAGTGATCTCCTGAACAGTAGAACTGGTTCAGCACATATTTTAAATCAGGGGTCAGCAACCTTTTTCAGCCATGGGCCAGTCCACCGTCCCTCAGACCATGTGGTGGACCAGACAATTGGGGGGGGGGATGAACAAATTTGTGCCCCACAAATAACCCAGAGATGCATTTTAAATAAAAGCACACATTCTACTCCTGTAAAAACATGCTGATTCCCAGACCATCCGCAGGCCGGATTTAGAAGGCAATTGGGCCCCATCCGGCCCCTGGGTTGCCTACCCCGTTTAAAATCTAACGTCTGGCATCTTTGCACAGTATCTAAAGTCTATTATTTATGTTACGGAAAAATCTAGGTGTGAGGCTGCTCAGTCACCCAGCTCGTTGGGCAGAGACTGTGGGTCCCTGCGGAATAAAGGAGGAGTCCAGCCACCAACTGGAGCAAAGAGCTGTAGATCAGTTTATTGCGCATCTGGTTCAAAGAGGAATTTTTGAACCCCAAGGATGGGGTGACAAAGACTTTTAAAACTTTCCCACCATGTCCCAGAATACAGTTTGTACAGCATCATTGCTACATCACTGCTACATCACTGATGTGTCACAAAAGGGCAGTGGCGTAGCGTGGGTTGTCAGCACCCGGGGCAAGGCAAGTAATTTGCGCCCCCTAACCCGTGGATTTGCGCCCCCTAACCCTAACCCCCAGATGTTGCACCCGGTGCGGCCGGCCCCCCCTGCACCCCCCACGCTACGCCACAGCAAAAGGGGAGGGGTTAACCTTGGCAAACATGTCCAGACAAGTCCTTGGTAGATTAGCATAAGCAGACATGGCAGGGCAAGACTCAGGTATAAGATTAGCATAGACAAATATGTCTTAAGTACCCACCACCCAAAAGTACAATAGAAATTCCTTTGCATGTCTGGAGCCTGAGGCAAGTCAGGTGATGAGATTTGGCTTCCCTTGGCTAACAATGAGCCCAGCAATTATCACCTCTGCAAACTTCCTGGAGTCCTTTTTCAAGGGGAATATAGCTTTGGAATGGAGGAAACTGGCAAAGGAGTTGATTTTATATTATTTTTAAAGCTAGGTAACTTCCCTGAGCTGTCAAGTTGAAAGGATACATTCAGGCATAATATTTGTAACATTTAACTTTAAACATGTTCCCCCCCACCCGTAATTTCCATAACATTTATTAATTTCTAACATTCACTAACTTTTAGCTTTTATGGGTTCCCTTGCACCCCCAAACTCTGTTGCCCCAGATCTGTAACAGTATTTAACGCTCAGGATTTTTCTTCACCATCTGTATGTGATGAGGGATACTAACAATTCCTGATAATTATATTGCGCCAAGTACAAAGTGAGAGGCTGCATTGAAAATCACAGATTTCATTGGGGGAATTTTGTGGCTGTCTGCGGCACTGGCCTGCTCCAAGCAAGGCTGGGGTGTGAATTAATGCTTTAATTATCTAAGAATCTTCCCCAAAGGCCACATTCTCCATTTTAATTTGGACTGTGGTGGAATACACCAGCTCTTTCCTCCTCTTGATCTTGTCATCTGTAACGCTGGAAACATCCCTGAGGGAGGAAGAGCAGGACACAAACGAATGAAGCCCTTTTATAAATGCTGAGAAATGTTGCAAAATGCGAGAGAGAGAATGGGGAGGAAGGAGCGATTTCTGATGTGACATGTCCACATAGTGGTGTCATTTGGTAATTTTAGCCTCTGGACTTGATGGTCTTATGCAGCTCTCACTTCCCACGCCTCTGGGGCACCAAGCACCAGGATGACTTGGGCTGACAAAATTTAGGATGAGAGGGTGCTAATGGGTATTATGGGATTGGGCAGATGGAAGGGCTTAGGGCATGGGCGTAGCCAGGGTTTTTGTTAGGGCGGAGCAGGCCTTTTGTTAGGAGGGCAAAACCTCAGTTTGCTATGTATTTTGATTGAATTTCATCGATTATGGGGGGCAGCTGCCCCCCCACCCCATCCCTTAGCTAGGTGCATGGCTTTGGGGTACTGAGCCTCCTCAGACCTTTGTGTTGATGTCTGCCATCTGAAGTAGTGAAGTGTGTGTTATTCTCTCAGACTGTATTGATGGATATGTTAGGAGGCAATGTAAGTTGAATGGCTAACGTGCATAACAACCATTGTGAACGTTCTTCAGGTCTCATTGGGAATTAATTAATTTTTTTATTGATTGCTTGAATTTATATACCACCCTATACCCGGAGGTCTCAGGACGGTTCACAGAACAAAATCAGAAAAAATGTAATTATTATTATTATTATTATTATTATTATCATTATATTTATATACCACCTTTCCTCCAATGAGCTCTAGACGGTATTCATAGTTCTGCCCCCTCCATTTTGTCCTCATTACATTATAACTTTATCATTTACATCCCATTATGAAAAACTGTTAACAGACACAGTAATATTCTGAAGCCCACCTCCCCAAATTCCACATGCCTAAGGAGCTACTGGACTACACCTGGTTCACAAAGCCACAGCTACCATTTGCCAAAAAGATATGCATTAAACATACACCATACTTCAAGACAATAAACTTCACTAGAAGTAAGCCCAGCTAATAACATGCTTACCCAAACTGGGGGTGGGGAGGGGGGGAACGGTGACCATCTAAGGTTGCACACAGATAATATTTACTTTTTGAAGCCACAGATAGATGGGCTGCCAAGAAGGAGGAAATGCATCACCAGGAAAGAGGGCCAAGGCTGGTACAAATTTGCATATGCAAATTTAGATGTCTAGAAGCAAATTTAGAAATTCTTAAAATACATCTCATAGTGGGGACGACCACTAATGTGTCTGCTTTAGTTGCACTGTACCCTGAAAGCACATTTGAAGTACATTTCTCCTATAGTTTGTTAAGTGTTTTGGGGAACTGTAATTTTGTGAGAGGAAGTGAGAGCTGGACCATAAAGAAGGCTGATCGCCGAAGAATTGATGCTTTTGAATTATGGTGCTGGAGGAGACTCTTGAGAGTCCCATGGACTGCAAGAAGATCAAACCTCTCCATTCTGAAGGAAATCAGCCCTGAGTGCTCACTGGAAGGACAGATCCTGAAGCTGAGGCTCCAGTGCTTTGGCCACCTCATGAGAAGAGAAGATTCCCTGGAAAAGACCCTGATGTTGGGAAAGATGGAGGGCACAAGGAGAAGGGGACAACAGAGGACGAGATGGATGGACAGTGTTCTCGAAGCTACCAGCATAAGTTTCACCAAACTGCAGGAGGCAGTGGAAGACAGGAGTGCCTGGCGTGCTCTGATCCATGGGGTGATGAAGAGTCGGACACGACTAAACGACTAAACAACAACAACAACAATTTTGTGAGTGGGAAACTACAGTGGCCAGCATACTTTGAGGGTGTGTGTGTGCATCAAATGTGCTTTAATGGTATTGTACAAACACAGCCTCAGGGTGCTGTCCGGGTGCTAAGTATTAACCGGCCACTTCAAGGCCCCTGTTTTCTCTTCTTACACTTCTTCATCCTGAATAGCTTTGACAGCACTTTGAACAGAAGGCTGTCCTGTGTAGTAAAGTAGGGGACATGATGGCTGCCCTACCTGCATTCTTTTCAAAAGGTCAGCAAAGAGGAAAACTGATTAACCTCCTCTGCAAGACTGTGGAAAACTTTGGGGTTCTTTCCTTTCCCACAATGATTCTCATCACTGTAGAAAACTGTATGCAGAGCAGGGCCTTTCCTGATGTTCTGAACAGGTGAGGAGGTTACATATCTGACAGACAGAATATGCTTTGTATAAATTTGCCTGTTTCTACATGCACAAAAATTAAGTGCTTAAAAGGTTGGGCATCCATTTTATACATTTATTTTCTCCGCAACAGTAATCTCTGCATTTTTTCACCACTTTCCACGATCTCAGACAAAACAGCTCTTCCGTTATCTAATCAACAAACAGCATTAAGTGATTCATTTTCTATTTAATTGTATTCATCAAACAATATACAAAACTGCCTACATAATAAATCAGTCCTCCCCATTCCCCAAAATAAGATATTAACCAGTTTTATGTTGTGCTTATTTAATATTTGGCCAAAGGGACTGCCTGCTTTATTGGGAATGTTCCTGTGATGTTCAATTAGTAGCATTTTTGCTTCCTGGCTTCTGTGATATATAATTACACAATACACAAAAAGTTGCCAGGCATGTAGCAAATTTTCCATAACAGTATTTATACCCATCTGGGGATGGATTCAGACGGGCTTGCATTTTATACAGGTTTTATTTAGGCTTACCCAGATTTCCCAGGCTGTACAGTGCTGCCAGTCACTGCTCCCTGAAAAGCACAGGTGGTTTAAACCACTGTGCTGCTTGCAGTTGCCGGTCGGAAGGTCGGCGGTTTGAATCCCCACGACAGGGTGAGCTCAGTCCCTGCTCTTGCCAACCTAGCAGTTCGATAGCACGCCAATGCAAGTAGATAAATAGGTACCGCTCCGGCGGGAAGGTAAACAGCATTTCCGTGAGCTGCTCTGGTTCGCCAGAAGTAGCTTAGTCATGCTGGCCACATGACCTGGAAAAACTGTCTGTGGAAGTGGACGAACACCGGCTCCCTTGGCGGGATGAGCGCTGCAACCCGAGTCATTCGCGACTGGACTTAACTGTCAGGGGTCCTTTACCTTTTTACCTAGATTTCCCAGACTGCACAGTACTGCCAGTCACTGCTCCCTGAAAAGTATACCTGTAAGATACACATGTCTGCAAAGTTGTCCTTTTAAACACTATAACCAATATCCATAAGGGGCCAAGCTTATAGCAGGCTCTGTTCTCGACCTATGCACACTTGTGTATTTTATAAATGTATATACTGCATATCGGGACGCGGGTGGTGCTGTGGGTTAAACCACAGAGCCTAGGACTTGCCGATCAGAAGCTCGGCAGTTTGAATCCCCGCGATGGGGTGAGCTCCCGTTGTTCGGTCCCTGCTCCTGCCAACCTAGCAGTTCAAAAGCACGTCAGAGTACAAGTAGATAAATAGGTACTGCTCTGGTGGGAAGGTAAACAGCGTTTCCGTGCACTGCTCTGGTTTGCCAGAAGCGGCTTAGTCATGCTGGCCACATGACCCGGAAGCTGTACGCCGGCTCCCTCGGCCAATAAAGCGAGATGAGCGCCGCAACCCCAGAGTCTGTCACGACTGGACTTAATGGTCAGGGGTCCCTTTACCTTTACCTTTTACTGCATATCAAGGGAGAACTCTTTTTTATATAAATTTTGTTTATCATTTTCAATTTTACAACATTTGTAGACACACACATTTTAAAATCCCTACATTTAACATTGACTTCCCTTCCCCACCTTCCATGGTCCGTTTCAGTTTTCCTTTGCTGCTGCATATTCTAATTGTTCCTTATTCTTTCTCTTCCCATTCTTTCTCAGTTTATTTTTACTGCTAAATTTATTCCGATCCTATGGATGTTTTGAGTTATTTACAATAATTTTTCAAATATTCCATACTCCCCCCCCCAGTCTTCTTTAAAGAAGGGGGGGGTAAAAAAAAAAAGGTAAAGGACCCCTGGACGGTTAAATCCAGTGAAAGACAAATATGGGGTTGCAGCACTCATCTCACTTTCAGGCCGAGGGAGCCGGTGTTTGTCCACAGACAGCTTTCCAGGTTATGTGGCCAGCATGACTAAATGCTGTTTACCTTCCCACCACAGCGGTACCTATTTGTCTACTTACACTGGTGCGCTTTCGAACTGCTAGGTTGGCAGGAGCTGGGACAGAGCAACAGGAGCTCACCCCGTCGCGGGGATTCGAACTGCCAACCTTCTGATCGGGGGTTTAGACCGCAGCACCAAATCTTATCTAAGTGGTCTCATTAATAAAATCAGTGTAATATTATAAGATGAAAAATAAGAACTTCTGAAAGGGCACTGTGCATACAGGCATATGCATAGGATTCTTTCTCGGTATAAAAGTCAAGGTCGCATCTATCTGGAAAGAGATCTCAACTTTGTGTGTATAATTGTACACATAGGGGTTCTCTACAGTTCTGACAAATATATTTAGGCTGGGGTAGTGCTTGCCACCACCGTATTAGGCCCACCCCTTCCACCCTACACACACATTCACTATGATAATGGGTCATCTGAAAGAGGGCACCTTCCATTTTTTAGGTAAACACCTAACGTAGAAAGTGGTCTGATACCTGTGTTAATTTGCTGACAGCACTTTGCTGGATAGAGTGTGAAAACACTCATTGTGTGGATTCCAACATCATCCCTGTATGCCTTCAAAAACAGGAGAAAGATTGAATACAGTCCTACGTTGGTTTTCGAACGGCTTAGTTCACGAACAACTTGGAACTCGGACGGCGCAAACCCGGAAGTAGGTGTTCCGGTGTGTGAACTTTGCCTCGGAAGCTGAACATCCAGTGTGGCAGAGGCAGAGGCAGCGGACATGCTGTGCACGTGGGGACAGGCCAAGCTACCCCCGGGGGCAGGCCAAGTGTCCCAGGAGCACAGCTTCTGTGACGAGCATCCCAGGGGGGCATCACAGCAATGTCACACACACACACCCCCTCAGGGATGACACCCGGGGCGGGCCGCACACACCCCTTCCTCCACCTGTGTCCGCAGCTTCTTTTTATATATATGAGGTAAAGGTAAAGGGACCCCTGGCCATTAGGTCCAGTCACGGACAACTCTGGGGTTGCGGAGCTCATCTTGCTTTGCTGGCTGAAGGAGCCAGTGTACAGCTTCCGGGTCATGTGGCCAGCATGACTAAGCCGCTTCTGGCTTACCAGAGCAGCGCACGGAAACACCGTTTACCGTCCCGCCGGAGTGGTACATATTTATCTACTTGCACTTTGCACTTTGCTTTTGAACTGCTAGGTTGGCAGGAGCAGGGACCGAGCAACGGGAGCTCACCCCGTAGCAGGGATTCGAACCGCCGACCTTCTGATCGGCAAGTCCTAGGCTCTGTGGTTTAACCCATAGTGCCACCCATGTCCATATATATATATATATATATATATATGCTTTCGTAGATTTTCACGGGTACAGGAATGCAGGTTTTGGTGTCCTCGGGTGTCTTCCCGTGTAAAAGTTGGGGTGTCTAGGCGACGTTTCGACGAGGTCTCACTCGTCATCTTCAGGCTGGTGCTTTCGGCTTCTGTAACAAGAAGCCGAAAGCACCAGCCTGAAGATGACGAGTGAGACCTCGTCGAAACGTCGCCTAGACACCCCAACTTTTACACGGGAAGACACCCGAGGACACCAAAACCTGCATATATATATATATATATATATATATATATATATATATATATATAACATTCGACACATATTTACACAATAATTTGTCATATTACAGTTTATGCACAAACACTACACAAGAAAAAGAAATATACAACAAAAATAAATAAAAAGGAAAAGGAAATAAAAAATGAAAATAAAAAGATTGTTCTCAAAAATGTAAATCTCATTTGTTATTTTTTACACAATATCATAGTATTATTTTTTGTTTCCTTAATTTCCTTCAGAAAAATATTCTTTAGTTTGTTGTCTATACATTACAAGAATCATTTAAGGTCTGCCAGGAGGTTTTTGCTATCATAATAGGTTTTCAAATATTCTTTAAATACTGCCACACATCCCTTCCTCCACCAGGGTTGACAGCTTCCAATTGGCTGCAGGAAGCTCCTGCAGCCAATCAGAAGCCGTGCCTTGGTTTCCGAACATTTCGGAAGTGGAACGGACTTCCGGAATGCATTCTGTTAGAAAACCAAGGTATGACTGTACAGGGAATAGAGAAGAAATCAGAATTTGGCTAAGCATTGAGATAAGTGATAAAAACACACATACAACTTATGTGTTTCACTGCTTAATCTGCCAATTGATCTTGATATAAGTGTTGCCTCACTGGGTGATGACATTATTCTAACGAACCAACGTAGCTTCCTACACTTTGTGTAGATCTAAGCCGTTGCTAACCAAGTAATTTAACACATGCAAAACACACACACACACACACACACACACAAAGACTAGGCACTCCAGCCCCACTGCTTCCCACAATTCCTTCCCAGATTTATCTCTCCCTAGCCATCCTCACAGCTGACTGACAGCCGTGATGACTCTTGTTGCAGGCAGCTTCTCTCTCTTTTTTTAAAATGATATTTTATTGAGTTTTAACAAGAAAAACCATTATAAAACAATAGATAAAGAAACACAAGAAAAAATACAAAAACACAAAAACACAAAAATACAAACATTTAACATAAAAAGAAAAATAAAAAATAAAAAATAAAAATCCCTCTTTTTCATTTCTCACCATTCATTAACTTATTTTCCTGACTTCCTCACACCTCCCTTTTAAAATTTGGTTCAGCAAATTCATATCCTATTGGTTTATCCTTAACTGTTTATCCTCACATAATATAACTTCAAATTTTCGTCCAATATCCGTCCATTCTTACATATCTTATTTTACCTCATTACTAGAACCACTTCAATTCATTTCAACGTCATCAACATTCAAAAATTTTACAGTATTTCTGTAAATAGATCTTAATGCTTCTCTAGGTTCAGAGGGAAAGGTCTTGCTTCACGCAGTATGCGCTGGGCTTTCGGGCTCTCTTCCTGGCCTCCATTTCCCTGCAGGTTCAGCAGACAAGAGATCTCCTTCCAGGTAGGGTCTTCTGTCACAGAGCTTTTGCAGGTTTCAGACAGAGCCCTCGCCAGCTAACTGTTTTCAACCATCACTTTACACTTTCTCTGCTCAGGGGTCTCTCTCCCAGTTGACCTCTCCTCCTCCGATTTCTTCTGTTCCCATGGCAACCAGAAGCTAGCCAGCAGCCTGCCTTTCATCCTGGATTAATTCGTAGCCAGCCAATCCTTGCACAAGGTTCACCACAGCCCTAAACATTCATAATTAGAAGTCTGGCTCCCTAGACGCAATACTTGGGACCTCAAACTTGTCTCTTCCCTAAAATGCCCCACCTACCCACACTGGTACACAGGCACAAAATTCCATTGCAGGCAAAGAGATTTGGATGGGTTCTCAGCAACAATGATAGCGATTATTACGATAATCTTTGCCCTGCTCTTAGAGCACCCAAGCCGGTTATATTAAAAGGAATGCAATACATTTAAAATCAAAACTCATAATTTCAAAACAGTACAAATGAATCTGAAGGCAACAATCAAATTAAAAAACAGTTTAAAACAGGGGGTCAGCAAACTTTTTCAGCAGGGGGCCAGTCCACTGTCCCTCAGACCTTGCGGGGGGGCTGGACTATATTGGGGGGGGGAAATAATGAACGAATTCCTATGACCGACAAATAATCCAGAGATGCATTTTAAATAAAAGCACACATTCCACTCATGTAAAAACATGCTGATTCCTGGACCATTCGTGGGCTGGATTTAGAAGCCCCCGGGTCTTAGTTTGCCTACCCATGGTTTAAAACAACAGCAGAAATTGCCCGTCAAAAGCTTGTCAAAAATAAACATGTTTTCGGTTTCAGTCTAAAAAAGACCAGGAACCCAGCAAACCTCCTCCGGGAAGCTATTCTAGAGTCACCAGTAAGAAGGCCCTGTATCTTTCTCACTTGCCTAGCAGTCTGAAATAATTACACCATGAGCAGGCTCTCTGAGGCATATCTTGAAGTTGGTCTGTGTGGAAGCAGACAACCTTTCAGATGCCCACATCCAAGGCGGGTCTTTAGAGTTGAAAACCAGCACTTTAAAATTGAGCCTAGAAATGAATAGCAGCCAATGGAGATGAAATAAAATTGGAGCTTTATGCTCCAGTTGGTCAGGCACCCAACAAAAATCTAACCACCACATCTCAGAACAAATGATTTTTTTCTGAGCCATTTGCAAGGGCAGTGCCCCATAGCGAACATTGTAGCAGCCCAATCTGGAAGTAACTTAAGCACTCGATACGATATGATACGATAATCTTTATTGTCACTGTCTCATACAGAACAACAAAATTGAAAATATCTACATCAGACATTCAAAAACCAACAAGCCTGCTATCCCAGCTATCCCAGCCTGGTTAGCCCCCTAAAAACTCTGATACCCCATAATTAAACACAATATACTCCCATAGAGACTACCTTACACTGCGTTTAAAACCAAAATCACATTTGAATAGAAACTGTTTCTCAGGCGGCTAGTCCTAGTCTTTATAACCCTGTACCTTCTTCCAGAAGGCAGAAGCTGAAAGAGATCATTTATAGGGTGCGCACTGTCCTGCAATATCTCTGCAGCTTTCTTATGGCACCTGGAAGCATAGATTTGATCCAAGATGGGAAGAGTGCACCCAATTATTCTCTCCACAGTCCTTACAACCCTGGACAGCATTGTTTTTTCCCTGACCGTGCAGCTCCCAAACCACACACAGGCCATACACATTCAGGGCTGTCTTAAGCATATGTGGCGCGGGGGTGCAAACATCCACCCGGTGCCCCCCAGGTTGCCCAGAATTGTCAACCTTTTTAAGGGGGGGCAGCGCATTATGGGCTGGCCTTCGAGGTGCGCAGGCAGGGCAGAGCAGGCCACAGAGGAGCGCGAGGAGGTGGCGCTAGGCCGGGCGCCTTGTCGGGTGGGCCCTACGCCAATCCCAGGTGCACAGGAGGGCGGAGTCGGCCGGCCACCTCAGCGCCTCGCTGGCTCGCTCACCCCTGAACTTGCTGCGTAGAGCTGCCCATAGCAGAAGAGCCTGCCGTGGCGCTCCAATGGGCGGGCTCTTCCCGGGTGCCCAGCACCCCTAACACCTACTGTCAGAGCTGCCTCTAGGTCCCAGCTCACAGAGGACCAACGCTAGCCAGTAATAACGTATAAAAGTCTTTATTGAAGGTTAGTTTCCATTTCCAAACCGCAGCGTGCAACTCTACGTCTTAGAAGCTAGACCGGCGAAGCTCCATCTGAGTCTCCGCCTCCTAGACACCAGTTTAAGCCTCTAGCTTTACTCCACCTCTTCCGTTGTTCTTTCCTCCTCTGGGTCCTTCTGCCCCCTGGGGTTTCCTCCTTTCTGGACTCTTCTGACGCTGACCCCCCTGAGTCTTGCCCCTCCTTCCGGCGGGCTTTAGGACCTGGCTCCCTATCCAGGCTGCCTGCTGTGCCGCTCGCCTGTACATTTGAACTTGGTGCGCGCGCCCAGCCGGTAACTTTCCTCTTGACCGTTTCCCCGCTCTCCGATGGAGGCGTGGTCAATCCTGACTCATCTCCTCTCGCTGGTGGTGAGAACACTGGTCCCGATGCCTGGGACTCTTCCCCCCCCACTGCGCTCTGGTGGGGAAGCTGGTCCTGATTTCCAACTGCTGCTCTGGGAGTCCCCGCTGGCCCCTTCCTTCTGGGGTTTCCCCCTTGGCACCCCCCTTGCCCTGGCCATCGGCGCTCCCTTCTGTGAATCTTCCGATTCGCTGGAGAGGCTCATGGAATCCCTCGAACCACTTTCATCTCCTGTGCTTCCCTCGGATTCCTCCCCCTCGCTCTCCATTTCCTCCCTCTCCTGTGCCTCTGTTCCTGAGCCCCTGACACCTATGGTTAAGACGGCCCTGTAAGCACCGATAGTGTACACCAGGCCCATCTTCTCTGAGGAAGGTCACAACTAATGAATCAGCCAAGGGAAAAGTCAGACCCCAAGAAGCTTACACAGTTGAGCCTTCAGAGGGAGTGCAACTGAATCCAAAAGAGGCTGTCAGAACACAAGAACCCCCTCATCAACAGTGCCTCTGTTTTGCTTGGTTTAAGTTCCACCTTGTTCACACTCGTCCACTCCACATTACCGACACTGATTTATCACTTCCATTACCTCCCTGGAATCAAATGATGAACATGAGACACAAAACTGTACACGTCATGGGCTGGGACCTCCTAGCAGGGTGCCGACTCTTCTCTTGAGACCCACCCAATGAGTCCTTGCACAGTCATCCTCCACCCACATGGATGAGTTATTTAAAACAATATTCCAGCCACGTCATGTCACTGCAGCTCTTGGGCAAGGGCTGGGGACTCGAATACAGCTAGGAAAACATTTTGAGGGTCCCACAGGTGGGTCGGCTAATGAAGCTTGATACATCATCCTCTTCCTCTTAGCCAGATTTGGTTAAAAGGCTGAGGGCAAAGGGCGTCTCAGCATTGGCAGGAAGGCATACATGCATGTAACTGCCTAGCAGTGAGCCCAGAGAATGGGAACAGGGGCAGGAATTCTGAATGTATGTTCATCTCTGAAGCAGCCAGGCCAGTCTGGGCTTAAGATCAAAATTAGACCTGGCACTTGCACTGAAAACTCAGTTTTGGAAAATGCAAATAGCTGCTGTTGGGGGTGGAGTAATTAGCCAGATTGCAGCTGGCAGGGAGAAGGAGTTTAACCCTTCCCCTTTCCTGCTGTGTTAACTGGTTAGAATTGCTTCTTCAAGTATGCTTTTAGAATTGGGAGGAGAGCTTCAATTGATGTCAGTGAGACCTTTCCTTCCAGTAGATAGAGCAGCTTTGGTGGAGCTATTTTAGTCAGTTACACAGCAGGAGAAGGAAGGGGTTAAACCCTGCCTGCCTGCCTGCCTGCCTGCCTTACATGCAAGGAAGGAAACATTAAACTGTCAGATGTAGCTTGGCCCCTAGCCAGCACCTGGATGGGAACCCTCTGCTCCTTGAGGAAAGGGTGAGATATAAATGCAACAAAAATTAACAACTCCCTCCATGCTGAGATTGTCAATGGAAGGAAATTTAGTTAGGACAACTGTGAGCAGGGAATTGAAAGAAGGAAATGTCTTAGGAAATGTCAGGGAAATGTCAGGGAACTGCCATCAGGGCTAGAGGGAGAGAGCGGGCTCCGGAGGGATCCCAGAGAGCGTCCCGGGATGGGGAGAGGCAGCCCATCTTCTGGGGAAGAGAATCAGCGTAGCACCAGTGGAGAAGGGGGGCAGATGGGGGAATCGGCGAGGTGGCTCCAGGACTCCTCGCTGGAGACCAGCGGGGAGAGCACGGGTCCTCCGCTGCCTACACCCTCCTTGCGCAGAAGGCTACCGCGCAGGGAGAGTAGGAGGAGACTAAGCGTCAAAGAGCTTCTTTGCTGGAAGAAGTTCAAGAAACACCCACTGACGGATTCTGCCAGCGATTGAGACAGCCACGGGCGAGTGGCTGTCCGGACAGAAAAGGTTCACTCAGGCAACCCAGCCAGGTGTTGCACCGGTTTACACACGAGAAACCCCTAGAACCATTACAGGAAACAACAAAGTAGGATCCCTGCTTTTGCCAGTTTCACAGCGGCTAGGCTTCCTGCTTCGATACCTTGTCTGCATTGCTTCTTTGTCCAAGTATCCTTTGGTGGCAGCACCTGGAGCACCGGGCACAAACTAGAGAAGTCCTCAAAGGGCTTCCTTAATCTTCCTCTGAGACCTTTCTGCCTCTTGCAGCAAAACCAACTCAGAGCATTGTGGCACCTTAAAAGGCATTTTATTGTGGCATAATACCTTTTGTTAGTCTGGAAGGACGCGGGTGGCGCTGTGGGTTAAACCACTGTGCCGCTTGGGCTTGCCGATCAGAAGGTCGGCGGTTCGAATCTCCATGACGGGGTGAGCTCTGGTCGCTCAGTCCCTGCTCCTGCCAACCTAGCAGTTCAAAAGCACGTCAAAGTGCAAGCAGATAAATAGGTACCACCCCGGTGGGAAGCTAAACGGAGTTTCCGTGCGTTGCTCTGGTTTCGCCAGAAGCGGCTTAGTCATGCTGGCCATATGACCCGGAAAAACTTTCTGCGGAAGCGGACAAACACCGGCTCCCTCGGCCTATAAAGCTAGATGAGCGCCACAACTCCAGAGTCTTTCGTGACTGGACTTAATTGTCAGTTCATTATAGATCATTTCCCAGAAAGCCTTAATCCTTGGGCACGTCCACCAAAGGTGAAAGAATGTTCCTTCAGTTTCTTTACATTTCCAACATTTATTATCGGGCAAATGATAATTTTTTGCAAGTTTGACTAGGGTTATGTACCACCTATACAATGGTGCCTCGCAAGACGAAATTAATTCGTTCCGCAAGTTTTTTCTTCTTGCGAGTTTTTCGTCTTGTGAAGCACGGTTTCCCATAGGAATGCATTGAAAATCAATTAATGCGTTCCTATGGAGACCGCTTGCCAGGCTGGCGGTGCAGAGAAGGGCTTTTCTGCCCACCACAAGCCTTCAGGACAGGTACGGGAACAGAGGGGAAGGCGCGCAGCGCTTCTCTTCTGTTCCCGGGGCTTGCGGTGGGAGGAGGGTTTTTCGTCCCCACCGCCAACATTCAGAACAGCCTTCCGAATGTTGGCGGTGGGAAGGAAAACCCTCCTCCCACCGCAAGTCTTCAGGACAGCCATCCGAAGGCTGGCGCGGGGAGGAGGTCTCTCCGCCCCACCGCCAGCCTTCGGACAGGTACGGGAACAGAGGGGAAGGCGCGCAGCGCTTCACTTCTGTTCCTGGGGCTTGCGGTGGGAGGAGGGTTTTTCCTCCCCACCGCCAACATTCAGAACAGCATTCTGAATGTTGGCGGTGGGAAGGAAAACCCTCCTCCCACCGCAAGTCTTCAGGACAGCCATCCGAAGGCTGGCGCGGGAAGAAGGTCTCTCCGCCCCACCGCCAGCCTTCGGAGGAGGTCCGAGGACAGCGGGGAAGACGCGCTGCGCTTCCCCGCTGTCCCAGAGATTTCCCTATGGGTTTTCATCTTGCGAAGGAAGCCCATAGGGAAATTCGTTTTGCGAAGCGCCTCGAAAAATGGAAAACCCTTTCGTCTAGCAGGTTTTTCGTCTTGCGAGGCGTTCGTCTTGCGGGGCACCACTGTATATCATTTTCATAATATTCTCTCTTAAGGAATTACATGCCGTAAATTTCATACCTGTGGTCCACAACTGTTCCCAGTCAGCAAACATAATGTTATGTCCAACATCTTGTGCCCATTTAATCATAACAGACTTCACCGTTTCATCTTGAGTATTCCATTTCAACAGCAAGTTATACATCCTTGACAAATTCTTAGTTTTAGGATCTAACAATTCTGTTTCCAATTTTGATTTTTCCATGTGAAGCCAATCTCACACTTTATCTTTTAATTTCTCAAAACTCTGCAATTTCAATTTATCTCCTTCTTGTTCCAATATTTCCCAATATTTCGGCCATTTGGCCTCCATATTGAGTCTTTTCAGAGCCTTTGCTTCCATTGGCGACAACCACCTTGGGGTTTTATTTTCCAATAAGTCTTTATATCTTATCCAAACATTAAACAATGCTTTTCTGACAATATGATTTTTGAATGCTTTATGTACTTTAACCTTGTCGTACCACAAAAGGGGTCCCTTTACCTTTACCTTTATCTTTACACTTAAGGTGCCACAAGACTTCTGTTGTTCTTCCCCCTTAAGATTGTCCCCTGCTGCAGTCAAGTGAGTGTCTGGTCCTTTAGCAAAGATACCACTCTTTCTCTTCTCCCCATGCCCCCTTTTCTTTTGTTTAACGCTGAAAAAGAGTTCTGTGAAAGCAAACTCACTACTAGGGAGCTTTCAGTTAGCCCTGAATAATGCTAGTGCTGCTGTTTGAGTGTATCCATAGTATAGCTCAGTTGGCAGAGAATCAGACTCTTAAAACTCAGGGTTGTGTTTTTTGCCCTTCATTGGGCAAGAGATTCCTGCAGGGCAGAGGGTTGGACTAGATGACTCTTGGGGTCTCTTCCAACTTTACAATTCTGTGATTCACATGATGGATTCAAAAAATAATAATTCACATTGTTATTATATGCTATATCTCACTTTTCCTCCCAAAAGCTGTTGCCAAGCTTCTCCAAGGGGGATATTGATGAGCTGGAAGATGTGCAGAGGAGGGTGACCAAGATGATCAAGGGTATGGAAATTAAGCCTAATGAAGAACAGTTGAAGGAGCTTGGGTGTGTTTAGATTTACCGTATTTTTCGCTCTATAACACGCACCTGACCATAACACGCACATCATTTTTAGAGGAGGAAAACAAGGGAAAAAACATTCTGAACGAAACAGTGGATGTATCATTTTTGTGCTTCATGCTGTGGCCACAGACATGTAATCTGATGGTGAATTTGGGGTGACCCAATGCAAAAATCCTGAGAATCGCTGTGGATCCATGCTTTGTAACCACGTTTTTGCACCATTGCAGCCCCAGGCAACAGTGGGTGCGTGATTTTTGGGGGGGCAGGCTGTAGCCATGGACATGCTATGTGCTCTGATGGTGAATTTGGGGTGATCCAATGCAAAGATCCTGAGGATCCATGTAGATCCATGCTTTTTAACCACGTTTTTACACCATTGCAGCCCCAGGCAACAGTGGGTGCATGATTTTGGGGGGGGGCAGGCTGTAGCCATGGACATGCTATGTGATCTGATGGTGAATTTGGGGTGACCCAATGCAAAGATCCTGAGGATCCATGTGGATCCATGCTTTTTAACCACATTTTAAGTGGGGAGGGAAGGAAAAACACAGAACGGACAAGGAGCACGAGAGGGGTGTGCAGAGAAGCAGCTGGCTAAGAATGCAGGAGAGGGGTATAACGGGAGGGAGGAAAGGAAGGCAAAAGTTTTCCCTCACCTACCCACCCAAGCCAGCCAGCTCGCGCGCGCTCTCTCTCTCTCTCTCTCTCTCTCTCTCTCTCTCTCTCTCTCCCTCCTGCATGTTTTCAGCAGCACCGGAGCACAGAGACGACACTCTGCTTTCCCCTCTGCTTGCCTGGAGGGGAGGGGCTTTCCCTGCTCTTTGTTCCGTTTGAGCAAACACAGCAAGGAAACAGAGGAGGGTGGGCAGTAAGACCCTGAGGCAGAATGCAGGAAAGCAGCCGCTTCCTCTTTTCAGGTTTCCCTTCTCCGAGACGCATTTGGCTCCAGGGACCACACATTCGCTCAATAACACGCACAGACATTTCCCCTGCGTGTTATAGAAGGAAAAATACGGTAGATTTTAGATAATTTATTACGCTCAAAGACCAGCTCGCATAACACAATTGAAACAGCGTTCATAAAGATAAAATATACAATCAGAGCAGATTGCAGCAATAGCTCAAGAGTTAAAATTGAGATATATACATACACCCGTACAACTGAGATTTGGGCTACCATAAAAATTGACCCTGAGGCACCCCAAAGGGCGACTTCAGCATTTCCCTAGTCAGCTATTTCATTCTAGAGGATGATCTGTGCCTACAAAATCTGGGCGCAAAAACTGGCTACCAGCCAGGTGGTCTTGTGATCTTTGCCTAAGAGGAGAGAATTAAGTCTAGACTTGTCTGAAAGACCGGCAAGCCTCTTCAGCAAAGGATCAATGGTGTCTCTACGAATCTCAACATGAAAAGTGTTGAATAGTGGAAAAGATGGACGAAGGACACAGCTCTGTTGGATTCACAGCTCTTTATTGCAGCAGTTAGAACTGCTCCTGGGATCAGACTGACTGCAACCTAGCTGGCTGCTTTATATAATACTAAGTAACTTGAAACAGTAACAACTCACAACAAGCTAACCAATCAGGAGCGACAGTTTTCAATCCTTCATTTACATACTGGTGGCCCTGAGTGAGAACTGCCACTAATCTTAATACATAACAAAAAGGACATCTGAAAAATATGTGTTTGGGGCCTCCTATTTCCCCTAATGGGCAGGCTCAAAGTCTCTGTGTGTACGGGACTCTTCTACAGGAGCCTTCCAGAACCGGTGAGGGCAAGGCTGAGCTTCTAGCAAGAGTGAAAGCCCTTCTTGCGTTTCTGGATGCGAGGAAATAGAGATATGTTGATGGAGCGGCTACGTATCTCCCCTTTTCTATGATTTTATAATCCTGTTGTCTCTCTATGTCCAAGATTCTTTGCCTAACCATGGATCTAGCTTGCCCCGGACCCATAGCTATGAGGGTTTGGGGAGAAGGCCCAGTTTCTGAAGAGTGTTTAAGACTGCCGTCTGCCAGCCAGACTGAAACTGGTTGCTCAAAATCAGCGGAGCTATTCCTCGGGGGAGCAGTTTCAGAGTTAGCCACTTCTATATTGATGTTAGACTAATATGAACTTCATGGGTGTGTTTAGCCTGGATGAGAGGAGACTGAGAGGAAATATGATAGTCATCCTCAGATATCTTCAGGGCTGTCACATGGAAGACGGAGCAAGCTTGTTTTGCATTGCTCCAGAGGGTAGGCCCCAAACCAATGGATTCAAATTTCAACTAAACATCAGGAAGAACTTTGTTCGGCAGTTGAACAAAGTTCCCCGTGGAAGGTGGTGGACTATATATCCAACGTTTCAACTTTGCTGTGAAATCTTGCCTCCCGCCTCCCAAGCCTGAAATGGTACCCCTGACTCAAAAACATTTGCTCAACCTGCAACTCAAGTTTCCTTTCTAGATCAGTCATCACCACCCTGACTTGGGCAATTCTGCATGCGTAAAAGACCCTGAGAAAACACCCAACCTGGTATGATAAGAAATGAGTGCATAAAGGTTTTGAAAACCACATTATTCGAAGATCTCTCATTGAAGTATGGGATAGGTATAAAAACCTACTGAAGCCAAAAATTCCACATTGGTTATCTCCTTTGGAGGTGATGAGTGTTAAGAAGATCAATATGAGGGGGAGGTGGATAACATATGGGAATTTAATAATTAAAGAAGGAAGTAAATGGAAATTGAAACCATATGAGGAAGTAAAAGAACATGTAAATGATTGGCTGCATTATTTTCAGATTAATGAGATGTTTAAAAAAGAAGTATTAGAAAGAGGTTTTCTGATAAAGAATCTAAGTATCAACAGGAAATTTTGAACAATGATGCTAAAATTTTATCTAAAATGTATAAAATATTGTTAGAATGGTATACAAAGGATGAAGAGGTTAAATCGGTTATGATTCATTGGGCCAAAGATTTTGGATATAATATACAACTAAATGATTGGATAAAACTGTGGAATGAAAGAATGAAATTTACTGCGTGTACTACAATAAAAGAAAATGTGATGAAAATGATATATAGATGGTATGTAACACCAGTAAAATTAGCAAAAATGTATAAAGTAAGTAATAAATGCTGGAAATGTAAAGAAAAAGAAGGAACATTTTATCATATGTGGTGGGAGTGTAAAAAAGTGAAATGTTTCTGGGAAATGATATATAATGAGTTAAAAAAGATGCTGAAATATACGTTTGTTAAAAAACCAGAAGCATTTTTGTTAGGAATAATAGGAAATGAAATTAATAAAAAAGAATGGAAGTTGTTTTTATACGCAGTAACAGCAGCAAGAATTTTGTTGGCTCAAAAATGGAAACAAGAAGAATTACCTACGATTGAAGAATGGAGAATGAAATTAATGGGCTATGCAGAACTTGATAAATTAACAGGAAGGATCCGGAACCAGAAATTCACTGAAGACTGGAATAAATTTACAGATTATATGAAAACTATATGTGATGATCAGATAACGTTTGTAAGCTTTCAGGGAGTTCTGTGAAAATGTATTGTAGAAATATTGTTTTAAAAAGAAGGTAAAATAAGATACTAATGTAGTGCAATATTTAATTAAGAAATGTGGAGGAAGTGATCAAAACGGAGAATTATCAGACATGCTGATGGAAGTCCAAAAAGAAGATGTTGGTGATAAATTGGATGTATTGTTTTGTATAATTTTATATTGGAAATTAATAAAAATATATTTTTTAAAAAGAGAGAGAAAACACCCAACCACTTGGAATCTTGTGATCACATCTATCCCAGTGAGCAAGGCTATATTAGGTGCTGCTGTGCAGTGGCGTAGCGTGGGGGGTGCAGGGGGGCCGGCCACACCAGGCGCAACATCTGGGGGTTAGGGTTAGGGGGCGCAAATCCACGGGTTAGGGGGTGCAAATTACTTGCCTTGCCCCGGGTGCTGACAACCCACGCTACGCCACTGCTGCTGTGTTCCCATTTGCTCTGTAATCAGAATTTGAACCCCTAGAGGGTGAGATCACACAAGTTGAGACTCAAAATAAAATGACATTTCATACACACACAGGATGAGGAGGAGGAGGAAGAAGGAAGTTAAGTGCCTTCCTTCAGGACTGCCATGGAAAGTTTCCTATCCCATAAACCCAGAAATAAGTCAGATCATCATAATGACGCTTTGTTTCTTCGTGACTTTACGAACAGACAGGGATAATAGCAGTGGCATTTGAGTCTTTGCTACATCATCTTTGCAAGCTATTTCACATACGCAAGCCTTCCAGCCCCCACTTCCCTTTCACTCAAGTCACATTTCAGTATGTACGCAAGGTTTCAGAGCAGAAACACTTTCTTTCTTCCCACGGCCTGTAATGATTGTTATTGCACAATGACAGCAAACAGAGAAATGTGGCTGCCTCTTCTCCCGAAAAGGCTGGAGGGCAGCACTATGAAGAACATGCAGCACAAACACAGCCCCCTCAGACATGCTCAAAGGGAGCAAACCTAGGCTTTTAATTCCACAAGTACGTGTGTGGCAGGAGAGATGTGAATTCGGCTTATCCATATAGCAGAATCAGAAGTTATCTATGCTTTCCCTAGGCCGTACCACTTCAGTCATCAGAGGGAGGTCGGCATGTTTGAATAATAATAATAATAATAATAATAATAATAATAATAATAATAATAATAATAACTTTTATTATTTATTCCCCAGCCACTCTGGGCAGCTTACAACATTTATAAAGGTAAAGGGACCCCTGACTGTTAAGTCCAGTCACAGACGACTCTGGGGTTGCGGCGCTCATCTCGCTTTACTGGCCGAGGGAGCCAGCGTTTGTCTGCAGACAGCTTCCGGGTCATGTGGCCAGCATGACGAAGCCGTTTCTGGCGAAACCGGAGCCACACACGGAAACGCCATTTACCTTCCCGCTGGAGGATATCTATTTATATACTTGCACTTTGACGCGCTTTCGAACTGCTAGGTTGGCAGGAGCAGGGACCGAGCAACGGGAGCTCACCCCGTCGCGGGGATTCGAACTGCCAACCTTCTGATTGGCAAGTCCTGGGTTCTGTGGCTTAACCCACAGCACCACCTGCATCCCTATGGCAAATGCAGCCACCAAAAATATAAACGTATCAACCATCACAGGCGTTGAGCTTTTTGAGGAAGGTATGTAAACCCTGTCTCTAGTCTATTCCAGAATTTCTGTCTAACCTCGGAAAAGCAAAAGAAAAGAAAGCAAGCTTTTCTTGACTGGAGTGACAGCTATACAGATGACTGTCAAGGCCAGGTTAACTCCAAAGTGATGTCACCAGCCCACACACACAGCCAGAGCAAGTGAGAACATGTTCCGGCCCCTGGGGGCAGGGAGAGAGAGAGCTGGCCTTCAGCCACTCTATTTTAAGGAACAGGAATCAATTTGCACTCATTAAAAGGTATAAAGCTAAAAAGTCTCTTCTGTTTACCCACTTAGTAATCCCCTGGGCAAGCAAGGAAATGCCATTTAATCGCCTCAGTTCAAGGGCTGTTCAGTATTATACGCATATCCCTTGGTTGGCAGGGCATCCGCTTTTGCTCTGACTCTGTCATTCCTTTTCCCCCTCCTTGCTACCTGCCTGAAATTAGGCTGCGTCAATGGTTTCAGACAGGGGCACAGCTAACTGCTCACAGCAGCGGGGGCAAGGCAAGTCAATCTATGCATGGGGGCACGGGGGACGGCGAGGCGAGCTGCCCATGGAGTCTGCCTGGCGGACACAAGCCCCACGCTGCTGTTTCAGGCAGCGCCAGGCCCCGAGCCACCACGTCACTCCCAGGAGAGATGCGTGGCTCGGGCAAGCTGCAGGCCAGGCCCACCATGGTAAGTGCCACCCCCACCCCCCGTGGTGTGCTATTTTGTCACCCCCCCCCCCTCAAGGATGACACCCAGGGGGCTGCACCCACAGCACTCCCCTTCCTATGCCCTGGTCTCAGGTTGCCTTCCACAGCCAACATCCATGCAGGAACAGCTGGCAGGAACAGCTGGCAGGTGACAAAGAGGGAGGTCCCCAGCCGCGTCCTGGTTTAAATAAGGAGGGCCACACCCCCAGAGCCAGCTGATTGGCCGGCCCGGAGGTGACGCAGCCAGGAATTCCCCGCAATTGTGCGGGGGCTGGGTTCCAGCCGCTGTGCGCATGGTGGGGCCGTGAAGCCTGCGACTCCACCTCCTCTGAATGGCGGAAGTGGCTTTTTCAAAATGTCTTTGGGGGCATCTATGGGCTCTTTGACACAGTACATCACACACAAAGGCACGTAATGGTAACCCAACGTCCCCTTTCAAATTGAAAAGAAGCCCTTTGGGGAGAGGAGGAATTGGACTGGAGAAGAGACGGGGGGAAAGTGCCTGACCCTTTTTCCTGCTCACCATTTTCGGGCCCCAAACAACCTCCCAGGTCCTCTCGCGCCCCCCCCCCACACACAAAAAAGGTTCCAAACACACATGAGGTGAGTGGTGGGTGGCAAAGGATTAAGGACCCCATCTCCCCCAATTCTTCCCCACTTTCAATCCCTCCCAAACGGAGTTGTTCCACTTTCAAAGGGGCACTGGGTTATATGGCAATTGGCCCTCAAACTCTGTGGTTCTCTGTTCAGTCCACCAGCAGCCCTTTCAGGGAACTGTAGTCTCCTTGGAGCCTTCTAGTCCTGAGGTTTGGGGAGATGGCTTTCCATTTCATGTGAACGTATGAAAAGTGTATTGTCCTCTGATTGTGGGTCCGCCTATTTTTTTTATTAAAAAAAAATTATATGCACCACAATAGCCTACACCCTTGAAGCAGCTATCCAATCCCAATTTTGTCTAACCTGAGAAACGCAGGGGACTGAACTTGGTGGTTCTTGTATATGAACATGAACATGAAATTTATTACGGTCAGTGACCACCTTGAGAAACACAAATGGAACTACAATCCCAATAGCAAAACAAGCATTTAAAACAATATACAGCAATGGATTTTAAGTTTAAAAGTGTGATAGGCATATAAGTTCTTGTATATGGCTTTCTCCATTTATATACAGTATAGACATGCTCCTAGCTCCCCTCCTTTTAAACATATTAGCTTTATTAAATTGTTATAAATAGTTTAATCAAGCTATCTTATGAGTCATCTTGACATTACGGACAAAAATCAAATAACACACATCAGCCACTTAGAGAACATCAAATAAAGAATATTGGTTCTCTTCAGTTCTATATTAGCTGCCTATTATTTCAGTACAGAAGAAAAGACAAAGAGAAAAAGAGGGTTTAGGGGGTGGGAAACAGCCAAGCAGAGCTATACTTGCAGTGCGAAGCAAGCCAACAAGGGCTGTTCGATTTCCACATAATTGCTTTCCCTCTGAATAACCTCCTCCTCCCCCCCCCCCCCATTGGCAGCTAGAAGACTGACAACTCCAGGAGCCAAGTTTTATAACTTAGGAGAGTCCTAGATTTCCAAGCCCTTAAAATAATTTGCTTAGCAATTAAGGAAGACCTGATCAGCTTTCTGATTAATACTAGGGACCCAAATGGCTAGGAAACATCATAATATAAGATGCAGTGGCATAAACGTACATGGAGCGCAGAACACATAATTTATCCATCTAATCATGCCTTCTCACAATGAGTAAAAATGATTTTACAAGTCGACAGACAAATCTGCCTCTGGGGGATTGGAGTGCGAAACAGGAAGCAGATTCAGTTACTGGAGTCCTAACCAGTAGGAATGGTTTAAGAAGTAAAAATAAACTTTGCTGTATGAAGCATAACCGATGATATCTAACCGAAAGAAGATGTCCACAGGTGTCCACCAAACCCTTCACTCCACACCTGTTGCAAAGATTCAAAGCTGAAGAAGCATTCTTTTGGCATCCAGCTATATTAAAAGATGCAGTGGATCCCAATGAATGAAATACTTCTTAGCGTGTTCAGACCCAGAAACCTCCCCCCTAAATAAATTCACACTTGACTCAAAATTTTGGTTTTGGTTTTTGGCAGAATTTAGGCCACAACTTCATTGATTACAGAAAGTGACTGGTTGCATAGGCTCTGGTTCGACTAGCTCCCTGCCATGCAGGTAGTGCTGACCCAGGGTTCCAGCATTGGTCAGCCAAGGGTGAACACCTGGCTAAACGGAAAGCCGGGAACAGGCTAACTTCACCCCCCAAATGTCCCCCTGGACTCAGGCATGGGCACAACCCCCTCTCAGGGGTTGACCAAACCATCGAGTCCCTAGATTCCTTTAACGGAATACCCTTCACATAGGGATGGCGAGAGCGTTCTCCCATCCCTATCACCTGAACCAGAGTCTTACAAGTTATGATGATTTGCTACGCGGCAGGCGAAACCCAAATGGCAACAGCCAATCAGCCAAGTGGGGAAAATTCCTGCCTTGTCCCTGTCCCAACGACAGACGACACACGACGGCATAGCAAGGTCAAGCACAAAGCCCTAAAAGCAGGGAGAGGTGGGCGGGTGTTCTGAATGCATGTGCCGAAAGAGGACGCTCTGGGTCACGTGCATGGGCATAAACAGGTCCCTTGAACCATTTGAAGTGCATCCCATTGGCCAGATTGAACCCAGCTTCGAGGGACCTACCAATCGGGTTTTGTGGCTGACCAATCGTACCCACCCACAGCACAGGGTGGCGGTTTTCCAGGTCTCACCACAATATGTGCCCTCTTTAAGGGAGGACCCAGAACAAAGCAGAAGGAAGATCAGAAATTTATCAAGGCAGATGAAAAATTTGAATAAATAGTGTACTCCTATTATGCGCCGTCAAAGAAAGCTGCATGGGCAGCTATCTGATGTAGATCCCGCCTTCTCCCTTTTCCTCTCTCCACCCCACCCCACTCGTCAAAGGAAGCCACACAGGCAGCTATCCAATATATATCCCTCCTTCTCCCCTCAGGGATGACACCCGGGGCGGACCACCCCCACTGCACCCTTCCTCCACCACTGTCTCCTTCACCTCGCTTACTGAAGAAGCATTAAATGGGAGCACTGCTATACCTTCCTTGCGGGGGGGGGGGGCAAAATTCATCTCCAAATAGCTCATGTACTTCCACACCAACTAGGAAATGGACATTTGCTAACACACACAGCTGAAGATAAACAGTGTACTAAAGGACACGGCAAGCCTTCAAAATGCAGAGGACTGTGCACTTGTGCAGAGAGTGTGCTAGAGTCAAGCGCAGCCAGGCGAGGACTAGAAGAGTTTTGTTTTCGCTTTCCACATTTTAATCAAGCCTCATATTTGAAATGTCATTCCTGGAGCATCTAGGAACTTGCAGAATGGAGGCTGTATTTATAGCTAAGCCTAAAGATCCCTGGGCTTCCTTGTTTGCTTGTCTGATTCACTGATGGGGATGTCAACATGGTTGAAATGCTTCCATGACTGGAAGTTAAGATTTGGTGCATGGGAAGTCGGCTCAACAGACCTCAAATGCTAGAAAGGTGTGAAAACAGGGTATTATTTGCCCCGGCTGTTATGTACTGAAGTTCTCACCCTGGGCCAGCAGGGGGATACTGTAGATAGTTTTCACTCAGGTCTGCATATGCAAATAAGGAATTGAAAGTGACGTTCAGTGATTGGATAGTTACAGAAAGTTGTTACTGTTGCTTTGTAGTTGAGCTCTATATAAGCAGGTTGGCTGAACCCTTCAGTTCAGTTCTGTTCTGGCCTGTGAATAAACAAGAGCTGTCTGAAGAATCACTGTGTTGTCTGATATGTTCACCCACAACCTAACACCGGCCTCCTTTGGAACTCAACACAGAGCATACCCTCCAGGTGTCCTGATTTTCTGGGGACAGTCCTGGATATAAAAGCCATCCCAGCTTATGATTTGATCCCAGAATGTTCCACTGTACCAGAGAGGAAGATGAGCTAAAACTCGTTCCAAGCACAAGCGGCGGCAGCAGTGGCAGCTGCAAGGCAGCACCCTGTTGCCTCTCCACGGCTGCCACTGCTGCCCCCCTCCCTTGGGCAGCTTGTAGCAGCTGCTGGAGAGCAAGCGAGGAGGATGAGGCCACCAATACTGAGGCCCTGCCTCGCATGATGCGTCGGCTCTGAGGGGCAGGACCGTCCTGGGTGGGAAGAAAGGAGGAGCGGAGCGGACCCAAGGGGTCTTAATTTTCTTAAGGAAATGCTTTGCATGCCCACATCTACTCTTGCCCCTTTCTAAAATTTATTTATTGGTGTGTGTTTTCCTTTTTGTAAATCTACCAAAGAATAAAATAAAATAGAATCGGGATAAAGGGGTTTTCTCAGGACAAGGGGTGGGGTGCATGTGCTGTGTCCTGTTGGTTTCATGGTGGGGGCACATTCCCTTCTTCAGACAGGAAATGCTCTGCAGGGGGAGGACACATATAAGATGGGGGGGTCGAGGAAGGTCAGCTGGGAGGGGAGTAAGAAATATTGGCAGTATGCAAGGGTTTGTCTCATAACAATGGCCAGCACCGCTAACACAGAGAAAACCATGGCAGCTCAAGATGGGAGCTCCTGGTCCTCTGCTTTTTGCCTTCCTTACATGCCGGCTGCCTGGCAGTTCCTGCATCCACAGTACAGTGGTACCTTGGGTTAAGTAGTTAATTCATTCCGGAGGTCCGTTCTTAACCTGAAACTGTTCTTAACCTGAAGCACCACTTTAGCTAATGGGGCCTCCTGCTGCCACCGCACTGCCGGAGCCCGATTTCTGTTCTTACCCTGAAGCAAAGTTCTTAACCTGAAGCACTATTTCTGGGTTAGCGGAGTCTGTAACCTGAAGCGTATGTAACCTGAAGCGTCGGTAACCCAAGGTACCACTGTACCATTCTATTTCTTCTTTTTTATAATATTTTGTATTGAGTTTCCTTTTCATAACACTTAAGCACATCCTCATTATCCACTTAAATTTTTTTGCTCTTATGAGCTTATCGACTTCCCTCCCTCCCGCCTCTTGGTTTTCAGAGTTAATCTTTATATCATGGCATTTATACATTCTGTTTCGCTCCTTCAAAATATCCCAATTATTAAATAAATATAAAAAGGTAAGAACACACTACATGTCTTCTTACAACCCTGCTAGTGTTGTTAGTTGTTTACAATGGTCCTTCAAGTATTGTATAAATTTACTCCAGTCTTTTTGGAAAGCTTGATCACGTTGGTTTCAATTTTTTTCCGGTCAGCTTCGCCAATTCCACAGAGTACATCATCTTCACCTGCCACTCTTCTTTCATTGGTATTTCTTGTTGTTTCCAATTTTGGGCTAAAAGGATTCTTGCTGCAGTTGCTGCATACATAAATAATTTTTTATCTCCCTTTGGTATCTCTTCCCCCACTATTCCCAGTAAAAATGCTCCCGGTTTTTTAACAAAAGTATTTTTATACATTTTCTTCAACTCATTATATATCATTTCCCAGTACGCTTTCGCCTCTTTACAAGTCCACCACATCACAGTACCATTCTAGGTGGTTATCTTCAGAACAGGTTGCAAAATCCTTGTTTTTGGAGCATGCATCCACTTTCTCAATGCCACACTTATAACTTCATAAACATCTATCATATCTCCTCTTGCTTGCCTTTTCTCTAAGCTGAAAAGTCCCAAACACTGCAACCTCTCTTCATAGGCGAGTCACTCCACGAATACTTCAAAACACATCTGAACCACACTTATCCTGCTCAAAGGATTCTGGGCACTCCAGCTGAACCCTTTGCAGAGATCCACATTTACCTTTCCTCTGCTCTTTCCATTATCTGAGGGCCCAAAAAATAATAATTAGTGCTTGGACACAGAGCTTTAAAGTCCAGACTGTGCCTGGATAGGTGGAAGAAAAGTAAGGGTAGTTATGCCCCAAATCCCCAGCAACCCTTAAGAAATCACACTGCTCAGAATTGTTTGAGGAGGGAAATGTGCTTCAAATGTGCTTTAAAGGTTTAGTGCATGGGTAGGCAAACTAAGGCCCAGGGGCCAGATCCGGCCCAATTGCCTTCTAGATCCGGCCCGCAGACGGTCTGGGAATCAGCATGTTTTTACATGAGTAGAATGTGTTGTTTTATTTAAAATGCATCTCTGGGTTATTTGTGGGGCAAAGAAATTCGTTCATTATTTCTTTTCAAAATATAGTCTGGCCCCCCACAAGGTCTGAGGGACAGTGGACCAGCCCCCTGCTGAAAAGGTTTGCTGACCCCTGGTTTAGTGCATGCACAGCCAGCTAAAGTAATCTAGGCCTTTTCTCTCTCTTTTTTTTGCTCAGGATGTCAACTACCTAGCACAAAGGTAAAAAATGGGGATAGGGATAAACGGGAGCTCAGTATCAGACTGGCAGTTTGACACACATTCCTCTGCGCACGTGCCTCTCTTTCCCCCTGCAAACCAAGCTTGTTTCTCAGCCTGACGCACACACCTCTGTGGCAGTTCCCTGGGCAGGAGGCCTCGCAGCTGTGACTAATGGAATGTTTTGACACCTCCGAATTATTCTAGCGGTTCTTTTCAGCTATAGGGAATAGGAACGGAAGAGGGGGAGATGCAGCGATGGAAGCCCTAAGGAGCCACCCCAGTGCTAGGAGCGGTCTTGCTTGAGAAGACCCACACACAGCAGGGGCATGCACACACAACAACAAAAAAATCTCCTAACAAAACAATCTCACAACAAAACAATCTCACAACAATCCCAATCTCCCCTGCTCTTTTCTTCCAAAATTAGAGCAACTAAAAGCAAAGGACAGTCCAGTTCATGGGTAGGCAAACTAAGGCCCGGGGTCTGGATCCGGCCCAATCGCCTTCTAAATACAGCCAGCGGATGGTCCAGGAATCAGTGTGTTTCTACATGAGTAGAATGTGTGCTTTTATTTAAAATGCATCTCTGGGGTATTTGTGCGATATAGGAATTTGTTCATTTTTTCCCCCAAAATATAGTCCGCCTCCCCCCACAAGGTCTGAGGGACAGTGGACCGGCCCCTTGCTGAAAAGGTTTGCTGACCCCTGGGTCCAGTTCCTTCAGCTTTCCGGCATTGGGTATTTCAGGATACAAGCTATACCTACCCCAAATCCCTTTTCCACAAGAGTGTGGTTATGTATCAGCTATTCCCTCACAGTCTTCACCATGCACATGCAACATGCATTCACGCACACACATTGCAGAGCAGGCAAAATTTCACAAGAGTTGATACAGGAGGTACCAGGATTTAAGAGTCACCAATCTACAGTGGTACCTTAAGAACTTAATTTGTTCCGGAGGTCTGTTCTTAACCTAAAACTGTTCTTAACCTGAAACACCACTTTAGCTAATGGAGCGTCCCATTGTTGCCGCCGCACAATTTCTGTTCTCATCCTGAAGTAAAGTTCTTAACCTGAGGTACTCTTTCTGGGTTAGCGGAGTCTGTAACCTGAAGCATCTGTAACCTGAGGTACCACTGTACTTTCAAAAAAACGCAAGCTGCTGGAGGCACACACTCTCTGCTCCAGGACCTCTTCCCTTTTTCGTTATCCCTTCCACAACTCCTCCCTCCTCCTCTGTCCTTCACTCACCAAGGGTGGGGGGAGAGGGAGGGCTGCAATCGTGGGGGGAACCTTGAACAGAGAACACAAACCACTTTTCCAGCGTACAGAAGATTGTGGTGGGGGCAGCAACAATAATTTTTGCCGAAGACAGCATCATAAACTAGTCTCCTCACGCCCACTAAGTATCATGGAGGGGTGGGTGGTCGAAGCTAATGACCTACGTTGCAGAGCTGTAAAATCTACCGAAGGAATGCGTGCAAGAAGTGTTATATAAACCCTGACAATGACAGGGATGGTCGTTGTTCTTGTTGAGGCAGGGACTCCATCCTACTCTGCATCTGTTTACACGATCCATAACGCTATTCAATGAACTCTTTCATATCCCCTCTCTGTTTTCTTAGTAATCCTCCTCATATGCTTTCCTCAGGGAGCATTTAGCAAGAAGGACGCGGGTGGCGCTGTGGGTTAAACCACAGAGCCTAGGACTTGCCGATCAGAAGGTTAGCAGTTCGAATCCCCGCGATGGAGTGAGCTCCCGTTGCTCGGTCCCTGCTCCTGCCAACCTAGTAGTTCGAAAGCATGTCAAAGTGCAAGTAGATGAATAGGTACTGCTCTGGCGGGAAGGGAAACGGCGTTTCCGTGCGCTGCTCTGGTTCGCCAGAAGCGGCTTAGTCATGCTGGCTACATGACCTGGAAGCTGTACGCTGGCTCCCTCGCCAATAAAGCGAGATGAGCGTCGCAACCCCAGAGTCGGTCATGACTGGACCTACTGGTCAGGGGTCTCTTTATCTTTACCCTGGAAAAACCACCCAGGAAAATGTCTTGACCCCGCTCCTCTTCTCTAAGTTGTATTTGTGATCTATATTTCAACCTGCTTTGTATTGTATGATGTGTATCGCCTAGTTTGACTACTCCCGCTATTGAAACTTACATTGGCCTGAGTTCTTGGTGTGCTTTTTTTCTTGGTATATTTAATAACAAGAACTCCAACTTATTTATCGCCTAGTTTGAGGCCTCTATATCGCACATGTGTTTCCACAAACAAACATATTATGCCTAGCAGCTCCATGACCGCTGATGTAAAAATTGGGGTTTGGCTTTTGCTGCCCAACTCCCCATGGGGCTCTGAGTCCCCTAAGTCCATGTTTGGTCAGAGAAGAATGGATGGAGGCAGGATCCAGTGGAAAGCAAGGCACATCTTTCTGTTTCTGTCGCAACAGAGTTCTCTCCCCTCCTTTCAAGGAGGGAGAGACCCTGAACAAAAGTGTGCAAGAACCTTTAAAGACTTTGGACATTGCCCAACCCCCTTAGCCAAAGACCACCACCCCCAATACATCCATACATCATAGGAGGTGGGTCTACAGCAGAAATTCTATCTGCCAGGATACCTGAAAATGGTCACTGATTGCATTACCTGGGCAGCCTGGCCATTATTTTGTGCTGTTAGTATTGCTTGAATCCAGGTCACAGGCTCACCCTATTCATACACAAATACGCCCTGAAGACAGGATTTGTAAGCGAAAAGACAGTGGGAAGGCTTTCCCCATTTGCCTTCCTTACTGCAGAGGAATACTTGAGGTCATTGGGAGAGTCAAAATGGCTTCAGGATCGTTCTCCTGCACTATTTCAGGCACATGGTTTATATATATTTAGATATGTGTGCTTTTATGAATATTCATTCTATATTTGAGACCTTAAAATTCTCCTAACACCGCAGTGCAGAGTGTCTTCTCTTTGCACTAGATTGTGAGCAGGGGCCTTGGAAACCGGAGCCGCGTGGGTTCATCTGGCTTAATTGCCAGAGTGACTCCTCTTCCCAACAGAGAGAAAACAGCGTGATTGGAAGGCAAGAGGCCAGCCCTAGCACAGCCCAGAGCCTCATCCTGCAATCCAACCCAACCTGACAGGGGCACAGCTGGGGGTGCAATCAGCACAGCATCGAGCCAGCGCACCCCCTCCAAGCTCGCTTGCTCCCTCCCCTCCTGCCACTGGAGTCTCTGGAATCAAGCACAGTACGAAGGAGTGGGGTGGGGAGATAGGCAGTTAATTAACAAGCCTCTTCTCCTTGTGAAACCCACTTACGTCCGGTCCCAGGAGGCAGGCTCAGAGCAGAGGAGAACAGAGTGCTCCAGCCACCAGCTGAGCAGCTGACTGTCACCATCTGGTGTGGCAGCAAACCTGAAGGGAGGGGGGGGTTAAAAAGAGCAATCAAGAGCATTTTGGCAGCCCCGGACTGGCAGGAGGGGAGCGTTCCACTTGATCAGCAAGATGGCTTTTGTCTGGGGACATTGTCTCTTGTGCAGAGATGCTCCTTCCAGGGCGCTTTGCAAGAGACAAGACCTTTTCCTGCTCTTTGCTGCAGATAGTGGGTTCTTGCTGTTGTTGTTTAGTTGTTTAGTCAGTGTGGTGTAGTGGTTAAGGGCGGTGGACTCGTAAACTGGTGAACCGGGTTCGCTTCCCCGCTCCTCCCCATGCAGCTGCTGGGTGACCTTGGGCCAGTCACACTTCTCCGAAGTTTCTCAGCCCCACTTACCTCACAGAGTGTTTGTTGTGGGGGAGGAAGGGAAAGGAGAATGTTAGCCGCTCTGAGACTCCTTCGGGTAGTGATAAAGCGGGATATCAAATCCAAACTCTTCTTCTTCTCTTCTTAGTCGTGTCTGACTCTTTGTGACCCCATGGACCAGAGCACGCCAGGCACTCCTGTCTTCCACTGCCTCCCTGCAGTTTGGTCAGACTCATGCTGGTAGCTTCGAGAACACTGTCCAACCATCTCTGTCGTCCCCTTCTCCTTGTGCCCTCCATCTTCCCCAACATCAGGGTCTTTTCCAGGGAGTCTTCTCTTCTCATGAGGTGGCCAAAGTATTGGAGCCTCAGCTTCAGGATCTGTCCTTCCAGTGAGCACTCAGGGCTGATTTCCTTCAGAATGGAGAGGTTTGATCTTCTTGCAGTCCATGGGACTCTCAAGAGTCTCCTCCAGCACCATACAGTCATACTTCGGAATAAATATGCTTCAGGATAAGTATTTTTGGGTTGCGCTCCACAGTGACCCGGAAGTAATGGAGCGTGTTACCTCCGGGTTTCGCCACTCGCGCGTGTGCGGAAGCGGTGAAACACGACCCATGCAGATGCGCTGTCATGTCTTACGTTCTGTTCAGGATGCAAATGGGGTTCGGAACGGATCCCATTCGCATCCCGAGGTACCACTGTAATTCAAAAGCATTAATTCTTTGGCGGTCAGCCTTCTTTATGGTCCAGCTCTCACTTCCATTCATCAATACTGGGAAAACCATAGCTTTAACTATACGGACCTTTGTCAGCAAGGTTATGTCTTTGCTTCTTAAGAGGCTGTATAGGTTACCAATATTCATTATGCGCACATGCTACCTCTCCAGCCACAATGCCAAGCAGGTTGTGACAAGCGTTAAAAGGATCCTTCCAAAGCGGATCAACTTGGTGAGGGAAGAGCCGATGAGATTCAGCAGAAGAAAATGCAAGCAACAAAAATAACAATCCGAATTTCACATTCATGCTTCTTAGATCTAATTTCCCTCTAAAATATGAACAGTGTGCACAGGAAAAATTCAACTCTCTCTCTCTCTCTCTCTTTCTCTGCTAGACCTCCAAGTCATCTAATGAATGTGATTGGCAAGTGGGCTCCAGAGAAACAAAAGGAAGTACTTATTCATGCAATGCATAATTTGATTATGGAAGTCATTGCTAGAGAATGCAATAATTGCTACTAGCATAGACGGACTCAAAATAAGGACTCTTTGGTTAGCCATCTAGATTAGTCATGGATAAGTAATAACGGAAGCTGCACACTTAGAAACTGTGAGCTTCTGAGCAGCAGATTTAGTGCTTGAACTAAAAGCGCAGGAAACAGTCTGGCCTGTTCTTCTGCTTTCAAGAGTGGCTTGATATGTGCAGAACTCTGCAGGTGAAGCTGTCAACGGCACAGAGACTAAGCATTTGTCACCTGCTGGTATCTGCCGTTAAAGGCACAGCAACAGAGGCCAGATGAATATGTGCCAATCCCAGAACTAATGCCACAAAAAAGTAGCATGGGGTTACCTGAAATTTTGCATTTACATGGTACTTTAGAGTGCTCAAAGCACTTCAAAATCACTCATTAACTCTTACAACAACCCTGTACAATAAGCTACTGCCATCACCTCCATATTGTAGAGAAAGGGTGGCTTGCTTAAGACTAAGGTTCAAGGTTGAGATTTGAAATCAGTCACTTTCCCAGTTCACATTCTTACCACACTATCCTAACCATGTCTACTCAGAAGTAAGTCCCATTGAAATTACTGGCCAAGGTCCACAAAAGACGAATGTATTTCAAGGTGGAAACTTGAATGTTCACTTTAAGTCATTAACTGGATATTTTGGAAGGGATTGGAAGGGGCAACTTTTATGATATGGTACCAAAAGGTGCAGCAGACTGCTTTAAATGAAAACTGACAAATAAGCAAAAAATGGCAAGAAGATATATAACATGGATAAACTTACGGCAGAATGGTGCATTACGCACATGAACAAGCCATGCAACAGTGGGCTTCCTATGGCATAAAATATTTTGCCTGGTTTGGCTTCTGATACTGAGCTATTTTTCTTTTCTTTTACCGGGTAACCTGGATTTTGTACTTTCCTTAGTTATGTTCCATAACATGGCTATATTCTGCATTGCATCATAGTTTTTGAGGAGTGGAGGATTTGTGTGTTGCTGTTTAAGCTTTACAAAGAAAAGCAATATGTGTCTTTTTAATAAAAGTAAGTCCCATTGAATTCAATGGGGCTTACTGCCAGGCAAGTGGGGTTCGGACTGCAGCCTAAGCCACTATATTGTGCTAGCTCTTGGTTCATAAGAAAAGTCCAGCTTCTCAGCCTGTTGTTTGAACTTGTGGTGATCAGTGCCAGTCCCTACGTGGCTTGTGGCTACAGCTTGTGCCAAGTCAGAGAAACCCTGCGTCTGAAAATGTTCTTCCCACACACTTTGGCGATGCTCAGAGATCTTCTCGTGCCAAGAAAGCATCTTTTTGAATGGTACCAAATTTAGTATGTAAACTGAAATCTCTCGGGTACAATGAGCATCCTTCCAGGTGCAAGGTCTTTTAAAGAAATAAAAATTGGCAAAATAAAAATTGTGCCTTTGCAGGGATGGGAAGGCGAGAGTTCACCGGCGCAAAGCAATCACAACATTAGACAGTTAAAACGGTGTGGTGTTAAAGTGTCAAAGTCTGCTGCTCAGTGACATCTCTCTGTCTTCCTGCAAGTCTCACTGAAATCTTCTAGATTTGTAGGCGTCACCATAATAATAATAATAATAATAATAATAATTTATTATTTATACCCCGCCCATCTGGCTGAGTTTCCCCAGCCACTCTGGACAGCTTCCAATCAAGTGTTAAAAACAATACAGCATTAAATATTAAAAACTTCCCTAAACAGGGCTGCCTTCAGATGTCTTTTAAAAAGAAGATAGCTGCTTATTTCCTTCACATCTGAAGGTAGGGCGTTCCACAGGGCGGGCGCCACTACCGAGAAGGCCCTCTGTCTGGTTCCCTGTAACCTCACTTCCCACAATGAGGGAACCGCCAAAAGGCCCTCAGCGCTGGATCTCAGTGTCCAGGCTGAACGATGGGGGTGGAGACGCTCCTTCAGGTATACAGGACCGAGGCAGTTTAGGGCTTTAAAGGCCAGCACCAACACTTTGAATTGTGCTCGGAAATGTACTGGGAGCCAATGCAGATCTCTCAGGACCGGTGTTATGTGGTCTCGGCGGCCGCCCCCAGTCACCAGACTAGCTGCCGCATTCTGGATTAGTTGCAGTTTCCGGGGTACCTTCAAAGGTAGCCCCACATAGAGCGCATAGCTGTTGTCCAAGCGGGAGTTAACTAGAGCATGCACCACTCCGGTGAGACAGTCTGTGGGCAGGTAGGGTCTCAGCCTGCATACCAGATGGAGCTGGTAGACAGCCTCCCTGGACACAGAATTAACCTGCACCTGGACAAGAGTCCTCCTATGCTTTTAATGCACAGGAGGGAATTTTGATGGGGGTAGCTTCTTCTGCCAGTGCAAGAAACACTACAATGAGAGGACTTGCTCCCAGTTTATTTGCTGCATATATTCGCTTCCTCTCTCCAAATGTCTGAACTTATGTACTACCAGATGCATATCTGTAAACTTGTAAAGAATAAATTCACCTGTGGAATTCACTGCCAAAAGGCAGGTTGGAGGCCACTCATTTAAACGGCCTTTAAAAGGGGGGGGGGACAATTCCCTGGAGGGCGGACCTCACAGCTCAATGGATTCTCCATATTCAGAGGATTGGATACTTGGATGCTGGGGGTGTGGAGAAGGAGGGCTTTTCCCTTTGTATGCTGCTCAAAAGCTTTCCAGACCAACCTGGCCCAAAACATTTTGCCGCCTGAGGCAAGGGCAAAGATGGTGCCACCCAACATCACCAATTCCACATACAAAAGCCAATTGGATTGGCAGAAGACCATGGCAACAGGACAACATAGTCCACTGCAGTTGAGGGCAGCAGGCTATTTTAGAGGGACGCCAAACAGGCTCTACCACACAGATAGCTCTGTCCTTCAGCACCTCACCAAGGCTCCTTGCTCCTCAGTATTTTCTGCCGAATGGTAGGGCCGGCCCTGTTAGATCAGATCACCTTTGGTTTGATAAAACAAGACCTATCTTATGTCTGTTTCTCCCTTTTCCTGTTACATCCTGTCCAGAATTGAATCTAACAACTACTACCCTTACCCCAAGGTGATCCTTAGCAGCCATTCTGTTATGTCACTTAGCATAAACCAGCTCTAATTCCCAATTTCTTTTCTTCCCTGCAGAGTAAAAGGTTTGCCATAATGTAACCAGCTAACATCAAATTTAGCCTTACGACACTCAAGCCCAAGAGAAGAAGCTCTTGACGTTATGAGCACAAGACAGCATTCATTACAGCACTGCTCTCATGTTATGCTCCTTGGGGAGATGCTGTCCCCCCCTTCCCCAAGTTTTCTGTTTGCTTTAAGTACAAAACAGAGATAGGGCTCTGAGAGAAAGGGGAAGGGTAGCTTTAAAAAAAATGTGTGGCTTTAAAAAAATAACATTTCAGCTGTCACTAAAAAGTCATCAGTGTCTCTTTGAGTGAGTGAGTGAGTGATTCACACCCCTGTATGAAAAGTTTCTGAGTCATAGTATGGGATTTAAGTGGGTGGGCTGCATTGACTCAACCTTCAAGCGGGGGTGTGGGGTGTTGAGAGACGTTGCAAGTCAATATCAATATAAGAGTTATATTTATATTGAATAAGATATTGATGCCCTCCCACTGGGCAGTATTCAGTTCAGGTCCTGGGCTCCAATTTTTTTCCACCACAAAGCTCTGCAAGGTGAGCAAGACTGAAAACAGAAGGGCAAATCAATCCAGACATTGGCAATGGGGTGTCATTATTCTGTTAAGGGCTATCTGGACCTCCTCTACTCCCAGCCCTCTGTCAGAATGCTCCATCCATGTATCCCAGACTTATGTTTCATTTCTCTCACTGCCAATCCAGAGTGCTGGTTTTGACCAATACAGAGTTTTATTTGACTCTGGGCTATGATACCTTTCAGACCACCTTTCAGTTGGCCTGACCCTCATCATTGGAGGCCCTTCTGTGGGTGCTTCTTCCAAGAGAAGTAAAGAAGGGTGGTGACAAGAGAAGGGGTCTTTCCATTGGAAAGCCCCACACCTCCAATTTGTAGATCATTCTCCCCTGGGAGGCTCATGACATTGTCATCTATATAGCACCAAGTGAAGAAGGCTTTATTCTCCCAGTTGTTCGGAACTGGAAATTGTTCTGGTTGTCATCTTATCTGGCATCAGCTTGTGTTCACCCTGTTGTTGGGTGGGAGGTTTTTTTTTCCTGCCTTGAGACTGATTTTTGTGGCAATTTTTTAAGTATTGTTTTTCAACAGGTATATTTTATGCCTTGTCATTAGGAGTTTTGCTACTTCTTTTAGCTGTTTCATTCATTCCTTCATATACGTGCATGCATACATCCATGTTTTTCTTTCAGAAGTCTAATATGTGGGACAAAGCTCCCTCTGAAATTCACTGCTTCTTCTACCCCTTAGGTCAAGGAGATTTTTTTTTATATAGAAGCAATGAACACAGAAATGACTGCTAAACTTCCGCTATATTTCCAGAATTGCATTTTACATCATGTGAAAGATAAGATGAAATGAGGATTATCTGGTAAGGAAACACCAGGAAAACTGAATAAAATGCTGTCTGGATGCAGCCAGTGGCGGAGCAAGCCAATTGGACGTCTGGGGCAGCACGCGTGCCCTGTGCCCAGGGGCAGGGCCAGCCCCCCGTGGGGCAGGGTGAGCTGAGGCAGGATGCTCCGTGGGGCCTCCGAGGAGTCTGCCTGCCTCCTCCCGCTCAGCCGCCCTACAGCTGGGAGGGAGGTGGCGGGTGGACCGTTTGGGGCAGCGTGGAGCCTGTGGGTGCCCAAGCCACCGTGTCACTCCCAGGAGCGTGGCTCAGGCACACTGCAGGCCCCACAGTGAGTGCCTCCTGGCATTTTGTACCCCCCCCCCTCAGTGGTGACACCCGGGGCAGCCCGCCCCCACCGCACCCCCTTCCTCCGCCCCTGGATGCAGCCTAAGTTTACAAAGTGCAGACCTGCCTGAATGGAACATCCTTAGAAGGCATGGCAAAACATTCACCTCTCATGAAACCACTTAGTAAAATTGTTTGAGGAACGTTTAGCTCTGCAGACTGAGCAACTGCTCTTTGGTCTAGGGAAGAAACACTAGCCACAGGAGGAAGCACTAGGCTGGAAGTTGTACCTGGGATCTGAAATGGATGCCAGGTAAGAGCCGCCCTGGCAAACATAAGCCACAGAAACTCTTCAGCAACCATCACACAGATATTTTCAGCAGTAGGTAGAAACTTCCTCTCTCTTGCCAGACAATGCCACTGCAAAATACAGGGGTATTTGCTGAAGGAATAGTGTAATTATTAAAGCTGGCCCAATTCCTAGATTACAAGCTGCTATGTCACATATCATTGAACAGCATGTGGCCCTTTAGCACATGCTAGAACAACTGACGAGTTACTAAAAAAGTGGTCCTTTCCAATAGCGGAATACCATATCCACTGGCAGGATATCCATGTCTCCCTGTACCCAGCTTGCTCCAGCTTCTAGCTCACACATAGACATCTAATTTTGGAGTCCTTATTTAAAGTGTCCAGTTCTACTTTTAAAATCTTTTCAGTTTATCTTACACCCTGCAAAATGAGCATTCTGTTGGCAATTGGTCTCCTTTAACAGATGCAACTGGACTGTTTTGAGGTATTTATTTTAAAATAAATAATAGTAATAATAATGACTAACACCATAACACATACGCAGTTTTGGAATGCTTGGAAATAAACAGCTCAGTTACACTGCAAAATGTAGCACACTGCATCTAAGATGGGCCTGGTTCTCACGAAGTCAGTGAACCAATGCCAGGGCTGTGGGTGTATTGCACTTGGGCAAAAAAAATGAGAGGCACAAATACAAGATGGGTGACACCTGGCTTGAGAGCAGTACATGTGAAAAGGATCTAGGAGTCTTGGTTGACCACAAACTTGACATGAGCCAACAGTGTGATGCGGCAGCTAAAAAAGCCAATGCAATTCTTGGCTGCATCAATAGGAGTATTGCATCTAGATCAAGGGAAGTAATAGTGCCACTGTATTCTGCTCTGGTCAGACCTCACCTGGAGTACTGTGCCCAGTTCTGGGCACCACAGTTCAAGAAGGACACTGACAAACTGGAACGTGTCCAGAGGAGGGCAACCAAAATGGTTAAAGGCCTGGAAATGATGCCTTATGAGGAACGGCTAAGGGAGCTGGGCATGTTTAGCCTGGAGAAGAGGAGGTTAAGGGGTGATATGATAGCCATGTTCAAATATATAAAAGGATGTCACATAGAGGAGGGAGAAAGGTTGTTTTCTGCTGCTCCAGAGAAGTGGACACGGAGCAATGGTTCCAAACTACAAGAAAGAAGATTCCACCTAAACATTAGGAAGAACTTCCTGACAGTAAGAGCTGTTCGACAGTGGAATTTGCTGCCAAGGGGTGTGGTGGAGTCTCCTTCTTTGGAGGTCTTTAAGCAGAGGCTTGACAACCATATGTCAGGAGTGCTCTGCAGGGGGTTGGACTCGATGGCCCTTGTGGTCTCTTCCAACTCTATGATTCTATGATTCTATAATTCTTATGAATAAAGACCTGAGCTCAGTGATAGAACACCTGCTTATCATGCAAATAGTCCACGTTCAAACCCCAGCATCTCCAGCTAGAACTGTGGGAGCCCCTCGTCTGAAATCCTGCTGAACTGCTGCAAGTCAACATTGGCAATGCTTTTGTAGATGGACCAACATTTTGTTTCAAGTATATGGCAGATTCCTTTCATCCTTCCATTTGAGGAAAATAACATTATAGTACAGGTGTCAGGGTGAAGGGATCGTCTTCTTCCTAACTTGTCAGTTTTCTTTGTACTATTGGGCTTTGTGTGAGCTCCCACCTGCACTCTGACACAAGTTGACCATGACAGAGAAATCTGGACCACAGAATCTGGTAGCATCCCTTGGAGACTAGGAATGAAGCACACTGTATGTTTAATGCACATTCAAAGCACATTCCTCCAGCCTCAAAGAATTGTGGGCAATGCAGTCCACCCCTCACAGAGCCAAAATTCCCAGCCACCCTTAATGAACTATGGTACCCATAATTCTTTGAGGGGAAAATGTGCTTTGAGTGAGCTGTAATGTATAATTCTATCTCTCCCCCCCCCCACAAAACTTCTGTAAAATGTTATTACCAAGAAAATGTACGCAATATCTTTAAGGGGGGGCAGTGAGAGAACATCACTAGAAGTGCAGAGGGGTTGCAGAAACAACTTTTTGTCTTGGCGGGCACAAATGGCAGAGGGACACGCAATGGCAAGAGGTAGAGTTCCACCCCAGAACTCATGTCACAAACTGCAACGACAACTATTAAGTCAGAGGGAGTAGCACAGCACCACACTCCACAGTTCAACTCATGGTGCAACAATTGTGACAGGGGCGTGCATAACCCTTTGCCCCAAACTACCCCAGTATTGGAGAGACCCCCATCCCTGTTGAATTTTGTGAAGACTTTTGAAATTTCAGCAGTAAGCTTTTCTGATTTTATGGTTAATTTTAACTGATTTATCTTTCGTAAGCTTGTTGAATGCTCCATAAAAGCTACACTGTTGTGAGTATATAAATGGTTTAGATAAATAAATGAAAATAGAAAGCTTTTTTAAAAAATAAAAAAGTAAAATAAGCAATATGAGAACTTTGGTACTGTTTTGGAAGATAACATTGTCTGGACCACTGATAACAAATGAGTGAGCTAACACGATTTGCATTTGGGGAAAGCCTTCCTCAGAAAATAAGAGAAGCTGGAAACGTTTGAACATACAACACTAGAATATCTTTTAGACTCCCCACAGGCCTTGTCTGCATGTGAGCATTGTTAATGTGGGATAGAAAGTGCATGATCATGCTGTTTGAAATTTCTGGCAAGTATACAGTGGACATTCAAATTTCAGACATGGGCAATGCACCCTACACTGTCTGGCGTGAATGTGCCTCTAGCTCCTTAAAAAATAAGAATAAGTGACTTGGATACACAGCCTTGTCTGCTCTCCATGGTGCTGAAATTCTGCCTCTCTGTCCCACATACCAACTCACCCTTAGCAAAGAATGAACTCTTCTTCCCTAATTCATTGGTTTTTAAAATAAAGAAATATAAACTCCACACACACACCGTCGCTGCCACCAAAAAAAGCCAAAGAAATTGACAAAAGTTAGAACCCATTCAAAAACACTTGGGACTGAGCCTCAAGGATTCTTGTGAAAATCATTTCCAAGTAAACATACACAGTTTTTGGGCTGCATATCATGGAATTAACCAATATACCCAATTTACATAATTATTTCAGCTGCTGCATTTTATAGCATAGTCTGAGAATTTTGGTTACTTTAGTACAGCATTCTGGAACTCCCTAAATGTGCCTCAGTACCCCAAGCCAAATTAGCCTACATAATGCATATTGTAATGGGGGCATAAGCGGAGAGGTTGTGTGAGCAAGATAAGCTAAACCCTTGGTGCCCCCAGGGCAAAGCTACATTTTACATGGATCTCCATATTCCAATAAGTCAAGAGAAAGAGGGGCAATGTGCTGCAGCAGGGAGAAGGAAGAAAAGGAAAGCAATGGCCAGTGTTTCCCATCAAACACTGCTTTGTAATGGAAGATACAGAAGCCAGGAAAGTTACAGAATCAGAATAAACATATCAAGATCCCAAATCTTGGGATCAGTTATTCACACCAGCATAATTCAAGACATCCTAATTAAGGACTCTTCTCTGAGTTAGTCTTGCAGAAGCAAATAGGAAATGAAAAGGGACGTCAAATAAGAAGCTAACTTTAAAATTAAAAAAGTCTAGGAAAACAATATCACTTTGGATATAGAAGGCTGCTGTATTGACACATGGTAACACGGTCAGATTCTGCCATGAGGATCAGAATCTCTAAATTGATGGAGACAGAACAGATTACAGGAGAAGGAGATGTCAGCCTAAGGGTTTCTACAGCAGCATATTCCTGAGACGTAGCCAGTGAGCTGGTTGCAGTGAACACCAAGCCTTTTTGTGTTATGATCCGCAACCCACTTTTGCCAGGTCTAAGAAGTTGGCACTAAAGTAGATTCACTATATATCTATATCTATCTAATCTATATCTATCTATCTATAAGGTAAAGGTAAAGGGACCCCTGACCATTAGGTCCAGTCGTGGCCGACTCTGGGGTTGTGGCGCTCATCTCACTTTATTGGCCAAGGGAGCCAGCGTACAGCTTCCGGGTCATGTGGCCAGCATGACTAACCACTTCTGGCAAACCAGAGCAGCGCACAGAAAAGCCGTTTACCTTCCCGCCGGAGCGGTACCTATTTATCTGCTTGCACTTTGATGTGCTTTTGAACTGCTAGGTTGGCAGGAGCTGGGACTGAGCAACGGGAGCTCACCCCGTCACGGGGATTCAACTGCCAACCTCCTGGTCGGCAAGTCCTAGGCTCTGTGGTTTAACCCACAGCGCCACCCGCATCCCTATCTATCCATATATATATATGAATATATATACAGACTCTCAATAGAAAAACTTTTTTAAAATAACATGCTGAAGTTAAAATGTCGGGCAGCTCAGGGTAGACTTGTAGGTGTGAGCAAAGTCACATTTACTGTATTCAGTTGTGCTCTGCGTATTCCTGAGAGACATTCTCTCTTGCATAGACTGAACGTTTGGCCTTGCTTTGTATTTAAAAATGACAACTTCTCTCAGAACTCAGGGTATGTGTGCCTGCGCATGGAAACATGCATCTGACAGAGTGGGCTGTGTTTGGTGAGATTTACTTACTAATAATTGTGTTTAGGATTGCAGCCCAAAATCTGCCATTGCTGTTCTGCTCTCTTTGCTAAAGTTAATTGACTTCCTCCTCGCTATATGCAAATCTTACCTGGCTCAGTTTAATCAGATTGCAGAGGGAAACTTTATAGCAACTCAGTTCAAAAAAATGCACCTTCCCTCTTTATGCTACAACGTGAAATTTGGCTTTCCTAATGATCTTAAGTATTCTACTTACCTGATTTAAGTCTCTTCCGGATATTCTTCGCTGCTGCTTCTTTATTTGTATTTGTACTTCTGTTATTTTTATTGTATTGATTTGTTTGACTTCAATAAAAGAAGAATTAAAAATGTAAAAGGTTTTTTTACAAATTTAATTAAAAATGGTTGTTGTTTTTATTGCACCTTGTTTATTCTATGAATAACTTTATTGAGGGAACTTGTTTTTTAAGCAGCAGCACAATTTTGCTGAAATTCATCAAAACAAAAGCAATCTTGAAAAGGTAGATATTATCCACCAGTAATATACTGTAGAAAGGTAAATGATAATCCTTAAATTGCAACACCCCCAAAAAAGACAGAATAGATCTGGCAAGTTTTAAGAAGCTAGTACAGCAGGCAAGGCAATCTGATTAGAGGAAGTGGTTAAAAAAACAAAACCAGCTTCCCTAATGAGTGCGTGGAAGCACTGCACAGATAAGCACGTTCAACATAAGTCTAACCTGAATCTAGTTTAGGAATCAAATAGTTGAGTATTGGGGGGCAATAGCAGCCATGGTAGTTGAAAACGGCTATTGGCAACAGTCCTGTGGAAAACCTTTCAGTACATAAGATGCTACTGAATTTGACTAACTATCCCATGGGCAGGCAAACTAAGGCCCGGGGGCCAGAACCAGCCCAAACGCCTTCTACATCCGGCCTGTGGACAGTCCGGGAATCAGTGTGTTTTTACATGAGTAGACTGTGTGCTTTTATTTCAAATGCATCTCTGGGTTATTCGTGGGGCATAGGAATTCGTTCATATATTTTTTTCAAAATATATGGCCCCCCACAAGGTCTGAGGGACAGTGGACCGGCCCCCTGCTAAAAAAGTTTGCTGACCCCTGGTCTATCCCATGAGTGGGGCACCTGTGGCTCTCCAGGTGTTGCTGCACTACATACAACTTCCATCATCCTAACCATTGGCCATGTTGGTCGGTGCTAAGGACAAGTGGAGCCAACAACATCTGGATGCCAAAAGGTTTGGCATTCGTTATCTCTAGCCCATTATTATCTGCACTGTGTGGCAGAGTAGCTCTCAGGTAGAGTCCCAACCTTGCACCCAGAGGTTTTTTAAAAAACAAAAATGCCAAGGATTGGACCTATGACCTTCACATGCAAAGGAGATTCCCTGTCATTCAGTTATGGGCTCCCTCTGATCAGCCATGGCCATTAGACACTGCTGGGCTGTCCACCTTAGACTCCCCAATGTCTCTGGTCATCTCTGAGGTCCTCTACAGGACTAGCTGCTCTCACTAGAATAGAAAGGATGAGGAATTTGCCAATTCCAACTAGAATTTGCCATAACTATTACTCTTGAACAGCCCTGCTGAAAATCAGCAAGACCTTTTGTGTGGCAGTAGTTAAACCACAGAGCCTAGGGCTTGCCGATCAGAAGGTTGGTGGTTCGAATCCCTGCAACGGGGTGAGCTCCCGTTGCTCGGTCCCTGCTCCTGCCAACCTAGCAGTTTGAAAGCACACCAGTGCAAGTAGATAAATAGGTACCGCTCCGGCGGGAAGGTAAATGGCGTTTCCATGCACTGCTCTGGTTCGCCAGAAGTGGCTTAGTCAGGCTGGCCACATGACCCGGAAGCTGTACGCTGGCTCCCTCGGCCAGTAAAGTGAGATGAGTGCCGCAACCCCAGAGTTGGTCACGACTGGACCTAATGGTCAGGGGTCCCTTTACCTTTACCTATCAGCAAGGCCTTAAGAAGCTACCTGGGTACATCATTCTCAAAAGAATTTTCCTGATTTTGTTGGGGCGCCTAGGTTCCCCACTCCTGCTCAAAAGCGCTTGATGCTTTGATTTTAAAAAGGGTTAAACACAGGTCAAAAGGTTTTAGAACAAGGCTGGACATCTCTTTTGGGAGGAGAGCATTATAGATTGTGGTCTGTCAGTTGCCATTTTGCTGTGCAACCTGACTCCTCAGAAGTGGTCTGGCTCCAAAATAAAGATTGTGCCATCTGCCCATTTGGAATTCACAATTATGAAGAACATGTGTTCAGGCATAGCATTAGAATAAAAAAATCAGTGAAGAGATTCAAGACTAAAACATACAAGATCTGTGTTCCTTTAAAAAGTTTGCCTGTTGCTGCTGCTGTTATTGGGGGGGGGGGGTTGTGGGGGGGACTTGCAACCGTTCCTTGATTAAAATTTAATGGAGTTGCTAGGGGCCAGATAAAAACTGCCCCATGTATTATGGGTAGCCAATTTGCCAATCCCAGTTTATTTAAATAATAATGGTCCAATATCCAATATTAATTGGATATTGGGTCAATTGTAGGGACTTTGCAAGTCTTCTGAGGTTACTGGTGAGACCAGCATGACTAGCCAGGGGTCCAGCATAAACTTCTTGAATTTTCTGCTACTGAGGAAGACCAGAGTGAGTCAATTTTTTCTAATGAAAAACATTTCATGACTGTGCTACTGTGACTACAGAATATTGCAGTAGTCAAAGCTTTTTATACGTTTGTCCCAAAGAACGGTGCTCTCAAATCTATCCCTAATTGTACTGAGAAGAGGATGAGATCAAGAAAAAAAGCTTTCAGAAAACTGATTCACCCAACGAAAGGAGAAATGATTCATGTATGGTGTGATGGGAACACTTTTACAAAGCACATGGCTGGAATGTGACATGAGTTGGCTAAGAAGCCCTCTCCAGGAGCCCCAGTGAATGGAGGTCCAAAAAAATTGTGAATGAAAGCAGATGATGACAACTCCAACACTAACGAGGCAGCAATTAAACAACTAAATTGCTGTGTGATGAAATATGCAAATCAATATGATGCTAACTTAATTGTGGGGTAGGGGGGGGGGGAGAAAAACTAAGGCATAAGAATTCAAGAAATTAAGGAACCATTCCCCTTACATCCTGCAAGTTCTGAAAAGGGTTAACCGTCCGTCCGTCCACCTGTGACTCTGGTGGATTTCTTAGCTGCAGTTCACCTTAAAAGGATCCACCTTAAATGAATGAGTAACCTCCAAATGTAGGAAGGCTACCTTAATAAAAACTTTCTCCAGCCAGAGCAAAAGCATCTTCCTTTTAAAAGTTCCACTTACAAACTTTGGGTGGGGGGTGAAAGTACAAGAAAAATCCACCTGTAAAAGAAGCCAGGGTCAAGTAAAGCCCCAAGAAACACATGGCCAGTATAAAGCAGAAGACGATACTCCTAAGGATTGCAAAGAACCCGTTCTGACCAGCTTGCTGTACCTCTACATCAATATTAGTAGAAAGCACCTAGGCATAATTCCAAAGTTCCTAGCATTGCCATAAAGAAATGATAACACGAAAGCCAAAAGGATTGGAGATGGAATTCTGCAATGATTAAAATCTATTCTTTAGATTAAAGGCAAAATGTAGCCACTCAAAGGGAAATTGGGGGAACTGGAAACCAGCCAGCCATTCCTCTCCAACAGGTAGCAGCAGCATTACACTGAGATTAGCTACTACTCTAGAATTCCTTCTTCTGCAAGGTATAAAACACAGAACGCCAAACAAGGGGGGTGGGTTAAAAAGGCATTACCTACTTTTAGTAAGCTAGCAATCTACCCCAGACAGCCATTATTGCAAACAGAGGATCTAAAATAAGCTCTTACCTTGAATAACATGCATAGCTCCTGGAACTAGGCTGTGATATTATCCCAGAGACATTATTTGTAATAGAAAGATAAAATAAGACCGAAGGAAGGAGGAGAGACGGAGGGGAAGAGAAGAGGTGGAGGGAAATAAATAATGAGAAGAGGACTGGGGAAGGAGCGGAAAAGGGAAAGGAAGAGAGGTGGGAAGGGGCAAAAAGAATAGGAGGAGAGGGGAGGAAATGAAAATAGAGACAGTAAAAAATCTGTCTCCTGCCCACACGGTGGAAAAGAAATTTCTGACAAGCAAAAAGAGAGAGAGAGAGAGAGAGAGAGAGAGAGAGAGAGAGAGAGAGAGAGAACTCACACACATACCAGAGGGGGCAGACAGGCGAATAACAAAGCAGAACAAGGGAATCAAGAGGAATAAAAAATGGTAAGACAAATGTCTAGACCTAAAGCATACAGAGGAGATGGGGAGGTGGAGAGTGAAATTGAGGGTTTGCCGAGAGTGCCATGCTATTTTGCATAATTAGAGTAGTAAACAGCCATGTGTCTGGCAATTTAGGTCAGCTGAGTTGTTAAGAATGTGGGTGAATTTGACAGGGAGCAAGGGGGAGCGTGGACTGATCCAATATCACACCAGACTTCTCAAGAATATATAGAAGAGAGGTCATGTTGAGCCTCTGTTATTTGGCTGCAAGTTGCAAAAAGGACGTTCGAGGCAGAAAAAGTGCTGTCTCTGGGAGAACTCTCCATAATGGGCATGTACAGGTATAAGTTGCTGTGCAAAATCTGATGTTGCTAAAATGCAAAACTGTGTGGCTAACCAAACGCTCTTTCAACCTAAATCTAACCCTTTGTTGCTCACGTTGTGTCCAGCCGTAACACATCTATGGCTCAGTTTGTCAGAGAGAACACACACTTGTTGCTTCTACAAATTTCCATGGACATTTTCTGAGAGCAATGTTCATTTCCTCTGGATCTTTTTTTTATTTTTATTTTGGAAGCTCCTAACTATACTAAGTATTTGATCAAAATGAAGCAACCTGATAGCCCCAGGATACTTAAAGAGTTTTATGGGTCATTAGCAGTGGCAACAGCAGCTTGAGATGAACCCAGAAGCCACAAGGGACCATTGCATTATCTTGCAGCTTTCTTCCTTAAAAATAAGATTCAGCCAGCCAGTTGGAGTGATAAAGCAAGCAGGAACATCATATTACCTCCCTATGGCCATCTGATTCTCAGGACCAGGATTCTGATCTCTGGCATGATCTATTCCAGTTTGAACTCAATGCAACACAGAGCAGTTGTGTTCTTCAGAAGGTAGAAGGGTTGAGGGCATGATATGCCCCAGCTTCTCCTATTTACCAAGACAGCCCCCATTGTCTGTCAACTCCTGCTGAAAATTACTGCCCTTCTTTTTGCAGATACCTTGTTCAAAAATGTCTGATGTTGTCCTTCAGCTCCCTACCCAGGGTCTCGATAAGTTAAAATCCTAACCCTAACCCTAAACCTAAACCTATGACTGCTTAGCACTGGGCTTCTGGGTTGGAGATTTTTCTCCAACACTCTCTGCGGGGTGACCAGAGCGAAAACATTTTGATTAATGGCACCCTGTTTATGGAATTCCCACCCCAGAGAGACTTGCCTGGCATCAACGTTGCTTTTGTTTCAGTGCCAGGAAAAGAAGTCTGTATTTCCCCAGGTTTTAAAATGTATTAATACATTTTTAATGCTGCTAAGGGTTGCTGTTTTTTGGGGGGTGGTATATTTATCTTGCTTTTCTCAACTGCTCTGGAAGCACACCAAGTTTTCTATATTCTGGTTAATCTTGGCTGCTTGTTAACAATGGAAGAGTTTTTATTCCTTAACCCACAATCTGAAGTTGGACAGTGAAGGAAAGAAAGTTCAACCTTCTCTTTGTGGAGGAGATTGGTCAGGTAAGTGCAATATTAACTGAAATGCAATAGCATCTCATTATTCTCCTCTCCATATCTTCTACATTTTCTTTTCTTTTTAATTTATTTTTGATTTTGACATTATTAGCAACCCAAAAGTGCACTAGCAGGGTGTTGCATCATACCATAGAGCAAGCAAAATAAGCAATAAATATTAAGAAAAGGAAATGGTAACAAACTAAATCAAGATACCAATATGCCCCAAGTTGATATGGATGGTGAATACTGAGCCATCTATATGAGAAGCCTTTCCTAGACAGTTGACTGTTGGCTCTGGTGCAAGAAATGAGCAGCAGAGGAATTGGGTGTGTTCAAGGCTCTGGAGTGGCTCTGGATATTATGGAGTAGAGGGGCCTACTTCCTGTTTTCTCCAATAATAATAATAATAATAATAATAATAATAATAATATTTATACCCCGCCCATCTGGCTGGGTTTCCCCAGCCACTCTGGGTGGCTTCCAACAAAACACTAAAATACGGTAACCTATTAAACGTTAAAAGCTTCCCTAAACAGGGCTGCCTTTAGATGTCTTCTAAAAGTTTGGTAGTTATTTTTCTCTTTGACATCTGGTGGGAGGAGGTGGTGTAGTGATTAAGAGCGGTAGACTCGTAATCTGGTGAACCGGGTTCGCTTCCCTGCTCCTCCACATGCAGCTGCTGGGTGACCTTGGGCTAGTCACACGTCTCTGAAGTCTCTCAGCCTCACTCTGTTAGCTGCTTTGAGACTCCTTAAGGGGAGTAAAAGGTGGGATATCAAATCCAAACTACTATTCTTCTTCTTCTTCTTCTTCTTCTTCTTCTTCTTCTTCTTCTTCTTCTTGTTTTTAGGTGCCAGCTCAACCAAATTGCTGTTCAAGCAGGGGTTCAGCCTGGCCAATGGTTGGCAATTTTAGAGCCCTCCGGATTATTATTCAGTGTTCATCTGATTTGCATTCATGATGTTATCAAGAGGGTTATACACAAGTGTGCTTTGAATACCATTTGTGCCTGCCCAAAGAGGCAGACATGCTTCTCTGTTTCAATAGGTGCACGTCTCATACTTTCCTGCTAAACTCTTCCAACTTATTGATCCATAAATATTCCAGGGGGGAGGGGTGTTGTTTTTGTTTGTGTCCACTGGGGATGAATTGTAAACAACAAATAAAGCAGAATGACGTGTGAATGATCCAGTATAAATCTACCACAAGTGCACTATCATTGTGTAAATGACATATTGCAGAATATACCCACAAAGAAAACACCAGTCTGCTTTTTATTTCTGTCTCTGCTGACATTAGATTCTTACTTTGCTTTTTATTGTGTTTTGAGTGCTCTTCACAAACAAAAAAGGGTGATAACTGCACACACACACAAAACTTTGGAGGCTGACAATTCTCCCTCGTGAACTGAAGTTTCAACTGACTCTGGTTGATGAAACTTGGGGTTCTTGCGGGGTTTGGATGGCAAACGGATCCAGCAAAGTTGAAATCTGTCCACTCTGATGTGCACCAGCCAATCAGGTGTGCAAACTGTTGTCCTCTGAGGATCAGTGCCCTTTTAGGGATGCCAGATCCACCCAACTGTGTTAACTGCTGCACACATACGATTGGTCCATAATTTTATTTAGTCATGTTTTAAAGTATTCCACAGACTCAGGGCAGATTGCAGCCATTTCATCAATAGTTATCCCCATCTCCAAAGGGATCTCAATTTAGATGGCTTAATAATAATAATAATTGTACTCCACCCCTCTGACTGGGTTGTCCCAGCCACTCCGGGAGGCTTCCAGCATATACAAAAACATAATAAAACATTAAACATTTTTAAAAACCTCCCTATACAGGGCTGCCTTCAGATGTCTTCCGAAGGTTGTATAGTTACGTATCTCCTTGACATCTGATAGGAGGGCATTCCACAGGGAGGGTGCCACTACCAAGAAGACCCTCTACCTGGTTCCCTGTAACCTCACTTCTCGCAGTTAGGGAACCACCAGAAGGCCCTCAGAGCTGGACCTCAGATAATAATAATTTATTATTTATACCCCACCTATATGGCTGAGTTTCCCCAGTCACACTAGGTGGCTCCCAACAGAATATTAAAAACATGATACAGCATTAAACATTAAAAACTTCCCTAAACAGGGCTGCCTTCAGATGTCTTCTAAAAGTCGGATAGTTGTTTATTTCCTTGACATCTGGTGGGAGGGCGTTCCACAGGGCGGGCGCCACTACCTAGAAGGCCCTCAGCCTGGTTCCCTGTAGCCTCACTTCTCGCAGCGAGGGAACCCCCAGAAGGCCCTCGGCGCTGGACCTCAGTGTCCGGGCTGGATGATGGGGGTGGAGATGCTCCTTCAGGAATACAGGACCAAGACCGTTTAGGACTTTAAAGGTCAGCACCAACACTTTGAATTGTGCTCAGAAATGTACTGGGAGCCAATGTAGGTTTTTCAGGACCAGTGTTATAGGGTCTGGGTGGCCGCTCCCAGTCACCAGTCTAGCTGCCACATTTTGAATTAGGAGACAAAGGACAGCAAATAACCATTCCTTTCCATTCACAATTTTCTTGTACCATACCCCTCCTTTTCTCCCCGAAATCAGCCCTCGCACAACATACACTTTGTTCTAATTCCATTCACCGCTACCAGCTTTGCTTCTACAGAGCTAGAGGAGAAACATTTGGAAGTGAGAGAGATGGCATCAAGATGTTCTGTGAGAGAGATGTGATATCGGGGGAGGAGGAAGAAGGCAGCCCTTTGAAATAAGGAAACACTTTTAAAAATAAAATACTTCCGACTCCTTTCCTGGTTACATTACCAAACACGTTTGACTCTTTCATCCAAGGATCTTGAGGCAGTTATTCCATTTTATCCTTGCAATAGCAATGACAAACCTAGACAGCTTCCTAAAAAGCAGAGACCTCATCTTGCCAACAAAGGTCCATATAGTTAAAGCTATGGTTTTCCCAGTAGTGATGTATGGAAGTGAGAGCTGGACCATAAAGAAGGCTGATCGCCAAAGAATTGATGCTTTTGAATTATGCTGCTGGAGGAGACTCTTGAGAGTCCCATGGACTGCAAGAAGATCAAACCTCTCCATTCTTAAGGAAATCAGCCCTGAGTGCTCACTGGAAGGACAGATCCTGAAGCTGAGGCTCCAATACTTTGGCCACCTCATGAGAAGAGAAGACTCCCTGGAAAAGACCCTGATGTTGGGAAAGATGGAGGGCACAAGGAGAAGGGGACGACAGAGGATGAGATGGTTGGACGGTCTTCTCGAAGCTACCAGCATGAGTTTGACCAAATTGTGGGAGGCAGTGGAAAACAGGAGTGCCTGGTGTGCTTTGGTCCATGGGGTCACAAGGAGTCGGTCACGACTAAATGACTAAACAACAACAACATCCTTGCAATAACTTAGTGGTGCGGTGCCCAAGACAACCTCAGCAAGACTCATGTCCGAATTGGAGTTTGAACCTGGGTCTTCCTTGTCCAACTTCAAGACTACTAGCCCATGCTAGGCTGACTAGGGGGGAAGATAGAATATTGGTCCCCAACAGTACCTGTGCACCTTCTGCGTTTATCAATGGTCCTGATAAAAAGCACAGTCTGCTCTTGCAACTGGGCACAAAACAACCGCTCTAACCCCCCATGTTGTGAGACAGCTCAGAAGCCTCTGCAGATCTTAACAACAGTTATCTGTGTCCTGTCACTCAAAACAAACAGAGAGAAGAATAAATAAGGCTCACAACTGTTCATACAGAATCTCCCCTGTGGATTTATTCACTCTTGCCCACATGCAGAAAGCCAGGCCTCCTTACGAGCTTGGGAAGAAACTGCATTTGTCCGGGTGGCTGAGAAGTCTGTGTATGCCAAGTCCATGTTTTTCCTAGAATAGGGGTGGAAAGGAGACCAGTGGCTCTCCAGACAGGGTTGCCACCATTGTTCTGGCAAAATACAGGACAGGACAGCAGTGGCAGAGGAAGGGGGTTTGGGGGGTGCCGTCCACCTGGGGTGTCATCACTGTAGAGGGTGACAAAATGAGTTTTTTTAAAAAAAAATTGGACTCACAATTTCTTTTAGGAGTGACGTGGTGGCTTAGGCGCCTGCAGGTTCCGCACTGCCTAAAACAGCAGCGTGGGACTTGCGTCTGGCTACTGCCTCTCCCTCAGCCGCCCTACAGCTGAGAGGGAAGCGGTGGAGAGGCTCCAAGCATCAGAGAGGCTCGCCCCGCCCCATGGGTGCATCGCTCCACCCCCACGGATGTGGATCGCCCCACACCCGGCTGCAGAACACGCCCCCCCACCAGGCACCTGAGCGGCTAGCTATGCCGCTGCAGGACAGTGCGGTAAAAAGGGTAAAGGTAAAGGACCCCTGGACGGTTAAGTCCAGTCAAAGGCGACTCTGGGGTTGTGGCACTCATCTTGCTTTCAAGCCAAGGGAGCTGGCGTTTGTCCACAGACAGCTTTCTGGGTCATGTGGCCAGCGTGACTAAACCAATTCTGGCACAACGGGACACCATGACGGAAACCAGAGTGCACGGAAATGCCATTTACATTCCCGCCGGAGAGGTACCTATTTATCTACTTGCACTGGTGTGCTTTCGAACTGCTAGGTTGGCAGGAGCTGGGACAGAGCAAGGGGAGCTCACCCCATCATGGGGATTCGAACTGCTGACCTTCCGATCGGCGAGTCCTAGGCTCAGTGGTTTAGACCACAGGGCCACCCATGTCCCAGGACAGTACAGTACAGTGTGGGGGGAACGACATTATTATTATTTTTTTTCATCTGGTGCTGAAGTGACTTCAAAGCAATCCATGACAACTATTGGAGCCTAACAGGATGGCCCCTCTGGAATTTGTCTCACACGTGCGCGCGCACACATACATGGATTTGTAAATCTGTCTGTGCTTGGCTACCCAGAGCTTAAAGACATGACCTTTCACACACCTTTTCAAACACATGCATTTGGAGAGGATCCCCAACATGGCAGACACAGACACACACACAGAGAGAGAGAGAGAGAAAGAGAGAGAGAGAGAGAGAGAGAGAGAGAGAGAGAGAGAGAACGCACTGAAATACAGGACAAAACTGTTATAATACAGGACGTAGCATTTTACATCGAAATATGGGAAATACGGGACAGGTGGCAATCCTATCTCCAGAAATTGTTGGACTCCAACTCCCATCATCCCTAGAATCATAGACTCATAGAATCATAGAGTTGGAAGAGACCACAAGGGCCATCGAGTCCAACCCCCTGCCAAGCAGGAAACACCATCAGAGCACTCCTGACATATGGTTGTCAAGCCTCTGCTTAAAGACCTCCAAAGAAGGAGACTCCACCACACTCCTTGGCAGCAAATTCCACTGTCGAACAGCTCTTACTGTCAGGAAGTTCTTCCTAATGTTTAGGTGGAATCTTCTTTCTTGTAGTTTGGAACCATTGCTCCATGTCCGCTTCTCTGGAGCAGCAGAAAACAACCTTTCTCCCTCCTCTATGTGACATCCCTGACCATTGGCCAAGCTGGCTGGGGCTTAGGGTTGGAGTCCGATGACATCTAGAGAGCACCACACTGACATCTGTGTACCAGAGGCATTGAGTGCATACGAACACCATATGTGCTTCATTTTAAAGAGCTTCCTGGAGCACTCTTGAGTAAACTACCTGTTACCTGTTTGCCTACTCAGGATCATGAGGGGATGCAGAAAAGGATCTGAAAGCTGCCCCTTAACTTGGAATTAAAGATCTCTTTCCTCATTTTAATTGGGAAGAAACCGTCACCGGGGGGGGGGGGGGACACGGACTCTGGTTGAAATGTGTGACGTTCGCCATGCCCTAATTCTCCTCCTGAAGTTGTTTTGTTCAGGACTTCATAACACATCGGAGTGAAAGTATCGTCTAAGGACAAAGGATTTTTTTCCTGAAACTTCAAGAAGGAATTGGAGTAAAGAAGGGTTCAAGTCACCCTTCTGCCATGAACGTCTTCTAAAGCGCTGACTCCCCGGTTGAATAATAATAATAATAATAATAATAATAATAATAATAATAATAAACAGGCATCAGAGCTATCAACATCCGGAGGTGATTTTCTTCCTGTTGCCTTTGTGCATTTCAGATTTCCCAAAAATAAGATGCATACATGGATTTTAAGATATTTGGAAAATTAAAATTTCCTTTAAAAAATTAAGTTTCCAGTCCCTATGAAACACCAGTAGTAGAGAGTATCTCCAAAAGAAATATTTGGTGCCCTATATAATCACCTTGTCACAGCTCTTTCTGTACTACTATTAGTAGTAACACAAAACTGCACAACTACACAACTTCCATTGGAGCTGGTGATTGCATGGACCTTTAAGGAAATTTGAAATCATCTCTACCATCTAGGAACCAAAACTGAAGATCTGTTCTACCTCTACTCTCAGAGGCAGAATGTATTTATGTATTCATGGAGGGTAAGGCTATCAAGGGTTGCTAGTCATGTGTCAGGGACGTGGCTGAATCGAACGCCTGGTAAGAGCCCAACTCTGGAGATGAAGGAATGCCAGTACAGAGGGAGACAGAGTGACTCTGGAGACGATGGGATACAGTCACAAACAGGCTTAGTTAGCCCCCCTTCATCAAGAGTTCCCAGACTCAGATAGAGCAGCAGACTCAGAAAGCTTGCAGGCAAAAGGAGGGGAGGAGATAGACGGCATTGAGGGGGTTGCTGTGCAACCAGGAGGGAGGCAGAGTTTAGAGGGGTCTTAGTCTGGGGGAGGGGAGAGTTCACCCACTGTCTCACCAAACCAGAAGAACTGAAAGGGTTAAAATGCAACAGAAGTACAAGAGAGGAAGGACTGGACTTTGGAACCCTTCATGCTGTGAAAGGAGTGGAGGCTCAGAGTGACCAAGTTGTAGCTAAGAGCGGCAGGCTCAGCGTCGCGCTCTGGATGTTAATGGTAAATAAACGTACCATAAAACTGCCATTAATACCCCAGTAATAAGATCATTAAGTTTGCAGATGATACAACGGTGGTTGGTTTAATCACGGGTGGAGAGGGGAAGGTGGCTTATGGGAAGGAAGTTGAGCAGTTGGGGGAGTGGTGCAGGAAAAACAACTTACTCCTTAACTTAAAGAAAACAAAAGAGATTATTGTGGAATTTAGGAAGTGTAAATTGAATATTCAGCCACTTATTGAGGGGAAGTGCGTGGGACAGGTCTCGGTGTTTCGATTTCTGGGAATGGAGTTGAGAGATGACCTAAAATGGGGAGAAAACAGCAAGGACCTGATGAAGAGAGCACAGCAGAGGTTATATTTTCTGAGAATCCTCTGGAAAAACAATCTCTCAAAGGACCTGTTGATGGCATTTTACCATTGTACTGTTGAGAGTGTATTGACTTATGGTCTGTGTGTGTGGTTTGGGAGCTGCACGGCCAGGGGAAAAACAATGCTGTCCAGGGTTGTAAAGACTGCAGAGAGAATAATTGGGTGCACTCTTCCCACCTTGGATCAAATCTATGCTTCCAGGTGCCATAAGAAAGCTGCAGAGATAGCGCAGGATAATACGCACCCCGGAAATGATCTCTTTCAGCTTCTGCCTTCTGGAAGAAGGTACAGGGTTATAAAGACTAGGACTAGCTGCCTGAGAAACAGTTTCTATCCAAATGCAATTTTGGTTTTAAATGCAGTATAAGGAGTCTTTATGGGAGTATATCGTATTTAAAAATGGGGTATCAGAGTTTTTAGGGGGCTAACCAGGTTGGGATAGCTGGGATAGCAGGCTTGTTGGTTTTTGAATGTCCTATGTAGATTTTTTCAATTTCGTTGTTCTATATGGGACAATGACAATAAAGATTGTTGTATCGTATCGTATTGTAATTCTTATCAGAGCTTGCTTGCCTGCCTGAGATCATTACATCATGATGGTTGTGGTCAGTGCTATACAGTGGTACCTCGGGTTACATACGCTTCAGGTTACATACGCTTCAGGTTACAGACTCCGCTAACCCAGAAATAGTATTTCAGGTTAAGAACTTTGCTTCAGGATGAGAACAGAAATTGTGCTTCGGTGGCGTGGCGGCGCGGCGGCAGCAGGAGGCCCCATTAGCTAAAGTGGTGCTTCAGGTTAAGAACAGTTTCAGGTTAAGAACGGACGGACGGACGAATTAAGTACTTAACCCGAGGTACCACTGTATTTCTAGAAAAAGTGGTGCCAGAATTCATCATGAATGACTCCCTTTGTTATGTACTGAAGTTCTCACCCTGGGCCAGCAGGGGGATACTGTAGATAGCTATGCAAATGAAGGATTGAAAGTGACGTTCAGTGATTGGATAGTTTGTATGCAAATGAAGGATCGAAAGTGATGTTTAGTGATTGGATAGTTTTAGAAAGTTGCAACAGTTACCTTGTTCTGGAGCTCAATATAAGCAGGCTGACTGAGCTCCTCAGTTCAGTTCTGTTCTGGCCTTTGAATAAACAAAAGCTGTTTGAAGAATCGCTGTGTCGTCTGATATGTTTGCCCACAACTTAACACCCTTGTTCTCTTATAATGGCAATGATGTCCTCCTGAGAGGTGCCGGAACTGAGTTCAGGTGAGTTCCGGCTGGGGAGAAGAAAGCCCTGGCTTTGTTTCAGCTGCACTGTAAACCAATCACTGAGATTTACAAGTGGGGTGAATGCTCCTGCACTCTGGTCCTGCTTGGAGTAATAGAATCATAGAATTGTAGAGTTGGAAGGGACCCTGGGGGTCATCTAGTGCAGTGTTTCCCAACCTTGGGCCTCCAGCTGTTTTTGGACTACAACTCCCATCATCCCTAGCTAGCAAGACCAGTGGTCAGGGATGATGGGAATTGTAGTTCAAAAGCAGCTGGAGGCCCAAGGTTGGGAAACACTGATCTAGTGCGACCCCCTGCAATGCAAAATGCACTTGACTATAACACAAACAATGTTTAGTACAATATTCTCCTTGGCCATAGTAGAAATCATTGTTCAATTAAAAAAACAAAAGATATGCCAATTGGATCAGAACAGGAAAAAGGCAAAGGAGCAAAGAGACAATTATGTATTAACACACAAAAGCACTCATAAAAGAAGTACAAAGCCCACACCATAGACCTGGGGGGCGGGGGGGGGGTAAGTGAAGGAAAGAGAAAAATTATAGGTGCAGTTGCTGTGTTGACCTAATGGGCACACAGTGTCCGAAACTGCACCACGCTTGAGCGAGGCCTAAGATTATAGCAGTATCTCTGCCATTTGGTTGTTTGTAACTCTACCCAATTTAATAAAGCAAGTTCAACCATCTAACTAGTACAGTGGTACCTCGGGTTAAGAACTGAATTAGTTCCGGAGGTCCATTCTTAACCTGAAACTGTTCTTAATCTGAAGCACCACTTTAGCTAATGGGGCGTCCTGCCGCTGCCGCGCCGCCGGAGCACGGTTTCTGTTCTCATCCTGAAGCAAAGTTCTTAACCCGAGGTACTATTTCTGGGTTAGAGGAGTATGTAACCTTAAGCGTCTGTAACCTAAAGTGTATGTAACCTGAACTGTATGTAACCCAAGGTACCACTGTACTAGTACTAACTAGTACGCGGGTGGCGCTGTGGTCTAAACCACAGAGCCTAGGGCTTGCCGATCAGAAGGTTGGCAGTTCGAATCCCCACAACGGGGTGAGCTCCCGTTGCTCGGTCCCTGCTCCTGCCAACCTAGCAGTTCAAAAGCACGTCAAAGTGCAAGTAGATAAATAGGTACCGCTCCGGTGGGAAGGTAAATGGCATTTCCGTGCGCTGCTCTGGTTCGCCAGAAGCGGCTTCGTCATGCTGGCCACATGACCTGGAAGCTGTACGCTGGCTCCCTCGGCCAGTAAAGTGAGATGAGCGCTGCAACCCCTGAGTCATCCACGACTGGACTTAACAGTCACAGGTCCCTTTACCTTTACCTAACTCTACCCAACTTAATAATGCGAGTTCAGCCATCTAACGAGTACTTTCTCTCTTTTTTTGCATTCAGCCTTCCCACAAGTAAAACAAAACACTGCAAGTTGTGGGATGCTGAACTAGATGGGCTTAGGCAGAGGGAACGTTCTTTCATCCGTAGTGGACCTGTAAAAGGGTAAAAGAGTATTGGGAAATTATCTATAAAGGATTGGGGGGGAAATGTTTAAAAATAGTTTCCATAAAAACACAGAGATAATTCAGACTGCAATCCCCAGGTGTCAGAAAAGGCTATTTATGTCTGCAACAACTGCAGCCCGTGTTTTGTTATCCCCAAAATGGAATACAAGCGAGGTCCCAACCAAAGATGAATGGCAACTTTAAGTTGACAGAATATGCCCAACTTGCAGACTTAACATATAGAATAAGAGAACAAGAACATACGTTTAAAGAAGATTAGAAAACATTTATTGAATATAGAGGAAATACAGTAATTGTGCACAGCTGTAAAAGCTGGCAGCATTAAGATAGAGTGCAAGGTGTAAATAAGTTTCAATGGATGCAGTAATGGAATACTGAGTGGTATAGTGTTTGTAAAATAGGCAGAGATTTATGATATGTAAAATGAACCATGGAAAGAGAAGAAGGGAAGTTATTGATATCTTAAGGGTGTAAAATGAGTATTTTAAATTGTAAAACAGAAAAATTAATAAAAATTATATTTTTAAAAAAATTGATGGCCCTTTTGCCTGATCCTGCAGGGCTCTGCTTATGGTCTTATTAACAGCATAATCCTATGCATGTCAGCTCAGAAGGCTAAAATCGTGTGCGCCCTTGCCTGGCTGATAAGTTGAACTCAGTGGGGCTTTCTTGTGAGCAAACACGCACAGGATTCCACAACCAGAATTCCTTCTTATGTTACAGCGATATCAATGGATGTGGTGGGACTCCTTCCCACAATGCACAGTTAATCTGAAAAGGTTTGGGCACCGAGGAAATGCTGGCATGTGAAGAAATGAAGTTTTCTTATACCAAGTCAAATCATTGGTCCCCCTATCTCAGTATTGCCCACACAGGCCGGCAGTTGGTTTCCAGCATTTCAGAAAAGGATTCCCTGCCAGGCCTACCTGGAGATGTGAGCAACTGAGACTGGGGTTTCCTGCACACAGAGCAGATGCTCTACCACTGAACTCCAGCCCTCCAGTTCCCATAAGAGGAACAAACTTTTCCCACACAGCCTGAGATTTCTCGCGTTACTCCAACAGCTCTTCTTCTTTGGCGATCCCTCGTAACCAAGATTGTCTTCCATAAACACGGTCTTAACAGCGAGTCCATAAGTGACTGTGGAGGCCAATTCTGGATCCACACGTCACTCCACAGTGGGGACATTGGTTTCCGGGCAAGAGTTTATCACGGTGTTGATTTGCAAATCATGCCTTCCTCTTAACATGTTTCTCACTTTCATCCTGAGTTCGAGCGTCTTCAAAGTCCATGACACCTTTGGTAAAGGCTGTTCTCCAGTTGGAGTGCTCACAGGCCAGTATTTCCCAGTTGTTGGTGTTTCTACTACATTTTTAATATTTGCCTTGAGACAGTCTTAAAGCCTCTTTTGTTGACCACCAGCATTACGCTTTCCATTTTTAAGTTCAGAATAGAGTAATTGCTTTAGAAGACGATAATCAGGCATCCACACAACATGACCAGTCCAACGAAGTCGGTGTTGAAGAATCATGGCTTCGACACTGATGATCTTTGCTTCTTCCAGTACACTGGCATTAGTTCGCCTGTCTTCCCAAGTGATGTGTAAAAATTTTGATGGAATCTTTAGATGGTGTTTATAAGTGGTCCATGTTTCACAAGCATACAGTAAGGTTGGTAGTGAAATAGCTTTGTAAACAAGCATTTTAGTTTCCCTGCAAATGCCCTGGTCCTCAAACACATATAAATTCATTTTTTTTAACATACCATTTTCAACAGTAATTAAACATATCTTTACATCTTATTAAATTTTTTGACTTCCATCAGTCCTGTCTGAAATTTTTCCAATCTAATCTCTTAGTATACAGTTGTTATTTTCCCTGTTACATTCAAAACTCATAACCAATATCTCTAGTCTTTGTAGCACTTCATATACTTCTCCTTACAAAACTTCTTGTAGGGAAACAGCTTGTTTTTACATGAGTAGAATGTGCCCTTTTATTTAAAACGCATCTCTGGGTTATTGTGGGGCATAGGAATTTGTTCATTTTATTTTTTCAAAATATATATATTTTTAAAATAATATTTATTAAAGTTTTGAAAGTTACAAAAAGGAAAAAGAAAAAAAGTTAAACATAACAAAACCATACAATACAATATAGAAACAAAAATATTACATATGCATAACAAAAATAAAACAAAAACAATTAAAAAATAAAAAAGACAACCTATACTTTCAATTATTAACTTTCTTTTACTTGTTTCAGCGACCTCCTCACACCTCCCTTTTTTTGTATTCCACTTCGATTAATTGTTTCAGCAAATCCTTTCCATCTTCCTCAAACTTCTGTCCTATCATTTAACTTAACCAATTCTAACATTATTTTTTCCTTTAATCCAATTACAATCTATTATACTTAATTCTTTATAAGATTTCTGCTAAGGCCATGTAACATCCTTCTAACATTCATTAATTTTACAATGTTTCTGTAAGTAGTCTTTTATTTTTTCAAAATATCGTCCGGCCCCTCACAAGGTCAGAGGGACAGTGGTGCTGAAAAAGTTTGCTGACCCCTGGATTGGACCAATAAAATACTAACTCTGTGGCAACCATAAGTAGCAGGGAACAAACAGGCTGCAAAAGGGGACTTGGACCTGGACCTGTCAAGCCAGCACACGATGGAGGAGGGAGGGAATGCATCAAAGAAAGAGCAAACGCTTCTCTCGGCAGTCTGGCGAAGGCGTTTTCTACACAAGCAGCACCACCTATCTTGACTTTCTTACAATGGCTCCGAAGGGCAGGCCCGGTTTAATAATTCAGCACATGGATTCCATTTCAGTAGTCATGGAAACTTAGCTCTCTGACATCCAGTTGTGGGAAAAGGGAAAGGGGGGGTAGCAGCAGAGAAGACACACGTACATGTGATGATAAGCGAGGCTTCTCTGCCAACCTAGACGGCCTGATTATTCATAGAATTGTAGAGTCGGAAGGGACAGTCCAACCCCTGCAATGCAGGAACCTTTGGCCCAACATGGGGATCAAACTCACAGCTCCGAGATTAAGAGCCTCATGCTCTGCCCACTGAGCTATCTCACATGTCTACCTTCCTCATTATTAGCACTCAACGGGGTCTCTGCCACGGGATCACATTCACCCAGTGCTTTTCAAGCTGCACTGGCTCCCGGTGGAGTACAGGGTCCGATTTAAGGTGCTGCTTTTGACCTTTAAAGCCCTTCACAACCTAGGACCTTCGTACCTACGGGACCGCCTCTCCTGGTATGCCCCACAGAGGACCTTAAGGTCCATATATAGCAACACCCTAGAGGTCCCAGGCCCTAAGGAAGTCAGATTAGCCTCAACCAGAGCCAGGGCCTTTTCAACATTGGCTCCAGCCTGATGGAACGCTCTGTCTCATGAGACCAGGGCCCTGCAGGATCTGATTTCTTTCCGCAGGGCCTGTAAGACAGAGTTGTTCCACCTGGCCTTTGGCTTGGAATCAATTTGATTCCCTCCCCCTCTTTCTTTTTTCCTTTCTCCTCCTGTGATGAGGCTGCATTTTAATGTTTTAATGTTGTATTTTAATCTTGTTTTTTAAGTTGTATTTCAATCAACTTGTTTTTATTATTGGCTCTTAGCCGCCCTGAGCCCAGTCTTGGCTAGGGAGGGTGGGGTATAAATAAAATTTAATAATAATAATAATAATAATAATAATAATATTTGATTAGTCACAACTCTGTTCCCTCCAACATTTCTCTGATAAAATCGGGATGTGCTATTCTATTATTATTACTATTATTACTATTGTTATTATTAATTAATTAATTAATTAATTAATTAATTTTATTTATACCCCACCATCTGCCTGGGTTGCCCCAACCACTCTGGGCCACTTCCAGTATATATAAAAACATAAGAAACAATTTAAAAACTTCCCTACTATACAGGACTTCCTTCAGATGTTTTCTAAAGGTTGTATAGTTACTTATCTTCTCAGCTTGGGGGAGGTCACAAACCCTCCAACATTTCTCGGATGAAAATACAGATGTCCTAAGAAAAAGCGGGACATTCCGGGTTCAAATCAGAAACTGGAGAGGCTGGAAAGTATTGCGAAAGAATGTCCTACCCAACCTTCAATCCTATACCAATATGTTGCTTTTCTCTGTCATTTAAAATCTTAAATATATTCTATAGTAGGCCAATGGTATCTCTCTCCTTCTCCCCCCCCCCCCGTGCCGGTTCCCTCACCCATACTGTCATATATCGTGTCCTCCATCATGGAGGGCACGTGTTGCGGTGAGATCACTATAAACTGCCTCCCTGTTGTGGGGGGGGGCAGGACCGTTTGGATAGCCACAACACCCCATTGGTTGCCCCTCGGTTGCTGGGGCTGAAATTTGGCTGGTTAGGATGCCTATTGGCTGCCGAGGGGCTATTTAAGAGGCTGCACATCGCTGGAGAGCTTTTCTTGCAACGTGCATCGGATAACCCACCAACCCTCCCTATAGTTAGGGCTGTTCTTTGGCCTTGCTATGCCTGTCTAGGGGTCGTCTGTTTTTGGAGCAAGGGCCCAGTAGGAATTTTGCCATTTGGCAGATTGGCTGTTGCCACTTGGTTTTTGCCTAAGGTAAAGGGACCCCTGACCATTAGGTCCAGTCGTGGCCGACTCTGGGGTTGCAGCGATCATCTCGCTTTACTGGCCAAGGGAGCCAGCATTTGTCCACAGACAGCTTCCGGGTCAATGTGGCCAGCATGACTAAGCCACTTCTGGCAAACCAGAGCAGCGCACGGAAACACCGTTTACCTTCCCGCCGGAGCAGTACCTATTTATCTACTTGCACTTTGATGTGCTTTCAAACGGCGAGGTTGGCAGGAGCAGGGACCGAGCAACGGGAGCTCACCCCATCGCGGGGATTCGAACCGCCAACCTTCTGATCGGCAAGTCCTAGGCTCTGTGGTTTAAACCACAGCGCCTCCTGCGTCCCTGGTTTTTGACTACCGTGTAGCAAATCATCGCAACTTTGTAAGGTTGGTGGTTAGGCATTGGTTCAATGTTCTGGGGAGGGGACATGGTTGGCTGTGCCTTCCCCTCCATTGCTGCTGCTAGGGAATTCTGTTAAAGGAATCCAGGGACTCGCCTTGCTTTTGTCTGAACCCTGTCAAGGGGCTAGGGCCACGCCAGAGCCCCTGGGAGTATCTGGGGTGAGCTGTGAGATCGAACCCAGCTTCTCGCTCCCCCAGGATGCTTTCCCTTACTGAGATATGGTGGGGAAGTGAAATTACTGAAGGCCGCATACAGCATACTATTAGAATGGGAGACAAAAGATGAAGAGGTAAAATCAGTCATGATTAAATGGGCACAAGATGTAGGTCACAACATTATGATGGAAGATTGGGAAAATTATGGAAAACTGATTTAAAATTTACAGACTGTTCCCTGCTGAAGGAGAATTATATGAAGATGATGTACAGATGGTACATGACACCAGTGCAGTTAGCGGAAATGTCCAAATCTAGTTCAAATATATGTTGGAAGTGTAAGGAAAAGGAGGGGACATTTTATCATATGTGGTGGGACTGTAATGTGATTAAGAAATTTTGGGAAATGATATATAATGAATTGAAGAAAATGTTCCATCTAACATTTGTCAAAAACCCTGAAGCATTTTTGTTTGGGATTGTAGGGAAAGACCTGCCAAAAAAGCTGGAAAACATCTTCATGTATGCGACAACGGCCGTGAGAGTCCTAACAGCACAAGGATGGAATACTGAAGAATCATGGCAAGAAAAACTGATGGGCTATGCAGAACTGGCAAAATTGACACATAAGCTATGGGACAAGGATAACTGTGACTTTAAAGATGAATGGGAACCCTTTACAAAGTATTTGAAGAGGCAACAAAGTGAACTGGACTCCTTGGCAGCTTTTGAATAAACTTTCACAAACTTTTTATTGACAATAATAAGTCATATAATTTAAGGATCTATCCAACTTTGAAACATGCAGAGAACAGCATTTACAGAGAAACCAAAGACTGGAACTGAGGGAAGTCGGGGGGTGGGAGGGAGGGAGGGAGGGAAAATGGGGGGGGGGAATTAAGGACGATATTTTTTGGATAGTATGTTTTGGTTAAATTTTCAAAAATATTTTTTTAAAAAAAGACATATGGTGGTGCCCAGTGTCAGTCCTGTTCCTGCCACTGTGTAGGTTCAGGTAGTCTGGAACCAATGCCTAAGCAACCACTCACATGCTGTAATCAATAAAGTTGTGGCCAAAATTAATGCCAAAAACCTGAAACTAAATTCTGTGTCTATTGTGTCTTTATTTTGGGGGTGGTTTTGGGGGTCTTCACACGCAAATGGCCAGCCCAAACAACCTTGTATGTCATCCCACAAAACATCTCGGTACAGCAAGCCACCCTCTCATCATCATCATGGCCTTGGCCCCTGGATTCTTTGAAAATTATGTTTACTATTGTTTCTTTTAGAGTTGCTCAGGGACTAAGCAATGCTTTGGAGAATGAGGTTTCCATGGTTACTTTGTGTAGCAAGAGCAAGGGGTAATTGAACTCTTGGGGTTCAATGCTGAGCAGGTGTCTTTGCATATCGCCCCCTATAATAACTTTGTGCTTTTGTAAATAAACCAATATGAATTCTCTGCTCTATAAGAATGACCCAGAATGTTTAGCCTTTTCTCCCAGAGCCAAGCCAATCCCCAAAATGTTTGTTTTCTGCCCAAAATTCATCTACAGCTGCAAGCCTATGCATAAAACTGGGAGAAATTCACATTGAACTCAATGTGGCTGGCCAAGTAAAAAAGGTAAAGGTAAAGGTACCCCTGCCCGTACGGGCCAGTCTCGCCAGACTCTCACTCTATAGGCTGGGAGCCAGCGCTGTCCGCAGACACTTCCGGGTCACGTAGCCAGCATGACAATCTGCATCTGGAGAGCCAGCGCAGCTCACGGAATGCTGTTTACCTTCCCGCTGGTAAGCGGTCCCTATTTATCTACTTGCACCCAAAGGTGCTTTCGAACTGATAGGTTGGCAGGCGCTGGGACCAAACTACGGGAGCGCACCCCGTCGCGGGGATTCGAACCGCCGACCTTTCGATCAGCAAGTCCTAGGTGCTGAGGCTTTCACCCACAGCGCCACCCGCGTCCCAAGTAGCACACAGCAAACAAGCATAGGATTGCACTGTGGCACATGGGAGAGAATGCAAGAGCCAGTGTGGTGTAGTGGTTAAGAGCGGTAGTCTCGTAATCTGGTGAACCGAGTTCGCGTCTCCGCTCCTCCACATGCAGCTGCTGGGTGACCTTGGGCTAGTCACACTTCTCTGAAGTCTCTCAGCCCCACTCAGCTCACAGAGTGTTTGTTGTGTGGGAGGAAGGGAAAGGAGAATGTTAGCCACTTTGAGACTCCTGAAGGGGAGTGAAAGGCGGGATATCAAATCCAAACTCCTCCTCTTCTTCTTCTTCACCCATCCAACAGGTGGGCTAGCCGAAGTATTGGTCCTACTTAGAGCACTGTAACTTGAAAAGCGATGACAAACCTAGACAGCATCTTAAAAAGCAGAGACATCACCTTGTCAACAAAGGTCTGTATAGTTAAAGCTATGGTTTTCACAGTAGTGATGTATGGAAGTGAGAGCTGGACCATAAAGAAGGCTGATCGCCAAAGAATTGATGCTTTTGAATTATGGTGCTGAAGGAGACTCTTGAGAGTCCCATGGACTGCAAGAAGATCAAACCTATCCATTCTGAAGGAAATCAGAGCTGAGTGCTCACTGGAAGGACAGATCCTGAAGCTGAGGCTCCAATACTTTGGCCACCTCATGAGAAGAGAAGACTCTCTGGAAAAGACCCTGATGTTGGGAAAGATGGAGGGCACAAGGAGAAGGGGACAACAGAGTACGAGATGGTGGGACAGTGTTCTCGAAGCTACGAACATGAGTTTGACCAAACTGCAGGAGGCAGTGGAAGACAGGAGTGCCTGGCGTGTTCTGGTCCAGGGTATCCCGAAGAGTTGGACACAACTAAACGACTAAACAAGAACACTGTAACTTACTTGCATGTCAGTCGCTAGCAGGCATTAACAGTGCTGAAATCTCTGCCTTGACCTTATGTAGACCTGTCAAAAAAGTTCACAGGCGCACACAAATTTGGAGTACCTTTGGGAGAGTCTGTCTAGATTGCTCTCCTAGACCTCTATTACAACAGCAGAGTTAAAACCAAGCTCTTGTCTAAATCTACAATACATTGAACTTCAAAGCTGAGAGCAGAGTGGGGAAGAGAGTGGGGCTTGTTTAGTTTATATGTAAATCCGGCACTGGTTGGGTGAAGCCTATCACAGATCTCTTGCATCACATCTTATTTGGCCCTTTAATACTCATTTCGTATTGCCATTTGTTTGGTCACATATTACTCCATATTCATAGGAGGCCCACTGAGTGTGTGACAGCCCTGTAGAAAACCTGCCCTCACCGAGGGCTATAAACAATAGATGAGCCCAAGTTTTCTCATTCCATAGGAAGAGCAATTTCGCATGCCTCTTGCGTACTGGGAGAAAGTGACATACCTGGGGCACTGATAGGATATTGGCAATGAGAGCTGCTCCTTTCTTGCAGGAGCCCACCACAAATGGTTTCCACAGGACAGCTCACACTCCTGTGACCTAGGGCAGGAACGTCCAGCTCCCAAGAGACTGCGATCTACTCCCAGTATAACAAAACTAGCTGTGATCTACCCATTGTCATTACCAACAGTTGTTAAGCTTTTGGGGGGGAGCATTGCCCAGAGTAGTTGAGCTTTGTTTGTTTGTTTGTTTGTTTGTTTGTTTGTTTGTTGTTTGTTTTGTTTTTGTTTTTTACTAACTCAATATTTATTTCATCCCACGATCAGTTGGACATGCCTGATTTAGGGACATTAAGATGAAATCCAAAATGGCTGAATGGCGCAACCTCCCATTGGAATGGCACAAGAATGATCACTTTTTGGCTCCTGTGATAACCAAAGCATGTGCACTTTGGAAAACTGGTGATGTTATTTAGATGATTACGTATATGTTATTGCTTTCTATATATCTGATATATTTGGGTGTCAGCAGGTGGTGCTATGGTCTAAAACACTGAGCCTCTTAGGCTTGCTGATCAGAAGGTCGGTGGTTCGAATCCCCGCAATGGAGTGAGCTCCCGTTGCTCTGTCCCAGCTCCTGCCAACCTAGCAGTTCAAAAACACACCAGTGCAAGTAGGTAAATAGGTACCACTGCAGCGGGAAGGTAAACGGTGTTTCCATGTGCTCTGGCTTCCGTCATGGTGTTCCGTTGCGCCAGAAGTGGTTTAGTCATGCTGCCTACATGACCTTGAAAGCTGTCTGTGGACAAACACCGGCTCCCTCAGCCTAAAAGCAAGATGAGCGCCGCAGCCCCGGAGTCGCCTTTGACTGGACTTAACCGTCCAGGGGTCCTTTACCTTTTACCTTTATATTGGCATGTCTACTCAGATGCAAATTGTGTCCTAATGATAATTGTTGCTATAAATTGTTATAAAGATAACAGTATACACATCCTATTTTTTTCTCTCTCTCAAGGTGGATATATTAAGCAAGGCACAGAGAGCTGAAACCTCACATGGCAGTAATGCTAGAACTAAATTAATGAGGATGGGCAATGTTTTGCTCAGAAGCAGTGAAATGAGACTGCTTGTTCCAGAACCAAGATGGGGCGGGGAGGGGGGAAGAGAATGCTCAATAAAATACATATATAGCAGGCATTTGTGTGATGAAAAAGCTAAGCAAAGGGCAAAAGCTATTTTGTTCTTTTCCTGGGAGATGGATGGCTAGAGCAGGATTAGTAGCTGATTGTGATCACTGTGACTACAGAGTGCAAACAGAAAGCAGAGAGAAGATGCTAAACAGAGGAGAAATTAGCCTTTTAGATAACAAAATAAAAGCCACAGTCTCTGAGAAACCAACAGAGCTATCTGCATTCAGGCAAGACTTCTGAAGTCAAAGTCCACAAACAGAAAATACTGTACAGAAAATCTGCAGGGAGGAATAGATCTACACACTAGGCACGTGTTTCTGTTAATGTGTCATCAAGTTTGTGCTGACAATATCCTTCTATAATAGTAAGCTGATCTCTTGATTTTAAAATTTTAATTTTTTCATTGCATGGTTTTATGTATTATTGTATTTTGAATTTTTTTAATGAATAGGAGTATATAAATATTTTTATAAACAAATAATGAGGAACACTCAGGAAGGTGCAATGTCCTCTATAGTAACAACAATAAGGAAGTCCTTTGTTAATAAAACAGGGGTGGCAAACTGTTTTTATCCTGAGGGCTAGATAGCCTTTTCCCCCAGTTTCTGATTTGATCCTGAAATGTCCCACTTTTCCTTAAGACGTCCCTGTTTTCATTGGAGAAATATTGGAGGGTATGGAGTTAACCAACCCCCAAGCCGTCTGGAGGCAATCCTGAATAGGGAAGGTTTTTTAATGTTTAATTATTATTTTGTATATGTTGGAAGCTGTGCAGAGTGCTGGGGCAACCCAGTAAGATGTCTGGGGTATATAATAATAATAATTTATTATTTATACCCCGCCCATCTGGCTGGGTTTTCCCAGCCACTCTGGGCAGCTTCCAACAAAGTATTAAAATACAGTGGTCTGTTAAACATTAAAAGCTTCCCTAAACATCTGCCTTCAGATGTCTCCTATTTTCATCATAGAAATGTTGGAGGATATGCACTCGCCATGCCTAGTTCAACACCTCCCCCATTTAAGTTTTGATTACTTTTATCACCTTTATCCCAGGGGGGAGGGGAGAGTCATTCCAAACTGGTCCCTGCTCAGGTCCCGTCAGCTTCCCATTCAGTTTTAAAGCTGCTCTGCCATCTTCTTAATTTTAAGCACCAATAGGCTGGGTTCTATCTCGGTTCAAGTGAAGCTTGTCCCTTTTTATCCAGCACAAACTTGGAATTGTTTCTCCTTGATTGCTAGCTGCCCAGAGAATTTTTTGTTACTGGGGAATGTAAAACCCTTCAAATAAAAATAAATAAATATACTTTTATGCACTTCCACTTCAGAACAGTAAGAATTTCCAGGGGCACCCCCTACAGTTAGCTTCCTTCAGATGAGAGAGAACATGCTATTTTGGAAGTATCTGCTTGATTTGAATGCTGAAATGGCAAAACTGACCGGGAAGCTCAGGAACCACAACGACCAAAACTTTAATAAAGAATGGGGGAAGTTTATAATTTACTTGGGAGAGTACTGTAGCAGATGAAAACATTAGCAGGACTGCAATAACACTTGTAATGTAGCAAATATTATGAACAAAAAGGAGAGATATAAAATATGGATTATGAAATAATATGCAGTTGAAAAGGTTGACAATAGGACCCACAAAGGGGAAGGTGGGAAGTCCAGAGATTCAGAGAAATATCTAAATGTGGATATGTATTTTGTATTGTTATAATTCTATACATGTAAAATCAAATAAAAATTATTTCAAAAAAACAGGAAGTATCTGCTTGATTTTCAGAAAAAGGAAGGGAAATTCAGCCAACTCTCACCCCATCTCTCTCTATAAATTCACACTGCAAACTCTGTCTGTCTGTCTGTCTCACTTTCTCTTTCTCACCCCGCCCCACCCCACCACCCCCAAGGAGCAATGGTCCGTAGATCTCACCCTAGAGGCAAGCTCCTAATTGAAGAAAAACTACCCAGTGTCACTGTACACAATTACATTCTTTTGTCAAATCCCTAACTCTCACTAGGCAACACTGTAGGCAAAACTGCAGTGACAGACACATTCAATGTTGTAATAATCCAGAGCGATGGACGCATTCAAAAGAGCCCTGCATGGGGAGGTAGAACCAAAGGAGATGGGGAAAGGCCCCCTCGCCTTCACGGCTTAAGAAATTCACCTCCATTTTCAACTTTAGCTGATAGAGCAGGTGCTCTATATAATACTAGCCATAAATTACCTCTGGCCTTGTTACTCTCTGAGCTGCTTCCTTCGAGCAAGAGCACATTGCCTTGTTCAGATACGTTGTGTTACCATTAAACACTTGAAAAGCAACATCTCTGCAATTAACAATCAATTCACTCTGCACCAACAAAGCGCCCAAGATCTGGGTCACTGCCTGCTGATCTTCAAGGCGTGGGGAGAATTGTCTTCACGCGCATATACCACACCAGGGGGAGGGTTTTGCTCTTGCTCAGTATGGCAAATTTGACCATGTGCATCTTAAGCTTTCTTTTCTTTTCTCTTTTTGATGCTGGGGAGGAAATTTTGCCTGGCAGAAGAGTTTTTATTGATATACTAAAAAAAATCCTTGTGGAAGAAAGGGGTTAAGTTTACTGCATGTACTCTATTAAAAGAAAACATCATGAAAATTATGTATAGATGGTACTTAACCCCAGTAAAACTGGCAAAGATCTACCACACAAACAACAATATATGTTGGAAAGGTAGAGAAAAAGAAGGTACTTTGTTTCACATGTGGTGGACATGTCCCAAGGTGAAAGACTTCTGGGAAAAGATTTATAATTAATTGAAAAAATTGTTGAAAAATACATTTACTAAGAAACCAGAGGCCTTTCTACTTGGAATAATAGGATTGGATTGGAATTGCCCAGAAAAGAAGTTAGACTATTTTTGTATGTCACTACAGTGGCAAGACTGCTATTAGCTAAAAATTGGAGGGGGAGACACGAAGTCGTGGGAAGAAGACACTAAGTTGTTCAGATTTTGTGGGGAAGGAAGACCCAAATTTTTGGATTAATCAGGGTCACGCAATCGAGCAGGGACGTCCTGCGATCGACTGGTAGGTTGCTATCGACCAGTTGGATATGCCTGGTCTAGGGCAACAACCAAATTTTTAAAATGTAAGAGACAAGGCCTTAGACAGGGCTCCATATATTCCAACATGGAAATTTTGATAGGCAAACTAACCCAAATTCTGTAATTATGTAAATCAAGCATCCTTGCATATATTGTCTTATTTACAGTCTCACTGAAAGGGGAAACAAGTTATGTAGAACACCCTCTGAATCTGTCCCCTGCTTCTTCGCACCCCAGACTTTTGAGATTTTACCACCATGTTCTCATGTTCTCAAACATACTTTCACAGTCTTGTGGACTAGAAACTTGACTTTGCTTGAGTTTTTAAAAAAATATACTGAGGATATTGAATTCCGCAGCTCATGCCAAGTTCTGCATAAGTACAATGCAGTCAGAATCTGTAATGGAATACAGTTAAATCATAGGCCTACTCTTAAGATTATTTTCATTTTTCAAGGAATAATAGGGCATTGTTTTAAATGAGTTTTGTGGGGAAATGGTTACCTCACCCTTTGAACATTATGGCACAGCTGGGGAAGGCAAATTGTTCTGAGCAGAACACCATATTTGATAAGAACATGAGCTTGGAGACCTCAGCTCATCTGCATAGCTTGGCTGAAAGTGGCACTTTGCATAATTTGTAGATGTGTTACAGGAACACTTCAGATGCTACAATGAGTAGGCATAAAGCACTCAGTTCTTAAAAAAATAAAATAACTAATTCTTAAGATACATACATGACTGAACATTAGAATTGCCCTGCTGCTGATGCCAGAGGCCCAGTTTATTCAGTGTGGTTTTCCCCACAGTAACTCCACCTGCTTTCCACCAAAATTATCACCTGAGGAATTATTGAAGTTAAATCCTTCTAAGACAGAGGTCCTTTGGCTGGTTCGGGACGATATGGGATGGGGGGGCAACTCCCATCTCTTGCGGGGGCGCAGTTAGTGCCAGCACCGTCTGTTAAGAGTTTGGGTGTAATCTTTGACACCTCCCTTTCCATGGAGGCGCAGATTGCAGCTATAACAAAGGCGGCATTTTTTCATCTCCGCCAAGCTAAGCAGTTGGCTCCTTACCTCTCTCACCCTGACCTAGCCACTGTGATCCACGCGACGGTCACTGTTATGTAGTGAAGTTTCACCCTGGGCCAGCAGGGGGATACTGTATATAGTTTTCACTCAGGTCTGTCGATAGTTTTCACTCAGGTCCACGTCAGTTATTTTAGACGGGAACTCTGGGCTGTTGTTGCTACAATGTTGACAGCCGGCTGCCTATAAAAGCAGGCCGGCTGAGCTGTTTGCAGTCAGTTCTATTCCAGCTTATGAAATAAAGAGCTACTTGGAGAAATCGCTGTGTCGTCTGCTATGTCAACCCACAACTTAACACTGGCGACGAGGATGGGATCGATGGACATCAGAGCACAGCCAGATGCGGCCAGCCTCTGAACTGAGCTGAATCACTGAGCTGAATCACAGAGCGAAATCACTGAGCGAAATCACTGGACAGAACCAATTCAGAGCTGACTGTTCTGGCTAAGAGCACTGTGTTCCATCCATCGCCCTTCACGCCGGCATCGGAATCATGGCTTCACTTGTGCCTCTACCGCCATTTGCGCCAGCCTCTGAATCATGGGACTCCTACCTCGCTCGGTTCGACTGCTACCTCCAAGCCAACGAGCTAACAGCAGTATCAAAGGATCGGAAGCGGGGCCTATTCCTCAGCCTCTGTGGGCCTGAGGTGTTTGAGACGGCCCGAGCATTGGTTGCGCCTGAAGCAGTCCAGGCAACACCATGGGACACGATCCAAGAGAAGCTCCGCAACCACTACGCACCAAAGCCGTCCAAGATTGCTGCCTGCCATGCATTCTACCACCGGAACCAGGCAGAGGGGGAGTCAATCAACAACTACACCACCGCCCTGCGACAGGCTGCAATGCACTGTGAGTTCCGAGACTTAGACGATGCCCTGATGGATCGAATCGTCTGCGGGGTCCGGGACATCCATCTGCAACGGCGTCTCCTTGCCAAGCCAGACCTCACGCTGCAGAAAGCCATTGAGGAGGCTGTGGCCTCAGAAGCTGCTGAACGCTCCGCCCAGGAGATCCGCAAGTCCAGCAGCCCGCATCTTGCTAGGGAGCCAGTTCCGGTGCATCATGAAGAGGCCAGCAGTGATGAGGCATCCTCCAGTGAAGACGATGACGTGCACCAGACAAAGCGGGAGCGCAGGAAGTTCCAACAGAAGTCCAAGGGCCAACCGGAATGTGCCGGCTGCGGAGGCAACCATTCCCGTGCCAAGTGTCGATTCAGAGACGCCATCTGTAGGAAGTGTTCCAGAAGGGGCCACACTGCTAAGGTCTGCCGATCAGCTCCGTCTGACACCCCCCCCTTCATCGACTCGCAAGTCCAAGTCTTCACTCCAGTCTGCCAAGGAAAGTTGTTTCGCTCTCACCAACTGCCGCTGCCTGTCTGGAACCACGATTGGCCAAACCGACTCGTCTACGCGACGCAAGCTGAACGTCACGGTGCTCATTGAAGGAGCTCCATGTGACATGGAGATCGACACCGGGTCTGCCCTGTCCATCGTGTCATGGAGCACCATCAAAAGACTGGTACCCAGAGTGTCCAAAAGGCAACTCGACTCTCACCGCGTACACCTGAGAGACTACCAGGGAAACGACATTCCCGTGGTAGGCGTTGGCCGGTTCCGGATTGCCTTCAAGGATTTTTCGGGCCTGCTCCAGTTGGTGGTGGTCGAAGGTCAGCGGCCAAGCCTCCTAGGGCTAGACTGGTTTGATGCCCTCGGCCTGGAAGTCACCGGCATCAACTGCATCTCTAACGCAGAGACTGAGGGTCTGGTCAAAGACTTTGCCGAGGTTTTTGACGGCACCTTGGGGCAATATACAGGTACGCCCATCTCCTTTAGCCTTGATCCACAAGTCGCCCCCATCAAGCTAAAGCCACGCCGGGTTCCCTTTGCTCTCAAGGCTAAGGTGGACGAACAACTGGACAAACTGATCGCCCAAGGAGTTTTGGAGCCGGTTGACCATGCCAAGTGGGAAACCCCCATCGTCACGCCTGTCAAGCCAGATGGGTCGGTGAGAATCTGCGCTGACTACAAGTGCACGATCAACAAGGCACTTCAGCAGCACGCTTATCCGGTTCCTGTTGTCCAACACCTGCTGCATTCCCTGGGTGAGGGTAAGGTCTTCGCTAAGCTGGACCTTGCCCAAGCCTATCAACAACTGCCAGTCGATGATGCCACTGCTGAAGCCCAGACGATCGTCACCCACCGGGGGGCATTCCGTTGCCGCCGGTTGCAGTTCGGGGTGAGTGTGGCTCCTGGCATCTTCCAAAGCCTTATGGAGCGTCTCCTGCAAGGGCTTCCGGGCGTGGTACCATATTTTGATGACGTCTTGGTGACTGCAGACTCACACCAGCAGCTGTTCGAGCGCCTCCGTGCCGTGCTGACCAGGTTCCAAGAGGCCGGGCTCAAGGTAAAGAGGGAGAAGTGCCAGATCACCGTTCCACAGGTAGAGTTCCTGGGCTATCTTATCGATGCCTCCGGCCTTCACCCGACCACATCCAAGATCCACGCTATCCAGCAGGCCCCCACCCCAAAGAACAAGACGGAGTTGCAGGCGTTCCTGGGGCTGCTGAACTTTTATAACATGTTCCTGCCCCACAAAGCCACAGTGGCTGAGCCTCTTCACCGACTCCTTAGCACTAAGACGCCTTGGGCCTGGGGTCATCGGGAGACGGCGGCCTTCAACGCGGTCAAGGCTCTCCTTTCATCAGACAGTGTGCTGGTACAGTACAGTGAATCCAGGCCACTGGTCCTTGCCTGCGACGCCTCACCTTTTGGCATAGGTGCTGTCCTTAGTCACCGTTTTCCAGACGGAAGAGAAGCACCGCTCGCCTACTTTTCCAGGACGCTATCTCCGACGGAACGGAATTACAGCCAGCTCGACAAGGAGGCACTGGCACTTGTGGCTGGAGTGAAGAGGTTCCATGAATACCTCTATGGCAGGACTTTTGACCTCATCACTGACCACAAGCCACTCCTGGGCCTCCTCGCCAGTGATCGTCCAACTCCACGGGTCCTCTCGCCACGCATGCTGCGATGGACTGTTTTCCTGGCTGCCTACCAATACCGGCTCATCCATCGCCCGGGGAAATCGATGGGCCATGCCGACGCCCTCAGCCGTTGCCCTCTTCCAGCATTTGTGGAAGACCCGGCTCCAGCTTCATCGCTCCTTTTGATTGAGGATCTTCCGGCAGCGCCTGTATCGGCTGCCACTGTGGCCTCCGCGTCTGCCCAGGATCGCACCATCAGCCGGGTGCTCAACTGGGTGTGGAGGGGGTGGCCACAAGGGCCTTTTGCATCAGAGTTCCAGCCCTTCGCAACCAGACAACATGAACTCTCAGCTCATCGCGGCTGTCTGCTGTGGGGAGACCGCGTCGTGATTCCCCAGGGACTCCGTCAGCGCGTCCTGAAGGCTCTGCACGTTGGCCACCCGGGAATTGTCAAAATGAAGGCGTTGGCTCGGTGTTACGTCTGGTGGCCTAATATGGACGATGCCATCACTGCCTGGGTGTCCGCCTGTCAAGCGTGCCAAGAGTCGAGGCCTGCACCACCGGCAGCTAAGGGACACACCTGGGAGACGCCAAAGACACCCTGGTCGAGGGTGCACATCGATCTGGCTGGCCCCTTTCACGGCCGGACCTTTATGGTAGTGGTGGACGCTTATTCCAAATGGCTGGAGGTCGCCCTGATGCCCTCCACCACTACCGAAGCTATCATCCGGGTGCTGCGAGGCCTGTTTGCAACGCATGGGTGTCCTGATGTCCTTGTCTCTGACAACGGACCGCAGTTCACGTCAGGCACGTTTGAGCGGTATCTTTTGGGACTGGGCATCCGCCATGCCCTAACGGCACCCTTTCATCCATCCAGCAACGGGCAAGCGGAAAGAATGGTGCGCTCGGCAAAAGAGGCACTGGCGCGCCTGGACCGGGGAGACTGGCATGAGCGGGTCGCCGAATACTTGTTCGTGCAACACATCACCCCTCATGTGGCCACAGGGAGGAGTCCTGCTGAACTGCTTATGGGCTGCCGCCTCAGGTCACCACTCGACCGGCTACACCCGGACTTTGCCGTGGCTGAACCCCCAGGCTGTGCCAACGCGCCACGGTCATTTGTCCCAGGAAACCAGGTCTTTGCCCGGAACTATGTGGGGGACATTCCTTGGGTGCCAGCCACAATAGTGGGAGTCACTGGACCTCGCTCGTACCAGGTGGCACTCGAAGACGGACGCTTGTGGCAACGGCACATAGACCAGCTTAGGCGCAGGGTTGGGGACTTGGACACTACCGAGGTGCCCCCAACTGCGCTTGCGGCTCCAGAAGAGACACGTACAGATGGCAAGGCCCCACCTACACCTCCCTCGCAAACTGCCAGCGTGGAGCCGAACCAAGCCGATTCAGAGGGTCTGCTAGACTTACCACAGACTCAGACCACTCCACTTGCGGAGGCTCCACCCACAGCAGCGGATCCAGGGGAGTTAGTTCCAACGCCACCTAGGGTCGCACCACAGCCTCAGCAAGAACTGTGTGGCCCTCCGGACTTGGCTACCAGTCCCCAGCGGTCTGGCAGAGTTCCCAAGCGCCCAACTTATTTAAAGGACTATGTTGTTGGACAGGTATCACTGTTGGTCTAAGTATGGGAAATGTGACCGATATGCTTTTGTGCCTAATTGAACCATTACGCGTAGTGCTGTATATAAGGAAACCATTACGATTGTAACTAACGCCTTATCTCGGTGGGGAGGGGTGTTATGTAGTGAAGTTTCACCCTGGACCAGCAGGGGGATACTGTATATAGTTTTCACTCAGGTCTGTCGATAGTTTTCACTCAGGTCCACGTCAGTTATTTTAGGCGGGAACTCTGGGCTGTTGTTGCTACAATGTTGACAGCCGGCTGCCTATAAAAGCAGGCCGGCTGAGCTGTTTGCAGTCAGTTCTATTCCGGCTTACGAAATAAAGAGCTACTTGGAGAAATCGCTGTGTCGTCTGCTATGTCAACCCACAACTTAACAGTCACCTATTATAAATTGGTCCAGTGGTACCTCGGGTTAAGTACTTAATTTGTTCCGGAGGTCCGTTCTTAACTTGAAACTGTTCTTAACCTGAAGCACCACTTTAGCTAATGGGGCCTCCTGCTGCCGCCGCGCTGTCGGAGCCTGATTTCTGTTCTTATCCTGAAGCAAAGTTCTTAACCTGAAGCACTATTTCCGAGTTAGCGGAGTGTGTAACCTGAAGCGTATGTAATCTGAAGCGTATGTAACCCGAGGTACCACTGTATTGTTGTAATGAGGCTATTATTGGATGTAATTGAAAGCTAATAAAAATTATTATAAAAACAGGATGTGAATCTGCCTTGAACCATTAGGATGTGAATCCTCCTTGAACCATCGGTCGGCCTAGTGTAGCTGGCACGACAAGAGCCAGAACTCTGGCTTAACAGGAAAGGTAGGAATGGTCAATCTGCAGTGGAGAGTGAAACAGAAGCCTTTTCATTCTGTTTTGCTTTCAGACCAGCGCAGGTTGTGCAGTAACATTATAAAGCAATTTGTGTAAAAGTGGCCTGAAGCCTTAAACATGAAACACCCATGGATTCCCCCTTGCAAGCTTTTCTTTGAGGGGGGGGAGGCGGCAAAAACTACCATATTTTTCGCTCTATAACACGCACCCGACCATAACACGCACGTAGTTTTTAGAGGAGGAAAACAAGAAAAAAATTATTCTAAACGAAACAGTGGATGTATGATTTGTGTGGTTCATGCTGTGGCCACAGACATGTGATCTGACAGTGAGTTTGGAGTAGCCCAATGCAAAAATCCTGAGGATCCATGTGGATCCATGCTTTGTAACCACGTTTTAAGTGGCGAGGGAAGGAAAAGCACTCAAGGGACAAGGAGCACGCGTGGGGTGGGTGGAGAAGGATGCTGCTAATAATGCAGAAGAGGGGTTTAAGGGGAGAAGGCTCCTCTCCTCTCCCACTTTGCTCCTTTAAAGCAGGCTCTGCTTTTCTCCCTCCTCCCCGCTCATCCCTGGGCTTAGCGAGCTGAAAAACTTTGCTGCTATTTAGCGAGCTGAGTGGGGAGGAGAGAGGGACAGAGAGCCTGCTTGCTTTAAAGGAACCAACCGGACAGGAGCCGCTTACACTCGTGTAAGTGGCTCCTCTCCTCTCCCGCTTTGCTCCTTTAAAGCAAGCAGGCTCTCTGTCCCTCTCTCCTCCCCACTCAGCGTCTCTTCTCCCGCTTTGCTGTTTCAAAGCGAGCCACGGAGGAGGGAAGGAAGGGGAACCATGGATCCTCTGCTCATGACTGCAGCAGATCCCCGCCGCCACCCGTAGGCATTCCCTCCATAACATTCACAGACATTTCCCCTTACTTTCTAGGAGGAAAAAAGTGAGTGTTATGGTGCGAAAAATACGGTAAATTCTCAGAGAGGCTGCCTACAGAGGAAACCATCATGTCAGAAGAAATTGTTCTGTGACAGCCTGTCGGGCCGAACGCCAGCACAGACTTAAACATGGTAATTGTCTCTCCCAAAGGATACCTGGAACACAGTTTCGTGGGAAGCAAGGCATCTCTGACGGAGAATTCTCAGCAAGTGGAGGAAGCCACAACAATTAGAGCAGGTAGAAAAAAATAAAACACCACACACCACATAAGAGGAGCACTTCTGGATCTGACCCAAGAAGCTATGTAGTCCAACCACATGAAATGGGCGAAAGATGTGGGATATAATAATGGATTGGGAGAGATTATGGGGAAGAGATCTTAAATTTACAGCATGTTCTTCATTGAAAGAAAATTATATGAAAATGATGTTGGTGGTACTTAACTCCAGTAAAACTAGCAAAGGTGTACAGAACAAGTACCAATATATGCTAGAAATGCAAAGAAAAAGAGAGTACCTTTTATCATATGTGGTGGGATTGTACTGTAATTTTAAAATTCTGGGAAATGATATATAATGAAATGGGGGGAAATGTTTAAATTAACATTTGTTAAAAGACCAGAAGCTTTTTCATTAGGAATTATAGGTACCGAGATCCCAAAAGATCAGAAGAAACTGCTCGGATGTTGCTGGAAGGGACAACCCCGACTAAAGAGGAATGGCAAATCAAGCTGATGGACTGTGCCGAAATGGCAAAGTTAACTGGAAAGCTCAGGGACCAAGATGACAAGAAATTTATAAAAGAATGAGAAATGTTCATAATGTACAGTGGTATCTCGGGTTACATATGCTTCAGGTTACAGACTCCGGTAACACAGAAATATTACCTCAGGTTAAGAACTTTGCTTCAGGATGAGAACAGAAATCGTGCTCCAGCGGTGCAGCGGCAGCAGGAGGCCCCATTAGCTAAAGTGGTGCTTCAAGTTAAGAACAGTTTCAGGTTAAGAACGGACCTCTGGAACGAATTAATATATGCAGAGGTACGACTGTATATACAAAAATATTGTAAACAGGTCAAAACATAAGCAGGCTTCTAAATACACTTGTAATGAAATAGGAAGTATGGATAACTTTGGAAGATGACATAATCAGAGAAATATTGATATGCAAATAACTAAAATTAAGAGGATCCATTGATGGGGTGGGGTGGGAGTCAATGAGATTCAGGGTAATCTCATGTGGAATTGTAAGATTTTTTATGTAAATTTATCTTTTTCTTATGTTCCTTTCTTTTTCTTTTGTTTATTTTTGGAAATTCAATTTACAAAATTAATTTTAAAAACCCACATGCCTCTGAACTGATGAACAAGGCATGTTGGAAATAATAGTCTCCCTTGTCCTTCCCCAGGGTGACAAGTATGTAGTGCCATCCTGCCTCTCAAACTCAGTATAAATTTGTAGCGCAGTAGATCATTAAACGGGACGCGGGTAGCGCTGTGGGTTAAACCACAGAGCCTTGGGCTTGCTGATCAGAAGGTCGGCGGTTCGAATCCCCGTGACGGGTTGAGCTCCCATTGCTTGGTCCCTGCTCCTGCCCACCTAGCAGTTTGAAAGCATGCCAGTGCAAATAGATAAATAGGTACCGCTCCGGCGGGAAGGTAAACGGCGTTTCCGTGCGCTGCTCTGTTTCGCCAGAAGCGGCTTAGTCATGATGGCCACATGACCCAGAAGCTGTACGCCGGCTCCCTCAACCAGTAAAGCGAGATGAGCGCCACAACCCCAGAGTCGTCCGCAACTGGACCTAATGGTCAGGGGTCCCTTTACCTTTAGATCATTAAACTCTTACATCTCAAAATGGTTACCAATCTCAGCTGGCCAATATGTTGCCAGTTAGGCTGTAGTCTTGTTTCAAGCGATGAAAATATTCACCTCTGTGGAGAACCTTGTTCTGTCAGACCTATATCAGAGGTGTGACAGGCTGCTTATCCAGCTGAAATCCTATCTCCGCTCACCTGGGTAGAAACCCTGTTGAACTCACTGGGACTTCTAAGGAGAGCCAGACCAGAGTCTGGCGTTGCAGTCCCTCAGAACTCCACCAGATGGCTGGAGCTTCTCTCTGGTTGGCTACCAAGACAGCTGGTCAGAGGGGGGTGGAGCCAGCACTTTGGGCAGGAGAATAAAAGGAGCCGTTTCTGAGGGAGGGAGTTGCATAAAGCTGGAATTGAGATGAGGGACTAGGAGAGGGCTTGTCTGAGAGTCAGTTCAAATTTGAGTTGAACATCTCTGGGCTCCTCCAGATGATCTGTTTACTGAGCATTTATCCTGACTCGTTTGCACAAAGCTTGTGTGAAGGCATTCTTTTGTATTTGTTTCAACAGAATGAATGAATGAAACTTAATTTGTGCAGTGAAGGGGAGGCGTGGGGAAGTCGTGTGTTGTTTATTTGTGTGTTTTTTGGTTTTATGAAAATTAATAAAAATTATTTTTTTTAAAAAAGAAACTTAATTTGTGTCAGCCATCGGCCATAGCAACAAAAGAACATTGGGATGTACACAGAACAAAATAAAAAGTCGATTATATAAAACAGTTTAGGGTCATGAATCGGCAAACAAATAGTGGACCTTATTCCTATTGCCTCAGAGGTTTATCCCATGGTTTTTACTGTATTCTATTGCCTAATGGTAAAATGTCTGTTGTTGCTGCTGTAAGCAGATTTGTGGTGCCAGAGCACTTTAATCTGCTTTAATTATGCAAACCTAAGTTTACAGTGGGATGCAGGTGGCGCTGTGGGTTAAACCACAGAGCCTAGGACTTGCCAATCAGAAGGTCGGCGGTTCGAATCCCCACGATGGGGTGAGCTCCTGTTGCTCGGTCCCTGCTCCTGCCAACCTAGCAGTTCGAAAGCACGTCAAAGTGCAAGTAGATAAATAGGTACCACTCCGGTGGGAAGGTAAACGGCGTTTCCGTGAAGCGGCTTCGTCATGCTGGCCACATGACCTGGAAGCTGTACGCCGGCTCCCTCGGCCAATAAAGCGAGATGAGCGCCGCAACCCCAGAGTCGGTCACGACTGGACCTAATGGTCAGGGGTCCCTTTACCTTTACCTTTTTAAGTTTACAGTATGCAATTGAATGACTTCCACAAAATACCAACAGCCTGGATTATGTTCAAATGGGGTCGTTTTATCTATTATAGTGTATTAATTTTGTTTGATTTCCTTTTAAACTGCTTAGCTTTTTTAAAAAAAAAGTGTGTGTGTGTGTGTAAATAAAATACTACTACTGGAAATCATAATAGACATGCTAACTCTTTAACACTGGTTTACTACTGTTTCTATATCTATGGTTAGCATGTCACCAATGGTAGTTTGGTGTTATATTATAATTGGCAAATTCAGCAGTAGCTCCACTCATCTTTTTCACTGGGCTAAGAGAATATGAGAGAGAGAGAGAGAGAGAGAGAGAGAGAGAACGAACAAATGGTTCAGGAATAGAATGTAAGAACTTCTGATTCCCAAGTATAAATAGCTGAGCAGAGAGTTTCCTTTCCAAGTGTCATCCAAGCACACTTATTCAATAAAAAGAAAATATAGAATACACACTACTTTCCATCCGGTGGGGGCGGCAGACAGAGAATAGAGAAAGTTTTCACTCACCGATAAAAGGTTTATCCACCAATGAGGTGGCACTGTAAACTGCATAGAAAATAAGCACTTTAACGCTCAAGTGAATGTGAAAATAATTTGGTGCTGTTTAGAAAGCTAGAGGTGAACACATCTAGCTCACCTATTGTGTGTATCTGTATCTAAACAGCTCGAGCAGCAGATGGGACCTCAAGGTCTCTGTGTTCAACATTATAATTAAGCTATTTCAACGCAACACTCAGCTTTTTACTCTTTAACCACCAATACAGTATGTTATCTTTCGCCAAAAACAAAGAGAACAATGCCATTCTTCAGCTGCTCCCTGGCCATCTGTATGAGGCTGGGGGATGTTTCAGCTACTAATAACTCTAGTCCTGAAGTACTGGCAAACTGTAGCTCACCCTGACAGGAACAGCTGGACAACAGTCCCCCTCCAAGTTCTCACCACTGCTCATTGCCAAGTCTGAAAGAGATGCGGCTGGTTTATTCAAGGTCAAGGGAAAGACCTGTTGCATTCTAGACAATTCTTTTGCTCTCCACCCATCACTCTTTAGTCCTTGTCTCTGTTTCACCCCTCCCTCCCTCCCTCCCTTCCTTCCTTTCCCGTGAACTTCCAGGAGTTCTTCAAATCTAGATGAAGTGTGATGGCCTTGTGCAATCCTGAGGTGGCCTTTGCCTCCCATCTGAAGTGCAGCAGTCCGGTTCCAGTCCAGGGGCGGCCCGTTCTCTGCTCTCCACTTCTTCCCTTGCACCAACAGGTCTTTCCCTCTTCTGACCCAAGAGGAGATGGCAGAGACTCTGAATGGCAGCCCCTATGACCTGAGCAACAGCCTCGTTCTGGACCTGTTTGAGAGCAGCCACTGCTCCACACCCGACTTGCAGCTGATCAGGAGAACTTGTCCAAGGACACCTTCCTCCTGAAGCACTTGCAGAAGAACAGGATGGGCTTTGCCAGCATTAAGCTCCTGATGTCTTTCAAAAAGGTGAAATATTTAACCAGAGATTGGCAGGTGACCTTTTATGCACTGCAGTTTTCAGAGCTGCTAGAGGTCAACGAGGAAGGGCAAAGGTGCGAAGGAAGACCCCCGTTCCCGAACTTCTGGTGAACATCCCTTCAAGCAAGATGCTCCTGGCCTGGAACATCCTTTCCCATGAGCAGGCCACTCACAGCTCTCTCCAGTTCCAGATGACCTTCCTCAACAACATTGCCAAGCTGCTCAGCCCCATTGGTGACATTGCCTCCATCCGAATCCTCCGGCCTGGCAAGAAGCTCCCTTCAGATGTAAGAAAGTGCTCATCACAGTACCCTGAGTGTTGTGACCAGGGGTGTAGCTAGCTGCTCCAGCAACCGGAGCGGCAGGGGTGGGACGAGCCGCTCACGGGGGCAGGGCAGCAATCTGCGCACGGGGCAGGGTGGCAATCCATACACAGTGGCGCTGCACGGGGGTGCCACTGTGATCCGTGTATGGGGGCGGCATGGCGAGCTGCCCACGGAGTCCGCCAGGTGGATGCAAGCCCCACACTGCTGTTTCTGGCAGCGCAGGGCCCTGAGCCACTGCATCACTCACAGGAGATAGGCGTGGCTTGGGCACACTGCAAACCAGGCCCCGTGGTCAGTGCTGACCCCCGCGGTGTGCCATTTTGTCACCCTTCTCAAGGATGACACCTGGGGCGGGCCGCACCCCCCCTTCCTACGCCCCTGGTTGCGATGGGTGGAGACCTAAAGGAGAGAACATCACATGTATGTGATGATCTGGCTGAGATAATAGCGAATGACATTTGTATGACAATCCTTCAGGAGATTAAGCAAAGTACCGTATTTTTCACTCTATAAGACACACTTTTTCCCTTCTAAAAAGTAAGGGGAAATGTGTGTGCGTCTTATGGAGCGAATGCAGGTCTTGCTGTTCTGGCTTCTGGGATTCAGAATATTTTTTTTCTTGTTTTCCTCCTCCAAAAACTAGGTGCATCTTATGGTCTGTCTTCTAGAGTGAAAAATACAGTACTTTTCTCTTATTGTTGACTCTACCCCAGACATTTCTCATACAGGTCAGTATGCATGCCAATTGACAGCCACACTGTATAAAACTTACCTGAAACTGTCATCAGCAGGCTTCAGAAGTATGGTATTGCCATCAGTAATTGCAAGGAGCAAACATATGATAAACAAGGAATACAAGTGATTAATAACAGGGTCTGCATGTGTGCACAGTATGAAGTATGAAGAATTATGCTAGGTGCTTGCCATTTCCTGAGCCTAGTTGGCCAAAACAGCATGGATGATGATCTTTATACAGTGAAGCTGTTCATGTTTCTTGATGCCTTATATGGGGCACACACACACCCAGTATCTATGTACAGATGGCAATTACCGTATTTTAAGATGGCCCCATGTATAAGGTGACCCCTGTTTTTTTAGCCCAAGATTAAGAAATAAATAATTGCAACATTTCGTGTATAAGACGACCCCCAATTTTAAATTTAAAAAATTGGGGGGGGATATAGTCTTATGCATGGAAAAATACAGTACTTCAAGACAATACTGACCACTGGTCCAACTCCTCACTCTGCCAGAAATTCCCCCGCCTCCTGTCACAAGCAAGCAGTCCTGCAGTGAAGATGTCTCTTTATCTGAACGTATTTCAGAAGCCTTGATAAAGATAACCAATGATTCCAAAGAGAAAGCAGTGGTTAAGTTAGGAGTAAACTCTTTGGTAAAGAAAATGAAAACACAGTGGTGCCCCACAAGACGGAAAACCCGCTAGACAAAAGGGTTTTCCATTTTGGAGGTGCTTCGCAAAACGAATTTCCTATGGGCTTGCTTCGCAAGACGAAAATGTCTTGCGAGTTCCTGCGGGGTTTTTTTCCTTTTTCCTCCTTTTTCTAAGCCGCTAAGCCACTTATCAGCTGATCCGCTAAGCCGCTAAGCGGCTAATAGGGCTAATCCGCTAAGCCGCTAATGGGCTTGCTTCGCAAGACAAAAAAACCGCAAGACGAAGAGACTCGCGGAACGGATTCTTTTCATCTTGTGAGGCACCACTGCATTTGGAAATTTCTTTATGGCATTCTTTTGGCAAAAGGTCCTTCACTGATTTGACTATGTCGACAAAATCTTACAAAAACCAGACCTTGATGCTGTGTCAGAGAAAAATCCTTTCTCCCATTATCACCTTTATCCGTGGCATGTGGAACAACTTCAAAGAACTTGAGGAAGATGCAAAGGAACTAACTAAGTAATCAAGTGGAACCCACATATTCAGTTGAATGACCAATAGCTCAGGGACAGAAATCAGTTTCTGCAGAAAACTGAATGCAGACTAACAGGCTGAGACAAATTCAGGGCTGAAACATACTACAGTGCCTTAGATACAGTAAAGTTCAGGTGGAAACGGAGAGCCACCCCTGTGCTTACGCAGAAATTGTGAATCCATTTGGATTCATGGGCAGACTGGGCCATTCTTCCTAAAATCATTCTACGCTGGCAAAGGACACAGAAGCTTTAATGAGAGCTCACCCAAATGATCTGCACATTTTTCTGCTCTCCAAACTCAAATATTTTATTCATTTCTTAGATACTGCAAAGGTATGTGATGGATCTGAGACTACAGCACATAGATAATTTACAGTAAGGTTGAAGCCTTTCCAAATATTACCACAGCTCCCCGCCTTTATCGAAGCCAGCTAGTTTTGAATCGTGAAGGAAAAGAGCATCTCCAATGTAGACTTTGTTAAAAAAATAAGTTATGTTCCACAATGCTACAGTCAAGACTGTCATTATCTGTTCTAGCCATAATAATGATGGTAATCTCATCTCTGAATTTGCAGCAAGAAAAGCAAAAAAAAAAAAAAAAGAGAACTTTTAAAATATTCTGAATATAGTTTGTCATTGAGTATAAATATTTTCTATAAATTTAGTCATAAAATCTTTCATAAATCTTAACATCCTGCTGTCAAATATAGCTGTTTTTTGAAAGTGTTATATGCACACTTTTTTTCAGCTAAGGGGAAAAAATACCACTGACACAAGGTGCTGTTAGGAGGAGGAGCTTGGCTGGATCTTGGCCTCTGAGCCTCTCTTTCTCCATGTTGTTCCCCCACCCTCCTTTCCTCAGTTTAGGGTTGTTTGTGAATGGTATGACCTTGCTATGGATAATGTGGGTCGCCATATTTTGGGGCCAGGCAGGAATTTCCCCAGCTGGCAAATTGGCACCAGCCATTTGGTTTTTGCCTACTTCATAGCAATCGTCACAACTTTGTAAGGTGCGTAGGCATTGGGTGAACTTAGATCTTGGTTGGAGGGGAGGTTGTAGCCTCTGCCTGCCCGTCCACAGGTAAAGGTATCCTGTTAAAAGGATCCGAGAGGAGTGGTTCCTGTCCGACGCACAGACGAGGGCTAAGGCCATACCACTCCTCCAATGAGGACCATGTGGAGGATGCCCCAATTTGATATAGGTCATAGGGCCTCCCTTCTGGTTGGCCTTACCCTTAGTGACACTGCCAGCAGATGGGCTCGAGTGGTATAAACCAGGAGTCCCCAAACTAAGGCCCAGGGGCCGGATACGGCGCTATCACCTTCTCAATCTGGCCCACGGACGGTCTGGGAATCAGTGTGCTTTTACATGAGTAGAATGTGTCCTTTTATTCAAAATGCATCTCTGGGTTATTTGTAGGGCATAGGAACTCATTCATCCCCCCCCCAAAAAAAAATATAGTCCGAGCCCCCCACAAAGTCTGAGGGACAGTGGACAGGCCCCCTGCTGAAAAGTTTGCTGATCCCTGGTATAAACAGTTGCTTATCCCAATGGTTATGCCCAAAACCTTCACAACCAATAAAGTTATGGCTTACTGCATTTGATTCCATAAAACCAATATTCTGTGTGCTGCCTAGTTAATCCTTACAGGGTAAGGTCACGGGGTCCTGACATGCAATTATCAATGAGAAAACCATGAAGTCAACATAACTGCATAACCAAAGTAGCTGAAGGTGAGCAACTGAGAGCTCTTCAACACAATGCCTGCTGTTCTTCTTAATTAGATCTGGTGGTGTGTGTCGTGGCCCCGTGCGGCAGAGCTATGGCGAGAGAGGCCAGCCAACCTGCCAAGTTTGGGGGGGGGGGGTACTTACCTGGAGGCAGAGTCCGTATGCCAGGTTCAGTCCAGTTCTAAGGTCAGGAGTATCTCAGTTCACGTAATCAGACGGTCCAGGGGTCAAGAAAGCCAAAGGTCCAGGGTCATGAAAAGCAAGAAGGAGCAAGGTCTGGCCAGGGACAATAAATGTTGTTTCCAGAAACTAACTGAGGCTGAAAACCCTGCTTGAGAAGCTGAAGCCAGCTGGTTCTCATCAGGAACAAGAAGGCTGATCAGCAGCAGGTGGAGTTGCTCTGCTTTCTGCTCCTTCAGGCTGCTGCTCAACAGGTGAAACTGATTCCTGGCTCACGACAGTGCGACAGCAAACTCTCCATTAAGGTGTGTCCCTTTTTTGTAGACATTGCATTTCCCCAAACTGAGATGTTGCTGGACTACAACTCCCACAATCCCTGGCTATTTGCCTTGTTGATTAGGTCTGATGGAAGATAAGAGTCCAAAAATATCTAGAGAGCCACAGATTTCCCACCTCTGCTTTATACTGTCTGAAATCCCAGATTGGAATTAGAATTCTAAACTATCACCAGAATGATAACAGCATACAGATACAGAAATAAAGAAGGAAAGAAGGCAATGTAAAAGACCAAAAGAATCCAATGTAATTCAAATAACATGTTTTACTGGAGTCACAGTGACAATGGATAGCAGGTTTCTGGGTTGCACAGAGCACTTCTTTCCCTCTGAGGAATTCTGTGAAAATCTAAAGATTGTCAGACTGCTCTGTCAAATGTTTGGTCTAATAAAAGCTAACATCCGAACCATTTCTTACTCAGTGTGAAAAGCGTTATAGGCAATGTTGAATTTTCACTCTACTGCTTGTATCTACAGGGTGGCAGATTAGCATTTTTCTTTTTTCAGTTTACAATCTAAATTTCCATTAAGGCCCACACATTGCACAAGCCCTCTTGAAGAACTCCATAACGTTCTTGTCAAAAGCTGTAAAAACTTCATCGGTTCTTGCCACTCCTCCAGTTAATGGCATTTGTCATAGAGTGGAGCAGCCTGACAAGAGAAGTAAAAATCGCCCAGCTGCAGCTATAAACCTGCTCCTCACAGCCAAGCACATCAGACCGTTGTTGAATAACATCCCACCATTTGTCTTGCATTTACCAGAACAGAAGGGAAATCTTCTCAGGTTTCATAGGTGCCCTGAACTTGGAAGAGGGCAAATGTAATGTGCCTGTTAACAGACAATGGAAACAAGCCAGCAAAAATTAATCACTCCTAAAGGGCTAACTAATGTGGAACTGTGCTCCCACATCTTTTCCCCTTTTTTAAGCAAATGGTCTTTGGGAGAGAGAATTTAAAGCAGAGAAGTGGTAGGAGGCGGACGCTGTGCTTTGCAATCTCCTTCCCCACTCTTTCACCATTCAGAATATAAGAATTGTTGCCTCAATGCTATGCACTATTATTAATATTATATTGCTGTTGTTGATCTTCCTTCCTTGAGATATATTATAGCCAAAGGGCTGGCCGCCACTGATGGATTCAATTCATCTTTGTACAGGCTCCAGCAATTTAAAAATGCAATAGTTAAATCAGTTTGCAACAAAACATTAGGGTGGGTCCTGAAACCATGCATCTCGGGTGTCAAATGTGTATCTTCCACATGGAGTAAACTTCTCTCTTTCCGGGGTGCAAGCAGTCCAGTAGTCCAGCAGTCAAGAAGGCAGTTTCTGCACGTGTTGTAGAGGGAAGCGAGGGGCAGATGGGGCTCGTCCACTTGGAAAGGAGGACAACTCTGATCGTAAACCTCTGCTGCCTTGAAGATTATCTTTGGAAGAAGAAAAGGCTAAGGAGTAAACCCTACACAAATCCAGAGTGGAATCCCTAAAGCAGTTGGGTGGTGCCTTGTGTGCCTCCTTCCAGCAACTCCTGCAGCCAAGTTGGTGCCAAACATACTGCTCTGCTTTCCTTTGGACCATGTCAGCCAGGCCGAGAGGGAGGTCATCTTCTGGGCAGCCCAGGACCTCCATGCAGGGCCGCCTTAAGCATATCCGGCACCGTGGTGCATAGATCCCTCCAGCGCCCCCCCCCTTCCCAGAGTTGTCAACCTTTTTCTAGGGCTGGAGGAGGCGGGCAGCAGCTGGAGGGTGGCTCCTCCAACGGGGAAGAGGCTGAGACCTTCCGGCTCAACTGGCCGCTTAGTGCCGTGGTGGCCACAGCAGGCAGCACACCGAGCAAGCGGGCCTGCGCCAAGCAAGTGAGGGCACATGTGCCACTCCCACTGAGCGTCGGCTCAGTTGTTTCCCTTTTAGCCTTCTGGCGCCCCACAGAATTCGGTGCCTGCAGGCTAAAAGGGAAAATACTGAGCCGATGCTTGGCGGGAGTGGCGCACGCACCCTCGCAGGAGTGGCACACTCAGTGCTCTCATTCATGTTCCCCGGACTCTTGCCTGGCGCCCTCCAGAACTTGGTGCTCTGGCGCTCCGCGCCACTAGCCTTATGGGTAAGACCGGCCTGCCTCCATGCACACTGGCCAGGCTTGAGCCCTGGGGAGGTTATTTTGGTGCAGTTAACACAGCGGTTTGACTTCATCACTTATCTCTCAAGACAGAAACGTGCCCACTAGACCCAGCCTGTTACTGAACAGAGCTAGTTCAGTTATATGACATAAATTAAAACACAGTTCCGGAGGACGTTGCTTAGATGGCAGTACCAGAGGCGGCTGCTTTAAGGGGAAGGGGGGACAGATTTTGTATCCCCTTGCAACTGTACTCCTGGATGCAGCACTGCTCCACCAACTTCAGGTCTGTCCTCAGCAAGCCCCTACCTGCCTTCCTTCTTAGAACCAGCGGTGGGATGGTTCTGCCTGTCATTGGCTCTGGCTGAATGGACAGTTGCTTTCCTTACCTTCCAGTCCCTTCTGGTCTCAATAGGCACCAGCCAGCACTGCTTCTGCACGCTGCATTTTTACTTGCTCTCATATGCTTCACTGGGAGATCTGTAGGGAAAGAAAACCACTCAAGTTAGAACTGCTCCTAAGTTTAAAACAAAAAACAAAAAAACCAACACCACCCTCATTGATATTCTAGGATACACACTGTATTGAGTGTTGAAAAAATGTTGGCAAGTGACAGCAGTTCAAATGACAGTGGTTCTCTTTCGCCATTGACCAGTAAAACGACGAGTGCTCAAAATAAAATTTAAAAATTATTTCCACTTGAGGTGGAAAGTCCAGATTACTTTGCTTCTCATTAATAAGAAGCCGGTTCTTGCTTTCTGAAGCAAACACTCAGCTCAAACCAATCCATGAATGACAGGAGAGGAAAACAATATTTGTTGAGCTGTCGTAGGATATTTTGTCACTACTTGACATAGCTTAAACTGCTCTCCTGAAACTTGCACAGGTCCTGGAGAATGGGAAGAAGCAGCCACTGTCTGTGGTCTGTTGAACTAAGTTCTCCTCCAAAGTGTACCGAGAGCTGAAGCTTTATTTATTCTGCAGTGTTTTACAGCTACTGTGACTTTCCTTGGAGCTGTCTACATTTCAAGAAAATATCCTCTTTATACAGGCCGCCTGCCAGTTTAAGAGATGTTCCTCCCATGGACATATTTATTGCTAGGTTGTTGTTGTTTTTAATTTTCCCAGGTTAAAAAAGTTGTATGCAGGAGAATCCTTATGACAACCAAAGGCGGGGAGTTTAGCAAATCGTGTGTGTGTGTGTGTGTGTGTGTGTGTGTGTGTGTGTGTGTGTGTGTGCCTTCTAACTGAATTGTAAGAAAAGGAAACATTTAAAAAAATGGTGGAGTTTTAATGAAGATTCCAAAAGGGTCTTGGCTGGTCTGTTAGGGCAAATGGGATGGTGCCCCACCAACTCTGGTTTGTTCTCAGCCAGCCCTCATCTGCCTGCCCTCCCACATTAATAATAATAATAATAATAATAATAATAATAATTTATTTATACCCCGCCCAACTGGCTGGGTTTCCCCAGCCACTCCAACATTAACATTAAAATGCAGTAACATTAAAATGCAGTAGCTGTTTATCTCTTTGACATCTGATGGGAGGGCGTTCCACAGGGTGGGCACCACTACCGAGAAGGCCCTCTGCCTGGTTCCCTGTAGCTTTGCTTCTCGCAATGAGGGAACCATCAGAAGGCCCTCGGCACTGGACCTCAGCATCCGGGCAGAACGATGGGGGTGGAGACGCTCCTTCAGGTACACTGGGCCGAGGCCGTTTAGGGCTTTAAAGGTCAACACTTTGAATTGTGCTTGGAAACATACTGGGAGCCAATGTAGGTCTTTCAAGACTGGTGTTATGTGGTCTCGGCGGCCGCCCCCAGTCACCAGTCTAGCTGCCACATTCTGGATTAGTTGTAGTTTCCGGGTCACCTTCAAAGGTAGCCCCACATAGAGCACTTTGCAGTAGTCCAAGCGGGAGATAACCAGAGCATGCACCACTCTGGTGAGACAGTCCACAGAGAGATAGGGTCTCAGCCTGCGTACCAGATGGAGCTGATAAACAGCTTCCCTGGACACAGAATTGACCTGCGCCTCCATGGACAGCTGTGAGTCCAAAATGACTCCCAGGCTGTGCACCTGGCCTTCAGGGGCACAGTTAGCCCATTCAGGACCAGGGAGTCCTCCACACACGCCCTCCGCCTGTCCTCCAAAAACAGTACTTCTGTCTTGTCAGGATTCAACCTCAATCTGTTAGCTGCCATCCATCCTCCAACCATCTCCAGACACTCACACAGGACCTTCACCACCTTCACTGGTTCTGATTTGAAAGAGAGGTAGAGCTGGGTATCATCCGCATACTGATGAACACCCAGCCCAAACCCCCTGATGATCTCTCCCAGCAGCTGCAAGTATATGTTGAAAAGCATGGGGGAGAGGACAGAACCCTGAGGCACCCCACAAGTGAGAGCCCAGGGGTCTGAACACTCATCCCCCACACCACTTTCTGGACACGGCCGAGGAGGAAGGAGCGGAACCACTGTATGACAGTGCCCCCAGCTCCCAGCCCCTCTTTGTCCAGAAGAATGTTACGGTCGATTGTATCAAAGGCCGCTGAGAGTTCCAGCAGAACTAGGAAACAACTCTCACCTTTGTCCCTAGCTTGCCGGAGATCATCAACCAGCGCGACCAAGGCAGTTTCAGTCCCATGATGAGGCCTGAATCCCGACAGGAAGGGATCCAATTACAGTCCATGAGGTGGCTCTGGCTGTTAGCTTCCTCTTCAGAGTTGCCATTATAGCAATCAGCTGGGACGAGTATGGAAGCAAAACTGGAATTAGTTGGTTCTGCTTGCCAGTGACTCTGGCTCTATGTACTGTTGACTTTGCTGCATTTTGCCCTAACAGAAACTATGGGCACCAGCCTCTGCTGGTCAGAAGTGTACGCAGGGCCATCTTTACCCAGGGGTACAAGGGTGCAGGGCATCTGGGCGTCAAATTCGGGGGGGCGCCAGGCACCTGCCGCTGAAGCCGCCTAAGATTATGTTACGTATTGTATTGAGCTGCAGTGGGATCAGCTGCACCTTTGACACAATTGATCTCACACTGGCGGCAGGCAGGCGGCATGAGATCAGTCATGTCAAAGGTGCCGCGAGCGAAACACTGCAAATTGTGTTTTAATTTCAACACTTACAGTTCAAATTCGTTTAGAGAAATTGTTTAAAAAAGAGTGTTTATTTTCGCTAATTGTCGGCATTTTCTTTGACTAACTACCTAGTACTTAGGGCTCTGCTACACATGCGATTCAGCACGGCACGGTTTTAGTTTTCCATTTCCGCAAAAACACGCCTAGAGCACACACTATGAATTCAGCGAGCTGCATTTTTTCTTCATTTTATGATGAATGGCAAGCGAGAAACTCATTTTGGAGTAATTAGAAATACATTCCAGATTTTAAGCGTGGTGTCTGACATACGCATAATAAAAGTTAATTTGGAGGCTAAACTAAATTTGGGGGCGCTGGGCGGATCTTTGCACGGCGGAGACACATATGCTAAAGATGGCCCTGAGTGTAGGGATAGCTGGACTGGCATAGGTTGAGATGCCTACAGAGAACAATGGAGCAGGGATTTGTGTGAATGGGGCTGAGGTCCCAGGAGGAGATTTAAGAGGACTTCTAAATTATAATCCTGCAATTATAGTCTTGATGACACAGAGGCAAAAGAAGCTATTATGCACTCTATGGGAAGGCTGTGTTCTGCTCCAGCTCCAGCTCTCTTAAAAACGATGGTCTTTCACAAGACTCACATAACCACTGATTATTATTTTTTCTGCAATCAAGCGGCATATAATATTTTTATGAAATGAAATAAATGGATAAATTGCTGCTGGTCCCCCTTGCTTCTTTCACTTACTCTTGTTGTTGTTACCATGGTGCTACCTTTGAAAGGTGGCTCGGAAACTGCAACTAATCCAGAATGCAGCAGCTAAACTGGTGACTGGGAGTGACTGCTGAGACCATATAAAGTGTTTAAGTTTTTACTCTGCTAACTATACGTTGGAGTTCTGCTCTGGATCAACATTGAGTTGAATTTCAATGACCATATTTCCTTAATGGCCACAAGATTTCCATATAACAGTGATCCAGATGTTTACAGCTGGCTGACTACAGTGCCTTTGGCAGCAATTATTTTCCTCTTTCCCTGGCCACAAATCCCTTATTTATACATACATACATACATACATACATGTAGACCTGGCCATCTTAGTTAGCATCCCATGAAGATGAGAGGTTCCTGCTGAACAACTCAACAGAGAAAGTTGCAGATTTCCACACAGGCACTGTGTGAAGTAAATCTTTCTCTGCAAGAGGCATCATCCCAGCTATTTGTCCATTATAGGTTTACTTTATCCCCCTCCCACCGTCATTCACATTTCACTTCCTTTGACAGAAAACTAAATCTGCAAGCGGATCAAAGCAAAGAGTTGCTATATTTATCCAATGAATAGGTGTGTGTGTGTGTGTGTGTGTGTGTGTGTGTGTGTGTGTTTATTTCTAAAAGGCATATGTTGCCAAAGCAACTGATGTCTTAAAAGTCCCCTCCTCCAACTCCTGGCCCAAGGAGATTTGTTTGCTTATGAGAACAATATGAAATGCATGTCTTGGCTGAATACGACGATTGTGATGAACTGCGGCAGGTATATTATGTGTATGCATTCACACATGTATAGTGTTTAGGGCAGACATGGCCAAGCTGATGCCCTCCAGAAGTTTGGGACTACAACTCCCATCATCCCCAGCCAGCACAGCTGTGTGATGCTGGAACCGGTGGAAGTTGTAGACAGAAACATCTGGGAAGGTACCAGCTTGGTAAAAGCTGTTTTATTTTTAAAAAATAATATTTATTAAAGTTTCAAAAACGTTACAGAAATGAAAAAGAAAAAGGAAATAAAAAATACAAAGTACAAAAAAATAGAAACAATTAAAAACATTTCAATCTTTCCATGTCTTGTCTTTCATTTACTTGTTTCCCTGACCTCCTCACACCTCCCTTTTTTGTATTCTAATTCAATTAGCAATTTCAGCAAATCCTTAGTAATTTATCTTAATATATTGTAACTTTACATTCTCACCTATTCACAATCCAATTTTACCTAATTCTATAACATTACTGCTAAAACCACATAACTTCATTCCCGCATCCTTCTAACATTCCTTAATTTTACAGTGTTTCTGTAAATAGTCTTTAAATTTCTTCCAATCTTCTTCTACCAACTCTTCTCCCTAGTCTCGGATTCTGCCAGTCATTTCCGCCAGTTCCATGTACAGTACTCCATGGTAAAAGCTGTTTTAAGGGTTTCTTGGTTTTAAGGTTTGCTTGGGGGAGAAGATCTTTATTACCCTCTCCCTCCCCCCACCCCACCACAATCAATGTCACATCTAGAAAAGGGCCCTACAACTGACAGAGGATGTGTAACTTAAAGCACCTAGTCCTAGAAAAACATGCCACAGAAAAGCATGTCAACCACTCAACCAAGCCATAGAATGGTCCTCCCAGTGGCCTATCTACCTGGATTCACTTATTGCCTCACCTAGGACTGGTTTCAGTGATGAAAACGGACGACATCCATCTCAGATATACCACACTGAAGAAAATAGACTTTCAAGCCCATGTCACTTCCATTCAGGAACTTGACAGACTGAAAACTTTGGAGACGAATCTGTTACTTGGTATGAATTGTGGGGAGAGGGACATTCTATCAAGGTGAGTATTACTGAACTAGTGGACCACAGCAAAATGTTTGATGACCATCCTTACAGTACTTTCCCTCCCAGTTACAACATGCACATGAAAAACGATCCTTTAGCCCTTTGCACAGGGTGAAGACATGATGTCAGGGAACTGACATCAGAGTCAGAGGTGGAGGCAAGGCTCCCAAGCGATGCTGGAGAGGGGGCCAGCAAGGAGAGAGGGAGCTCATCGGCTGGGGAAGGGAAGCAGTGCAACACCAGTAGAGAAGGGGGGCAGATGGGGGATTCGGAGAGGGGTCTCCAAGACTCTTCGCCCGAAAACAGTGAGGAGAGCACGGGCACTCCTCTGCCCACTCCTTCCCTGCGCAGAAGACTACCGCGCAGGGAGAGTAGGAGGAGACTGGGCGTCAAACAACTTCTTTGCTGGAAGAGGTTCAAAAAACGCCCACTGACGGATACTGCTAGCGACTGAACAGCCACAGAGTGAAGGGCTATCAGCCAGGACAGGTTAAACCAGGCAACCGGGCACCAGGAGTGGCGGCAACTTACGCACGAGCAACCCCTTATAACCATTACACATGACTATGCTTGACAATGAGTGAAGATCAATTGTCTGGCTTGAGTTCGCTGAGTGTCCATAGTGAAAATCTGGAGATCCATCCCAGGGATAAAATTACCGTACATCCTTCTAGTGCCTTACTCGGTTACTGCTAAATGGGGAAATAAAGCAATTTGTTAGCCATTAGTTCTGAAATGCATAATCCCATACAATGCAATAGATGACCATTGCTTCTCTTCAGCACCACGCAGTGTTGGGTGGGGTTCGGTCGCAAGTCAACAACCTGTAGTTATAAGTTATAGACCTCCCACCCCACCCCAAATTATTTCTGCAGACAACCATGGCTGTGGTTGCAAAAACTGCTTCTAAGACCAAGCTGTGACAGAGTGTTTGCTTGGTGGAAGAACTGCCCCCAAGTCATAATGCAACTTGGTAAGAAAATTCTTGGCAGCGAGAGACACTTTTTCCTCCCAGCACCAGCTATGCAAAATAAATGACATTTTTCTTGGGCAGGCAGCAAATGAAGGTTAAGGACAGATGGAATGGCTAAATTAATGCCTGCCTGTGGGAGGCTGAACATTTGTACACTTTGGCCATTTTAGTTTGTTGTTCTTACATTGATGTTCAGAGAAGAACAATTATTGATTAATTGCAACACTGGGCATAAGATTACCTTTCACAGGCATGCTGTCTTAGTACAGTAGATGCTCCGGTTGCGAATGTGATCCGTGAGGGATGCACATTCGCAACCTGCAGCGGCGTGTCTGCACACACGCAGGTTGTGATTCGGCGCTTCTATGCATGCACAAAGCGCAATTTAGTGCTTCTGCGCATGCGCGACTGCTGAAACCCGGAAGTAACCCGTTCCGGTACTTCCGGGTTTCGCCGGTCCGTAACCCGAAAAAACACAACCTGAAGTGTCTGTACCCTAAGCTTTGACTGTCTTTGCAAACAGGGATGTGGGCAGGGGAGCAATATTCTTTAGCAAGAGAAAAAGGAGAAGAAGAAAACGACATAGATTTGCAGAATATCAGCCTTCTGACTCCTAACAGTTTAATAATGGTAATAGTAGAGGAGGCCAACCAAGATGATCAAGGGTCTGGAAACCAAGCCTTACAAGGAACAGTTGTGAGGGCATTAGGTACGTTGACCCTGGAAAAGAGGGGACTGAGAGGAGCTGAGATAGTCATCTTCAGATATCTATTTAAATATATATATATATATATATTCAAAATTTTAAAGGTTACAAAAAGAAAAAAGAAAAATAAATAAGACCGAAAAAATACAATCATTTAAAAAAGAAAAAGAACAAATCGAACCTTCACATAGCTTTCTTCCTTTACTTATTTCCTTGACCTCCTCACACCTCCCATTTTTGTATTCTAATTCAAATTGTTATTTCAGCAAATCCTTCCAACCTTGTTTTTATCTTAATAATTTGTTTTAATATACTGTAATTTTACGTTCTCTCTTTCATCAATTCATTTTTACTTAATCCTTTATATCATTTCTGCCAAAACCACATAATTTTCTTTTTCCAACATCTTTCTAACAATCCTTAATTTTACAGTATTTCTGTAAATAATCTTTAATTTTTTTCCAATCTTCTTCCACCGACTCTTCTCCTTGGTCCCAGATTCTGCCAGTCATCTCAGCCAGTTCCATATATTCCATCACCTTCGTCTGCCATTCTTCCCGGGTGGGTAGTCATCTTCAGATATCTAGAAGGCTGTCCCATGGAGGATGGAACAAGCTTGTTTTCTCCTGCTCTGGAGGCTAGGACCAGAACCCATGGATTCAAGTTACAAAAAGGAGATTCTGCCTATTATTATTATTAGATTTTATTTATACCCTGCCCTCCCCAGCCAAGACCAGGCTCAAGGCAGCTAACAGCGGTATAAAAACAATGGACTGAAATACAACTTAAAAACAAGATTAAAATACAACATTAAAATGCAGCCTCATTTCAGTAGGAACTCAAATCAAAAAATTTGGGGGGGATGAAAACATCAAGCCTTCACCAAGGCCAACTATCCAGGCTGGTCCTACGTGGACCAGAAAAAAGCCAGGGAAGTCCCCAAATAGGAGTTCCATCACAGAAGGAGAAAGGAAAAAGGAAAGAGGGGGAGGGGATCAAGTTGATTCCAAGCCAAAGGCCAGGCGGAACAACTCTGTCTTACAGGCCCTGCGGAAAGAAATCAGATCCTGCAGAGCCCTGGTCTCATGAGACAGAACGTTCCACCAGGCTGGAGCCAATGTTGAAAAGGCCCTGGCTCTGGTTGAGGCTAATCTGACTTCCTTAGGGCCTGGGACCTCTAGGGTGTTACTATTTGTGGAAGAACCTTCTAACAGTAAGAGCTGCTTGACAGTGGAACAGAGCAGAGGGGGGTTAAGGGGAGCACAACTGGTTCAGTAACACTGGGCGTAGACTCTATGATTTAGAATGGAGAGGTGGAGCGGTGCTGAATTTGGGTGTCCTACAGGGTGCCACTGGGTGGCGCTGTGGGTTAAAGCCTCAGCACCTAGGACTTGCCGATTGAAAGGTCGGCGGTTCGAATCCCCGCGGCGGGGTGCGCTCCCGTCGCTCGGTCCCAGCGCCTGCCAACCTAGCAGTTTGAAAGCACCCTCAGGTGCAAGTAGATAAATAGGGACCGCTTACCAGCGGGAAGGTAAACGGCGTTCCACGTGCTGCGCTGGCTCGCCAGATGCAGCTTGTCACACTGGCCACGTGACCCGGAAGTGTCTGTGGACAGCGCTGGCTCCCGGCCTATAGAGTGAGATGAGCGCACAACCCTAGAGTCTGTCAAGACTGGCCCGTACGGGCAGGGGTACCTTTACCTTTACCTTTTACAGGGTGCCACAGAAATTTGAGACCCCAAGATACACCACTGAACAGACTCCCATCAGTGGTGATGGACTCTCCTTCCTTGGTGGTTTTTAAGCAGAGGTTGGGTGGCAAATTCAGGGTTCAAGCACCGAGAACAAGTCCTGGCTTTCCCGCTGCTGTGCCTTAGCATCACCACCGTGCCTGCCCAGAGAGCAATATTTCCTCTCTGCCTATCTCTCTTCTGACCAACTTCCCTTCGCTTCTTCCTGTCCTGGAACAGCATCTCTCCAGGACCAGCCTGAAAACTGGCTGGTTCCTCAGAGCACTTTAGAAAGCCAAAATTAATTGCCAAGTTCTGGCAGCAGCAACCCAGGGGCTTCAGCCTTCTAGGTCTGCTGATGCTCACTATCTGCACCCTGAAGGCTTCTTCCTCTGCGGGCCTCCAGCTTAGCACAGCTCCCCTGGCAGAGCTCTACAGCATTCAAGCAGGTGTGAAACAACACGTCACTAAGCCACTTGCACATTAGAGCTAGACCAATCGCCTCCCACTCCACCCCCAAAAATATTCAGACTCTGCAACTCTGTGTATGTGTATATGTATCAGACTGTGTTGCTAGAAAAAGGGATTTCAGTCCAAAGGTTCAAAACAGCAAACCATTAATCTCAGTCGAGAGGGAGAGAATCATGTTTATTGCCTAAACCATGGGTTGTCAAACTAAGGCCCACGGGCCAGATCAGGCCCAATTGCCTTCTGGATCCGGCCAGCGGATGGTCCGGGAATTGCGGTGTGGATTGCCAGCACACACGTTCTTTCCCTCTCCCTCCCTCTCCCTCACACAGCAGCGCCGGCGGCACCTCCTCCCTCCCTCCTCCTGGCTTCTCCCCGCCCTGCCTAGAGGAGGAAGGGGGCTGGGCCTTGTTGGTGCCAGCAGCAGCAGCGCTTGGGCAGCCGCCATTTTAAGCAGCCCCTCTCCAGAGCCCTTTTGCTCGCCGCTCATCGTCCCTCCACCACCGCTGTCGCTGCCGACCCCTGCCACTCGCAAGACACTGGGGCTCATGGGGCTCTTGCATCATTCCCCCCCCCAAAAAAAAAATTTAGTCCGGCCCCCCACAAGGTCTGAGGGGCAGTGGACCAGCCCCCTGCGGGAAAAGTTTGCTGACCCCTGACCTAAACATCCACTGTGAGATGCATGCTTTCGTGAAGGATACTGCTTTCTTCCACAATTAGTCGTAGTGGACAAACCTCTGAATGGAGGGAATAAAGCAGGAAATATTCCCAAAGGTCTGTGTCACTTCACCAGTTTCCTTTAATACAGCAATAACAGCACTGGTACTTGCAGGGCTGTCGTATAAATGATGGAGTTGATTATATACATGGAGTATTTTGAATACAGCAGCTATTCCATCTGGCTGCTGCAGGTGGGGAGCAAAGCCCACCCCATCAGCTGTGCTGAAAGGAAAAATGCCTTGGCACTGTGGGTTGAACCGCTGAGCCTAGGACTTGCCGATCAGAAGGTCGGCAGTTCGAATCCCCGTGACAGAGTGAGCTCCCGTTGCTCGGTCCCTGCTCCTGCCAACCTAGCAGTTCGAAAGCACGTCAAAGTGCAAGTAGATAAATAGGTACTGCTCCGGCAGGAAGGTAAATGGTGTTTCTGTGCGCTATTCTGGTTCGCCAGAAGCGGCTTAGGCATGCTGGCCACATGACCCAGAAGCTATCTGCAGACAAATGCCTGCTCCCTCGGCCTATAGAGCAAGATGAGCGCCACAACCCCAGAGTCGTCAGCGACTGGACCTAACGGTCAGGGGTCCCTTTACCTTTTATCCCTGAACTGGCTCCGTTCAAGCTGGTAATTATAAGAACTTTGAAACTTTGGGCACTGATGCCTGGGTTTTATTTTTCCTTCTCCACTGGCTTCTCATCTCTGCCCTCTTTCCACCTAGGAGAGCAGAAGCCCCACCAATCTGTAGGGAGGTCCATGCTGGGCAAAACATAATTATGATTATTTGCTCTCTTCCCAGGGGACTCTTATGCCATACACCTGCACACGGCCACCAATTCCTTCTCTCCTCTCCCCCTCTAAATTTGCCTTGGCTACGGTATTGACTGATCATCAAGCCCAGGCACTAATTACTTCCGACATGACGGAGTGGCGCAGGATGCAAACCAAGTGGGACACAGCGAGGCAGGGGAAAAACTTGCATAAACCACCGAATGGATATGCACCAGAGCAGCTAGAAACAAGGAAACAAGCGGCTGTAATTTCCACGGAGAGTCATAAAAGCAGACTTCCAGCACAATAGCCAATTAGTTCATCAGAGTCGAAAGAGTTCCACTTTCAACGAGAGCAAGTAATAATAATAACAATAATAATAATTTATTATTTATACCCCGCCCATCTGGCTGGGCCTCCCCAGCCACTCTGGGCGGCTTCCATAGAAACCAAAAATACAGTAAAATATCACACGTTAAGGCTGCCTTAAGATGTCTTCTGAATGTCAGGTAGTTGTTTATCGCTTTGACATCTGCTGGAAGGGCGTTCCACAGGGCAGGCGCCACTACCGAGAAGGCCCTCTGCCTGGTTCCCTGTAGCTTTGCTTCTCGCAGTGAGGGAACCGCCAGAAGGCCCTCGGAGCTGGACCTCAGCGTCCGGGCAGAATGATGGGGGTAGAGACGCTCCTTCAGGTATACTGAACCGAGGCCGTTTAGGGTTTTTAAAGGTCAGCACCAACACTCCAGAGGTCAGCACCAACACTCCACTCCAAGTATCTTGTTATGTACTGAAGTTCTCACCCTGGGCCAGCAGGGGAATACTGTAGATAGTTATGCAAATAAGGGATCGAAAGTGACATTCAGTGATTGGATAGTTATAGAAAGTTGTTACAGTAACATTGTACTGGAGCTCTATATATACAGGCTGACTGAACCCTTCAGTTCAGTTCTGTTCTGTCCAAGAGCTGTTTGAAGAATCGCTGTGTCGTCTGATATGTTCACCCACAACTTAACATATCTATCCCTCAAAGTGGCAGGACAGCTTTGAGGTGCCTTCTAAAAGCTCCGAGACAAGAAGATATTGCTGGGAGACTGCAGCCTTAGTGCCATGACTACAAGTCTCATCCCTTCTTACAAACTTCAGCTCCTTTACCGATCAATGGGACTTTATTTCTTTTTCTCTCCCCCCCCTCCATACTGTATTATTTCAACATGTTTCCTGCATGCTTTTTTTCCAATTTAATTTTATTTTCAAAGTTTCAAAAAGAAAAAACAATTTTTACACACGCACACGCATTTACATTAAACCATAGTCCATATCAGTACCTTTATGTGGTTCCCTGAACCCCCAGACTTCCCTCCCCCCTCCCTTGGCTTCCGAAATTTATCTTCCTTTTTTTAACTGCATCTAATTGTATTTATCCAAATTATTGTACTTCGCTTTTATCCTTTGTTGTTTTAAATTACAAGTGCTGTGTGAATCCTGCTAACGTTTTTAAATTTTTACAGTTCTTTAATATATTCTATAAAGTTATGCCATTCATTATTAAATTTTTTATCCTCTTTGTGCCTGATTTTCCCGGTCAGCCTTGCCATCTCTGCATAGTCCAACATCTTTATTATCCATTCTTCTCACGATGGGGCTCTTTCTTCTTTCCATTCCTGGGCAAATGGTATTCTTGCCGCTGTCGTTGCATACATAAACAGTACTCTCTTATTCTTCGGTAATTCTTCTCCTATTATACCTAATAAGAAGGCCTCTGGTTTTTTTAACAAAAGTTATTTTAAACATTTTTTCAGTTCATTATAAATCATTTCCCGGAAGGCCTTAGCTATTTTACAGGTCCACCACATATGATGAAATGTACCCTCTTTAACTTTACACTTCCAACATATGTTGGTCGTGTTCTTATACATTTTCGCTAGTCTTGCAGGAGTCAAATACCATCTATACATCATTCTCATATAATTCTCTTTTAATATACAGCAGGCGCATGCTCTTTTCACTAGGCAGCCTACAAGGGTGGCAAAATTTTTTGGCTCCATAGGCACTGGCGGAGGAAGAGGAATGCGGGGGGAGCTCACCACCCCCAGCGGCGTGATCCCGGTAGGGTACCATCACAGCTGCCCCTCTGCCCACGCTGGGCACCATGCCCCTGCAGGTGATGTGCCCCGCCCCCAGGATGCACGCCACACCCCTGTGGGCGGCACACCCCCAGGACACGCACCACACCCCTGCAGGGGATGTACCCCACCCCGGGACGCATACCAGACCCATCTCCGCCTGCTCTCCGCCCCCCGGTGCTGGAGCATGAAGCTCCGCCACTGTCCATAGGTCAGGTCTTTTTCTGTTCACAGTTTCATGAGCCAAATCTGTCAGGTGGGTAGAGACAGCCACCTGTCAATCATCTGATGTCACAGTGACTGGGCGCTTTGAAGTCTCAGAGTTTCCCTTGTGAATGCTTCTGCCTGCCTGACACCTGACATCACATATGACCAGCAGGTGTAGATTGGGGGAAATGACTTTGTGGGCCAACTAGCCAAGTTTGTCCTGCAGACCAGAGGTGTCCCCCTGCCCTCACAAGCCCCATCGTAAGAGACTGAAACCTCCTACTGGTAGCAGATGCCGAGAACAACCCAGAAGTAACAGGAAGCTGGGCGCTCCCTACCGCCCTCCCCATATTCTCCATTCACAGCCTCCCAAAATGGCTCCAGAACCTGCACAGTCCGGGCTCTGATCTGTGTCTTTTTGCAAATCCCAAGTTTCCTTTTCATTTGCGTGTTCAGACCCAGAAAGCTCCCCCCTAAATAAATTCACACATGACTCAGTTTTTTGGTTTTTGGCAGAATTTAGGCCACAACTTCATTGATTACAGAAAGTGACTGGTTGCATAGGCTCTGGTTCGGCTAGCTCCCTGCCATGCAGATAGCGCTGACCCAGGGCACCAGCATAGGTCAGCCAAGGGGGAACATCTGGATAAGCGGAAAGCCGGGAATGGGCTAACTCCACCACCCAGATGCCCCCCTGGACTCAGGCATGGGCACAACCCCCTCTCAGGGTTTGACCAAACCATCGAGTACCTGGATTCCTTTAATGGAATATGCTTCACATAGGGATGGTGAGAGCATTCTCCCATCCCTATCAACTGAACCATCTGCAACCTTACAAGCTGTGATGATTTGCTACGCAGCAGGCGAAACCCAAATGGCAACAGCCAATCAGCCAAGTGGGGAAAATTCCTGCCGTGCCCCTGTCCCAATGACAGACGACACCACAGTTCAAGAAGGCACCACAGTTCAAGAAGGACACTGACAAACTGGAACGTGTCCTGAGGAGGGCAACCAAAATGGTCAAAGGCCTGGAAACGATGCCTTATGAGGAACGGCTAAGGGAGCTGGGCATGTTTAGCCTGGAGAAGAGGAGGTTAAGGGGAGATATGATAGCCATGTTCAAATATATAAAAGGATGTCACATAGAGGAGGGAGAAAGGTTGTTTTCTGCTGCTCCAGAGAAGCGGACACGGAGCAATGGTTCCAAACTACAAGAAAGAAGATTCCACCTAAACATTAAGAAGAACTTCCTGACAGTAAGAGCTGTTCAACAGTGGAATTTGCTGCCAAGGAGTGTGGTGGAGTCTCCTTCTTTGGATGTCTTTAAGCAGAGGCTTGACAACCATATGTCAGGAGTGCTCTGATGGTGTTTCCTGCTTGGCAGGGGGTTGGACTCGATGGCCCTTGTGGTCTCTTCCAACTCTACGATTCTATGACACACGATGGCATAGCAAGGTCAAGTGCAAAGCCCTAAAAGTAGGAAGAGGTGGGCGGTTGTTCCGAATGCCCAAGCCAAAAGAGGAAGCTCTGGGTCACATGCATGGGCATAAATAGGTCCCTCGAACGGTTTGGACTGTGTCCCATTGGCCAGATTGCACCCAGCTTCGAGGGACCTGCTAATCGGGTGTTGTGGCTGACCAATCGTACCCACCCACAACACAGGGTGTCAGTTGTCCAGGTCTCACCGCAATATGTGCCCTTTTTAAGGGAGGACCCGATTTGCTGAGCTTCGCCGAAGCAAAGGCAGCTCCCTTCTCCCGCCTTTGTCTTGGAAGGTCTGGGGCAAGACAACGGAGGCTCTCGGTTTGGTCTCTCTGGTCTCTCACAGCAGGCTGCCTTCAACACACTGACATTAAAGGTCACTTGTTGGACCTTATTATACACGACTGGCAGAGAAAACATCTGGAGCTCAGCTTATTCCCCCTTTCTTTCGAACTGCTGGCCACTCTCCTGGGGGCTACCTCTATTTCTGAAACGTCTATGGTCCCCCGTAGCCTCAGACAATGCCTTTAAGAAAGGCAAACCTGGCTGGCCGCATTGATTTTCTCCCTTGTTACTAAACTTTAGAAGTCAGGAATTTAACTCTTAAGTCAATGTGGTTGTATTACCAAGACTGCTACCAACGAGCAAGCAGAGAGTTGGATCTAAGGCAGGGGTCAGCAAACTTTTTCAGCAGGGGGCCAGTCCACTGTCCCTCAGGCCTTGTGGGGGGCCGGACTATATTTTTTGGGGAAAATAATGAACGAACTCCTATGCCCCACAAATAACCCAGAGATGCATTTTAAATAAAAGCACACATTCAACTCATGTAAAAACATGCTGATTCCCGGACCATCCACGGGCAGAAGGCGATTGGGCCGGATCCAGCCCCTGGGCCTTAGTTTACCTACCCATGGTCTAAGGCAGCGGTTCTCACCCTATGAGTCCCCAGATGTTGTTGGACTACAACTCCCATCATCCCTGAGCTCTGGCCTTGCTAGCTAGGGGTGATGGGAGTTGTAGTTCAACATCTGGGGACCCACAGGTTGAGAAAGGCTGGTCTAAGGCATACCAGGTTGGAGCCCAATCTTCCCACAACCTGGCCCCCTCGAGATGTCTGAGGACTCCAATTCCCATCAGGCCCAGCCAGCACAGGATTGGCCCATGGCCATGAGGTGTCTTACTCCTGCTTTATGATTTTAGAACACATTATATATATATATATATATATATATATATATATGCTTTCGTAGATTTTCACGGGTACAGGAATGCAGGTTTTGGTGTCCTCGGGTGTCTTCCCGTGTAAAAGTTGGGGTGTCTAGGCGACGTTTCGACGAGACCTCGTCGAAACGTCGCCTAGACACCCCAACTTTTACACGGGAAGACACCCGAGGACACCAAAACCTGCATATATATATATATATATATATATATATAATTTTGACAAAGTGATAATAAAAAATAAATAAATAAGAACAGAATGTGCACCCCACCCCCCGAGACCATTCCATTGCAACTATCCAGTTTTCAGCACCTCTTGCGATGGTTTGACCCCTTTCCGTTTTAGCAGTACAAATTCTACAAACACCCTCCGTATCTCCTCAAAATCATTTCTCCTGCGTATTCCTTGTCTTACCTTAATAATACATGTTAATTTATCATTAATAGCTATATCCCACACCTCTTTATTGAAATACTTCCTTGTCACTTGTACAACTTGTATACAGTGAGATTACACGAGCACACACCCCCACTCAGATCTCTTAGTCTTAATTCCCCTTGTTTACTGACGCACACCCACCAATCTCCAAAATCAGTTGTTATCTTTTCATTCAGCAGCCTAACAGCCCACGGATAGAAGCTGTTCTTTACCCTGTTGGTACAACTAATCCTGCTTCTATATCTTCTGCCTGAGGGCAAGAGATCAAGAAAGTGCCGGCCAGGGTTTTCCTCACTCTCCTGAGGCAACGTTCTTCCACAATGTCATCCAGTGGATTCACGGGACAGCCTATAATATCTTGTGCTGTATTCACCACCCTCTGTAGGCACTTCCTATCAGATGATGTCAAACCAGCGTACCACGCCGTGATGCAGACACTTTCTATTGTTGACCGGTAGAAGGAGATCATCAAATGTTGATTGACATCGTTCTTCCGCAATACTCTGAGGAGGTGGAGTCTCTGTTGGGCTTTCTTATCCACCTGTGTTGTATTTATTTTCCAAGTAAGGTCTTCACTGAGATAAACCCCTTTATACCATTTATACCATTCTTCCATTTTATATTCACCTTGTCCCTTCCACTCCCTATAATAACTCGTGCAGCTGTCAATAAATTTGTGAGCAAGTCCTTCATAGACTGCGAACTTTCCACCCCATCATAAATTGATAATCATGCTACATCTGGACTTACGGTCAGCTTTAACCCAGTGATTTCTGTTATCTCCTTAAATACCCTTTGCCAAAAAAAAATGTACATACCGGTATTCACACCCCCACCACATGTGAACGTAAGTCCCGGTTTTCTGACATCCCCTCCAACATAACACAGAACATAATTTTAGGACACATTATTCACAGCACAGGCCTATATATGTTTACTCGGGAGTAAGCATCACTGTGTTCTATGGCTTCTGCTACCATGCAAAAGTGTACTGGGTTGCAGCTGCAATTCCATACACACTTTCTTGGAAAGAAGCCCCACTGAGCTCAATAAAAGTTACTTCTGAGTAGACATGTATAGGATTGTGCTGTAATGCCCTTTTGCCAGGTATTTGGTCCTCCCGCTGGGTTGCTTCCTGCTTAATATGGGCTCCTTTTAAATGGGTTTTACCAATATTTTTCCTTGGCAGTGTTGCTCAGTTTGTAAATGTCAGGGGTTCAGGGAGAGAGGCGCAGATGAGGGAGGAGACAGAGAGTGAGGGGGAAGGATTCCAGACTGACGAGGAAGAGGATGACAATGACCCAAGATTGTCCATGAGTCCGTCCAGTGAATCGGAGGACTCCCAAAAGGGAGCCCCTCTGGTCAAGCCAAGGGAAGCTAGAGGGGGAAGCAGTCAGGAGCAGGGAAACGAAGGGGGAACCCCCAGTGGGAGTTGGAGAGCGAGACCGGCTGCTCCGCTGGAACGGAGTGAGGGGGGAGGAGTGACCAGTGTGTCAGAAGGAGCAGAACAGGAAGCAGAGAGGGGAAGGAGATCAGGGCAAAACGTCCTGCCGGAAGGGGAGGAAAGTAGTATCGAGGGCAGTGTAACTGTCGAAGGCAAGGTCAGGAGCAACGTACGCACGCCAAGTTCAAAATGGGAGGCGCGCGGAAATGAAGAGAGTCCTGGGGAGGAGCCTGGTCCCAAAGCCCGAAGGAGGGGGGAGGAGGCGGCAGAGGACTCAGCCTCTGGAGAGTCCCGAAGGGAGAGAACACAGGGGGGCAGAAAGACCCTGCGGAAAAGGAAAGCGAGAAAGAGGTGGACCAGTACAAGCCTCTTAAACTGGTGTAGAGGCGGTACTGACTCAGAGGGGACTTCAGCGGTCTAAGCGTAACAGACGTAGAGTCACGGAGCTCGGATGTAAAGCTAATAATGTTCTTCAATTAAAGCTTTTGTACATAAGCTGGAGTGGACTTTGGTCTCTTGTGAGCTGGGACCACGGGTGACTCTGACAGTAAATTTTAAGGTTTAGCCCCCTCGGGAGCCCTTTTAAGGTCTAGAGAGCAGGGTAGAATTCAGGAATGTGCAACCTGCAGCTCTCCAGATGTCGCAGAACTACATCTCCCATCAACCCCGGCCACTGAACACAGGTTAGCTACTGAAATATACTCGGAGTCGAGAGTGGATTTCATGCTCTTTATTCAGCTCATAGTGTTGAGGAGGAATGGAAGTTCCCCCAGAATGTCTGCCTTATATGCATTATTTATACAATGGGCCCCACATGATTGGCTAATTCCGGGATTCTTCTGTAGGCCAATCAGGTTGTGGATTCCCTTCCACCTGGAGCTGGATTGGGTGGCTGCTGTGGACCAATCAGACTGCTGCATTCTGCATCCTATTGTTCTAAGACGAATCAAACTGCTGCATTCTGAATCCTATTGTTCTAGGACCAATCAGACTGCTGCATTCTGAATCCTATTGTTCTAGGACCAATCAGACTGCTGCCTTTTGGATCCTGTTCAGCTCAGTACATAACAGCTACTGTAAACCTTTCAAATAAACTGGAAAGGTGTGGTGAGCTGCTTAAATAAACACACACCTGTTGCATTGAGCTTTGACTCAAAATCCAAGTATTACGGTCCAAAGAAAATGACGGCCGTTGACTAAGCCATAGATTACAGTCGTAGAAGTGACCTGGAAGTGAAAGGCCGCCCCTGTCTTATCTCTTAGACTAGCATGAAGCATCCTTTAGGGCTTTCACAGGTAGAAAGGGAATAGGCCCGTCGTGGTACCAGGGAGTGGAAGCAGCTGAACGAAGCGATGAGGAAAATCATTCGTTTTCCTCAAGCCATTCGCCCAGCCTGCAGGCTTTTATTTTATTATTACTCCGGTGATGGCAAAGGTTAATTCATTGATCAGAGGAGGCTATGTTGTTCCAACAATTAAAATTAATTCTTGCCTCTGTGTACAGGAAAGAGACAGATGGCAAAGATGTAGGAGGGAAGACGGAGAAAATGCAGACAGGAGAGAGGAGGGGGGGAAACAGCAAGCAATTTGTTCTATTTTTGAGAAAGAAATATTCCTCAGACTTGAACTAGAGGTGGCTGGATTAAAGATCATTTCTCTCAAACCGCTGAGGATAAGATTTGAAGAGCACCAGATTGCAGATCGCACAGTCTCTATGCAAACGCATGTTCTGGCTGCCCAGATTGCTATTTGGAAATCAATTCCTTCCTTCTGTTGCACCTCCCATGTGATGCTGCTTGAAGCAGGTGGCTTCAGGGGGCCTTGAATATAGGCACATAAAACATACTCTCAGATTACAGAGTTACACATCTGGAACATCTGGGGAGGGAAAGATGGGGGGAAACCAACAAACCCACCAGGCAATACTATTACCTCTATCAAGAGGTAATATGTGGAAGGCAGAGCAAGAGAGAAAAGTGTGCAGGGTTAACTAATCCGGAATAAAAAAACTAATCGAGAATAAAAGTAATCTGCAATGTGGTTTGTTTGGGGTTTTTTTACAATTTTTTAAATCAATGCTGCATTTGGTTGTTCCGAAACGACATAGAAAGGGGGGGAGCACTTTAAAAAGCCAAAAAAAAAAAAAAAAAAAGGAGGAAATGAAAATGAAGGAACTCTGATGGGATGTGTTATAAGAATTTTAAGGTCACAAACATAGAATAAATATTATTCAACATCAAATTCGTTGGACTGGTTATGTTGTGCCTGATTATCGTCTTCCAAAGCAGCTACTTTATTCCAATCTTAAAAATGGAAAGCAATATGCTGGTGGCTAACAAAAGAGGTTTAAAGACACTCTCAAGGCAAATCTTTAAAAAAAAAATGTAGTATAAACACTGGCAACTGGGAAACACTCGCCTGTGAGTGCCCCAATTGAGGAACAGCTTTTACCAAAGGTGTCATGTGCTTTGAAGACACTTGAACTCAGGACGAAAGGAAGACATGTGCTAAGAGGAAGGCGTGTTTGGCAAACCCTCACAGTGATCAACTCCCGCCCGGAATCCAATGTCCCCACTGTGGAAGGACGTGGGGATCCAGAATTGGCCTCCACAGTCACTTACGGACTCACTGTTAAGACCGGGTTTGCAGAAGACAGTATTACTCGGCTACAAATGATCACCAAAGAAAAACAGTATTTGAAAGAATGGATTCCATATACAGTGGTACCTCAGATTAAGAACTGAATTCGTTCTGGAGGTCTGTTCTTAACCTGAAACTGTTCTTAACCTGAAGCCCCACTTTAGCAAATGGGGCCTCCCGCTGCTGCTATGCCGCCGGAGCATGATTTCTGTTCTCATCCTGAAGCAACGTTCTTAACCCGAGGTATTATTTCTGGGTGAGCAGAGTCTGTAACCTGAAGCGTATGTTAACCCGAGGTACCACTGTACCACTGAATTTGTCCATGGCAAGTCTGCAGGTTGTTCATATGTTGTGAGTTTGTATAAGTCTTCAATCCAATCATAGAAGGGAGACGCATTTTTATTTTTCCAACTCACCAGCATCAGTCTTTTTGCTGTGGTTAGGGCACAGAGAGTCCACTCGTATCGCCCCTTTGTAAGGTTCCAAGTGCTGGGTGTATAATTCGAAAGGATATTTTGCTCTGTAAAGGTACATTTGGCCTCAGCGATGGGAGTCCAGCAATGAATCATTTAGCCAGTGCAATGGAGGAGGAAGAGGTTGAAAATGCAAGACTTACTGGCACCTGGAACAGCAGTAGCAGCAGCAGCTGGAGCGTGGCCTGCAGTGCCACCTGGTGGCCCACCTCGGAACTTCCATGCCCATCCCAGATTTAAAGCTTTAGGCATGTGTTTTACACACACACACACACACACACACACACACACACACACCAATAATTCACAAGCAGGAAATATCCCAAACAGCTCTTCCCCAGAAATATACTCGGAGTCGAGAGTGGATTTCATGCTCTATATTCAGCTCATAGTAGCGAGGAATGAAAGTTCCCCCACAATATCTGCTTTATATACATTATTTACACAATGGACTGCACGTGATTGGCTAAATTCTGGGATTCTCCTGTAGGCCAATCAGGTTGTGGATTCACTTCCACCTGGAGCTGGATTGGGTGGCTCCTGCGGACCAATCAGACTATTGCATGTTGGATCCTATTGTTCTAGGACCAATCAGACTGTTGCATGTTGGATCCTATTGTTCTAGGACCAATCAGACTGTTGCATTTTGGATCCTATTCAACTCAGTACATAACATCCCCACAAACCACCCCCAAATTTCCCAACATAGGAATAGTGTGATTGGAGGCTGGGTGCACCACATTGGAGACCCCAGGCGGAGTAGTAGGGGAATTTCATCGTTTACTTCCACACAAGGGTGACAGGCCAAATCATCTGTCAGGATAGCTATGGTGGCCACGATTTCGCTGAAAACCCGATGTCTTAGGATTCACAACAAAGCAACGGCAAACACCTGCTAAAGACCCCCTGAAATGTTTGGCAGTGAAAACCCCACATTTCATGGCACCCCAAAAATGAGCCTTTGGCACCCTAACTCATGGGATCCCAATTTCTCCAAAAGTCAGACGTTGTCCGATTCACTCCAAAGCGGCGCCAAACACCCAGAGAATGCCCCCTGCAAGGTTTTGGGGTGAAAACACTACATTTCACATCGCCCCACAAAATGAGCCCTCGACGCCGTAACCCACATGGTTGTCAGGGGCTGAACTGAGGAGGAATGGTGGGAGCCCCCACCCCACTCTCAAGGAACTGCTCCACAACTCCAATTTATAAAGATTATAATCCAAGTTAACGAGATCTTCTTGCAATTAGAGGTCAAGAGATATATAAATGTCAGTGCTTTATATGATTCAGCCACATGGTGGAGCAATACACAAAGATTAAAGAAGCCATGCTAGCCAGCTCTGAAAAGCTGGGATGGTTTGTGTCTTCAAAGGCATGGCAATGTTGCTTGAAGTTAATGACTTGTAACACCTCACAGTCACCATCATAATATAATAATAATAAATTATTATTTATACCCAGCCACTCTGGTCGGCTTCCAACAAAATATTAAAATAAAATAGTCTGTCAAACATTAAAAGCTTCCCAGAACAGGACTGTCTTCACATGTCTTCTAAATGTCAGGGAGCTGTTTATCTCTTTCACATCTGGTGGGAGGGGGTTCCACAGGGCAGGCACCACTACCCTGTAACTTGGCTTCTCGCAGGGAGGGAACTGCCAAAAGGCCCTCAGAGCTGGACCTCAGTGTCCAGGCAGAACGATGGGGGTGGAGACGCTCCTTCAGGTATACTGAGCCGAGGCCGTTTAGGGCTTTAAAGGTCAGCACCAGCACTTTGAATTGTGCCCGGAAACATACTGGGAGCCAATGTAGGTCTCGGGGGCCACTCCCAGTCACCAGTCTAGCTGCTGCATTCTGAATTAGTTGTAGTTTCTGGGTCACCTTCAAAGGTAGCCCCACATAGAGCGCATCGCAGTAGTCCAAGCAAGAGATAACTAGAGCATGCACCACTCCGGTGAGACAGTCTGTGGGTAGGTAGGGTCTCAGCCTGCGTACTAAATGAAGCTGGTAAACAGCTGCCCTGGACACAGAATTGACCTGCGCCTCCATGGACACCATGAACTGAAAGGTCCCGGCGTTACCCTGAGCCTCAGCCACAAGGAATGGGCAGCAGCAGAAAATGGTAACGCTGTTCTAGGTTGCATCTATGGAAGTCCAGGGTCCTGATGAAACGACGTCAAAGTCCTACTCTCTCCTACCTTGGTCAGGCCACACCTGGAGTCCTGTGTCCAGTTCTGGGCACCATCATTTAAGAAGGGTGTTGACAAGCTGGAATGTGTGCAGAGGAGGGCAACCAAGATCATCAAGGGTCTGGAAACTAAGATTTAAGAGAAACACTTGAAGGAGCTGGGTAGGTTTGGCCTGGAAAAGAGGAAACTGAGAGGAGATCTGACAGCCATCTTCAAATATCTTAAGGGCTGTCACAGGGAAGAGGGAACAAGCTTGTTTTCTCCTGAAAGCAATGACAAACCTAGACAGCATCTTAAAAAGTAGAGACATCACCTTGCCAACAAAGGTCCGTATAGTAAAAGCTATGGTTTTCCCAGTAGTGATTTATGGAAGTGAGAGCTGGACCATAAAAAAGGCTGATCGCCGAAGAATTGATGCTTTTGAATTATGGTGCTGGAGGAGACTCTTGAGAGTCCCATGGACTGCAAGAAGATCAAACCTATCCATTCTGAAGGAAATCAGCCCTGAGTGCTCACTGGAAGGACAGATCCTGAAGCTGAGGCTCCAATACTTTGGCCACCTCATGAGAAGAGAAGACTCCCTGGAAAAGACCCTGAGGTTGGGAAAGATGGAGGGCACAAGGAGAAGGGGACGGCAGAGGACGAGATGGTGGGACAGTGTTCTCGAAGCTACCAGCATGAGTTTGACCGAACTGCAGGAGGCAGTGGAAGACAGAAGTGCCTGGCGTGCTCTGGTCCGTGGGGTCACGAAGAGTCGGACACGACTAAACAACTAAACAACAAAGATGGTAGGACTCAAACCCATGGATTCAAGTTATAAGAAAGGAGATTCCAACTAAATAAACATTCATAAAAACTTTCTGACAGTAAGGGCTGTTTGGCAGTGGGACAGATTCCCATGAGAGGTGGTGGACTCCCCTTCCTTGGAGGTTACTAAGCAGAGGTTGGATGGCCGTCTGCCATGGATACTTTCACTGAGATTCCTGCATCGCAGGGGTTGGACTAGATGACCCCTGGGTCCCTTCCAACGCTAAGATTCTATGATTCTATGAAAATGATCTGGATTAATGACAGCCAACCACCAGTTTCATATCCAAAACTGCTTCTCACCCCCTTATTGATTACTATATATAAAGAATACATTAAAGTAGACAAAAAAAACTTACAAAAAGGTTCGATAAATGTGTCACCTTTATTATATAAACCTTTGTCATAATCACATGTCAGATTTTCTTTTGTGAATGAAATAAAATGCTTTCAACCAGTTTTTAATAACCAACAATCAAACGAAGAGCGTGGAAGGCATTCAGTGCTTTTTTTTCCTTTAAAAATGTTTAGGGGTACTCTCATTTTGACTCGAGGAAATCACTATTTTACAGTTCAAATCAAGGAAAATAAAAACAGTAAATAGACAAAAGTACAAAGAACATGCATTACCTCATATTACACAACACCTTTGCCCCATCTTTTGTTTTTACGGAGTCTTCATTAACTTTACACTTCTTTTCTGGCTGTGTTGATGAAAAATAGTTTGTAATTTTCCTACTCATATTAAATTACTGCCCCTCAATGAGGCCAAACTTTCATTGCTAAAACACCACACACCCACATTCCACACATTAAACCCTCGCTTCCGTCTGAGACTCAGGAAACACCGGGAATGGAAATGAGGCTGCCATCGGGGGCAGCTTTGGAACAGACGATTCACCGTACTAGAGAAGAAACTAAGAAATTTTTAAATCTTTGTTTCTTCACCTGTTAGATTCACAAAATGTTTAGGGGTATATGTACCCCTGCATCCCTCCCCCCCCAGAAAAAAGCACTGGGTAAATTTAAACAAGGCTTAGGTCAACTCCCCAGATGTTCAGTGTCCAGGGGTTCAGTGCCTGGCACCCACAAATTCATGACATTTCACTTCCTTGCAGCCTAAGGAAAGCTGTTTATTGGCAGAACACACTGGGCAGAAACTGAAAGAAACAGGGGGATGAGGAGGTCTAAGGGTGAAGTCCTGCTCCTGTCCATCATAATACTGGACAGATTACTATAGGGTGTTGAGAAGGGGTTTTTTTAACTGTTGAGTGAGAAACAGCATCCATAGTCTAGCCCAGAAGTGTTGTCCCTTGGTGATTCCGCCATTTTGAAAAGTGTGTTTGCAAGGTGTTTCTTTTTCTTCCTTTTCTTTTTAAAATTTTAAATATTTTTATTAAGTGCAAATTAGAAAACATACATATTTACAACAAAAGAAAATACAAAAGAAAAAGAAAATACATATAACTGGGGGGGGGAATAGAGAATATTTTGTCTTTTTTCATATTTACAGTTATTTATACCTCTATAAAATGCTATTCACAATAAAGCAGTGAAATGAAAGATAAGATATCAGAAAAAAGGAAAAAAAGAACAAAGAAAAAATAAAGTAAAAGAAAAAGATCATAGGTGAAAATTTTTAAAAGTAGGTAAATACTCACAATACATAGCCATTTCCCATCTATATTTATATTCAATTGTATAATTTAATATTGTCCTTATCTACCTTAAATAAAGTGTGTGGGTTTTTTTAAAAAAAAGACTTCCACCGTGTTTCTTGTGCTGTCCAGAAATGCACCATGCTGGATGAAGCCAGCTCTAGTTATTTTCTAAATAAATCGAATAAAACCACTTAACCCACTGGAAGATATATTTGAAAAATAAATATTAAGGGGAGCAATGCTCATTGTTAAGCAAGGTAGCTAAAGTAATCGTGTCATGTCCTTCATTGTGACACGTCCCCTGCTGAGTGACTTGGCTGAAAACTCTGGGAAGAGCAACTATTTGAGTTTAGTGAGAAAGGAGTTGGTTTCTGACTTGTGTTTTGGGACGAAATGAAGATTTCTTCACCTCGCTTGTAAGTAGGATCTCTTATTCTTTCCACAGTCTGTTTCTTTTGCTAACCCTTAAGATTTAGACACATAGGGAACCAGGTCATGGTTAGATATATGTTTAAAGATTGTCCTCAGGGGCCCCTTAGATGCTTTGAGGGAAATGGCTTGCAGTGCAGAGATAGAGAGTATCGAGGAAATAACTAGAATCCATTTCGTGACCTTCTTCCTTTTCTTCCCTAGATGTTCCGGTCTGCGCAGGCTGGGTGATCTGCTGGCCTCCTGTTGCCTCTCCATCAAAATCCATCCCCTGGACTGTTTGAAGGAGGAAAGCGTGGTGGTAGATGGAAGAAATATTAAAGTGAGAACGATTTATGTGAGACCGAGAGACCAGGGGATGGAGGCCACCAGTGCTTCCACCAGTGGTGAGTGTTAATCTTAATAAATGAAAATATTACGAATCTTTTTTCTTCTTTTCTCTTCCAGACAGTGACAGCAGGGAGGCCATGCCCATTGTTAAGCAAGGTAGCTAAAGTGATGGTGTCATGTCCTCCATTGTGACACGAACCCTGCTGAGTGACTTGGCCGAGAACTTTGGGCAGAGCAACTATTTGAGGTTAGTGAGAGAAGAGTTGGTCTCTGACTTGTGTTTTGGGACGAAATGAAGGTTCCTTCATCTCACTTGTAAGTAGGATCTCCTATTCTTTCCCGTTTCTTTAGCTATTCCTAAATTTAGTGAGAGAATTTAGTGAGGGGGTGAATTTAGTGAGAGTGTGTTTGTGGACATAATGAAGGTTCCTTCATCTCGCTTGTAAGTAAGATCTCTTCTTCTTTCCACAGTCTGTTTCTTTAGCTATTCCTTAAGATTTAGACACATAGGGAACCAGGTCATGGTTAGATTAATTTTTAAAGATTGTCCTCAGGGCCCCTTAGATGCTTTGAGGGAAATGGCTTGCAGTGCAGGGATAGAGAGTAGCGAGGAAATAACTGGAATCCATTTCGTGACCTTCTTCCTTTTCTTCCCTAGATGCTCCAGTCTGCGCAGGTTGAGAGAGCTGCTGGCCTCCTGTTGCCGCTCCATAAAAATCCATCCTCTGGACGAAGATACTGTGATGGTTGATGGAAGGAGGATTAAAGTGAGAACAATTTATGTGAGACCGAGAGACCAGGGGATGGATGCCACCAGTGCTTCTACCAGTGGTGGTGTGTTGATCTTAATAAATGAAAATATTACGAATCTTTTTTCTTCAGTAACAGCAGTGAGGCCATGCCCATTGTTAAGCAAGGTAGCTAAAGTGATGGTGTCATGTCCTCCATTGTGACACGTCCCCTGCTGAGTGACTTGGCTGAGGACTTTGGGCAGAGCAACTATTTGAGGTTAGTGAGTGATCAAGGAGGTGTCTTGAGTGAATTGTGTTGCCCAAGAAAATGAAACTTTCTTCATCGAGAGTGTAAGAAGGATCTCTTATTCTTTCTGCAGTCGGCTTCTTTTGCTATCCCTTAAGACAGCAACTCATTCCCCCTCTTCTTCTCTAGATTCTGCAGTTTGAGAAGGCTGGGTGAGCTGCTGGTCTCCTGCTGCTGTGCCACTAAGATCCATGCCCTGGTCTGTGAGGACCAGGAGACTGTGGTGGTGATGGAGAAGGGCAAGGAAAGATAGAGAGTATCAAGGAAGCATCTAGAGCCCATTTCCTCATTATTTTCTCTCTTCTTCCCTAGGTTTCGAAGTCTGAGAAGGCTCCATGGGCAGCTGGTCTCCTGCTCTCCCATGCCGAAGATCCATCCCTGGTCTGTGAGGTGGATGAATGGGAGGAGGTGAACATAATAGAGAACGAGATGGTGGAGAAAGTGAAAATCCGAAGGATGTATGTAAGACCATGCAACCAGGGGATGGAAGCCACCGATACCAACATGGATGGTGAGTGCTGATCTTTGTTCATGAGGAACAGGGAGGCCGGAGAGAATCTGTCTTACTGAGGGTGGGGGGAGGCAGCTCCCTCATTCAATAAGAGTTCGAGAATGGGATGAAGACTTTGGGAAGAGCAACTATTTGAGGATAGTTCAGGTGAGAGGAGGACATTTTTGAGGAAGCAAACATGTTTTCTAGTGCAAGAGACTTTCTTCATGTAAAGTGTAAGTAGGATTCCTCATTCTTTCTGCATTCTGCTTCTTATGCTATCCCTCAAGATTTAGAAACATAGGGAACCAAATTCAGCACAGAGATAAAGAGTATCAAGGAAGTAACTAGAACCAATTTCCTGACTATTTCCCCTCTTCTTCCCCAGATTCCGCAGTCTGCACAGGCTGGGTGAACTGCTGGCCTCCTGTTGCCGTTCCATCAAAATCCATCCCCTGGTCTGTTTGAAGGAAGAAAGTGTCATGGTGGATGAAAGAAAGGTTAAAGTGCAAACAATTTATGTAAGACCAAGAGACCAGGGGATGGATGCCACCAGTGCTTCTACCAGTGGTGAATGTTGATCTTAATAAATGAAAATATTACGAATCTTTTTTCTTCTTTTCTCTTCCAGGCAGTGACAGCAGTGAGGACATAAGCTGCAGTACAACTCTCCCCCTGTCCTTTGCCCAGTTCCCCTTCCCCAGAAATCCAGTTAGAAAAATATATTCATAATTATTTCTATTGTCTTTGATCATGATTTTATCCTTGAGGGTGCTTTTGTCCAACAATTCAAGATTGTCCAACAATTCAACGTTCAAGAAGACTTCAGGGACATCCCTTTTGAAGAAGAGAAAGAACAATTTCTCTTTAATCCTGTCTTTTTGCATTATGGTGTAGTGCCCACTGCAGTCTCTCAAGTTTGCAGATGTGCCCATGAGTTCAAAGGGTTGGCAACGCAACTTAGACTGCTGGACTAGGGTTCAAATCCCACCTCACCCATGGAACTTAATGGGTGGCCTTGGATACTCACTGCCTCTTGATCTACCTCACAGAGCTGTTGTGAGGAAGGGAGGCAGAGAGAATAGCATTAGCTACCTGGAGATCCTTGCAGGAAAGATGGGCTATCAACGTAATAATAAATGGAAAAATTAAAAATATTTTCTTTTCTTTTCTCTTCCAGGAAGCCACAACAGTGAGGCCAGCAGCCTCCAGCACAGCTCCCACCAAGACCCAGTTCCCCCTTCCCCACAAACCCAAATAGAAAAATAAATAAATAATCATTATTATTCTAATCAAGTTCTCTTACGAACATGCTAGTCTGTGATCATCCTTTTCTCCTATGGGGTGCTTTTCCCTACGTTTGTGAGCATGAGTGGAAGTCACGAGTCTCGCTGCAGGAGTCGACATTTTGGCTCCTTCCCTTGTTGTTGCTCCTAGATGGAACTGCGCATGTGCGAAGACAAGACAGAGACTTCCAAGCTGGATCAATAAACGCGTCACCCGTTGTCTGAAAACCTTTATCCTAATCACATGCCAGATTGTCTTTTGTGAATGAAATAAAATTCTTTCAAATAGATTTTTAATGTTGACATTTGTCCATCTCAAGAAGCAGTGGAGTGAGGTCAAAAGTCAAGCAACGGTGTCAGCAGTCCCAAAGTGACCTCTCCCGGGAGCAAGCCTGGGCAGTGTGTCTGGAGCTCCTGGGCTTCCCAGATGACAAGACTCCCTCTCTTGGCCTTGCAGATGTGGCTCCAAGGAAAGCAGAGTTAGGCACCAGCTGGGCTGCAGGAGTTGTCAGAAGGGGTTGTAAACGGCGCCATCCAACCCCCTGAGGGACTCCACTCCAGATTTGTGTAGAGTTTACTCCTTAGTTTTTTCTGCTCCCAGAGGTATCCCACAAGGCAAATTAGGATCAGAGTTTTCCTTCTCCTCGATGGGCTACCTTTCTAGGTGGATGAGCTCCATCTGCCCCTAATTCCCCTTCACAGCACATGCAGAAACCACCTTCTTGACCACTGGGCCCATGCTTGGTCTTGTCCACTCAATCTGCCGGAGCCTGTCTTTGCACACAGGGGAAGTTCCAAACTCACTGAGCATTTGAGACTCCTTGGCTGCCCTCACCTGGTTTAGGTGGCCAGTCAAAGCCGTTCCCAGGATGTGACCGCTGTCGCATGCTGGGTAGGAGCAAGAGAACAGATTTTTTTAATAAAAGAATGGAAATGGTTTATTGAATAGTTACAGACAAACTGTAAACAGATAAGAACATTGGCAGGATTATTGGAATAACCTGCAGTTTAATAAGATTATATATTTAAAGCAGATGCATAAATGAAGGAATTAAGGTAATTTGGATATGCATAAGATATGAAGAATCAATTTAAGGAACTGCAGAAAGAGGGGGGAGGAAGTCAAGTTTTGAAGTGTTAAAATAACTGCAAAATTATTGAAATGTATAAACTTAAAAATCATAAATAAATATTTTTTTTTTAAAAAAAAAAAGATATCACCAAAAATCAGACATCGTCCATTTCATTCCCAACTGGAGCCAAAGGACACAGGCCTGGCCAGGACAGCTTTCCAGTTATAGCCTCTGTGGTGATAAGGCATGTGAGCCTCAACTGTCCTGCATCTATTCACACACCTCCTCCCCAAGCTAGCGAGCCCCACCTGGGCTGTGGGTCCTTGCCTTCCGTCCCTCCCAACTGACAGTTGTTAGTTCTGGAATCCTGAGCTTGAATCATAGAATCATAGAGTTGGAAGAGACCACAAGGGCCATCGAGTCCAACCCCCTGCCAAGCAGGAAACACCATCAGAGCACTCCTGATATATGGTTGTCAAGCCTCTGCTTAAAGACCTCCAAAGAAGGAGACTCCACCACACTCCTTGGCAGCAAATTCCACTGTCAAACAGCTCTTACTGTCAGGAAGTTCTTCCTAATGTTTAGGCGGAATCTTTTTTCTTGTAGTTTGGAACCATTGCTCCGTGTCCGCTTCTCTGGAGCAGCAGAAAACAACCTTTCTCCCTCCTCTATGTGACATCCTTTTATATATTTGAACATGGCTATCGTATCACCCCTTAACCTCCTCTTCTCCAGGCTAAACATGCCCAGCTCCCTTAGCTGTTCCTCATAAGGCATCGTTTCCAGGCCTTTGACCATTTTGGTTGCCCTCCTCTGGACACGTTCCAGTTTGTCAGTGTCCTTCTTGAATTGTGGTGCCCAGAACTGGACACAGTACTCCAGGTGAGGTCTGACCAGAGCAGAATACAGTGGCACTATTACTTCCCTTGATCTAGATGCTATACTCCTATTGATGCAGCCCAGAATTGCATTGGCTTTTTTAGCTTCCACGTCACACTGTTGGCTTGAGTGGGGGTACATCCCATTTCGCCCCGTGGGATACTCACCACCCCTTAGCCACCTGCCTTTGGCGCTGCAGCAGTGATGGCTTTGGTCCCTGAAAAAAACCATGCAAGATCTCTCCCAAATCTCAATACATATTGTGCTCTCCTAGACATCTTGCAAGACTTCAATGAGATCTCACAAGATCTTGCAGGAAATCTCCAATCTGTTTACCTGCAAGCACGCACCTTTAATTTTTTTTTTCTTATTTAATACAAATTTCTCAATCTAACAGATTTGCACATAGGATTCTGTATCACATGAAATGGCACATCTTGTTTTGTTCTATTGTTACATTACTTGTGGCCTTCTAACTCTTTAGGAGAAGGCTTCTCTCCCTTTTCCCTTTAAAAAGAAGGGGCTATGCTTTGCAGAGACATCACCTTGCCAACAAAGGTCTGTATAGTTAAAGCTATGGTTTTCCCATTAGTGATGTATGGAATTGAGAGCTGGACCATAAAGAAGGCTGATCGCCAAAGAGTGGATGCTTTTGAATTATGGTGCTGGAGGAGACTCTTGAGAGTCCCATGGACTGCAAGAAGATCAAGCCTATCCATTCTCAAGCCCTAAATGCTGGAAGGACAGATCCTGAAGCTGAGGCTCCAATACTTTGGCCACCTCATGAGAAGAGAAGACTCCCTGGAAAAGACCCTGATGTTGGGAAAGATGGAGGGCACAAGGAGAAGGGGACAACAGAAGACGAGATGGTGGGACAGTGTTCTCGAAGCTACCAGCATGAGTTTGACCAAACTGCGGTAGGCAGTGGAAGACAGGAGTGCCTGGCGTGCTCTGGTCCATGGGGTCATGAAGACTTGGACACGACTAAATGACTAAACAACAACAACATGCTTTGCACTCAGCAGGAAGTTCCATTTAAAAGGAAACATGTAGTTGTTTTGCTGCTGCCTTTTTGTGTTCTCAGGTGTCCAAGTTAGCCTCCTGGCCCTCCTCCTCCAGTATACCACAGCAACATCCCGCACTAGGAAACCCTGCTTGGGCTTCCATTGGCCATAAGCAATATCCCATCGAGCCAGGTGGAGAGAAATGCCCCATCTTGCCCGTCTTTGGGGTTTCAAGGGGTATAGCCTCTGTGCATGTACAGAGTTCATGATTCAGCAAATCTATTAGACCATTGAAAGGGTTGCATCCTCTGATTAAATTATGAAAGGAAGAAGGCTTTTCTCACTAGGGACACAAGGAAGGGGAAGGTGTACGTTTAAGAAATCAAATTCCCCAAGGGCTGAATCTTTGTCCAGCCAATTAAAAACCCAAATTCTCTCAGTAGAGTGCTTCGTATCTGGCAGGCAGGGCTTGTGTGCTTTGCTCATGATCCAGATGTCTTGAGGCCTTTGTGCAGCAGCCGTAAGTATTGGGGCTCTGGGAGTGAGACATTGTCCTCAGAAGGCAAAGAGTAGTCTTCTGGGTCAGCGCGAATGGCTAATGGCGGATTCCCTCCGAGCTCCGGAGGGAATCGGCTCCGCTGAAGACGGGTCTTGCCGTGCCGGCAACACGGGGACCCTCAGAAACCGCAGGCACGGAAGCCTGCGGACTTGGTGACTCGGTGGGCACCTTAAGCGCCCTCCCCGACCCACGGAGAGCCTTTTAAAAGGCTACGGAGAGGGTACGGAGAGTGGCGTGGTGCTGAGAGTAGACCGCTACTTCAGTGGAGCGAAGCCACGAGCCATGGCCGGAGAGCGCTGACTTTCTTCCCAAAATTCGGACTGGATAACAAATAACCCGTGAGTAGTGGAATCTGGACTTTAAAAAATTTTACCTTTTGAATTCGACACGATCGGGGGATGTGCTAAAGGGAAGTCCGCACCCCCTCTACTTACAGACGATTTAAAGCAAGGAACAGAGAATTAAGGCGGAAAGATTACTATTTTTATGACTTAAAAGTTTTCATAAATTTGATAGAAGAAGTTTTTGTGCTGGAGAGAAAGGGAGGAACTTTGGAACTTTGTGTGTAATCCCCCCAAAAAAACCCGGGAGTGTCCTGTTTGTGTGCCGGAGGAAAAAGTGAAAGGAGTTTGACAGCTGTCAAAGGAGCTGTCAAACGGGTGGACAAAGTTAAGAATCTTGTTATTTAATAACTCTCTGAATTAAAGGTGATACATTTGAACTGAGGTGGTTGGAAATAAAGCAGTGATAACAACAAAGTAACAGATTGTTGGAAAAGGACTACCAAGTAACTGAAAGCCCCCTAGGGGGAATTAGTGACATTACAATGGCTGCAGAGGGAAAATTACTGGCGGAGATAGAAAAAATGTTCTTTCTCGTGGGAATCCTGCAAGAGCAGAGTATGGCTATGAACAAAGCACTTACGACCTTGAATTCTAAAACAAACAACTCTGCTGAATGTATAAAGGATATGACTGATAAAAAACCTGCAGCTGAGCAGGAAGAGATGCTCTTGGAATTGACAGAGAGGAAAGAAGGAGTGCAGACACTACAAGTGGAAAACACCAATCAGGAGTCCACACTGCTAGAGTATGAGCAAGAAGACCTTTGGATTACAAATCTGCGAAAGATGAGAAAGAAGAAGAGGGAAGTCCCTGGAGTACTTGGAACATTAAAACCAAAAAGAATAAAGCAACACGATTGGGACTTCCCTCTTGAGTATGGAAAAGTAGCCGACCTTTCGCAGCAACCACTTTCAAACATTCTGGATGGAAGATTTTTTGATGTGACTCTGACTGAACTCCTTCGGGGTCCCAGGATCAACAAAAAGGACTACCAATATAATTGGCAGAGAGGGACTAACAGAGAATTAAAGGCCTCGGACGTGAGGAATCCGGACTAAGAACTATTTTTTGTTTGTTTTTTGGACATTTGTTTGGGAAGGGACAGAAACCGGGGCAGGGAGGGGGGAGAGAATAGAATTCTAAAATGTTACGATTTGCTTATTTGGTTAATGTGACCTATAATCAATATAATAAAGGGAAAAATTTGTGGAAGGGAAGTTAGATCGACCTTAAAAAAAAAAAAGAAATTAATGATTATAAGAGAATTGGATAAGTTGAATATAGACAAACAAAAAGAATTAAGTTTTCAAAGTAATATTAATATGTTTAAGAGGTTAGGTAAGAACTTGCTGAATTAATTATTGGAATTGGGATGTAAGAAGAGGGGGTGGGGGGAAGTCAATGAAAGAGGGTAAAGAAAATTAGGGTATGAAATTGTATTTGTTGGTTTTTGTCTTTTTATGTGTGTTTGTTGTTATAAAATGTAAAAACCTAATAAAAATTATTTAAAAAAAAAAAACAGAAGGCAAAGAGTAACTGAGGTTCCCTTTTCTCTCCCTTGGAGACCCTGAACAAGGATCTGGCCAGTTCAGGGCCTCCATGGGAGAGAAAAGGGGGGCCAGCACTTGTGCTAAAATGAGCTTTCATATGCGGTCAACCTGCCCCACACTCACATTCCAAAATATCTGCATGCTCACCTATCCAAGAGGTGGTTGGTGTTGGGCTGGGGGGGGGGCGGGTCCCAGAAGGCAGAATAAGTTGAGAAGCAAAGCCCAAGAAGTTTGAGGCATCCACTTCGCATCCACCCAAACCCAATCTGAACAGCTTTGCTCCAGAACCAGCTCCCCCCTTCAGTTCTGTTCAGTTAAGAATGTCAGTTAAGAGGGACCAACTGTATTTTCTTGATTCTTGCCTGATGTTATAATGAGCATGCACACTGGTATCTGTTTACCTGTAAGCACACATCTTTACTTTATCTTTTTTAAAGTAAAAATTAAATACAAGCCATTTTGTGATCCATGGCAATGAAAACCCCACGTTTTATGCCCCCCCCCAAAAAAAATGAGGCTTCAGTGCACTAACAATTTCTCCAAAGGTCCAGTGTCATCTGATTCACTCCAAAGCAGCAACAAACACCCAGAGAATGCCCCCTGCAACATTGGGGGGGGTGAAAACACTACATTTCCGAGCACCCCACAAAATGAGCCCTCAGGGTTCTAACATGCTGGGTTAAGATATCGCCAATAAATTCAAGGTCAGCCAAATCATTACAAAGGTGCTAAGCTGCGGGGGAAAGCCTCTGCAACGTTTGTCGAGAAAACACTATGTTATTATGTTATTATTGGGGGGGGGGGTAAAACACATGCCTAAAACTTTAAATCTCCTGCCAACCTAGCAGTTCGAAAGCACGTCCAAGTGCAAGTAGATAAATAGTAGATTCTCATTGCGAGAATCAAAGCTACAGGGAACCAGGCAGAGGGCCTTCTCGGTAGTGGCGCCCACCCTGTGGAACGCCCTCCCATCAGATAAACAACTACCTGACATTCAGGGAAGTTTTTTTACTTCCGGGTTGGCACCATCGCCGAATGGCGGACTCCCTCCGAGCTCCGGAGGGAGCCTGCTCGGCAGGGGTTGGGTTCTACCGCGCCGGCGACGCGGGGACCCTCAAAAACCATGGGCGCTGAAACCCATGGGCATGGTGACTCGGCGGGCACCGTTTGCGCCCCCCGACCACGCGAAGGAGCCTTTTTAAAGGCTACGGAGCGGGTGACAGGGGGGGGTGCTGTGAGTCCTCCGCTTCCCCTGCCGAGCGAAGCCGCATGCCATTTGGCGGAGAGCGCTGACTTCTTCCATTGAAAATTTGGACTTAAAAGAATAACCCGTGAGTAATTGGAACTTGGATTAAAAAGGGGGGGAAAACTTTTTTTAAATTCGGAGCGAGCGGGGGAGGTGCAAAAAGGAAGTCAGCCTCCCCCCTGTTGTAGAGGAGCTAAAGCAAAGGATTTGACAACTAAGATCGAGTGCAACCTTTTTTTTTTTTTTTGGATAAAGTTATTAATTTCGCGATGGAAAATTATAAGCTGGGCTGGAGGAGAAAAGTGGAATTTGAATTAAAATGCAACCCCCCCCCCCCCGGAAACCCCGGGAGCGATCCGTGAGAGCGCCGGGAGAGGAGAAATAGAGGTTTTGACAGCTGTCAAAGGAGCTGTCAAAGCGGAAGAACAAAAAGAGAACTTTGTTACGAGGACTTTGCTGGTTACATTTGTTATAAATTGGATATAAACTGTTTAAAACAAGGAATAATAAGTTACTTTGACTGTTGGGTGTGATCGGGAAGGAAACTGTGTTACTATAAATCCCTCTAGAGGAGCTGTGTGACACTACAAGTACTGCTGGCATGGAATTTGAATAGGATTTTTTATCTCCTGGGAAACTGCAGAAATGGAACACTATTTTGTCTACAGAGGTCTATACACTAAAGGAGACAATAGATTTATCTATTGAAGAATGGAAGGGACTTGACGTAATGTTTTGTTCCTGAATAACAAAGCCTCTGCAGAGGAATTAGAAGCTTTTTGGAATTAGAACATTTGTGCAGGAGAGCAGGGGGAAAAAAAGAGGAGGAGAGAGAACAACAAGAACAACAAGAATAACAAGAACTGGACAAAGTTGGAAGATAGACTCCTTCCAAGATTGGACATTCGAAACCAAAGATGATCAAAAGACGGCAAAGGCTATTAAAAAGACGGCAAAGCGGACTGGTGAAGGACTATGGCTTAGATGTGGGAGCTCCAGGATGACAGTAGACATTGACGGACATTGGGAACGCAACCGGGAAAGGGGGGAGGGAAATTTGGAATCCAAAGGGTGTTAAATTACATTTTATTCTTTTTTCTATTTTTTTTTTATGTTAATCTGTATTGCATACTAAAGAGGGGAACTCGTGGAAGGGAACAGGTCGATTTTAGGGGATGGGAAAATATTTTTTAAATTGGGTTAATGATAATAATTTTAAAACTTGGGGTAAGAATTTGCTGAATCTATTTGAAAGAATTGGAATACAAGAGGGGGAGGGGAGGGGAAGTCCTGGAAAGATGCCAATGAAAATAAGGTTTTAAATTTGGATGTTTTTCTTTTTCTGTTGTATTTGAAAATCTTTAATAAATATTATTTTTAAAAAAAAGACATTCAGGGAAGTTTTTAATGTGTGACACCTTAGTGTATTTTTGGTCTTCGTGGAAGCCGCCCAGAGTGGGCGGGGTACAAATAAATAATTATTATTATTATTATTATTATTATTATTATTATTATTATTGAGTGAGGTGAGTGCCACAACCCCAGAGTCCTTGGCGACTGGACCTAATGGTCAGGGGTACCTTTACCTTTACCTAATCCACCTGCACTTATGTTTCAGTCAAATACTGCCACCTAATGGCACCTTGCAGAAAACTTTATGTATACTTGAGAGATAATGATACATGTGGCCAATGAGCAACCAGTGCAGATGTTTTAACAGAGGTGTCCTAGGCTGTTGGCTACCTAGCTGCAGGCTTTGTTGCTCTAAATGTAGTGGTAGTAGGTTCAGTTTTTGCTCAAATAGTGGAAAAGAATGCAAAAGCAGTGCAAGGAGATTGGGGCAAGAATGCCCTAGTTCAGATGTTTTCATCTATGGCAACAGATGGCAAGCCAATATATCAGGGTTTCCCCGCACTAAACCCCCTTTGTTTCTGCCGCTCTGTGTAGAGGCCAAATGCTTTGGGAAGGCAAATTAGTAGTGGCAGTCTGAGATCATTTGGCCTAGGGTGGAGGCAAGCTTTGCGAAAGAGCTACACTGCCCCCTTCTTGAGATATGTAGGGTTGCCATCTCCTTGTTCTTTTCTTTCCCTTTTTTACTGCAATGATTCCTCTTGCTACCAACCAATCATGCAATTGCAGAGCAATGTGGAAAGCTTCTTATGCTTAATTCCTACATGCCATGTTCCAGTTAAAGGAATAGGAACCAAAACAGGGGGGGGGTGTCAACCTGTGGGTCTACCAAAGACTCTGTGATGGCAAGGTACAAAACAAGCCTGGAAAATTGTGTTTTGCTTTAAGGAGACACAATATGTGCAGGCATACACTGTATATGCAAAATGTCTTGTGCTTGGCCTGTCATGATGGGCACAAATCTGGACTTATTCTGTGGTTTATTTCTGTAGACTGGCATCATTAGAGTTGGCATAAGTTTCAATATAAGGCATAAGGCTTTAAATTTCAGCTCTCTTCTACTGAGTATTATGCAAGATTTTCCTCATCCTGATGCCACCCATTTTTGGCTGAAGCAGGGTTCACTCTGCAGCTTGCTTCCTATATGTGGGTTGTATATGCGGGATGCGGGTGGCGCTGTGGGTTAAACCACAGAGCCTAGGACTTGCTGATCAGAAGGTCAGCGGATCAAATCCCCGCGACGGGGTGAGCTCCCGTTGCTCGGTCCCTGCTCCTGCCAACCTAGCAGTTCGAAAGCACGTCAAAGTGGAAGTAGATAAATAGGTACCGCTCCGGCAGGAAGGTAAACGGCGTTTCCGTGCGCTGCTCTAGTTTGCCAGAAGTGACTTAGTCATGCTGGCCACATGACCCGGAAGCTGTACACCGGCTCCCTCGGCCAATAAAGCGAGATGAGTGTCGCAACCCCAGAGTCGGTCACAACTGGACCTAATGGTCAGGGGTCCCTTTACCTTTATACTTCCTGAAGGAAGGCAATGTGGAGTTTCATGGTGTTTACAAAGTTAGCATAACTTGATATGTAATGTATTCCCCAATGAACTCTCTTGACCCTGGTGCTAGTCTTTATCTTAAATGTGACCTGGAAGGCATGCATGACATTCCTGACTTCTTAAGACCTAAAGCACAGGGCTTTTGTGTTACCAGCAAACTTTAATTATCACCTCCTGTAAAAAGAATGGCTTCCATGTATGCAATAGCATATTCCACGGAAGGCAGGATTCAGGAGACATACAAGATAACCAGTTAAGTCATTTCCCACATATGGTGTGTGTGGAGCCTGTATTTACTATTTAAAACACTTCATCCAGTAGATTCCAGGGTGGTTTACAATAAGCATATTTCTTAATCAAAAATAGAAAGAAAAACAGCTTGCACAAATTAATGCCCTTGTGCCCATGTTACAGACTAGCAATGGGTCTGCTGTTTTCTACCATTAAAACTGCCCTCTTTGGCTGCCCCGTGTGACAAGGTGCGTGCCATATCCTGGTTCCAAAATGGGGTTGCCATATTCTAATTCCACAAAAAATCTCATGAGGCTGGCTGCCATACTACGAACACTTCCCTTGGCACAAGCTGTATTAAACGCCGTGGGAGAGTTTCCTGCGTCAGCTTGCCTTGAATCATTACCGTTATCTCCCAACTGTATAGTTTTCTGCAAGGTGCCTTTAGGTGGCACTGTTCGACTGAAACATAAGCACTGCTGGATTAGCTAACTAGCCCAGGTGTGCTGAACCATTGTCCCTCCAGATGTTGCTGAACAACCTCCCATCCTCAAAGCTCCCAACCTCCCATCAGCTCTAGCAAGCATAGCCAATGTCCAAGGATGCTGGGAGTTGTCCTTTGGCAACATCTGGAGGACCAAAGGTCCCTCCTGCGTGATTTAGTCCACCATTCTGTTTCCAAAGGGGGCAGCGACGTATCTTGTTCCCATCTCCTCCTCCGACTTCGCCTCCTCTTTCGCCTACATGCCCTGACGAAGGCAGAGGAGGAGCCAAGCCATATAGTGCTCCGCTCCGCTTGCGGAGCTGCAAAAGACGCAAGGGGGAGAGAGACACGGAGACTCAGGTGGGCGCTCCGGGGACGGTGGTGATGGGACTCGGACTGGGGCGAGGGGCGGCGAAGGGCCGGGAGAGGGGGCGCAGGTACCCCTCCTGAATCTCCCCGGTCGCCGTCGAGAGGGAGCGATGGTGTGTGGGGAGAGGAGATGGAGCGAAGGAAGCCTGTCCGTCCCCTCTTCCTCCTCTCCTTTCCGTGCGTAAAGGCTGAGCCCACCGGGTTCCAAGCTGGGAAGTGGGAAGCATAGTTTTCTAACTTGGATGAAATGGAAAACTTTGGTTATTTGTACGATTTCTGGTTTAATTAGAGCTTGGGGAAAGGGCTGTGTAGTTGGGCAAAAGGTTTGTTAAGGATCACCAGAACTGGCGGCAAAAAAGTGCTGTGTATGTGTGATTTATCCCACCAAACTGAGATGTCACCTTAAACACAAGGGCTGCAAATGGCGAAATCTTATCCTTATGGAAGATTTTAAAGGAACAAAGATAACATTTCCTGCCATTTTAACTTCCATTAATAACACTGGGCAACAATTTTTTACTTTTTGAATGTTGTCTAGATTTCTACAACTGATTTAAGGTATTTTTGCACTGCTGAATCAGGAAATGGCATCCGTTTCTCTCCATCAGGTCAGGTTTTCTGTAAACTGAATGGTGGGCATTGATAAAGGTAAATTGCATGTTGCTTCACCATTTTTCAAACTTCGGGGCTTGAACTTCTGTTTCTTGGAACTCCTGGAATGCTCAGCAGCACGGAGGTCTCTCTTCAGAGTCCAACAGTAGTCAGTCATCATGACTGGATCCTAGCGACCCTGATACCTGGTCTCCATCTCTTTCATGTCCTGATGGAATCTCTCCCCCTGCTTGTCACTCATTGAACCCAGGTTCTCAGGAAACTGGTCCATATGTGAAAATAGGCAGTGCATCTTTTTTTTTAAAAAAAAAGATGTTTATTAAATTTTCCAACAAGAAAAAAATTACAAAAATAGTAAAAAAAAAACTACAGAAAGTACAAGATAAAAATAGCAAAGAAAAGTAAAAGTAGTTAAAACTAAATCCCTCTTTCTATTATCTTACCACTCATTTACTTATTTTCATGACTTCCTCACACCTCCCTTTTTTGTATTCCATTTAATAATTAGTTCAGCAAATCCATACCCTCTTAATTTACCCTTAATTTCCTATCTTCACATATTATAACTTTGAATTTTCATCTAATATCAATCCATTTTTACATATTCCTTTGCCTTATTGCTAAAACCTCTTCATTTCATTTCAACACCATTAACATTCAATAATTTTATAGTGTTTCTGTAAATAGTCTTTAAATTTCTTCCAGTCTTCTTCCACCAACTCCTCTCCCTGGTCTCGGATTCTGCCAGAAAAATAGGTAGTGCATCTTGATGCTCATGTTGCAGCCCAGGTTTCTGAAAGCAGTCAGCATGTTGTTGACAAGTTCTACGTAGTTTCTGGCCTTATTGTTGCCAAGAAAGTTCTTCACTACCAGAACAAATGCCTTCCACGCTTCCAGTTCCACTTCGATCATTGAGTTTCCGAACTCTGGATCTCTGATGAGCTGGCAGATCTGAGGACCGTCAAAGATGCCAGCTTTCAACTTCTCCATGGTCAATCCTGGAAAAGCCTGGCACAAGTAAGTGAAGCAGTCACTATCCTTGTCCAGAGCCTTGGTGAACTGCTTGATTAAGCCGAGCTTGATGTGCAGTGGTGGAAAGAGTATTCTGTCTCTGTCCACCAGAGGGTCATTGATGATGTTCCTTTCTTTGCAAGGCACCAATTCCTCCTGCACAGGCCAGTCCTTCTTCGTGTAATGCTGAGCACAGTCCCTACTATCCCACATGCACAGAAAACATGGGTACTTGGTGAAGCCAGACTGTTGTCCCAACAAAAAGTTCACCATCTTCAGGTCAACACAAATAAACCACTTATGCTGATCATAACCAATTTTCTCCAGCACATACTTCACCGCTTCATAGTTCTCCTTCAGTGTACTCGAGTGAACCAGGGGTATAGAGGCAAACTGGTTGACGTTGTGTAGCAGAACACATTTCAGTGATCGCTTGCTGCTGTCAATGAACAGTCTCCAATCTTTGGGTTCGTACTGTGGCACTCCAAGCTTGAGCAGAAGCTGCACAATATCTGCACAGTACACCAAGTCCTTCTCTTCCGAGAAAAAACGGAGGTACTCTTGATGCCTGTTGCACAAGAAGCTGATGTGAGCACTGTCAGAGAGGAGGTTTTTTTCCTTCAATCTGGATGCCAACAGTTCGGCAGAGTCCTTTGACAAGCTGAGGTCGCGAACTAGATCATTCAACTCCTTTTGGGAAAATGGATGTGGAGCATCATCTTCAAGAACCACTTCTTCTTCTTCATGTCCTTCAACACTGGAGGCATCTTCGTCACTAATGTCAGGAAGTTCTCTGAAGATAGGCACTGGAATTTCATCACAATGAGCTACAGGACAACGTGCTGATTGAAGATCAGGATACTTCGTGGGGCGGCTGCCCCATTAACTTAGTTTTGATCCCCCAACTTTATGCTTTGCTGGACCAATTTATGGAAGATTTCGAGGTTTTATGACTTCGAACTGATCCCTTTTCGACATAATCACCCAGAACTATCAGACCTGAATACTTCTTGTCATTAAAATAATCATTTCCAATCAAAACAATTATTTGACAAGGCATTTTACCCCCACCAACTTCTTCTAAAATGCTCCACACAAGTGTACATGTGAACAAAAACGTAAAAAAGACATGTGGCCATAGCTCAAAAACTTGACCTGATTGAGCAGAACCAATGTGATTTTTGGATTCAGCGCATCAGATTCATCCCAAATCAGCTGAAAAAATGCAGACAACAAATTTGTTGTTGACCAGTGTAATCAACCAAAACAAATCTTTTGAAAGATACAAGTTTAAGGCAGCTTTTTAACCATACATCCTGAGATGTATACAAGTCCCATCATTCCTAGCTAGGAAGACCTGTGGTCAAAGATGATGGGAATTGTAGTTCAACAACATCTGGGGACCCAACCAAGATTGAAAGAGGCTGATTCAGAGAGTGAAGGGAATAGTTTGTGGTTTTGAACAAACCCTATACTCTACTTTCACAACTTTCATCAGTCTGAAGTGGTGTATTTAGAAATGTTTTCTGGCAGCCAGGATGCCTAGGGACTTGTTTTGTAAAAGAAAGATTGAGAGAGCACTGAAGTTCTTAGAATGATTGTAATTATACATCATATAATAAAGAATGATAAATGCATGGTCATAAAAAGCTGAGGTACTTCATAAGAGTAAGTTTTCTCCTCTACAGTGTGTTAGCCTGACACCATGGTGGGTGAAGAAAATATCTCCGTAAGGAATCGCCGATCAACTTATGAGACTGCAGAAGAGAAAGAAGACTTGTCAAAGAGGCATGAAGCAGACTGGTCTTTCCCACAATCAAGCAATGGTGAGATTTCTTCATCAGTAACCACAGAGATCTTACCTGATTTAGCAGATGAAATGATAAGCAGTGAAATGATTTTAAATCTGCATGTGAACAAAAGATCTGAAGTAAATATGAATCCAATTGTTTCCAGTGTTCACCATGTTCAGTGGGTTTATTCTGAATAAAACCTTGTTGACTACAACCCAGTGCATGTATTTTTGGTGGTGTAGTTCAACGTGGTACTCAGCCAGTTCTGAGCGTGTTTGCCTTGTGCTAATAACTTGACCTTAGCACTGTATTTGTTCCCTGACTAATTTTCTTTTAGCTGTGTGCCAAATTTGTGAAGCCAGCGGAGGGGATTCTTCTAGAGAACTAGTATGACCTGACTAGGAAAAGTATCTATACCTAAATTATCCGTGTTGTAGTTTTTGTTTCAACAGCTACCAGATATTTGCCTAAAAATATGAATACTGGCATTCATTGCTAAGCTTGTTTACTCAAATTCAAGCTGGGTGTGAAACTGCCTTCTACTGAGTTGGACCAGCAGTTCATCTGACCCAGTACGGCTTACTCTGACAGACACTTGCTCTTCAGGCCACGTTATTGTGGTCGGGTGGGATTCCACCAAGTCTTTGTGTGCGCAGAATGAGGTGCACTTGCCCAACCAGCCTTTCCCTGCCCGCGGGCCTTAGGTTGCCAATCCCTGGTGTAGATGCATTTATGAGATTTCTTTATCAGTAACTGCAGAAATCTTATCTGAATAAATATAAGAATCTTTTTGGACCTGTTGGCACATCTGTAAAGTGGATTAATTGTTGTGTTGCTACACACACCCTACGACAAAGCACATCTTGTAAACTATCGTGCACTTAGGGTTGTCATATCGATGACCACTGGATTCTAACCATAGCTTAGAACTCAAATGACAAATTGAGTTATGATGAATTTGCATAGCTGGCAAATTGTGTTTTCAAGCTGCTCCTGTTTTCTATCCTCACAGCACTCAACATTGTAAGTTCAGTCCTGTTTGAAAGCTCAGACCCTGTCTCCAGGGAACAGGACCTTTGGGAGGCTGAGCAATGACCCTAATTGTGGTCTGTCAATTTGAAAATAAAACACATTTAAAAGGGGTATAGGATGTTGATTCTCATCCCAGGCTTCCCCAGCTGACTCCTCTGCATCTCCATACTTCATTTTCTGGACTGCTTTTGCTCCTACAAATTTCTGTGCTGCATGTGAAGCCTGCGCAGGGTCCTACTTCTGGTGGGCTATGTGTACAGATGTGCATTGTTGCACTATGACAGCCTTCACTAACCTTGTGCCTTCCAGGTGCTTGGATGGGGGGTTGTGGTCCAAAACTTGTCATGACACCAGGTTGGCAAAGGCTGTAGCATCAGAAGGAAATGTTGCCAGCGATGGGATGCTGAAACCACAGGAGGAAGAAACATGTGCCTACTCCACAATTTAACCAGTGTCCTATATACATCTCACACAGTTCATTCCCATCTTCAATCACAGATATGATTTCTTACATCTTTTATCATCTCCCCAGCATCATGTTCCACCAACTTTGTGTCAGAGACTGGTCAGAGGAGGATGTTGGAGACCGCCTCCCTAGCTTGACCCTTCCAGGGAGGAGGAAGAGGAAGACAGTATAGATTTACAACAGGGGTTTGGTCACAGCTCAGAGGCAGATGAGGGGGAAAGCTGGGAAATAATGGGAGAGACAGAACAACACCCAGCTGACAGGTTGTTATTAGAAAGCATCCCAGACCTTCCATCTCCCAGAACCTGGTGAGCCTTAAAAGTAGGAGAGCAAAGAGCTCAAAGACAGAGGGCACATAGCAGCACCTGTGGGAGAGACGATGAGAATGGCGAATGAGGAAGTGGGAGAGACGGGGGGGAGGGGGGAGATTCACTCGGGACAATGCCATTATCCAAGAGGCCGGGTTCTATAGCCTCTCTCTGTAAATACTGAATAAAAAGCGGACAGTAAGAAACATTCCCTTGTCTTTATACATTCCTGGGCAAGCAGCCGAAAGTCGCTGGTAGCCGCTTGACACCTTGCTCAGAAAATTGATATCATTCCTCATAGACTTTTCTCTTAAGTCCTCCTTTCTTTCCAGCACTTGCCAGTTACAGCTCTGACTTCACTCATTGGCTAAAATCACTAAAATGTAGGAGCAGGCTCAAATCTCCCAAAACTGTTTCTTTGAATGGTGTCTGTGTGCTTTGCTTTAAAGCTTTCATTCTACAAGGGCTAAAGGGCTTGCAGAGTGTGTTTGTGTGTGTGTGCTGATGTCTCTGCATGATACCTTCCAACTGGGCAATTAGCTGTTGGAGAGGGGAAGCCCTTGCTGGCAATGCCTGCCCAAAGGTTCTTGCCAAGGTATGTGACTTTTTAGATCCTTCTGTCACAGAAGGATGACGTGTAGTTCCTCCCATCTTGTTTGTATGGATTAAAATCACTGCAGAGGGCTCCGAGGGTGAGAGGCATAGCTGGCAGGGATGCAGAACCACTTGTCCTCATATTGCTGGACTCCCAACTCCCAGGATGGCTAGTGGTCAGGGAGCTATAGTCCAGCAACAACTGGAGGTCCACACGATCTCCATCCCTGATACTGGATCTGCATTGGAGTCTCAGTCATACACTGGAACATGGTTGATAGGTCTGTATAGTTAAAGCTATGGTTTTCCCAGTAGTAGTAATAATAATAATAATAATAATAATAATAATAATAAATAATAATTTTATTTATATCCCGCCCTCCCCAGCCGAAGCCGGGCTCAGGGCAGCTAACAACAATCAAACAATCAAACAATCAGATATTCACACATTCTAAAAATATTTCATTATAAAAATCAATTAAAATCAAATTAATGGCAACTAATTAAGCAAGATTCTGTGCAGGTTGCCAGAGGAGGGAGTCAGGCTGCGCCCTGACCAAAGGCCTGGTGGAACAACTCTGTCTTGCAGGCCCTGCGGAAGGATGTCAGGTCCCGCAGGGCCCTAGTCTCTTGTGACAGAGCATTCCACCAGATTGGAGCCGCAGCCGAGAAGGCCCTGGCTCTAGTTGAGGCCAGCCTAACCTCTCTGAGGTCTGGGACCTTGAGGATGTTATTATTTGCAGACCGTAGGTTTCTCTGTGGGGCATACCAGGAGAGGCGGTCCCGTAGGTACGAGGGTCCTAGGCCGTATAGGGCTTTAAAGGTTAAAACCAGCACCTTAAACCTGATCCTGTACTCCACCGGGAGCCAGTGCAGCTGGTATAGTACCGGCTGAATGTGATCTCGCAGCGAAGCCCCATAAGGAGTCTCGCCGCGGCATTCTGCACCCGCTGGAGTTTCTGGGTCAGTCTCAAGGGCAGCCCCACGTAGAGCGAGTTACAATAATCCAGTCTGGAGGTGACCGTCGCATGGATCACAGTGGCTAGGTCAGGGCGAGAGAGATAAGGGACCAACTGCTTAGCTTGGCGGAGATGAAAAAATGCCGCCTTTGTTATAGCTGTAATCTGCGCCTCCATAGAGAGGGAGGTATCGAAGATTACACCCAAACTCTTAACGGACGGTGCTGGCACTAATTGCACCCCCGCAAGAGATGGGAGTTGCCCCCTCAATCCCATATCGTCCGGCCCCAGCCAGAGGACCTCTGTCTTTGAAGGATTTAACTTCAACCGGCTCCCACGTAACCATCCAGCCACAGTAGTGATGTATGGAAGTGAGAACTGGATGCTGATCGCCGAAGAATTGATGCTTTTGAATTCTGGTGCTGGAGGAGACTCTTGAGAGTCCCGTGGACTGCAAGAAGATCAAACCTCTCCATTCTGAAGGAAATCAGCCCTGAGTGCTCACTGGAAGGACAGATCGTGAAGCTGAGGCTCCAGTGCTTTGGCCACCTCATGAGAAGAGAAGACTCCCTGGAAAAGACCCGGATGTTGGGAAAGATTAAGGGCACAAGGAGAAGGGGACGACAGAGGACGAGATGATTGGACAGTGTTCTCGAAGCTACCAGCATGAGTTTGACCAAACTGCAGGAGGCAGTGGAAGACAGGAGTGCCTGGCGTGCTCTGGTCCAGGGGGTCACAAAGAGTCGGACACGACTAAATGACTAAACAACAACAACAAGGGGTAGGATCACTCGCTGGATCATCACCTTGTTGGTGGGCTTGCATGTTCCTATGAAACCTTGAGAGTGAAGCTGTCAGGAGTCTTGTACTCCCAGCAAGGACACCCAAGGCAGTAAGATCAAAGGGGAGGAACTAGACAAAGAATGATTCAAGAAATCCTCAATGGCAGAGCAGATGGAAGCTAACAAGTGGCATGTTACAACAGCTGTGTAGGTGGATGAAAGCTGCAGCAGATAAGAATCTACTGGTTGTTGGTATAGTGGGTGAAGAGATACCAAAGGGAGATCAAAAACTGTTTATGTATGCAACAACTGCAGCAAGAATCCTTTTAGCCCCAAAATGGAAAGAACAAGAAATACTAACGAAAGAAGAGTGGCAGGTGAAGATGATGGAGCTTGTGGAATTGGCGAAGCTGACCGGAAAAATCCGAAACCAACGTGATCAAGCTTTCCAAAAAGACTGGAGTAAATTTATACAATACTTGAAGGACCGTTGTAAACAACTAACAACACTAGCAGGGTTGTAAGAAGACTTGTAACAATAATTGTCACTACCCTTTTATAGTTATTTAAAAATTGTGATATTCTGAATGAGTGAAAGGAAAAATGTATAAATGCTATGATATACAAATAATTTTTGAAAACTATGAGTCGGGAGGGAGGGAAGTCGACAGGCTCATATGAGCAAAAGAGGTAAAGTGGATAATGAAGATGTGTTTAAATATTATAAAACGGAATATTAATAAAAAATATTATACAAAAAGAATCTACCGGTTGTCATTATACTCATGCCATCGGAATAGAGCCTTGCTGTGAAGTCTGTGCGTTGGTCAGGGTGCACTGGTCTACACACATAAAACAAATTCAAGCACAGGCGTCTTCCAAAAACCCACCCCAATCCCAAACCCAAAAAGTCCCATAGTGATTGGCAAATGGCAACAGGGGCAGGACCGTGAAATCTGGAAGCCCCTAGTCATGATGGTGGATACAGATTCACTTGTTTCGACTCAAGGAATGAGGCAGTTGAGCAGCTCGGCAGCTGTATCCATGACTGAGCAGCCCTGTTTAGGATCCACTCTGCTCACTCTGAAAAGGGGAAGGGGCTAGAAAAGGTACCCTAAACATAGTCTGCCTCCCCTTTTCCCTGCCTGGATTACCATGCCCAGTGGGGTCACCACCCAGCGGCTGTAAAATAGAATTGAACTTTGGAACATGGAATATACGGACTTTGTGGGATAACACAGATAATGAGCATCCCGAATGCAGAACTGTCATCATTGCAAGAGAGTTGCAACGTTTCAGCATTGAAATTGTAGGGGTTCAAGTAACTCAAAGAGCAGGAGAGGAACAACTGAAGGAAGAAAAAGGAGGCTACACATTCTTTTGGAAAGGTCTACCTGAACAAGAACGTCAAATACCTGGAGTAGGCTTTGCTATCAAAAACGATCTTGTGAAGCTTTTGTCAGAAGTACCTACTGGCATTAATGAGCAACTTTCAACACTTCGAATAAAACTCGCCAAAAACTAACTGGCTACTATTCTAAGCCCTCATCCACCAACACTGGATGCTGATGAAGAATTAAAAGAATTTTTTTACTCTCAGTTGGATACCATCTTAACAGAGATGCCTAAGAAAGATAAAATCATCCTCCTGGGTGATTTTAATGCAAGAGTTGGGTGAGATTTTGATCTGTGGTCTGGAAATATTGGGAAAGAAGGAATTGGCAACAGCAACCAGAACGGAATCCTATTTTTAACACTTAAGACCGTATTCATGGAAGACGCCTCTCAAAAGTAAGTGATGATACAAAAAGATATCTAGGTACAGTGGTACCTCTGGTTACGAACTTAATTTGTTCTGGAGGTCCGTTCTGAACTTGAAACCGTTCTTAACCTGAGGTACCACTTTTACTAATGGGGCCTCCTGCTGCTGCTGCTGCACTGCTGCCGTGCGATTTCTGTTCTCATCCTGGGGCAAAGTTCTTAACCCGAGGTACTACTTCCAGGTTAGCAGAGTCTGTAACCCGAAGTGTTTGTAACCTGTATTCCATGCCTACAGCAAGGAGAAATTGCACTTGCATCATTGTTCCAGGTGAGTGTCCCTGATGCAGCCCTCTTGAGCTTGGAGATAAAGAGGGATATGTAGAAATGAGCTTTCATAGGCGTATGGTGCTTGGAGTGTGTATGCACAGTGCAACATAAATAAGCAGCCTCTTTCCTTCTGCCTCTTGGAACTATGCCTATCAGAAACTACTGAAGAGGGAGGCATCATGTGCGCACATTTCTGGCACATCTTCCCTGTTACAAGTGTGTTAACAGTGGCTACCCATCCTGTTTGCACATGTCTGCAGAGCTTGTTGCAACAATTAATTAATATTTGTTGCAGTAATTAAGACCTACCTTTGGCAATGTATGTGATGTAGCAATAAATGATGTTCAAAGATGTTTGTCACAGTGCCAATGATACAGTACGTTTTGTGGAGTCTCAAAGTGGCTAACATTCTCCTTTCCCTTCCTCCCCCACAACAAACACTCTGTGAGGTGAGTGGGGCTGAGAGACTTCAGAGAAGTGTGACTGGCCCAAAGTCACCCAGCAGCTGCGTGTGGAGGAGCGGGGAAGCGAACCTGGTTCACCAGATTACGAGACTACCGCTCTTAACCACTAAAGAGGAACATGAGGAAAGAACAGCAAAGAAAACTAAAATTGAGATTTACACTCTTATATAAAACCGCACAAAAAACAAGTGCTAAACTTGGTGCTATTTTACCTATCACTCTGTATAAAGAAAAGTATAATTCAAATGCTTTTTACCAACTAAAGTTTTTAATTTTAGGTGGGGAAAAACACCTTTTGCCTTACAGGGTATGTGGGGGTGGTGAACCTCCAGCCTGTGGAATAACAATAGCATGTGTGTGTGTGTGTGTGTGTGTGTATAGAATTTCAGTATAACAATTTATCAAAGACATATCATCCTAATTTCCCCCCTAATTTCCCTTCCCCCCTCCCCAGGAAAAACCCACCCTCCCACCCACCCCTGCCCGGACTTTCCTCAGCTCCTCTCTCTGGTTTTTCAGCACATGTTATTCTCTGGATATTATAAAATTGTAAAGATCTTTAACTTATCTGTCTATAAGTTACCAATAATAAATTTGTGTTTGTTTATTCAAAACCTGCCAAGGAGTCCAGTTCATTTTGTTGTTTCTTTAAGTACTTTGTAAAAGGTTCCCATTCTTCTTTAAAGTCACAGTTGTCCTTATCATGCAGTTTGTGCGGCAATTCCGCCAGTTCCACATAGTCTATCAATTTCCCTTGCCACAGTTCTTTTGTCAGGATTTCTTCATTCTTCCGTCCTTGTGTTATTAAGACTCTTGCTGCCACTGTCGCATACATGAATATGTTCTTCAATTTCCTTGGCAGGTCTTTTCCTACAGTCCCTAACAAAAATGCTTCAGGCTTTTTTACAAATGTTAATTGGAACATTCTCTTCAGTTCATTGTATATCATTTCCCAATTTTTTTAAAAAAATCGCTACAATTCTACCACATATGATAAAAAGTCCCTTCTTTTTTCTTACATTTCCAACATATATTTGAGCCAGTTTTGTACATTCTTGCTATCTGTACCGGTGTTATATACCATCTATACATCATTTTCATATACAGTGGTATCTCGGGTTAAGTACTTAATTCGTTCCGGAGGACTGTTCTTAACTTGAAACTGTTCTTAACCTGAAGCACCACTTTAGCTAATGGGGCCTCCTGCTGCTGCCGCGCCGTCGGAGCACAATTTCTGTTCTCATCCTGAAGCAAAGTTCTTAACCTGAGGTACTATTTCTGGGTTAGCGGAGTCTGCAACCTGAAGCGTATGTAACCTGAAGTGTATGTAATCCGAGGTACCACTGTAGCTTTCTTTCAGTAAAGAACAGTCTGTAAATTTTAAATCAAATTTCCACAATCTTTCCCAATCTTCAAACATTATGTTATGGCCTATATCTTGTGCCCATTAATCATGACTGATTTCACCTCCTCATCTCTTGTTTCCCATTCTAGCAGAATCCTATATGTGCCTTTCAGCAACTTTACTTTCCCTTCCACAACTTCCTTCTGAAATCTAGATGTCGTATAACTGAATCCTTTCTTGTTATCTTCTCTGTATATCTCGTGTACTTGCCAATAATGTAACCAACTCTGAAAATGATCTCTTAATTTCCATTTTCCTTCTTGACCCTTTAACAAGTCAGCATACGTAAGCCACTTTCCTTTCTTTCCAAGTGGTTTAAGCTGCAAAGCTCGATGTGGTGAAAGCCACCAAGGAGTCTTCTGTTCTAATAAATCTTTATATCTCTCCCATACTCTCATTAGTGATTTCCTAATTATTTGCTTATAAAAACTTTTATGTACTTTCCCTTTCCCATACCAAAGATATGCATGCCAACCAAATCTATTGTCATGTCCTTCCAGTTCTAATGCTTCTTCCTTTTCCAACTTCATCCAGTCCCTAATCCATACCAAACATGCAGCTTCATAATATAATTTAAAGTCTGGGAGGGCAAAGCCGCCTCTATCTTTTCAGCCTGTAGAATAAGATTTGCCCATTAGGAGTCCAATGTGGCTTGCAAGGCCATTTCTGGATTCAGGAAAGGCTTTGCATGAAAACTCCCTGCTTTGTTTTAGCAAGGGATTCCAATGCAAACCCCTTCCTGATTTAGGAGATGGTTGGCATTGGATGGTTGGCATTGGAACCTTACTGAAAGGAAGGGCATTCAAACAACTCAGTGCTACCCTTTGAACCTCCAAAATCTGGAAGTTTTTGAAAGAAATGAAACAGTTTTCAAACAGTTTTCAATTAACTATGGTTTTAATGCACTCTAGGAAGTGAAGCCTTGGATATTGGAATAGGTTGTTTTTCCTTTTGGTCAGTAGTGGACAACTAATACAGGTACCTCTGGGTAGGGGAATAAGTGAAATTTTGAGGGCTAGTAACATTTGTGGACTTATTTGCAGCACTGATATTAAAATACTTTAAATTTCCAGTTTGCATGCTTTTCCTGTTTTGCCTTTCATACTTGCGGACAACTTATATTTATTTATTTATTTATTTATTTATTGTATTTATCATTGAAAATACAGCAACAGTTTGTTTTTTCCCTCTTAGGTCATGTTGACGTTGACCATTTGGTCACTCGAAAGATGCAGCTTTTGGTGGAGGCTGAGGTAAACTTACCTGAATTGTAGTTAATATGAGTTGACAAGGAGGAATCCCTAGACAGCAAAAGAAACCTCCCATTTGTGACAGATCTATGCATAGAATGGGCCTGTTAGAAATCCTAAATCCTGTAAATTGGGAGTCACTGAAACTGGGGCTGCTGAAAGATTTCCTCAAATGCAAAAATTATAAACAATGCTGTGAGCTCTTATAAACTGGAGAACTATCTAATCATGCTTCCTCAGAAAATCAAAACTAGGGCTTCTGACATTTTATTTTATTTGAACCATTGCAGTCCTTTGTACTTTTATTATCCCCAACCCTTCAAATGTTCATGCTTTTCTTTGATGCCGTAGAAACCTTCAGCTGCTGTTGTAGGGCACAGGTGGTGGCTAGGCTGTTTTCCTCCTCTAGTCTGTTACCAAGTGGGATGCTTAAGGAATTCATTCTTTGTGAATTCCAGTATGAATAACCTGATTTGGTTTGATCCCCGGAGGCACACTCCATTGTCTCTTGAGACAGATGGATGCCAACAATAACAACCTGATCTGCACCTCCTGGCCAGATTGAAACTTAAACCATTCACCCACTTCCACCTTTCTCAAATATTCCAGCTCTTCGCTAAGAAAGCATATCAAAATGCATTTAGAAATCTTGTGAAATGTGTGTTTAAATGCATTAAAAGAAAAAGCAGGACAAAAGAGAATTGTGAGTGCATGAGAAAGCAGATAAGTTCTCAGATATTTGCTGTTGTATGTGAAAAATAAAAGTCTTTTATTTTAAGAAGAAGAAAGTCTCACAGACTGGCTATCCATCACTAGCCAAAGCATTGCTGCTCATATTTAGTGCAGCTAGAGCCACAAGAGCTGCATATCCATGTTTTGGTCAACTGGGACTGGAAGACTGTGGGGTTAGGCTGTTCCGGCATGCTACTGCTTTGGACTGTAGGGAGAATTCACATGTGGCTCTGGAACTATTGCTGGGTACCCTTTTGAGTCTTTGAACTTAGCAGGAATTAAATAGTGGGAAGATGGTGGAGAAGCTTCCCTGGGAATTGGCTTATCCACCTACCGACTTTTTCCTGGTAGTGAGCAGATAGAGGAGAGCAGGATACATCTTCCTAGTTTCGGGTGGGGCAGCAGTGAAGCCCAACAGGTCTTGCCAGCATGTCAACTGCCTCAGGGAAAAGGAGCCGCAAAGTGCACACAGTCCTTTCTTTTTGGGGCTGTGTCTGCAATATGTGAATGGATAACAGCAGGTGACCTCATTCCCCAGGCAAATTCCCAGGGCTACATGGAAAGCAAGAACTCTGTGCTGTTTGCCCTGTGCAGCAGAAACCCTGTAGCTTGCTTTCCCTTCTCTTGGTTCTTTCTCTTTGTTTATTTTTCACTCTCTCTTGGCATCATTCTTTGTTGACTGTGTGGAGCTTGGCAATGGCAGATCAATCAGCCCTTTAATTTGTAAACAAACAAACAAAACACCCTCTGCTTTGTGAATACCCTGCGCTAAGCAAAGCAGCCCGAAAACTTCCTATCACACTTGTTTGCTCCTCTTGCTTAATGTCAGCCATCACAGCTTCTGTTTTTTTAATAACTCTGGAAGTACAAGAGTATTCCTCTCTGCTGTTGCTGCCCTTGCCCCTGCCGCCCAAATAAAATACCACATCAAAGCAATCTTAGTGCCAAACTTCTAAAAATGCGTGGGAAATCCTAAGTGAAATGTGTTTCCCTGTTTAATTTCTTTAGACATTCTTCCCTCCAATGGGAATAGTTGCGGGAGACCTTTTTCTTGGGTTCTGCTGGCCAGGGCGCCACCTCGGAAGCAACTTCATTAAACTGTTAGCTGTTCCTTTTAAAAGAATATTTGTGTGTATGGTGGGGAGTTAACCAGAACTGAGCATTTTGTGGGTGATCATGGTGGCTTCTTATATCCTGTTCTTGGACTTCTCAGCTTTCCTTAAATTTAATAGACTAATAGAATGTGTTTTGCATATGGTTGGTATTTGACTAGTATAACAAAAACAAAACAAAAAGCCCCTGCAGAACAAGTCAGTTTTCTGGTCAGATTTCTGTCAGATATGTTGAGTGTAAGCCAGATGGGAGGCAGCTGGGCTAACTATGATTTTCTTAGAAAGGCCCTGCAGTTGGCTACTTTACTTCCTCATTCATGGGGAGCTGCTGATAGGTGGCTTAAACCAGGAATGGGGAACCAGATGTTGCTGGACTGGGAAGTCCTATCAGCGCTGACCATTGTCCCCACTGGCCGTGACTTTGACTGGGGTCCAAGAATATATCGTCAGTTGTCAGGAAATGAGACATGTTCATGATTTGTTGTTAGCATGGTGTTAGGAAGTCAGCCTTGCATTTGAAGGTAAAGAGTAACATGCCATTTTAGCAGGCAAATTCCAGGCAATACTTATCAATTACAGTGGTACCTCAGGTTAAGTACTTAATTCATTCCGGAGGTCTGTTCTTAACCTGAAACTGTTCTTAACCCGAGGCACCACTTTAGCTAATGGGGCCTCCTGCTGCTGCTGTGCCGCTGGAGCCCGATTTCTGTTCTTATCCTGAAGCAAAGTTCTTAGCCTGAAGCACTATTTCTGGGTTAGCGGAGTGTGTAACCTGAAGCGTATGTAACCCGAGGTACCACTGTATACTTAAGGTGTTCTCTTTTTTATTCCTTCCTCCCTCCAAATTTTATCAGCAAATGAAGCCAGCTTTCATGCAGCGGATCGACAGCCACTTTACAGAATTCGTGAATGGCTTGATTGCAAAGTCTGTGCAGCTTGAGACTTCGCCCCCTGCCTTCTCAGCCGTGTGCTCAGAGAAAGACGGTGGCTTCAAAAGCAAGTATGTTGGTTCTTGGCTGAGCCTGAAGCAGAGTTGATATGTTGATTTGTTGCTGAATATTTGTTCTTTTCACAGGGAATTAAGAGCACCTCCAGAAGACGGAAAAGTTTTTGTTGCTAGAAAGTCTGTCTTGGAGTGAGTATATTAATTAGATTTTAAATTTTACTAGAGCCCTTGCTAAAGTTAAAGTTGCCTTGATCCGGTGGGTGGCTTATCTGCACATCTCGCTTCTCCCACCCAGTAGATCCCATTCATTTTTATACTGTGTAGACTGAAAGTAGGTATTCCTAACCTTTATAAGTATGCTTCCTCAACCTCAGCCCTTCAGGTGTTTTTGGCCTACAACTCCCATGATCCCTAGCTAGCAGGACCAGTGGTCAGGGATGATGGGAATTGTAGTCTCAAAAACATCAGGAGGACCGAGGTTGAGGAAGCCTGTTCTAGCCAATTGGCTATTGCACATCCCAAATTCAAACTTGGATGTGGCTGGATTCTGGATTCACAGAGGCTGTTCTGTTCTGTAGAAACTGGTCAACAGAATAGAATAGGCATCCCCAAACTCAGCTCTCCAACTGTTTGGGGACTACAACTCCCATCATCCCTTAGCTAACAGGACCAGTGGTCAGGGATGATGGGAATTGTAGTCCCAAAACATCTGGAGGGCCGAGTTTGGGGATGCCTGGAATAGAATGTCTATTGCTGGGTAATCCAAACTCCTCATGGGTGGTCTGGTTCTCCAATAAAGTTTGTCCCTAACTTCTTTTATATACTGCCTAGGAGAACCCATAACGGAATGGTACCTTGGCCCATGTAGGTTCAGACTTGGATATGATACAGTCCTGTGTTCTCCAGGGCTCCTTTGGAGGCCAGGTGGGATTATCAATTTAATAATAAATGAATAATAAGCACTCTAAGCCTGTGAGACCCAAATATTTACATAGCATGGAGTGGGGATTACAAAAGGCTTCAGCTGGTGCAAAATGGGAGCGTGTCCAAGTGAAATGTGGTCTAAGGCAGCTCTGTGGAGTTTCTGGCCTGTTCTGGCATCCTAATTTGACCCGTGTTATGTACTGAGTCAAATAGGATTCAGAATGCAGCAGTCTGATTGGTCCTAGAACAATGCAGCAGTATGATTGATTGGCAGGAACCACCCAATCATGCTCCAGATAGAAGTGAATCCACAACCTGATTGGCTTACAGTAGAATTCCGGAATTAGCCAATCATGTGCAGCCCATTGTGTAAATAATGTATATAAAGCAGATACTTTGACGGGACTTTCATTCATTCCTCCTCACCACTATGAGCTGAATAAAGAGCATGAAATCACTTTGCGACTCTGAGTATATTTCAACCCGCAAGGCCACCTTCCTCAAACTGGGTACACCTGTGGGACAGGTGAAGATGCAGTTCCCTACTGAAAGCAGGTTTGCTGGCACCACCAGTCAGCTGATTGGCACTGCCTACGAAGCCCTGTGCCTTTGCTTACGTGGTTTGATTACAAACCATGCAGGCACAGGAAACTGGGTTTGCTGGCACAGTTGCCCATTGGTGCCTGCAAAGTCTTGTTCCAGTTTTGATTTCAAACTTCATGGGCAAAGGACTTGCCCTGATGTCATTATTACAGCAATAAGGGTTGCTCAGGCTAGCATGAAAATTAGGAATCAGGGGTCTGGGTTAAGTTGAGGCACGTCACTAAGGGAAGCAGATTTCCCTCTCTAGCTTAAAAGGCTAGTGCTGTAAATTAGCTTCTTAGTGATGAGGAGATTGTTATTTTAGATCATGCTTCGAAGTATTTGAGGGGTGTTGATTCTACTACAATAGGTAGAAAGATGTGGTTTGATCTGCAAATTTCTGAACATTGGCCATAAAATAGGCCCGGGTGAGATGTAATTAAGGTTGTTTTGATTTAATTGACCTGGGACTGCATCTGTTTTAATGCCGAGTGCTAGAATTGCCCATGAGTGCAGGGTATCTTCTGCTGAGATTAAAACTCAGATGGGGGATTCTCTTGGGACTACAACTCGATGATCAACTTCTAGTAGGCGGAAATTTCCGGGATGTAGGTCGCATATTGGGACTATGTAGGAGTCAAACAGCAGATTTTCATAGTCTGTATAGTCGTAGCTTCAGTATCACTGGTGGCCAATAGCTTTAATAGTTAAAAGAGGGTTGTTAATTTCATCTATTAAATAAAGGATTTGGAGGGAGGGGAGTGCAATTAGGATTAAAATGATTGCGGGGAGGATAATTCAGATTATTTCCACTTCTTGGGCATCTATAGTATTAGTGTGAGTTTTGTTGATAATATAAGACTAATAATACTATATAGTATATAGTACTAAGGCACTGATTAAAAAAATGCATGGTCATGGAAGTGAAGAAGTTCTTATATAATGGGGGAGGCTGCATTTTGGAAGCTTAGTTGTGCTGGGTGTGCCACATAGGCTTGATTGACCTATAATTTAGCGCTGACAGAGCTATGTAATTTATTTACTAGGATCTCATAAGGAGAGAAACTTAAGAGGCCGTGTGACTGGCTTGAAAGTGGTTAGAGGTGGTTCAAGTCCCCCCTCCCTTGAGGTTTGTACATAGGTTGATTCTTTGTAGGTATGATATGGGGGCGGGCAGCCGAGAAGTCATTCCAAGTTTGTGTTTGTTAATTCGAGGGTAAGTACTTAATGTTTAGCTCCCAGAGCTTCTCAGATAATAAATATTATTATAATTACTGCTGTCAGTGAAATTAAGGAGCCAACTGATGAAGTAATATCACAGAAGGTGTATGCCTCTGGATAGTCGGAGTAACGTTGGGGCATGCCCTCTAATCCGAGGAAATGTTGTGGAAAGAATGTTATGTTGACTTCGGTAAATATTACGCCAAATTGAATTTTTGTTCATGAGGAAGGCAAAGTATAACTTGTAAAGAGCAGAAATGAGTGGACAAATCCACCTATAATTGCAAATGCAGCTCCTATTGATAGGACATAATGGAAATGGGCAACTACATAGTAGGCATCATGAAGAATAACATCTAATGAGGAGTTGGCTAAAATAATACCTGTAAGGCCGCCTACCATAAATAAAAAAAAATGAATGCCAGGGCCCAAAATATAGCAGCATCCCATTTAATTGTTCCGCCATGAAGGGTTACGAGTCAACTAAAAACTTTTACTCCAGTGGGAATGGCAATAATTATTGTGGCTGAGGTAAAATAGGCTCGGGTGTCAATGTCCATACCTACGGTAAATATGTGGTGGGCCCATACAATGAAGCCTAGAAAGCCAATTGATATTGTCAGGGAACTGACATCAGAGCGAGAGGCGGAGGCAGGGCTCCAGAGTGATGCCGGAGAGGGGACCAGCAGGGGGGAAGGAATTCAGCGTAACACCAGTAGAGAAGGTTACAGATAGGTAGCCGTGTTGGTCTGCCATAGTCAAAACAAAACAAATTCCTTCCAGTAGCACCTTAAAGACCAACTAAGTCAGTTCTTGGTATGAGCTTTCGTGTGCATGCACACTTCTTCTCCCGGTAGAGAAGGGAGGGAGATGGAGGATTCGGAGAGAGGTCTCCAAGACCCTTCACCCGAGACTAGTGGGGAGAGCGTGGACACGCCTCTGCCTTCCCCTTACTTGCGCAGACGAGTTCCGCGCAGGGAAAGTAGGAGACTTGGTGTCAAACAGCTCTTATGCTGGAAGAGGTTCAAGAAACGCCCACTGACGGATTCTGCGAGTGACTGACCGGCCACGGAGTGTGAGCTGTCAGCCAAAGCATGGTTGGCCGGGCAATCTAACTAAAACTGAAGGCAACTTATGCACAAGTAACCCCCTTACAACCATTACAGATATTATGGCTCACACTATACCTATGTAGCCGAATGGTTCTTTTTTTCCTGCATAGTAAGTGGCGATATGGGAAATTATCCCAAAGCCAGGGAGAATGAGGATGTATACAAAATGATGGATGACCAAAAAATCAAAATAGGTGTTGGTAGAGAATTGGGTATCCTCCTCCTGCTGGGTCAAAAAATGATGTGTTTAGGTTTCGATCTGTTAGTAGCATTGTAATTCCTGCGGCCAAGATGGGAAGCTTAATATAAGTTAAGCGCATGTAAAATATCAGGCTTAGTAAAGTGGTTAAGGCGAGGGCAGTTGCTAGTGGGATGAGGTGGTTGGTAGTTAATTCTTCAAGAATTAATCATTTAGGTAAGAAGCCAGTTAATGGGGGGAGTCCCCCTAATGCTATAAGGGTAATTATTGTGATGGTGGAGAGTGCTGGAGAGATTACTCATATTGTTCCTAAATCTTTGGCAGTTTTTGCAGTTGAAGTGATGAAAATTAGGAACATGGAGGTAGTTATTAATGGATAAATTATTAAGGTTAGAAGAAGAAGTTTCTGGCAGATAGGGGAAATGGCAGCTATTCATTTTTTTTTTTATAAATATTTATTAAAGTTTTTAGATATAAATGCACAAATAATAAACAATCTTACTTCTATCACAGACATAATTTCATCACTTCTTTGGACTCCCTCGCGTCTCCCGCTCCCATTTACATCGTTAAAAGTTTTTTCAAAACAAATTATCAACTTGTTTACAATCTCATGTCCACTCATTCAAATATAATCTAGCACTTCTTCCAAAAAATTTTATATTTTCTTTAGTCTCACTTATCATCAAATTTAAATCTAATTTAGTGGTGGCCAATTTTTTATAATCTAGCATCCTTCTTAACATTCAACCAAATTACAATGTTTTTGTAGATACATCTTGAATTTCTCCCAGTCTTCCTCCATCTTCTCTTCTCCCAGATCACGGATTCTGCCAGTCATCTCGGCCAGTTGCATATAGTCCATCAGCTGCATCTGCCACTCTTCCAGTGTGGGTAGATCTTGAGTTTTCCAGTTTTTTGCGATGAGTATCCTTGCTGCCGTTGTTGCATACATAAGAAATGGCAGCTATTCAGCCTAGGTGTCCAGTTGACGAAAATGCTATGATTTTTCGTAGTTGGGTTTGATTTAGTGCACATCATCCTCCAGTTAAGGTAGAGAAAATAGCTAGTAGTAATAAAATTGTTGTTGTGAGTTGATTAGAAGTTATATATAGTAGAGATATTGGTGCTAATTTTTGTCATGTTGCAATAATTAGAGCAGTTATTATGCCTTGTATGAGTTCTGGGAGTCAGAAGTGTATGGGAACCAGTCCCAATTTTATGGCTATGGCAATTGTTAGTATACTGGGGGTTGGTTGCATGGTGAGTTGAGTAATGTCTCAAATTCCAGTGTGTTGCATTAAGAATGCTTGAAAATAAAATGATGGATGCGGCCATTGCTTGAATGATAAAATATTTTGTTGCAACTTCAGTGGCTCGTGGATGATGTTGTTTGGCCAGGATTGGGATAATGGCTAGGGTGTTTAATTCTAGTCCAATTCAGGCTAGAAATCAATGGTAGCTCCAAGAGCCAAGCTGGAAATTAAAATGGATAAGATGTAGGGGCTCATTAGTAAAGGAAGGGTTTAACCAACATTTTTGGGGTATGGGCCCAAAAGCTTTATTAGCTGACTTTACTAGAAGGTAGTATAGTGGGAGCAGAGGGTTTTGGAGTCTCAGGTGTGGGTTTGAATCCCATTCTTCTAGACGAGGTGAGGGATTATAAATCCCTGTGATTTACTCTATCAAAGTAATCCTTGATTTCTCAGGCACACATCTTGGTAATAGTTATTAATTTAGTGACGGGAACCCTGATAGTGAGATTGGATGTGAGATATACCACAAGTACAGTGCTAGTGTGGCAGGGAGAAATTGTTTTCATAGGAGGTGTATTAATTGATCATAACGAAATTGTGGGTAAGAGGCTCGAGCCCATAAGAATCCAGTGGTAGTTTTCGCTGTTAGGTTAATTGTAAATAATTCTGTTTGTGTGGTTATGGTAGGGCTAAAGAATAAAATACATGAGAGTGTGTTTATCATCAAAATGTTTATGTATTCGGCTAGGAAGAACAGTGCCAACGGTCCTGCTGCATATTTGACATTAAACTCTGAGACAAGTTCAGATTCCCCCTCAGTTAAATCAAATGGTGCACGATTGGTTTCTGCTAGGGTTGATACGAATCATATTATTGTGAGGGGTCATGTGGGTAGGATTAGTCAAATGTGTTCTTGTGTAATGATAAGGGTGTGTAGTGTGAAGGTGCCAGTCAGTCTAGTAATTGAAAGTGGAATAATGCCCAGGGTAACTTCATATGAGATTGTTTGTGCAATGGCTCGTTGGGCCCCTATTGGGGCGTATTTTGAGTTAGATGCTCATCTGGACCATAAGATTGTGTAGACTATTATGCTTAAGAGGGCAAGAAGAAATAGAAGGCCTAAGTTTATGTCTGCTAGGGGGTGTGGTATTGGTATTGGAGTTCATGTTATGAGGGCTAGTAAAAGGGCTAAAGTTGGTGCCAGGATAAATAATATAGGGGATGTGTATGTTGGGCGAATGGGCTCTTTAATAAATAGTTTTACTCCATCAGCAATTGGTTGTAAAATGCGAAAGGCCTACTATGTTTGGACCTTTTCAGAGTTGTATATAGCCTAAAATTTTGCATTCAAGTAGCATTAGAAATGCTACGGCAATGAGAATGGGAATGATGTATGTAACAGGATTAATAATATAGGATATAAATTTATGCATTATTAAGAAGGGAATTTGCTTCCCTGTAGAAAGATTTTAGGTCTTTTGCATTACTTGACTCTGCCACCTTTGTTGTTGTTTAGTCGTTTAGTCGTGTCCGACTCTTCATGACCCCATGGACCAGAGCACGCCAGGCACTCCTGTCTTCCACTGCCTCCCGCCAGTGGCGTAGCGTGGGGGGTGCCAGGGGTGCCGGCCGCACCGGGCGCAACTTGGGCAGGGGCGCACTCGCACTAGCAGCTCTCTGCCCCTACTAAAATCCACTGGTTAGGGAGCCCGCGCTCGCTCGGCTTGGCGAGGAGGTCGCAGAAGGGGGAGAGCAAAGCCTTCTGCCGCTGGCAAAAAAAGGAGAGGAAGCCGGGCGGGCGGGCGGGCTGGCTGGCTCGCGGGGGTCTGGCTGCGCCTGCTGCTGCCGTTGCCGCTGCTGCCGGGCTTTGACAGCTTGGCGAAGCGGAGGGAGAGGTAATTGCGTCTCTCTTTCCACTGGCCGCCTGGGTAGTGAGCCGAGCGGAGCAGGGAGTCTGGCGAGGGGGCGGGAAGAGACTTTCCCCCCTTTTTCCCACCTCGCCTGGTCAAAAAGGAGAGCGGAGTCTCCTCAGGGTGCCCTCAGGCAGGGCAGGGCAAGGCAAGCAGAGCGAGGAGGAGAGAGAGGGGAAGGGGGGGGAGCAGCCAGGAAACGACGCGGTGTGGAGGGGGAATCAATTAAGGAGAGAAGCCTCGCTGCTGCTGCTGCTTGGGAGAGTAAATTACTGTACTTGCCTTGCCCCAGGTTAGGGGGCGCAAATTATTTGCCTTGCCCCGGGTTGGGGGGCGCAAATTACTTGCCTTGCCCCGGGTGCTGATAACCCACGCTACGCCGCTGCCTCCCGCAGTTTGGTCAAACTCATGCTGGTAGCTTTGACAACACTGTCCAACCATCTCGTCCTCTGTAGTCCCCTTCTCCTTGTGCCCTCCATCTTTCCCAACATCAGGGTCTTTTCTAGGGAGTCTTCTCTTCTCATGAGGTGGCCAAAGTATTTGAGCCTCAGCTTCACGATCTGTCCTTCAGGGCTGATTTCCTTCAGAATGGATACGTTTGATCTTCTTGCAGTCCATGGGACTCTCAAGAGTCTCCTCCAGCATCTGCCACCTTAATAAACCCTAATTATGGGGTGCAGTGGTGGCATGTATATTACTTAAGCGGTGGTCAGTAGTTTTAATTGGGACGTCCTTTTGGTATAGGTCCTACTATCTCGGTCCTTTTGTACTGAGGACAGTGCCGCATAGACAGAAACCGATTTCTCCAGTCTGAACTCAGATCATGTATGACTTTAATCGTTGAACAAACAAACCTTTTATGGCGGCTGCACTATTGGGGTGTCCTGATCCAACATCGAGGTCGTAAACCCCCTTGTCGATATGGACTCTAGAAGGGGATGGCGCTGTTATCCCTGGGGTAACTTGGTTCATTGATCAGACAATAGGCGGGTTATTGCTGGATCTTATGGTTATTTTTGGTGTGTTAATCTTGATGAAATGGGTTTCATATTTTGGAGGTTTTTTAATGCTCCGAAGTCGCTCCAACTAAAAACCTAAGGAAGCATGATTTAATGGTCTTGGTTTTGAAGCTCCACAGGGTCTTCTCCTCTTATGGGTTTATTCCAGCTTTTGTATTGGAGGATCAATTTCTTTGGCTAGCCTGTAAGAGACTGATTAGTCTTCATTTAGCCATTCATTCCAGTCCATTTTAAGGGACAAGTGATTATGCTACCTTTGCATGGTTCGGATACCTTGGCCGTTTAAAGAGTCACTGGGCAGGCAGGACTGGAATGAATGGCCCTATAGGATAATGTATATTTAATTTTTCATGGGGTAAATCAGTTAATGCACTATATACATAATAGTAAATAGATAATCACATGTAGTAAGTACAAGTAAAGCGGCAGGTGTAGAAGGAGGCAAAAAGGCTGCATAAAGCAGCATGATGGCGGATAATTTTATAGAGGTTAGCATAGTAGTTGGAGTTGGTTTTGTTGGTAAAATAGTGGCTATGAGGATTAGGCCTGTTAGAAGGCTTCCAATGGCAAGACGAATAAGGGGGTTAGTAAGGGTCGGGGGTATTTCATTTATAATGGATGTTGTTGTTCGTGGTGTATTTAATTGGATGTAAAAAGTTATTCGTAAGGTGTAGGTTGTGGTTAGTATTGTTGCAAAAAGTGAAAGTATAAGGGCTCAGGCGTTTAGGTGGGAGTTATTTATGGTTTCAATAATCGTATCTTTTGAATAGAAGCCCAAGAAAAAGGGAGTTCCTGTAAGGGCAAGATTTCCGATGGTTAAACAGGTAGCTGTCATTGGTAATATTTTTTGTACGCCCCCCTATTTTTCAGATGTCTTTAAGTTGTGAATAATTGTGCTGGAGCATAAGAATAGTACAGCCTTGAAGAAGGCATGGGTTGAGATGTGAAGGAAGGTGCGTTGAGGTTGGTTTAGGCCAATAGTTACCATTATCAGGCCTAGTTGGCTAGAGGTTGAAAAAGCAATAATTTTTTGTTGTTGTTTTGTGTTAGGGCACATAGGGCTGTGAATAGTATGGTGAGTGCTCCTAGGCAGAGGCAAATAGTTAAGGCTGTCTTGTTGTTTTGTAAGATTGGGTGAAGTCGGATTAAAAGGAACACGGCAGCTACAACCATAGTAAAGGTAAAGGGACCCCTGATCATTAGGTCCAGTCGTGACCGACTCTGGAGTTGCAGGGCTCATCTCGCTTTATTGGCCGAGGGCGCCAGAGTACAGCTTCCGGGTCATGTGGCCAGCATGACTAAGCCGCTTCTGGCGAACCAGAGCAGCGCACGGAAACACCGTTTACCTCCCCACCGGAGCGGTACCTACTTATCTGCTTGCACTTTGATGTGCTTTCAACCTGCTAGGTTGGCGGGAACAACCATAGTGCTGGAGTGCAATAGAGCTGAAATGGGTGTTGGGCCTTCCATTGCTGCTGGGAGTCATGGGTGTAGTCCGAATTGGGCAGATTTGCCAGCGGAGGCGAGAATTAGGCCAAAGAGGGGTAGGAGAGGCGGGTTTTTTGTTTGAATGGTTATTTCTTGCATATTTCAAGTTGCTAGGTGTGTTGCAAGTCAGGCAAGGGCTAATATAAGTCCAATATCTCCTACGTGGTTGAAGATAATAGCCTAAAGAGCTGCTGTATTAGCATCAGGGCGGGCAAATCATAATTCCCACACTTTCTCAACCAACAAATAGTTGAAATATATTATTGGCTGTGACAAGCGTTGATATGGCTAGTAAAAATACTAAGAGGTATTTGAAGAATCGGGATATGTGGGGGTCTGGTGATATATATCAGCGAATTCAAGGATAGATCATGTAACAAATAAACTAATTGGGATAAATGTGAGGGAGTACATGTCTAAGACAAGGTTAATATTAATATCTCTATCGGCAATGTTAGTTCATGTAAAATTGGTCGTTGAGGCTTCTGTGCCATAGTTTATGAAAATAGCTAGGAGGATTAGGCTGACTTTGAATGCCAATTGCGTAAAGCATGCCTCATCCTATTATGAAAGGAACTGGGTTTATAGTTGTGAGAACAAAGTGTGTTAGTATGAATAGAACTGTTAGCATGGTTGAGTGTAGAAGGAGGTCGTGCATTTTTACTTGGAGTTGCACCAAGATTTTTGGTACCTAAAACCAATGGATTACTACTTTCCTATAGAAGTAAGAGGTCTAAGGATTTCATCCTTAGTTATATGAGTTAGCAGTTCTAATTGTTTATACAGCTCTTGGTAAACAAGAAGGTAGAACCTTCTATCTCAGTCACAGTCTAGTGTTTTTGGTAAGCTATATTTACAAGTGAATAATCCTGAAATTAGGGTGGGTTTTAGAATTAGAATTCCCAGGGGTAGCAAATGTAGGATAAGGATAAGATGTTCTTGAGCATGGGTGGGAGGGAGAAGGTGAAATTGATTTGAAATGGCTCCTCGTTGGGTTATTAAGAATATGTATCGGGAATAAGTGGCAGTAATGAGGGTTTCAACCCCGGTGATGATGATGGTGGGGGGTGATCAGTTAAATAGGGCAGTAATAATTCATAACTCACCAAGTAGGTTGATTGAGGGGGGCATGGCTGTATTGGTTAAGCTAATGAATAATCATCAAGTTGATATTAATGGGAAGGCAAGTTGTAGACCTCGTACAAGAAGTAAAGTTTGGGTGTGCGCACGCTCATAATTAGTGTTTGCTAGAGCAAAGAGGGCTGAGGAAGTTAGGCCATGTGCAAATATTAGGGTTATGGCTCCGGTCCAGCCTCCTGGTGTTTGTATAATAATAGCAGAGGTTACTAGGCCCATATGACTTAGGGATGAGTAGGCGATGAGAGCCTTCAGGTCTGCTTGTCGTAGGCAAATTGAGCTAGTTATTACAACACCTCATAGGGCTAAAATTATGATCGGGAATATGAGGGTAGGTGGGTACGGGTTTAATATGGATGAAATACGAATCAGGCCATATCCTCCTAATTTTAATAAAATTGCGGCTAATACTATTGAACCAGCGATTGGGGCTTTTGGAAGTCAAAGATGTAAGCCATACACAGGTAATTTGACTAAAAGGCAGAGCGATCCCGATGGGGTGCCATCGCAGCTGCGCCCCCACAAACGGTGTGCCATGCCCCCAGGAAATGCACCACGCCCCTGCGGGCAGCGCATCACACCCCTGGGATGCGTGACACGCCAGCTACGCCCCCACCTGCTCTCCACCCCACCCCCCCTGGTGCTGGAGCATGAAGCTCCGCCACTGCCTGCTGGTTGGAAACAGTTCAGGAATCTCTTTCTCTTGTAGAGCGGCACTTCTTTCCATACTAACCCCTCTAAAAAGTGGTGAAGGTCTTATATTTGTTGACAGATGAATTTTGCAGAACATATGCAGAGAAATTGCACTGAAAAAGAGTGATCGCATGTTACATTTGAAGGGGGAAAAGCAAATGGCCCAGGGAAGCCATGGCCATATCCTCCGAATCTTCTGACCATATTCCTGTTGCTTTCAGCTCTTAAGTTTAATCACTGGAAGTCCTGGAGTTTGTCCCCACCCCCCGAAATGTTCTAATGTACTTCTTATAATTATTTTCCTCAGTGAGTTATTTGAAGTGAAAGACATCCGGACCATACATCATGTGTTCATTGCTTTCTTCATCATGATCATTCTCAGCACCCTCATAGTAGACTCCATTGATGAAGGAAGGTAGGAAAATATTGAAGGGATCAGCTGGAGGTTTGTTTCTTTTTGTTTTGTTTTAGTGTTGGACTTGAGGCATTTCATACCTGAACCAATGAAAATGTATCTGCATGCAAAGTCTTGGAAGATGTGGAGCCCTCCCAGTACTAACTTGAAGGGCTGCTGGCTATGCCACAATAACTACAAGTGTTCCCACATGCGTGTGCTTATCCAAGGGGCCCTGGATCTCTGTAGGGGTTGTATCTGTCTGTATCTCTGTGTTTGCTTTCTTGCTTTAGAGTGTTCTGTGCAGTATAAAACCTTAGGGTGTATACATAAGTTCAGTATTTGTTTCATAAGATTTATACACTGCCTGATTCTAGAAGGAACCTCTAAGCAGTTTACAAAAGATAAAACAAGAAAATCATGAATAAAATCACAACCATACTCTAAAACATACAAAACTTAGAATACTAAAAAAGATTAAAAGTACCTCAACTTTCATTATAGAATTCCTTAGCTGTTACTGATTTAATCTGATGGAATATATATTTTAACCCAGGTATATGATTTTAACTTGCTGTGTTGTTTGAATCTCTTTTGAAGGTTGGTGCTGAAGTTTGATCTCCTGGTCTTCGTTTTTGGCAAATCTTCTGTCGTTTTTTCCACTTGGCTTTACATGTTCCTGTCCACCCTGACTGTGCCCTATGGGCTCTTCCTGCTGTGGGCCCAGGGCTACCATGGTTCCTCCCACAAGACAATCCGCTCCGCTTTCTTTGGGGGTCTCCTCATGATCTTCCAAATATTTGCGCTTGGAGTGGTTCCAACTTACATTGTCATTGCCTACCGTTTACCGCCAGTTTCTGCTGCCATAGTGATCTTTGAGCAGGTGAGTTTCATGTGGAGAGCTAGTTTCTTCTGGATGTAGCTAAAGGTCATTTCACACAGCTTGAATTAGCAAAATGCTGCTTTATGCCAGGATAGGAGTCCTTAGCTAACCTGTAATTTTGTGTACACATTCTACTTTTGCTTCTGCCTGACTTGGGGAAATATTAATGGTGACAAGTTTTCATTTTTTCCAAGAGATTGAGCCTGAGGGTGTTAGAAATGGTCAGATGCAAAAAGAAACTCACCGTAATTCTTAAGGTCTAGTAGGTACTTCTGTTTTCGGATACGCTGATGGTTTAAACCACTAATACCTTGCTGCAAACACCCTCTTTTTGAGCACGATGAAGGAGAGAGAATGGAAGCCTTCTTGGAGGATACTGATTCTCTCGACCTCTTGCATTCTGGGTGCAGACCTGGCTTGAGACTGAATCTGCTTTGCTCTCACCTTCATCAAAAGAGGGGCAGAGGAGCTTTTGATGCTATTGACCATGGTATCCTTCTGGACCATCTCTCGCTTAATTGCAAGATGTCAAATACATTTTATCTGTTATTCCATTCCTTTAGGTGCGCCTGCTGATGAAAGGCTACTCTTTCATTAGGGAGAATACTTCTCAAATACTTTCCTTTACGCCACAGAAGACAAGTGAGTGACTGTTTCCTACAATAATTGTACAGCTGTGGTGATGAAGGCACCCTCCCTTCTTCCTGTTCTGAGAGTTGGGTTCTGTGACATGGAGACAATTCAAAGACCTGTTCTAGTTCAGAAGAATGTGTGTATGGGCCTCCCCATGTTTTGCAAGATTACCAATACCATGCAGCTTGTCAGTCTTCTAATGCTTATTGGAATAGGAGTACACATCTTGCAAAGGAAATAAGAGAATCCTGGGTTTAGTGGAACAGGGGAAAGTGCTCTGACAATGGGGGGCTTATTTGGAGTGGTAGGGCATTAAACCTGGGGTGGACTAGAGATGAGGGGCTTGTCACAGACTTGCCTTACTCATTGTAAAAAAAAAAAAAGAATAATAATGGCATACAAACCATCTCCTTGGACTGAGAAATTGTATAAATTTATTACTGCTAAACTCAAGCATTAATGAACAGTTTGAGACCCATAGAAAATAGGATGGAACCCTGTGGGTTTATTTTTTACTGTGTGGCATTATCTGGTACTAAACGACACTCTCCATTCTGCTTTTTCAGACACCGTCCAAGTTCCTAAAGTTTCCCAGTACCTGTATTTCCTCTTTGCTCCCACCCTTATTTACAGAGATGCCTATCTCCGGTAATGTCTATGTAGTTGCTCCATTGTGACTTGGCAATTCTTATAGCAATTGTGATTGCGAGGTTGGACTGGATGCATGCTTCATAACTGAGGGCATAACATACGGGTTGGGGACCTCAGGCCCAGGGGGCAGGGGCAGTCCTCTGCAGTGGCCTAGCATGGTGGGGTCACAGGCACAGTTGCCCTGGGCGCAAAATTGTTATGGATGCAAAAGTTTAACACTTGGGGCAGCCTCAATATAACTGCACATTCTGTCGCTGGGATCCATTGAAAACAGCTTCTCCATGCGAACCAGGAGAGACCTCTCCAGACCATAGAACGACTCTTCTTATGTCTCCTGGGCGATGCAGATAGTATTAGGCAGTTGAATGTGTTTCCCTCCCTCCCACCCAACCCCTCCTCATGGCCCCAGGCAACCCACGCTACACCACTGGCCTCTGAGCCTCTCTATCTATTGCACTATCCACTTTTGCCTCTGACCCTACCCACTGCTGGGTCTCTAACTTAACTCATGGTCCTGAATTTCAGTGGGTCTTCTCTAAGTAAAGGTTAGTTGAAGACAATCATTTGTTTCTCTGAATTTTCCCAGAGCAGGCCTAGTAGGATCCAAAATGCATTGGTTCAATGCATATCTCTTTTGAGCACACCAGAGCTTTTTGCTTCTGGTTCCAATAACAGGTGCTGAGTCTGACCATTTTGGCTTTAAGACATTCTACACGTCATGGGTTTTGATGGGTTTTTTATATATAAGGTTCTAGAGTTCCTTTGTAGAAGTTGCTGTATTATACAGGGTTGTCTTTCTCTTTTCCATGGTATTCCACATTCTTCAATCTGTATATCCTACTGCCCTCAACTACTCCTTTCCTTCTTTATGCAAAATAACGAACTGATTTAAAAAATAGTAGTGCAGCTGCACATTTAGTAAAACATGCCATTTGAGCAAAATCATAACTAGCAAACAGACTTTCTTACATTAAATATTTGCTGTTCTGGAATAGAAATTGGATTGTGTTTACTGCAGACTACATCAGCTCTGCACTTATTAGTTGCTTTTATCATGGAAAGTAATTCAAAGTAATTCAAAATTCTCGCAAATTGGGTTTCAGTTGATGCCAAGCAAGTTCTTATCTTGATTTAGGTGTAATGACTGTGATTTCCTTTTCTTTTCAGAAATCCTACAATAAGATGGAGCTATGTAGCTACCATGTTTGCAGAGGTTAGATATTTCTGTTCCTTTGGGGATTTCTGTGTTTCTGCAGATAATTATACAGCCTTGAAAGCTGATAAGAGTTACTGGTTCATAAAAATATGTACAAGCCTACCGGAGTGCACAAGCCTGTATTACTTATTTTTATTTTGGCATTTAAAAAATAGACACAATGCTTTCTGAAGCTTCCATGCCTGTTCACCTGGAATTGCATCCTATTCCCTTAGATTTGGATCACTGAATGAATAATTACCCCTAAACTAATGACAAACACACCTTCCCATTGTAAGATAAATTAAACAGTTTCACTTCTCTGAAGACAGGATAAAATAGTACTATATGACAAGCCTTCCTAAACCGACTTTTCACCGATGCCTGTGTGCTAGTCCTCTTATCATCTGTAAACATTTTCCACAGTTTAGGAAATTATGAACAGTGCAGCAATCTGTATAGTGTATTTTTATTTTGCGGAGTGGAGCAGATCAGCTAATTTCAAGCACGGTCGTATTTCTCAAATGGAGACGTAGTCCTTCCCTGGGCTGGGCTAGCTGTGCAGTGTCACAGATTCTAAAAGTTCAAAGGACAGTCTTGGATAAAAATATAGTCTGTTAATCAGTCTCTGCTCGTGGGACCTGCTCCTTGCAGGACAATGAAACCGCTCCCACGGCAGCTGCTGTCGGTAAAGCAGGTGTTCCACCTGGGCCCCTCCACATATACACATGCCAGCAGCGCACCTACCCAGGCCTCCCAACTGCTGGCATAGTAACTCTGCACATGGTGGAGCCCACGTGGAATGCCATTTATCTGAAAGAAGCACGGACTATCGTAGTGGCACTGAAACCTTTGGTCAGCTGTTGCCTACGGCTGCATACACACCGGACATTCAAAGCACCTGGCTCCTCCCACAAAGAATCTTGGGAACTGCAGTTTATTAAGGGTGCTGGGAATTAGAGCTCGGGGGTGCATGTTAAAGTGCATGTTTAAGGATTCTTTGGGGAATGTCATGTGCGTTAAATGTATGATCTTTACTCAGCTTAGATCTGTGCATATTGGTAACTGGGATCAGCTTTCTCTCTTACAGATTCCTCCTGTGCTACTTTTATAATCAGGGGCTTTTGTTTTTACTCCTGTCTAGGTCCTTGCGTCACTCTTCTATTTGCACTATATAAGTGAACTATACATCCTTCCTGCATTTCGGAAATATGGCCGAGAGCCCTTTACTGTACGAGGGCTGGCCCTTTGCATCTTGCACACCATGCTTCCAAGTGAGTGCTTTTGGGTATCACCCTGGCCCCTTTTAATTCTGGAATTTCCTAAGCAACAAATAAATAACCAGATACAGTGGTGATATTGGCAACAACTGGCAGTGTATGGCCTGTTGGACATATGATCTTAGCTTTGTGGTTCCCTGACTTGTAGGGTTCCTGAAAACCTGTTACTAGGGCAACAGCTGAAGCTGAGCGTCAATCTCACTGTTCTGAGAGAGAACATGGGAAGTTGCCTTACACCGATCAGACCACTGGCCCATCTAGCTCAGGGTCGTCCACACTGACCAGGAGTGGATCTCCAGGGTTTCCAGACAGGGAACTTTTCCTGGCTCTACCTGGAGAGGCTGCAGATTGACCTTTTCAATACGCTCACTACCACTGAGCTACTGCTCTTCTCTCTGAACAGCTTTTGCAGTATGTTCCTTAGTAACATCAGTCCTGGTAGACTGGAGAAGGTGCGATCCTGCTTCATCCAACTCTGCTTTTTAGTCTTGTGCTGGGGATGCAAGCAGTTGATAGTTTCTGGACTCAGTTCAAAGTGCTGGTTTTGACCTATAAATCCTCATGCGGCTCAGGACCCCAACACCAGAAGGGCTTCCTCTCTGCTGCTGAACCAGCCTGGTCACTGCATAAATATCTTAGGGATAGGTGGCTCCCTGCTTGTAGAATGCGGTCCCCAGGGAAGAGTGCCTGGCTCCATCATTGTCTGTTTTAGATGCCAGTCAAAAACAGACAATGGTTCCTAATGGGAGGGTAATCAGTAATTTACATGGTCATTGTCAAGGGAGGGGCCAAAATCACTCCCCAGCTTCGTCCCAGGTAGGGCATTCAATAAGAAATTCAACCAAGGATTCCAGCAAGACAGTACCCTTTTATTAACTTTACTGCAGTCAAGGACAGTCCCCTAAAATGGCGGGTACTGTACTGATCACAGGTTTCAATACACTTTTATATTCTTTCACATACAGTTTACATCATGCTAAATATATACAGTGGTGCCCCGCAAGACGAACGCCTCGCAAGACGGAAAACCCGCTAGACGAAAGGGTTTTCCGTTTTGGAGGCGCTTCGCAAAACAAATTTCTCTATGGGCTTCCTGTGGGTTTTTCCCCCTTTTCCTAAGCCGCTAAGCCGCTTATCAGCTGATCCGCTGATAAGCTGCTTATCAGCTGATCTGCTAAAAGCCGCTAAACCGCTAATAGCGCTAATCCGCTAAGCTGTCAATGGGCTTGCTTCGCAAGACGAAAAAACCGCTATACAAAGAGCCTCACGGAACGGATTAATTTCGTCTTGCGAGGCACCACTGTAACGAGTTCTACATTGACCATTATGCATTAGCGATGACATGACATTCCTCATGCTCTGGTCATGACCTCCATGCTCTGGTCAAGACCCCCTTACAAGTCATCACTTAGTACAGTGGTGCCTCACAAGACGAAATTAATTCATTCCGCGAGTCTCTTCGTCTTGCGGTTTTTTTGTCTTGCGAAGCACAGCTATTAGCGGCTTAGCAGATTAGCGCTATTAGCGGCTTAGCGGCTATTAGCGGTTTAGCGGCTCTTAGCGGCTTAGCGGCTTAGAAAAAGGGGGGAAAAGGGAAAAAACTCGCAAGAACTCGCAAGACGTTTTGTCTTGCAAAGCAAGCCCATAGGGAAATTCGTCTTGCGAAGCACCTCAAAAACGGAAAACTCTTTCATCTAGCGAGTTTTTCGTCTTGCAAGGCATTCGTCTTGCGGGGCACCACTGTACAGCAAACTAACCTCAGACCAGAACAGCCAAGTCAAACAATAAACAGATGACACAAAAGTAAATCTTTAACTCAAACAGCAGATTCTTTATCCTTGGTTCTAGTCTATATAGTCTGATATTGGCAAAGGACTTTATATACCTTCTATTTATATATGCAGGTATATAAAGGTTCAAGCTAACTAATACTTTACCAAGTATGACTAAAGCAACAGAATTATCTAAAACATTAACAATTTTTAAAATAATACTTTTATTAAATTTCTGAACATTTTACACATAACATTCCAATGCATTTTAAAAAAGGGATCTCTTTTCTGTTATTGACTTCTCAACCCATTTTCTGTGATGTTTTCCTTATCCCCCTCCCTTTGCTGCAGCCTATTGTCACTCATTTATCATAATCATAGCACAATAGTCTCTAATTTTTTCTGTTGCTCTTAGCTGAAAACCTAGCTGTAGTTACATACATAAACAACTTAACCATCCTCTTTTGGAATTTCTAACCATATAATCCCCGACAGAAAGGCTCCAGTGTTTGTTTGCTTTTTTGTTTTTGGTAAACTCCTTTTTTATCTTTTTAATTCCTCATGGAGTCCCCCCTCCCCCCCCCGAGAGAAGGGAAAGTCTGCTTGCTCAGTTCGTGGCCTGAAAAGAGAAGCACAACATTATACGTCTTCTATTTATATATATAAAGGTTCAAGCTAACTAATACGTTAGCAAATATGACTAAAGCAACTAAAATACATAGCTTTACATTTACACATTAACAATCTTTAATGATCTTTATTGCTAGGCCCATTTCTTATCCTTGCTAGCTTATTTGCTGCCATTTGCCCCTCACAGAGCTTTTGCAGTACAGTATATGTGGCATAAGATCAACAAACCTTTGCCCAACACTGTATTAGCAAATGGCCAAGAGCAAACACCCTCAGATATTGTCCTAAGCAAGGTCAATCAATACTTTCATTGCTTCTATTTCAAGTGTTTGCTATTCTAGAGCCTTTATGGAAACTTGGGGAGCAATACAGAGGGGGGGAGGGCAAGCCATTTCCCCCTCCACATGAATGAAATCAATTAGCCTGAAATACATGTTTTCTTCATTGCTCCACAGATGTATTGTTGACATTAATCTTATATTATTTAGTCCTTCACTGCTGGCTGAATGCTTTTGCTGAGATGCTGCGCTTTGCTGACAGAATGTTCTACAAGGTAACTGATGTGCAAGGCTCACGATATCTCTCTCTCACACACACACACACATGCACAAAACACAACACGCACAGAAGTATTTGCTATCAGTTTTAGAGTGTACCTTGGTTCATGGAACCCACCATTTGCTAGAAATGGAGAGAGAGAGAGAGAGAGAGAGAGGGAGAGAGAGAGTCATTTTGCCAGATCACTTCCTGGTGCAACTGGACTTCTCTGCGACCCATCCCCTCTGCAGGGAGGTGGGACCAATTTGGATGGTCCACCCCCGCCACTTAATGGATCCAAATGGTTTCCAGAGAGTGGTAGTGGATGCTTTATCCCATGTTGATGGCCTTTCAGCCGATTCCCTGGTGGCCTGCTGGAATGTGGAGTTAACCAGGGCTATTGACTGTTTGGCTCCGAAGCGCCCTCTCCGATTGCATGGAGCCCAGACAGTCCCGTGGTTTTCCACGGATCTGAGGGCAATGAAACAATCGTTGAGATGGCTAGAGCGCCAGTGGTGGATAACTCATTCCGAATCTGACCGGATACAGGTTAGAGCTCAACAGGTTAGAGCTCAACAGGTTAGAGCTCAACAGGTTAGAGCTCCCGCCCTTGAACGGTAGCCCTTGGGTGGACAACCACACCCGGTCCCCCACCCTTATAGTTTCACCCTCCCTCCTATTTCTGTCTGCTTGCTTCTTATATTCTTCCTTGGCTTGCTTACCAAGTGGCGATAGCGACGGCGAAGAAGAATTTCTTCACCGCCTCTATTGCATCTGCAGAAAACAGCAGCAGGAGACTTTTTCAGATGGTTCACAATTTAGTGGAACCACCTGCAACATCGGGGCCCAGTACAGGCCACATATTCTCCTGCAATGATTTTGCAAAGTTTTTTGCAGATAAAATCGCTCAGATTCGGGAAGAAGTAGACTCCGCCGTGGGAGCAGGGCCGGGGCGGGAGAGTGCTAGAGTTCTGTCTAGTCAAGTTGGGTGGGATCAATTCCAATCTGTTACCCCTCCGAAGATGTGGACAGGCTGCTTGGATGAGTGAAGCCAACCACCTGTCTCCTGGATCCTTGCCCATCCTGGCTTATAAAAGCTAGCCGGGAAGGACTGGGCGATGGGCTTCGTGGGGTGGTGAATGCTTCCCTCCGTGAGGGAGCCTTCCCAGACCCGCTGAAAGAGGCGGTTATTAAACCGCTTCTTAAAAAACCATATTTAGATGCGGCCACGATGGCCAACTATCGCCCAGTCTCAAATCTTCCATTCTTGGGCAAGGTGATTGAGCGAGCGGTGGCCGAACAACTCCAGGCACACCTGGAAGAAGCGGACCATTTGGATCCCATCCAGTCGGGATTCAGGCCTCATCATGGGATTGAAACTGCCTTGGTCACACTGGTTGATGATCTTCGGCAGGCTAGGGACAAAGGTGAGAGCTGTTTCCTAGTTCTGCTGGATCTCTCAGCGGCGTTTGATACCATCGACCATAACATCCTTCTGGACCGTCTTGAGGGGCTGGGAGCTGGGGGCACTGTCATACAGTGGTTCCGCTCCTTCCTCCTGGGCCGTGTTCAGAAAGTGGTGGTGGGGGATGAGTGTTCAGACCCCTGGGCTCTCACTTGTGGGGTGCCTCAGGGTTCTGTCCTCTCCCCCATGCTTTTCAACATTTACATGCAGCCGCTGGGAGAGATCATCAGGAGGTTTGGGCTGGGTGTTCATCAGTATGCGGATGATACCCAGCTCTACCTCTCTTTTAAATCAGAACCAGTGAAGGTGGTGAAGGTCCTGTGTGAGTGTCTGGAGGCGGTTGGAGGATGGATGGCGGCTAACAGATTGAGGTTGAATCCTGACAAGACAGAAGTACTGTTTTTGGGGGACAGGAGGCGGGCTGGTGTGGAGGACTCCCTGGTCCTGAATGTGGTAACTGTGCCCCTGAAGGTCCAGGTGCGCAGCCTGGGAGTCATTTTGGACTCACAGCTGTCCATGGAGGCACAGGTCAAATCTGTGTCCAGGGCAGCTGTTTACCAGCTCCATCTGGTACATAGGCTGAGACCCTATCTGCCTGCGGACTGTCTCACCAGAGTGGTGCATGCTCTGGTTATCTCCCGCTTGGACTACTGCAATGCATTCTACGTGGGGCTACCTTTGAAGGTGACTCGGAAACTACAACTAATCCAGAATGCGGCAGCTAGACTGGTGACTGGGGGCGGCCGCCGAGACCATATAACACCGGTCCTGAAAGACCTACATTGGCTCCCAGTACGTTTCCGAGCACAATTCAAAGTGTTGGTGCTGACCTTTAAAGCCCTAAACGGCCTCTGTCCAGTATACCTGAAGGAGCATCTCCACCCCCATCATTCTGCCCGGACGCTGAGGTCCAGCGCCGAGGGCCTTCTGGTGGTTCCCTCATTGTGAGAAGCAAAGCTCAGGGAACCAGGCAGAGGGCCTTCTCGGTAGTGGCGCCCGCCCTGTGGAACGTCCTTCCAGCAGATGTCAAAGTGATAAACAACTACCTGACATTCAGAAGACATCTTAAGGCAGCCCTGTTCAGGGAAGTTTTTAATGTGTGATATTTTACTGTATTTTTGCTTTCTATGGAAGCCGCCCAGAGTGGCTGGGGAGGCTCAGCCAGATGGGCGGGGTATAAATAATAAATTATTATTATTATTATTATTATTATTATTATTATTATTAATGAAGTTCCTCCTGCCTAGAGAGGCCGATCAGATACCATCAGTTTTCTGGACAACCTGTTAATACATTCCTTTACCTCTGGTTAAAAAGGGAGCCTGTGCCTTTTTTCTGTTGACATTCCTGATTCAAAAGCATTTGTTGCTATGTGTTGTGTTACTGGGCTTTTTGGATAGAATTTTAACCTTGCTGTGACTTTTAAACAAATGTAAATAGTTTTGGGTATGGCGTCATAGAAAAAAAGTATGTCCACCCTATAAATTATTTAGCAGAACTCACCTGCAGCCTTCTTTTAGTGTTGGCATATACTGGCGCCTTTATTTTATTTTATTTTATAAAAAAATTATTGATTTTCACAAAATTATAAACAAAACAAATAAACAAATAAACATGGATCATAATCTTATTAAAATTACACTTATTAACATTGTTAATTGTTTTAAAATTAAACATATTGATTCATCACTTAACTTATATGAAATCCTAAGCCAATTAAATATCTGCAAGCTATTTCTAATGAATTTAATTTTACATATTTAACTAAATAATCATTAAATTTTGTCCATTCTTCCTGATACACCTCCTCCTTCTGGTCACAGACTCTTCCAGTTAGGTCGGCTAGCTCCGAAAACTCCTCATCTGCCATTCTTCCACCGTAGGTAATTCTTGTGCTTTCACTTTTTTACTAATAAAATTCGAGTGGCAGTTGTGGCATACAAAAATAATTTAACATCTTTCTTGGGCAATTCCAAACCTGTTATTCCAAGAAGAAAGGCCTCTGGTTTCTTTAGAAATGTATATTTCAACATTTTTTCCAATTCATTATAAATCTTTTCCCAGAAGTCTTTCACCTTGGGGCAGGTCCACCACATGTGATAAAAAGTTCCTTCTTTTTCTTTACATTTCCAACATAAATTATCACAATTATGATATATCTTTGCTAATTCAACAGGGGTCAAATACCATCTACACATCATTTTCATTATATTCTCCTTTAACATTGTACATGCAGTGAACTTAACCCCTTTCTTCCACAATCTTTCCCAATCCTCAAACATTATGTTATGTCCTACATCTCTTGCACAATCTATCATTACTGATTTAACTTGTTCATCCTTTGTATGCCACTCCAACAGTAACTTATACATTTTACACAGATTTTTTTTCAGATAAATTTTTATTATTTTCTTCATATAATATTTTCCCAACAATTCTAATTATCACAGTATAGTACCTTTGACAAAGTGGTAAGGACCTAACAGAAGCAGAAGACATCAAGAAGAGGTGGCAAGAATACACAGGAATTATACCAGAAAGATATGGATGTCTCGTACACCCCAGGTAGTGTGGTTGCTGACCTTGAGCCAGACATCCTGGAGAGCGAAGTCAAATGGGCCTTAGAAAGCACTGCAAATAACAAGGCCAGTGGAAGTGATGGTATTTGATGGTATTCCAGCTGAACTATTTAAATTTTTAACAGATGATGCTGTTAAGGTGCTACACTCAATATGCCAGCAAGTTTGGAAAACTCAGCAGTGGCCAGAGGATTGGAGAAGATCAGTCTACATCCGAATCCCAAAGAAGGGCAGTGCCAAAGAATGCTCCAACTACCGCACAATTGCACTCATTTACCACGCTAGCAAGGTTATGCTTAAAATTCTACAAGGAAGGCTCAAGCAGTATGTGGACCGAGAACTCCCAGAAGTTCAAGCTGGATTTAGAAGAGGCAGAGGAACCAGAGACCAAATTGTAAACATGTGCTGGATTATGGAGAAAGCCAGAGTATTCCAGAAAGACATCTACTTCTGCTTCATTGACTATGCAAAAGCCTTTGACTGTGTCGACCACAGCAAACTATGGTAAGTTCTTAAAGAAATGGAAGTGCCTGATCACCTCATCTGTCTCCTGAGAAATCTCTATGTGGGACAAGAAGCTACAGTTAGAACTGGATATGGAACAACTGATTGGTTCAAAATTGGGAAGGAGTACAGCAAGGCTGTATATTGTCCCCCTGCTTATTTAACTTATATGCAGAATTCATCATGTGAAAGGCTGGGCTGGATGAATCCCAAGTCGGAATTAAGATCGCCGGAAGAAATATCAACAACCTCAGATATGCAGATGACACAACCTTGATGGCAGAAAGTGAGGAGGAATTAAAGAGCCTTTTAATGAGGGTGAAAGAGGAGAGCATATGGTCTGAAGCTCAGCATCAAAAAAACGAAAATCATGGCCACTGGTCCCATCAACTCCTGGCAAATAGAAGGGGAAGAAATGGAGGCAGTGAGAGATTTTATTTTCTTGGGTTCCATGATCACTGCAGATGGTGACAGCAGCCGCGAAATTAAAAGACGCCTGTTTCTTGGGAGAAAAGCAATGACAAACATAGACAGCATCTTAAAAAGTAGAGACGTCACCTTGCCAACAAAGCTCCGTATAGTAAAAGCTATGGTTTTCCCAGTAGTGATGTATGGAAGTGAAAGCTGGACCATAAAGAAGGCTAATTGCCGAAGAATTCATGCTTTTGAATTATGGCACTGGAGGAGACTCTTGAGAGTCCCATGGACTGCAAGAAGATCAACCCTCTCCATTCTGAAGGAAATCAGCCCTGAGTGCTCACTGGAAGGACAGATCGTGAAGCTGAGGCTCCAATACTTTGGCCACCTCATGAGAAGAGAAGACTCCCTGGAAAAGACCCGGATGTTGGGAAAGGTGGAGGGTACAAGGAGAAGGGGACGACAGAGGATGAGATAGTTGGATAGTGTTATTGAAGCTACCAGCATGAGTTTGACTGAACTGCGGGAGGCAGTGGAAGACAGAAGTGCCTGGCGTGCTCTGGTCCATGGGGTCACGATGAGTCGGACACGACTAAACGACTAAACAACAAAGTCCCTTTGACTCCTCCGAGTCTTGACTTCCCTCTCTCCTGGTAGCTGGTATATACATCACATTCTTATCGCGTATATTATTCTCGTATCTCTGCTATTTTACATTGAAGGTATTATTCCAGCATTTTAGACAGATTTTTAACTTTAGATTCCAGCAACTCCATCTCCAACTTGGATTTTTCAGAAGCAAAACCATTTTTCTTATCTAGTTTATACAATTTCTTTTCCACAGAAGACTGAAGGGTTTATAAATCCAGAAGCTCACACATCCACTGGAAAAGAGGTTTAAGCTAAAAGCCTTAGGGCCTGTAAGCAATTACTTGGGAGTAGAAGTAAGGAAGATGATGGAAGCTTTCTATTGAGCCAGAAAGAGAAAATTCTTCATTTGATAGAGCAGTTTGGCATGGAAAACTGCAAGCCAGTTCAGACTCCCATGACACCAGATTTCCCAAAGACAGTGTGTGATGATGAATTTGATCAGCCTGAGTTGTATCACTCAAAAATAGGATCACTGTTGTATTTAAGCCAGTGGTCAAGGCCAGACATTGCCTGTGCTACAAATGTTCTGAGCCAACATGTATCTAAACCCAGTACTGCCGATTGGTGTGTTTTGAAAAGGCTTATCAGACGTCTAAAGGGGACATTAAATGTATGTTTGAAGATATCTAGTACACAAGACAAAAACTAGAAGTATCTGTTGATGCGGAATGGGGAAGCTGTGTAGCTATTAGAAAATCTACAAGTGGAATGGTTATGATGTTTGCCAATTCCATAATTGGATGGAGGTCAAAGAAACAAGGACTTGTTGCGACCTCATCCTGTGAGGCAGAATATGGGAGCCTGTCGCTAGCATGCAGTGAAATCATGTGGTTTATACAGATACTAAAAGATCTAGATTGTAAATCTAGATTGTAAAGTGTATGAATATAGCCAATCGTGCATTGCATTAGTGGGCTCAGAAATAATGAAATCCACATCAAAACATATTGCTATCCGTCATGGAAATGTTAGAGATTGTGTACAGAATGAGTTAATCAAACTGAAGTATTGTCAATCACAACATAATATTGCTGATTTATTTACCAAGCCTTTGCCAGCAACATGTCATAATGAATTGATGACAAAACTGGGTTTATGTATATAATGTATGTATTGTTTCTGCTGGGGTTTTTTGCATTTAAGAAACAGAAGGGGTGTCACGGCTAAAAAGTGGCTGCTGTTTCTTTAATGCTTAAAAAAGCTGGGTCAGCATGAGTCAGTGGCCTGCACCGAGTTGTATATAGAGAGTGAGAAATGTTAGTTTGGTGTTGGGTTGGTTGGTTGGTTAGTTAGTTAGTTAGTTAGTTAGTTAGTTAGTTAGTTAGTAGTGTTACTAGTTAGTAGTGTTGGTTAGTTAGTAGTGAAAGCTGGTAGTGTTGATGTGGTCAGTCGCTTTTGCAGAAAGACTTTTAAGAATAAAAGCAGAAAGTACTCTGCAAGGATACTTTTCTCGTAGACTCTTTTAAGAATAAAAGCAGAAAGTACTCTGCAAGGATACTTTTCTCGTAGACTCTTTTATGCCGACAGGGGTCCAAGGACCAGGCTGAGGCAACAAAGGGAGGTCAGAACCTTTTTTTGCTTTTTACAAACACTGACATGCTCTAAAACACTTGAATAGCAGGAATGCACTTGGCACATTGATCCTGCAGTTTTAAACACTGTCTCTAAGGTCTCTGCTCTTTTTACTTCCCTGACCCTCTCTTGTAGGACTGGTGGAATTCTACATCTTATGCAAGGTATTTCCGAACCTGGAATGTGGTGGTGCATGACTGGCTGTATTACTATGCATACAGAGATGTCCTTTGGGTAAGCAACCATCTTTTAATGCACCCCCTTGCTTCAGCTCTAAAAGAAAGCCATTTCTTAAATGGAATGGCAGAGATCTTTACACTTCCCCCACAAAATGATTTTATTAAAGTTCTAATGTAAAGGTGAATTACACAACATGTAAAATACCTAGTCACTTTACCCATACAGAGATCTGACAGAAGGTGGAAAGAGAGACGCTTGAACTTATACAGTCTGGTTTGTATCCAGTATTTGGGAAGTCACTTTTTTTTTTACCAGTCTACCACCAATTTCACCCCTCTATGCCATATCCCACACTGTTCCAGCTCTCACGTTAAGTGTTTGTGGGGCTCCATTGAGTAGGAGGGATCAGCAAAAATGAGCTGCCCTGCCTTGTGCAAGGAGAAGTCCTTTTGACAGAGCAAGGCCACCACTGGAGACAACCCTCCCTGTGCAATAAATGTGAATGGGCAATTTAAGGGTGGTTATCACAAGCTGTTCACTGTTGTTTTTGAAAATTGGATCTCCTCTGATACATTCACCTATCAGAGAGTCACCCTTCTCCTTGTTTGTCTGTGTCTCTCTCTCACCACCAGTTATTTGGGAAGAAATTCAAAGCAGTCGCTATGCTGTCAGTCTTCACTTTTTCTGCTGTTGTGCATGAATACATCCTGGCGATGAGCTTTGGTTTCTTCTATCCAGTATTGTTCTTCTTCTACATGGGTTTTGGAAGTAAGTACCAAATATAACAGGGGATGCGGGTGGCGCTGTGGTCTAAATCACACAGCCTAGGGCTTGCTGATCAGAAGGTCGTCAGTTCGAATCCCCACAATGGGGTGAGCTCCCATTGCTCGGTCCCTGCTCCTGCCAACCTAGCCGTTCGAAAGCACATCAAAGTGCAAGTAGATAAATAGGTACCGCTCTGGCGGGAAGGTAAACAGAGTTTCTGTGCGCTGCTCTGGTTCGCCAGAAGCGGCTTAGTCAAGCTGGCCACATGACCTGGAAGCTGTATGCCGGCTCCCTCAGCCTATAGAGCAGGATGAGCGCGCAACCCCAGAGTCGTCCGTGACTGGACCTAACGGTCAGGGGTCCCTTTAGTTTACCTTACCAAATATACCTTCCGGCAAGCAGCAGTTTCTGTAAATTCTGAGGATTAGCTTTTAGTTGCCATCTGTACTTAATGTTCTAAGATGCAAGGGGCTTGTGTTGCAGCCTGCCTTACCATTTGCTCCCTCTAAACCTAGAAGCCTCTCCTGACCCTAGTTAAATCTCCATTCTTTGAGACTGATCATGGCCAGAGTAGGAGGGAGGACTTCCTTGGCTTGGCTGAGGAATAAGTTCTGATAATGCTCCAAACTGTAATATGCGGCTTTCTCAAAGACTTGGGAGATGATCCTTGCTTTGGAGGTCTTCAGCTTGCAACCTGAAAAGAGGTGCCCTTTCCCCCTGCTTGACACTGGCAGTATCAACCATCTGTCATGGCGGGCAAGTATTTCTCCTATCATAGAGCCAACTTTGTTTCATATGAGTAGGTGGCCCACTGATTTTTCTGTGTGATTTAAAGGGAAAGCCCTGTCTCTTTTCCACTGTAACTCCAAAAAACTGTTGAGAGCCATTTATTTCTATGGAAAGAGGTAAATGTGTCATACTGATCATACTGGGGATCAAGGAAAGAATGCTGCTGGTGTCCTTAACATGAATTTTGAGTGCATTTTAATTTTCTTCCATCAGCGTTTTTCAACTTCATTCTCAGCGACCGTCGGAAAGGCTCCATTTGGACGGTGATCCTGTGGCTTACGCTTGGGCTTGGTATAACTATGATATATTTCCTCTACAGCCTGGAATGGAATGCCCATAAGCACTGCCCTTTGAAAAATGTGAGTATCCCACTTGTCATTGGAAATGAGAGGAACAGAGCTGAGCTGCTATTCTGGACTATTCATTCAAGCCCTAAGATATGAAAGTAAAATTCGAAAACCAGATTTTTAGAAGGTTGCATTCTGCCCAGAATAGCTACTGTAGAGGTTTCTTTCTAACAAGAATAACAAGCAGCAGGGTCAGAAAAAAAAAACCTTTGAAACTTCCTCCATGTCTTTTTATATGAATACTGTAAATTTCTGAGCTAGTTTCTGCCCTTCTGGAGAGGTGAAAGCCAAAGGTTCTCAGAGGATGAAAGGGGGCAGTAAAGAAGGGAGGGAGAGGAAGGTAATGGAAAAGAGTGAGAGGCCTTAGTGGAGCACAGTGGTTTCTTTATTCTACTTGCTGTGTTCTCTGATTCAACTGCCACCTTTGGATCTGCAGGGTTCAAACAGAGAGAATTCTCTACATCTTTGCCGCATTTAATATTTAGTGCCAGATCAGCCCACATGCATATGCATAACCCCCTGGGGCTGGTTCTTGGACTGTTGAGGCCTCATAGAAGCTGGAGCCAAGGAGGATTTTAGTTTCAGAATTGCAGACAGCTTAGCAATTCTGCTTGACCTGGAAGACCTGCCATTCAGAGAGTTAAAGCGTCTGGGTGAAGCTGCCCCAAAGAAAAGCCAATTTGGGGGTCTTACAGGGAAAGGCAAGCCTTTTCCCACCCCCACCCCACTTCTAATTGCCTAGATTGGCTGTTGCAAGTTGGGTGGCCGCCCAGGCTTGAGAGACAGCAAAGGAAAACACTTGGGTTTCATCACTGGCATTTGTTCACATGGCTAACGGATAGCTCTACAGAAGTGAAAGTGCCCAGCATTTCCTGACTAACATTACTGTTCCTCTTGTGTTTTATAGCCCACTTTCCTTGACTATGTGAAACCGCGTTCCTGGACTTGCCATCTTAAGGTCTGACACCCTTTGGGATATCCCTCCGCTTCAAGGCCAGAAGATGCTTGTCTTTTAAACAATGACAACAAGTTGGGCTAGTGTGTTAAAATGACTGCAAACTTTTTAAAGGGAAACTGTCTTTAGCTATGGCAAAAGTGGGTGGTGTCTGCTACTAAGGGCTGCATCATTCCCATTTTAACCAGAACCAGTGTCTTCAGGGGTTCCTGCTCTCTAGCTAAGGACCCAAGCGGACCTGATGCTGTTTATGCAATTAGTTCTTTTGAAAATAAATAGCATCTGTCGAGCCCCAATGTGGATTGGAATTGAGGCATAGGGCTGAGGAGCTTTAACAATAGGCTGCCAGTTTTGATCAGGGGGAGCCCCACAGTGCTATGTGGATTAAATTTTTATAAGCAGCGAAATGGTGGCCTTTGCTACATGTCCAGTTTTAGGTTTCTTGCATTTCTCACTGATGATTACTGTTGCGATTTGGAGGGCAAATGCAGTTTGTGTTGAAGAACCTAGAGAGTGTGTTGGCTTGAAATGATCATGCTGCTCCACTTAAAACGCTGGTTTACTTTGTGAGACAGCCTTGGGTGGGTGGTGTGCTTAGAGCTACAGAAGGAGGGACTGTCATTGTGAAAAACAATACCCCTATATTGCTGACTGCTCACTGTGTAGTCTATAATCTGGAGCTTTTCTCTCAGCCGCCCTAAAGTGCATTTCTGACATGTTCTAAGAGTGTAAAGGAGGGGGGGGGCTATACACTAGCGTAGGCACATAGGGGAAATGCAAGTTTTTTTGTGTTCTTGAGCTGCTGTCCTTTGTATTGTCCTAAATTTGGTGCCCTAGTAAATTCTAGGTGCTGGCAGCTTTTCTCATGTCATCTAACTGCAGCAAAAAATAAAAAGAAACTTAATTCTGATTTATACTGCAGAAAACAGCTTAATCAGTATTTTGATATGACCCAAGTGTATTGCCATTTAGCTAAGCCATGTGTTCCATGTTTATTTGACTAAGGTGGGTGTGTCATTGATAATTTTTGTGGATTTTGGGGGAAGTGCCACCTGGACTGAATATTATGAACAGTAGTTTCAAGATGTCAAACGTCAAGTACAATATTTAATCTAGTTCAAAACTTTAAAAATTCACTGAAACAGTATCCACTTTTGGAGAAAGATGAGGAAATATGAGCATCTGAATTTGGATCAACACCCTGTGTAAGCTCTGAAGGAGTCTGATAAGTACCCTTAACACACACAGTTTTTAGAGGCTACTCACTTGCAGGTTCTAGATAGAGGTGTGAGGGAGATTTCTGTTCCTAGAACATTACAAACTATATGTGCAGATTGTAGTATCGCTAAATCAGTGTTAACATGGTAGACTCATCCATTCCAAAAAGCTTTTTGCTTTTGTTTTTAAATTGTCTATGATGGCACTGTAATTGTCATTATAAGATGGCCAGGATCCACCCAAATAATTTTCATCACATTGTGTCCTTTTCTGCTGCTTGTTTAAAGAGAACCCCCCCCCCAAAAAAAAACCTCCATCTTCAGAATCTAATTTGAGAATTTTATCAAATAAATCCTGTTGTCTTTGGGAAATACGTGTACTTTTTTCTAAGGGGGACGTGTGGGAAGATCAGTATACTAATTGTAATCAACCTCATGCTTTGGGACTGAATCTGTGAACGTAAACTGGATGGGCACAACATGGTTGCAAATCTCTTGCAAATGATCTACACAACTGATTGTAAGGAGGCATCCTGTTAACCTGGAAGGTGCTGGATTGCAAGGCTGTAGTTTTCCTCTTTCTCAGAGTGAGCAATGGAAAAATTTTCTTGCACAGATGGTGGTGAGAAGAGGACAAACTGTACCTGACACTGGAATGGTCTTACCAAGCCTCACTTGCATCTCTTGTAATATGGAGAACATTGTAGGTCAGGGAAGGTTGTTGATGGTGGGATATAGAATTGTTAACCGATTCCAAAATGTATCGAACTGTCTGTTGTGACCTATTCTGTTACTTGCAAGGGATTATGTGATCTATACTGTACTACAGAAATTGAAATATATTTTGCTATCCATGAAACTTGTCTGCCAACATTCATTCCAGCCTTGATGTACTGCACCTAGACAACGAACTGGTTGAAAATGTGGTACAGTGGTACCTCGGGTTACATACGCTTCAGGTTACAGACTCCGCTGACCCAGAAATAGTACCTTGGGTTAAGAACTTTTGCTTCAGGATGAGAACGGAAATTGCGTGGCGATGGCGCGGCAGCAGTGGGAGGCCCCATTAGCTAAAGTGGTGTCAGGTTAAGAACAGTATCAGCTTAAGAATGGACCTCTGGAACGAATTAAGTACATAACCAGAGGTACCACTGTATTCTCCATTCTATGTTTTTGTTTTATGGTGTATTTTGTATTCTCATTTTGTATTTTTCTGCTGTGAACCGCCCTGGGATTTTGGGATGAAGGGTCAGCTACAAATCTAAATCATCATCATCATGATCATCTATGCGCATCTGTGGTGTGCATTGAGACGTGGAGTGTGTCTTTTCAGTGTGCTAGTCCAACAGGGCTTCAGCCATTATCATTTAGTTTCCCCTTCGATTTTCTCTTTCTCTGCTCCCCTCCCCAGACGCTCAGCATTCTATGCCCACCAGGGTGCTGCCTTGAATAAAATATGGGGGGGGGGTGTTGTAAATAAAAATATGCCCTTTTCCCTTATGGGGTATCCAAGAGCCCATATAGAGTCCTTACATAGGTTCCCTATTGGTAGGAGAAAATAACAGAGGCCAACCAGAGAATATTGAGAAGCAAAGCAGTTAGTAAGCTTGATCTTTATTGATCTGTTGCAACAGGGTGCTCCCCTCACACACAGGAGAGGAAGAGGACCCCCCAAAATGCTGTGCAAGGGCTTATAAAGACTTTTGAAATTCCCATCCTCTAGATCAAGACCACCCCCAGAAACATTATGCATTCATCACAGAAGGGGTGTAACCTAAGACCACCCCTCAGATACATCCCACCTACATCACAGAAATTTAAATGTTGTTTTTCTCTTGTCCTTGTTTATCTCCTGTCTGGCAGGTTACTTGATTGGATTTCCTGGGGAGCCTGGCCATTCTTTTGTAGTGGTAAAATACTTATTTCCTGGGCCAGGTCACAGGCTCACACCTTTATTCAAACACAGATTAAGACAGGATTTGTGAAGGAAGAGACAATGGGGAGGCTTTTCCATTTTGACCATGCAGAGAAACATTTGCTCAGTTTAGGAATCAAAATGGTTCCAGGTTGGCTTTCCTGTGCTGATCTATGTACGTGTGGTTGTGAACGTTGCCATATATCTAAGACCATAAAATTCCTATCACAGGGGCAGGTAAGCCCCATGCTTCAAAACTGATCACATGATATGGTGTATGCACACTATTTGAATGCCCATCAACTGGGGGGGGGGTGTGGCCACCTCAAATACTGGGGGTAGTGAAGGGACCTTTGCCCTTAGGCGTAGGCTCCTATGATGCCCACTGAACAGGCTGAGTTTGCCCTACGATGATTCCCCTTTTCCAGGCAGAAGTGGTAGATGCTTTTATATGTAACCCATCTAAGGGGCCATCTGGATTCATAGCAGAACCTGGCAAGAAGAGTAGGCCTTTATAAACCAGTCACCTATTATCCCTAAATGGGAGGTTGGGGGGTGGGCTGTGGTGAAAAGGGTTAAAGATAACCCTTTGATAATTTTTGCAGGTTTCAAGGGTGAGGTGAATAGCAGTTGAGGGAGCAGGGCAAAACCCTGGCATGTCCTCCGGTGTTGCTATCCCTACACTGCAGTTTGGGGGACAGGGTGGGGCAGAGCCCTGGAGGACCCAGCAATACCCTGTGTTTTATCCCTATTGTGCTTGGAGGGCAGGAGGGGCCCACAAGCAACCCAGGTCATGCTCTCTGCCTTGTCAAATGCAGGGAAGGGGCAAGATCAGGACTTTTTCCTGCTGGAACTCCCCGGAACTCAGTTCTGGCACCTCTCCAAGGCATAGCTGTCAACTTTTCCCTTTTCTTGCGAGGAATCCTATGCGGAATAAGGGAATTTCCCTTAAAAAACGGGAAACGTTGGCAGCTATGCTCCAAGGGGCACCATGGCCAATTCTAAGGGAACGAAGGACTGACCCTCTGGCAGCCCTGAGGCTGCGAACCTTCTGCGGAGGTGAGAGCGAAGAATTGGGATCAGGACCGGATCCAGAGCACCTCTGAAGGCAGCAGACCAGCTGAAGTGGCCCGCCTGGGTCGGGAGTGCAGAAGAGTGATGTACTTTCAGGGTGTGTTTGCGTGTGATGGTTTAACTAAAACCATGATTGCGTGTGAACTAGGAGCCAGTGGTTACTAGCTAAACAAGCCAACCTTGTGTGAATTAATATCTGTGCTATGGATTTGCTGTTATTGTTCTGTCTCTGCATGTAGATCCATCGTTTCACAAAGACTTGGATGGGTTGTAAGTTACAGGCACACACAGAGAAGATTGGTCAACAAAGAGAGAGGAGTAATGGGAAGAGCAGGTGGTGCTCAAAATAAATTAAAAAATCCCCATTTGCTTCCATCATTCTTGCTCTCTGCTTCCCTGTCAACCTCTCACCCATCCTTCTCCCGTTTAGCTAGGAGTCAGTGTGCCTTCTGAGCCAGGGCAGTTACACCTGCTGCCATGTTGGTTTCCGCAGTTTCCTCAGAATTTCTTCTGTGGAAACCAAGAGGGCAGCGGGCAGCCCTGGCATTTGCTCCACCATTCCCTGCCAGCTTATCAGGCAGCATTGGGAAGCGTGCCTTTCTTCTTATCTAAAAAGCACAGACAGTTTGGCAGCAGGTGTGCTGCTGAGCCTGCATGCTTGGCTGGAGCCAGTTTGGGTGATGCTTAGCTGAACAGAGAATCTATTGCTGCACAACATTTTGAAATGGGGAAAATAAACAAAAAGGAATCATTTCCTCAGAACATCTGGCAACTTGTGGTGGCGTTGGGAGAGTGCAGAATGATGACAGTGGCAAAGAAGAGGGGACAGTTGTGCACTGCCAATGGAGCACGGGCAGCTTTTTGCCCGGGTCCTCTCAGTCCTGCCACATGGCTCTTTTCAGTGCATAGATGTTGCAGTTTGATCAAAGAACAGAAATTAAAAGCATATCACAATGTATCTCTCATGTGAGTCTTTGAGTGCTCCAAGCACCTTTTAAAAATTCTGAGTATCGTGTACCTGTAAAGCAGAGCTTTCCAAACTTTTCATGTTGGCGACACATTTTTCTAGACGTGCACCATTTCACGTCACAGTAATTCAGAGCAAACCAGAGGTTAAACTGACCCCTTTCGAGCCCCGGGACTGCTCACATGACACACTACAACTGACACACTAACGTGTTGCGACACACAGTTTGGGAAGCTCTGCGGTAAAGTAAGAACTCTGCGAATGTAACATGGGCGTAGCCAGGATTTATTTTAGGGTGGCAGTCTTTATGTAGAGCTGAGAACTTTAGGTAGAACTGAGTTATCTGTAATGCCATTGATCAGTTAGTTAAGTATATTTATTTATTTATTTACTTGATTTGGGGGGGGGCAGTTGCTCTCCCCTGCACCCCCTGGCTACGCCCATGGTATGTAAGTGGATATTTTTCTCTGTTACTGCTGCTTCTTTCCTCCTTTAGCAATGCTCCTACTAAACAGTTACAGCAGGGGCTTCTGTAACTTTACTCGAAGGCCAGTTTATATTAGGGATTAGTACGGATTTTAAATGTTATTCTTGAGCAGTTCAAAAGCACGTCAAAGTGCAAGTAGATAAATAGGTACCGCTCCAGTGGGAAGGTAAACAGCGTTTCCGTGCGCTGCTCTGGTTTCGCCAGAAGTGGCTTAGTCATGCTGGACACATGAACCGGAAAAACTGCGGACAAACGTCGGCTCCCTCGGCCAGTAAAGTGAGATGAGCGCCGCAACCCCAGAGTCGTTCACGATTGGACTTAACTGTCAGGGGTCCGTTACCCTTTACCTTTAGCTTTTTAAGGTGTCAAGAAATAGTAGCCACTAATGCATTGGGTGCTCAGGTCCTGAGGATCCTGATACTATCCATTCTTTTCAGTAACTGATATCTTAACACTATTGCTCATCTTGCTCTTCCTGGTTTAAAGCTTTCTGTGTCACTGAAGCGGTCTTGTGTTTCACTGGCCTTGTCCTGGATTCATGTACTATGACACAATATTGCTGTGGAGTTTGTGCATAGTTCTTTCCTGACTTACCAGGTGCTTTGTTGCCATTAAGAGGCTTGTTGTTGTGTTGTCAAACTGAAAGAATAAGTGGGAGTAATCTTAGATTATCTGATGGAGAGAATTAATATACTGGAGTACAACATGCAATCTAGTATTTAGGGCAAAGGCAGACATAGCATTTTAAGAATGGCAGGGGAGGTTTGTTAGCACTTTCACTGCTTTGTGAATTCTTTAATAATATAGTATTTAAGATAAGGGACAAACATATATGCAAGCAAACACATTTGTGATTTAAAAATATTATCCACCTGATAAATTAAGAACATGACTGAAGCATTTAACTGGCTGGCATTCATTTGTTAATTTAAATAATGTATATGCCTCCTTTCCATAAAAATACTTTCAAGGTTGCCTAGAAATAAAAGCAATAAAAACCCCCAATGATGACTGTCAGGGAACTGCCATCGGAGAGACAGGTGGTGGACAGGCTCCAGGAGAATAGGAGAGAATCTGCAGCAGAAGAGGGAACCAGCAGGGGGAGTGCAGGAGTCACAGCGGAGGGGAGGCTCTGGGATGCTTCCAGTGAGAGTAGTGGAGAGGTAACGGGACCCCCGTTGGGAACTCCCACCCTTCGCCGGAAACTGTCACGCAGAGAGTCACGAAGGCGCATGTCCGTCAAACAGCTTTTATGTTGGCGTAAATTCCGTAGACGCCCACTGTCAGATTCTACCAGCGACTGACGGAGTCACGCTTTGGGGGCTCCGTTAGTGCATCGGTTTGGATGACCAGCCAAACCCCAGAGGGATCAAGCTTTACGCACAAGCAGCTCATTATCCCATCACAGCAATCTGACAGTCTTTGAAAGCAGCTTGTGCAAGCAGAAGGCATCATGAGCGAACCAGCCGGAACCGGAGGAGCAGGAGCTGGAGCTGGAGCAGGTCCAAGCCTGGAAGACAGGTACAGGGCGTTGGAGGTCCAGCTGGCGCTGCAAACGGCGAGGCTCGAGGAGAGGAGGGCTCAAGATGCGGATAAGGGGAAGACCACCCCACTTGCCAGACGGGTGCCTGGATTGGTGCAGAAATTTGGGGGGGATCCCCGGAGCTATCAAGCCTTTAGGACAGAGATGCAATATGCTCTCAATCTACTGTTTGATGACTTCCCCGACGAGAACTCTAGAGTGGCGTACGTGATTGGCCATCTAGAGGGAGGGGCGAGGGACTGGGTTCGGCCCCTGATGGCAGCCAATAATGAAATCTTAAAGGACACAATGAAGTTTTTTCGCGCCATGGACTTGATGTTTTCCAGCGAGATCGAGCAGGGAGTGGTGCGCAGGCAGTTAATGGCGTGTAAACAGGGGAACCGATCTGTACGTGAGTACTGGACTGAGTTCACCATGCTGATTCATAGACTTGGGTGGGACCTTGCTAGTGAACCTATTCAAATGCTGTTTGAAGAAGGTCTCTCTCCGGCAGTGAAAGATGAACTTTCCCGGGCGCCAAGGGCGGAGTCTATGGATCAGCTGACTAAATCAGCGCTGTCCATAGGGGCACGCCAGGAAGCTAGAGCTATGGAAAAGCGGGAAGGAAAGGGGGAACGTTGGAAGGACTTCCGCATTTCAGAGATTCCGGAGCAGCCTTTCCCGCCAGCAGAGCCGATAGAACTTGGAACAGCGCGCGCGCGCACAGTTTCAAACACCAGTGAAGGGCGGAAGAAGGAGGGAAAGAGCGGCAAAAGATGCTATCTCTGCCAACAGCCAGGTCACTTTGCCAGAGTCTGTCCGCAAAGGAAGGAATGGCAAGGGATGGTGGGAACTGTTGGGGGGAAGGAGGAAGAAGAAATCACGGAGCAAGTAAAAGCCAACGCCTGGTTGCCAACATCAGGGCACAGCAGCCAGGCCAGGGAGTAATGAATGTGCCCACGCCGGAACCTCCAAGACCAGCGCTTGTGATAGAGGTGTTGCTGGAACTGGCAAACGGACACCCACTGAAGATAAAAGCGCTATTGGATTCAGGTAGCTCATGTAATTTCATGAGCAAGGAGTTTGCAGCTGAACACCAGATACAGACTATCCCATTGAGTAAGCCTTTGCAGGTTACCACGATTGATGGGAGGGAGCTGTTGGGAGGAGAAGTGAGCCAACAGACTGTACCAATGATAATGAGGGTGGCACGACACACCGAACTGATAGCGTTTAACGTAGCCACCTTGGGAGGAGCTCCTATTATCTTGGGTATGAGCTGGCTGGCGCTACACGATCCGCTAGTAGGCTGGCATCAGAGAGTGGTTTCCTTTGGATCAGCACATTGCCTAGAACACTGCAAGGAGGGAGAGGCTCAGGCAGGCGCCAGGGCCACTCTAGCAGGGATGGAAGTGATGGACAAAGGGAGGGTGCCACCACAATACGCTGACTTGATTGACGTATTTAGCGAAAAAGAAGCAGATAAACTGCCCCCGCACAGACCCTTTGATTGTCAAATTACCTTACTCCCAGGAGCACAATTGCCAGTGGGCAAGCTGTATGCAATGTCAGACAGTGAGATGCAGGAGTTAAGGGAGTTCATTGACAAGAATCTCAAGCGAGGTTTCATCAGAGAGTCACGAGCGGTGGGGGGCAGCCCAGTGTTCTTTGTGGACAAAAAAAACACGGGCAAGCCCAGGCTTGTATGTGATTTCAGGGCCCTAAATGCAGTGTCAGAACCAGTGACTTTCCCTATGCCTAGAATTGATGACATTCTAACACGGGTGAGAAAAGGGAAAATTTTTACCAAGCTGGACCTTAGGGGGGCATATAACTTGATACGTGTGAGAAAGGGGGATGAGTGGAAGACCACTATGTTCACCCCCTTGGGGGCTTTTGAGTACCTCGTTATGCCTTTCGGATTACAAGCGGGCTCCGCCTGCTTTCAATCATTCATGAATCACGTCCTGGGGCCACTGCTCTACAAGAACTGCGTAGCGTTCTTAGATGACGTCCTGGTGTACTCAGACAATGAGGAGCAGCATGTGCGAGATGTAAGAGAGGTACTGAGCAAGCTGCGAGAAAACCGGCTGTGGGTGAAACTGGAGAAGTGTCAGTTTCATACCAAGGAGGTGGAATTCCTGGGGTACCGGTTGTCTGACAAGGGATTGGCCATGGATCCCAGCAAGGTTCAAGCGGTACTGGAATGGAAAACACCAAAGACCAAGAAGGACGTGTAAAGGTTCCTGGGCTTCGGAAACTTCTATAGGAAGTTCATCAAAAACTTTGCCCATTTAACAGCGCCCATCACGGATTGTCTTAGTAGCAAAAAGAAATTTGTTTGGACGGGAGAAGCGCAGCAAGCGTTCGAACGCTTAAAGCAGGCGTTTGCGTCGGAAGAGCAACTTTTGCACGTGGATCTACAACAACCAATGAGAGTGGAGACTGACGCGTCAGACCGAGTGGTGGGGGCAGTTCTTCGCCAGCCGGGAAAAGATACACCTGAATGGAGACCGTGTGCATTCTTCTCGCGGAAGTTGAACAAATCAGAGAGGAACTACACAGTGTACGACCGAGAACTGCTCGCCATTCATGAAGCATTCCGGAAATGGCGGCACTTGCTGATTGGGGCGCAGCACAAGGTTCAAGTCCGAACTGACCACAAAAATCTGGAATACTGGAGAACAGCCCGAGTGCTGAACCAGAGACAAGTGAGATGGGCCCAGGAGTTCTCCAAATTCCACTTTGAGATTCGTTACGTGCCCGGCTCCGAGAACGTGAGGGCGGACGCTCTTTCCAGGAAACCTGAGTACTTAGAGGGGGAGGGAGCGCCTGAGGCAAGGCATGTAATCCCTGAAGACCGCTGGGTGTGTGGGGCGGCATTGGTGGGGCAGAGGGAACTGATAGAGGGTACGGAGAACGATGAATACGCCCAAGAGAAACTCAGAGAGCTCCGGAGGACAGAGGAGAACACAGGGGGGTTCGAAGAAAAGAACGGGGCGTTGTATTACAAAGGGGCACTGTACATACCCAACGGGGAACTGAGGGGCAGAGTACTCAAGCAGTTGCATGACAGCCCCACAGCGGGACATTTTGGACAGCACAAAACCATGTGGTTGGTTACCAGGGAGTTTTGGTGGCCCAAGGTGAGGGAGGACGTACGGGAATATGTCAGGGGTTGCGACAGGTGCCAGCGAGCGAAAGGAGAGAGGGTGGCGCCAGCGGGGCTATTACAACCCTTACCCACGCCCGAAAGGCCATGGGAGGCAGTATCCATAGATTTTATGACGGACCTGCCAAAATCCAAAGGCAAAACAGCTGTCATGGTGGTGGTAGATCAATTAACCAAGATGTGTCATTTTATAGCTTGTTCACATGCAGTCACAGCGGAGGAAACCGCCAAGTTGTTTGTAGAACATATTTTCAAGTTGCATGGCGCCCCCTTGAGGGTTTTGAGCGACAGAGGGAAACAATTTACTTCCAGGTTCTGGAGGAAACTTATGAGCTTACTGCACGTAGAACTCAATTTCTCAACTGCCCGGCACCCAGAAACCAATGGGCAAGCGGAAAGGGCAAATGGGATTTTACAACAATACCTGAGGTGTTATGTAAAAGACAGAGAAAATGATTGGGTGGATAAGTTACCTCTAGCAGAATTTGCCTACAACAACGCGGAGAACGTGTCCACAGGGATGAGTCCCTTTCTGGCAAATTATGGGTGTCACCCCCGGGCATTCCCAGGAGAGGGAGGGGAAAGGTGGAGCGTGCCAGCGGCGGAATATTTTTTTGAAGAGATGGAGGCGATCCACCGTCAGCTTCAACTTAACTTAGAGAAAGCCAAGGAAGAATATAAGAAGCAAGCAGACAGAAATAGGAGGGAAGGTGAAACTATAAGGGTGGGGGACCGGGTGTGGTTGTCCACCCAAGGGCTACCGTTCAAGGGCGGGAGTAAGAAATTGAGGCCCAAAAGATTGGGACCCTTTGAGGTCATACAGCAGGTCAACCCAGTGGCATTCAAACTCAGGCTGCCCAGTCACATGAAATTACACCCAGTATTTCACAGGTCATTACTGTCGCCGTACCGAGAGGGACGTGAGTGGGGGGAGCGTGAGAGAGAGGCCACCCAAACGCCCGTGATAGAAGAGAGAGAGCGCGACATGAACGTGGCAGGAATCATTGATTCCAGGTGGAAGGGGAATCAGGTGGAATATCTGGTAGAATGGGAGGGGGAAGTAGAGTCGGAAAACACTTGGGTACCAGCAGAGGTAGTCAATGACGACGTTTTAATAGAAACATTTCATCAGCGTTTCCCAAGAAAACCGCAACCCGTGGCACGATTTAGAAGGGAACACTTGGGGACCACCGATGAGGAAGGAGAGTTTGAAGGGTTCCCAGAGTCAGGGGTGGGTGAAGAAGCCGACTCCGACGAAGAAGAGGAAGACGGGGAGAGAGACGGTACGCCGTGGCTAGAAGTGTTAGAATCCTCGGACGACGAGGAGAGTTCCTTCAGGGGCTTTCCGCCCTCACCGCCAGTGGGAGAGGAGGCGGGAGGGGGTGAAGGGGGCCCTGGGGGGGAGGTGGATGTCAGGGAACTGCCATCGGAGAGACAGGTGGTGGACAGGCTCCAGGAGAATAGGAGAGAATCTGCAGCAGAAGAGGGAACCAGCAGGGGGAGTGCAGGAGTCACAGCGGAGGGGAGGCTCTGGGATGCTTCCAGTGAGAGTAGTGGAGAGGTAACGGGACCCCCGTTGGGAACTCCCACCCTTCGCCGGAAACTGTCACGCAGAGAGTCACGAAGGCGCATGTCCGTCAAACAGCTTTTATGTTGGCGTAAATTCCGTAGACGCCCACTGTCAGATTCTACCAGTGACTGACGGAGTCACGCTTTGGGGGCTCCGTTAGTGCATCGGTTTGGATGACCAGCCAAACCCCAGAGGGATCAAGCTTTACGCACAAGCAGCTCATTATCCCATCACAATGACAATAAAGGCAGTATCAAACAGCTCATGCTTAGCTCTACAAAAATCACGACTTCTTTCTTGCCTCTTTCCCAAGATGCGCAATGTCCTGGAGGTGCTTAAGGTGGAACAGAACATCTACAACATAGTGTTTCATGAAATCACCCGGCAAGTCAGTGTGGACTGCGCAGAACGGGGAGAGCTCCTTTCCAAGCTCAGGTCAGCGATCTAAGGAGCTCAACACCTTAAAATTAGTCCTGCAAGAAGAGGAGTAGGTGACTATTTTGGCCTGTACTTCAGGGCTGAGTGTCTGTGCAATTATATACAAGTGCAGAAAAAACACAGCTTGTGGTACTGCACTAGACACAGAAGTCAGCTTTCTGGGAATGTTGCCTTTGATTTGTTTTGTTTTTTTAACTACTTGCTAGCCCATGTGATGTCACATCCCACATTCTTTATTTCCTCTTTCAAGATGTGCTTGCAAGTGTGTGGGAAATGCCTGGTGAAATGTGAGAGAGCAGAGGTGTCTGAATATGATTCCAGGGGTCAGGAGGCCTGACATCATTGCCCTGCATGCCATCTCCATGGATAGCAGAAGAAGAATTATGAAGCTGCAGCATTTTGCAGCACTGCAAAGTCAGCTATCTTTGTCATCTTTCTTTGACACCTTTTAAGTATAAAAACCTTCCACCTTGCGCAGAGAGATTTGACTCAAGTTGTCTCTCATGCTCCTCAATAAATGCATTAATAATCTATTAATTTACCAAAGAGCAAGCAAGCCCAAACATTAGCAAAGTATGAAACGAAACCCTAACACATATCTCAGGGATTATTACATTTTAATAATGCTGCATGAGGATTCCAATCCACACAATGACAAAGATAGCTGACTTCTGCACTAGGGCTCTTTTGCAGTGCTGAAGCATGCAGTCTGCTGGAAATGGAATTTAAATGTTGGTTTTGCATGGGTTCAACTAGTGCTATTTTCCCCATAAGGACATATGGAGGGCATTACGTTGGCTACCCCTCTCATACACCAATATATTTCCTGAGGTTATAATATTGATGGGTGTCAGGACAGATAAGGCAGTTTTGCTGTGTAGTATCAACTTGTTTTCAGCATTCTGAGCATATTGAGAGTTTAAACTACTTGTGTGCAAAAAGCTTTATTCTATATTTATTGTTCCCCAGCTATTTTCAGAAAGGATTCTCTCTTTAAATGATTGCTTAGCAAATATGCCTGAGTGAAACAGGGCTATTCCACCGCCCCTGCCCCCCGCCTCACTTTTTCTGACGTCGTCCCTCCTACAGACAAAGGTATGTTGAGCTGCTAGAACAAATTCCAAGACAGATGAGAAATCTCTACAGAGAAATGATGGCACAGAGAGTAATGGACAAACACATTACAGATGAATTATTCCATTTCAAGGAAGCTATAGGAAAACTGACAAGGTGATGATATTGACTGGTGTTTGCATTCAACTCTGCGAATAAAAGTTGTGATTGTACAAGGCAGCTGAGGGTATTGCTCTGTTCAACTGCAGGGAGCTTAATACCATCCGAGAACATGACCGTAGAGTCACTGTTGAAGCAGAGAAAGCCTATGAGGAGCTGGTAAAGGCGGTACAGGATTCCGAGATGAATGCAAAGTGAGTTCCAGATAAGATTGGAAGCAAGGGTTGCCGTAGGAGAATAGTAGAAGGCCTTTATATTTATATCTCGTGTCATTACCCTTTCAGCCTTTTGGATGAATATCGTGAACTGTATGAATTGCAGAGAAGAAGACTTGAGGCCCAGATCCACCAGTTAACTCAAGAAAAAGAGCTGTGGAGCAATGCTACGTATGAGTTGGCTCTCAAGGTAGCTGGCCAAAGAGGCATTGCGTGCTTCTGCAAAAAATGCTATTCTCTCTCTGTTATGTCTGGTGCTTCTGCTAGAAGATCCTTTAGATCAGAGGTTGGCAACCTTAATCGGAAGATGGACCAGTGGACGCTTTGTCCGTCGGAGGATGGGCCGGAGTGTCTGTGCACACACGCTCTTCTGGGTCAGAGGAGCGCCGGTGTGTGTGTGTGCATACGCTATTTCCAGCACTCCTCCGACCTGGAAGTGTGCCAGAAATGGTGTGTGCGCATGCGCACAAGCGCTTCTCCATCCCGCACGCGTGCGCACACGCTATTTCCAGCACACATCCGGGTCGGAGGAGCACCCGTGCACATGCGCACAGCCGCCATCAACCCAGAAGTCGGTAAGAGGAGGTGGCAGGGGTAGCAGCGTGGCGGCAGGGGGCGGTTGGGCAAGCCTCGTGGGCCACTACCGGCCCAGGGGCCTTAGGTTGCCGACCCCTGCTTTGGATTGTTTTGGCTGTTTCTGTTGCTTTGTCATTTATTAAACTAAAAGTAACTAAAAGTATCTCCTTTAAAACAAATTATTTCCACTTTATAGAGGGCAACAAGGAATAGGCACATTGCATTTCATTCTCTGCTAGCTGTATAGTTTTTAAAAAATATAGCTCTACAGCGGCAAGTTAAGTCAGGGATCGCCAACATGGTGTCTGCGGGTACCACTGTGCCCACTGCCTCCTATGGAGCCTGCAAAAGGTCTAAGTAAATATATTTTCAAAAATGCACAAGAGTCTGTTTGCTCTTTCAGCTCAGTTCCTGCTTGAACTGATTCAGCCTCTTCTACAACAGACAACTCCCCAAACGTGCCCTCTTTTCGTTGGAGGCCAGGATTGGACACCCACCGTCCCATTTTGAACAGAGGGGTGAAAGGCATGAAGAACATTAATATCTGTGACATCAGTTTCCTGGTAGAGCTGTCACACAATTAAAAAGTCTGGTTGAGCAATCTTGTGGGCCTTCCAGCCAATGACCCACTTACGCTGGCATAAGTTAGTTGCCATCCTATGTACTCCCAGTACAAAAAATGAGGAGAAAAGACAAGCATTACAAAACACAAAGCAGCCACTCACCCAGTGACCTTCGCAACAGTGGCAGTGTTATGACTGAATACCATTTCTTTGGTTTGAATTGTGTGACTTTGGAGTAGGGGCCAAGAACAACATCTGAAGGAGTTTCAGAGTTTGACATAGTCCCACTCCTTCTGAGACATGCCACTGTCCCATTTTGGCAGAATGTGGGCATAGCTCAACATACGCTAGTATAGGGGCCTTCCATCAAATTCTGAAAAACTCAAGAATTAAGGGATTGTGCCTTAATGTTGTTTGTTTGTATTAATTTTAATTGATGGGAAGATTTCCATATGAATGTAACACAGCAGTTGCTGTTGTTGTTGTTTTAGAGCACTAACCAGCCATTATTCTCCTTAAAAACATAAATATTGTGTTGAAATAGTTACTGTATTTTTCGCCCCATAGGGCACACCTAGTTTTTGGGGGGGGAAATCAAGAAAAAAAATTTCCCCCACAGCCATCCCCAAGCTAAAAGAGGGAGACGGAGCGCTCCGTCTCCCTCTTCTGCCTTCAGGGAAAGCCTCCCTAGCCTCCGTGGGGCAGCGGCTTGCCCCGCTGTCCCCCGAGCTTGTGGGGCTGGCGGTGGGGAGAAGCAAGCTTGCTTCTCCCCACCGCCAGCCTCCAAACCAGGTCGGGGAATAGCGGGATGGTGGCGCTCCGCCTCCCCGCTGTCCCCCGAGCTTGTGGGGCAGCGGCTTGCCCCGCTGTCCCCCGAGCTTGTGGGGCTGGCGGTGGGGAGAAGCAAGCTTGCTTCTCCCCACCGCCAGCCTCCAAACCAGGTCGGGGAATAGCTGGATAGCTGTTCCCCTGTCTAGACAAGGATAGCCTATGCTCTTTCACCTGTGCTTTGTCAACCTCAAGGTTAGATTACTGCAATGTGTAATCTAAACTCTGAAGACAGTTCAGGGACCTCAGCTGGTGCAAAATTTAGCAGCCAGGTTGCTCACCGGGGCAAGATGGTTTGAGCATACTATACCAATCCTGGCATGACTGCACTGGCTGCCCATTAGTTTCTGGGCCCAATTCAGAGTGCTTGTTTTGACCTATAAAGCCTTAAATCAGGGGTCAGCAAACTTGCCGTGCCTCGGGCCAGTGTCTCTCCAGCGCCGATCGCGTGGCGGGCCGGAGGGCGGGGGAGCACATGCCCATACGCGTGTGCACACGCTATTTCCGGCGCACTTCCAGGTTGGAGGAGCACTGGAAATAGCTTGTGCGCATGTGCACAGGCCTCCTCCGACCCGGATGTGCACCAGAAATAACGCTTGCGCATGCGCGAATAACGCTTGGGCATGTGCACAAGCTATTTCTGACCCGGAAGTGGGCAGCCGCTCAGCGCAGCACCGGTAAGAGCGGGTGATGGCAGTGGGGGTCGCCCCAAGCCCGATAAACGAGTCCCTTGGGCCTTAGTTTGGGGCCCTAAATGGTCAGGACCACAATACCTCACAGACTGCCTCTTCCCATATGAGCTGGCCTGGACCCTCTGATCATAATCTGAGGCCCTTCTTCATGTGGCTCCTCCATGAGAGGCTTGGAGCGTGGCAATATGAGAACAGGCCTTCTCTGTGGTGGCTCCCCATTTGTGGAATGCTCTCCCCAGGGAGGCACCAGCTGAAAATGCTTCTCCGTAACCAGGCTTTTGGCTGATTAAACATTTTATGGCCCTTAAAATGTGTTTGTGGGAGGGGGGATTATTGATTTGCTTTTGTTTTCCAATGTGGTTTGTGTTCTCGTGTTGTATTTTTCTGTTGTGAACTGCCCTGTGATCTTTGAATGAAGGGCGGCATACAAATACAACAACGGCAACAATATTGATTCTGGGCATATGTGTCTCCATTACACAGTCTATTTCTCTGGATTACATCTCTGCTCAAGTACTCATAGAGAAGTGGGGCAGGGAGCTGGGGACGACTGTATATTTAGAACAGTTTTATAACACTCCATGTTAGTTTAGCTGGCAAAATGGCTAAAACGCTGGTAGTGTTGACTGGCAGCAGTGCGTCTAGTGCTTCATATGATTAAAAGCCTATGTCCCAGTCTAAATATGTCCAGCGATGCATGTTTGAATGTCAGTGTTGCACTTGTAAGATTTTAGCTGTGTGTACTGTGGAAATATGCATAGTATTATTTGCTTAGCAATTTAGATGTCTGCTGTAGGCAGGCTTTTATGATTATTTTGATCTTTATGGCGTTTTTGAAATCTATTTTTCTTATGGATTCTTTCTCTATCCCCCAATCCCATTTTTCTCTTGTGATTCATTCAGGATGCGACTGATCTTTCCACTCTGCAGGAGCTGACACAGGAGTTTCGGGAACGCGTGAGCCAAATTGGCACAGAAGTGGAACAAATCGAAGAAACCAGTAGGGACAGGGCTAGGAGTATTCAGAATGGGTTGGCTGGTTGGCTCAGTTACTTCCAGAATCACGTTCTGTGAGTCTCAAGGAATGGTCCTTTATTATTGGGGGGGGGGGCTCTGTGCTGCCTTCCACATTCACTGGAGCAGTACATGGTCAAAGATCATTTTTTTATTTTTTTAAATCATTTTTATTGATTGTCCAATAAAAAACATCCATTTAATATATCCAATCATAGTACTCCAATTAAAATAAAAAACTAAAATAAAAAAGACCAAATTATAGTCCAAATTATATGTATTAATTTTTCAGAACTCCCCGTGGTCTGGATCTCTGAAGCATGTCTCCACATCTTGCTTCTCCTCGTTATTTCCATATTTTCCACATCTCGATTTTAACACGTCATAATTCTTTGTCCCTGAGTCCACGATTCTCAAAACATAATGTACTTTCATCCGTCGAATATAGCTTTGTTAATATATATTTTTCCAACTGTCTTTTTATCAGCTCAGCTTCCTCTGATTCCTTAAAAAAAAAGGAGGTTAATTTTTTAAGGTGCCAACATGTGTACTTGATTTAAACATCAGGTTGCCATCAGCACTGAGCTAACACTAGTTTCACATACAGCTGACCTGTCTCGTCAATCCTGAAATTTGTGCAAGGTTTACTCCTTAACTATCTTTGAAATACCTGGTTTATTTACAGTTATAGAAGCAGAACATATTAGAAGCAAACAGATAACCGTGCAACAGGCAGCGAATCCACCAAACCTGCCTGTATTTCTCAGAGACTATATTCACACAAGTTGCTTCATAGTCAAGTTGCTTCTCCCTAAATTCAAACTGGAAAGCTCTCTCTGAACTATTTCTTGTGCTCCCCTAATTGCTGATAGGTGCTGCATTGCAAAGGCCATCAATGAATATTAAAGTTCATTTGTCAGATCCTTAGACTGACCAAGCGATGCATTAAGCTAGGGATGGTGACCCCTTTGTGGCATCCATGAATTAAGCAAAGCCACAGTGATAAACCCATTCAGAGTAAGTTCCAAACAATAGGCCCTTGAAAGTGCTTCAGTTTCTTTCTTTGTGTCTCAAGCAAGGTATGCACACAGCAGGAGTTTATTCCGATTTTAGACACCCTGGACAAGAGTGTGTATTCTTTGCTATATAATTCCCACCTCCTCTCTTTGACTTCCCAGTGGAAAAGGAACTTACACTTTTGCAAAAGGAGCCTCTTTATTGGATCAAATCCTTGTGGATCTGAAGGTCTGGGAAAAGGTAAGGGGTTTCCAGTACCAATCACAACGAACACGGTATTAAATATTATTATGTATTGGGTATTTAGATGTCTTCCCCGCAGGTAATATGCTTGTTTGTAGGCAGCCGATCATGCATCACTTTATTTATTGCCCTTAAATGTTTTTCTGCCTTAGGAAGCTAAAAGTGGCTTGTGCAGCCATTCAGTCCCTAATTAGGACTGCTTCTGCTAATGTTTATCAATGCATTCATTGACTCATATTATCACTGCAGCCAGTAAAGGGCAAGCTTGATATGGCATAGGAAGAGTGTGAAATTCCTTTGCTTACTTCAGCTGTAGGGCAGGGCTCTGAATTCAAGGAAAGCAGCAGTCTTCATGTTGAATTTCATGCTTCTCCTCGGATTTGTTTATGTGTGTGTGTGTTTTCACCAAAACTACCTCTGCTGCTTCACTCCTCTCCAGTTTGTGTGAAAGGACACAAGTTATGTGTTATCTTTTTTCTTCTGTGTGGAGAAAAGCAGCATAGGGGAGGGCAGAGCAAGTCTTACCAGGCAAATTGCTCACGGGGAAAAGCTTGAGTATCCCCACATCACTCATTACTTCAGTCAAATTTGGAGCCTCCAGAAGGAGCAAGGGTTGACTTTCTGTAAGTTATAAATAAATAAACTGTGGTACCCTTCCAGTGTCCACGATTTCACATCTCGTTTGGTCCTAAAATCGTTAGGCTTTCCGGGTCATGTGGCCAACATGACTAAACGGCTTCTGGCGCAGTGGAACACTGTGACGAGTGCCAGAGCGCACAGAAATGCCATTTAGCTTCCTGCCGCAGTGGTACCTATTTATCTACTTGCACTGGTGTGCTTTCAGACTGCTAGGTTGGCAAGAGCTGGGAAAGAGCAATAGGAGCTCACCTTGTTGCGTGGACTTGAACTGAGCATACAGTCCCCGAGAAAGCTTTCAGGAAATTATGGCATTTGTCCCTTCTCCTGCTAGATGTTGAATGAGGAGTTGGCGCAGTTTGGTGGAGAAATCCTCCTTCTGAGACAAGAGCCCCTCATGGTGACTACTAATCTACAGAAGCAATGGGTGGACCTGGGACTTGTTGTGCATGGGCGTCACAAGACTCTCAAGGGAAGGATGCCTGTTGAGTTGAAAATGCTGGAGAGAATCAACAAGCAGTCCACTCTTCTCTGTGAGCAGTACCGTATAAGGATTTGTGGAGATAACGGTGAGAAACAGCTGGATTTTTCCAAAAAGATTTTCTTGAGCACCTGTGGCATAGGAAATTGAGAACCTTTTCCTGATGCGATTCATAAGAACATAAGAAGAGCCTGCTGGATCAGGCCAGTCGCCCAGTTAGTACAGCATCCTGCTCTCACGGTGGCCAACCAGATGCCCATGGGAAACAAGCAGAACATGAGCACAAGGGCACCTCTCCCGTTCTGTGGTTCCCAGCAACTGGTATTTGGAAGAATTGCTGCCTCCAACTTGGAGGTAGAGCATAGTCTTCACGGCTGGCAGCCACTGGCAGCCCTCCATCACCGCCTCCTAGGGAGCAAGTTCCATAGTTTGTGCACTGTGTGAATAAGTCCTTTCCTTTGCCTGTCCCAAATCTTCCAACGTTCAGTTTCATTGAATGGCCACAAGTTCTAAAGTTACAAGAGAGAGAGGGAGAAAAAACTTCCTCTCTCCATTTTCTCGATGCCACGCATCGTTTTATAAACTTCTATCATGTTGACTCTCACTCGGCGTTTCTCTAAACCAGACACCCTCAAACTCGACACTCCAGTAGTTTTGGAATTACAGTTCCCATCATCCCTGACCACTGGTCCTGTTAGCTAGGGATGATGGGAGTTGTAGCCCCAAAACATCTGGAGGGCCACGGTTTGGGGGTGCCTACTCTAAACTAAAAGGTTCCAAAGGCTGCAGCTTTTCTTCGTAGGGCAGTCATTCCAACCCTTTGCTCATTTTGCCCACCTTTTTCTGATCCTTTTCCTTTTTAAGATGAGCCGACCAGAACTGTAAACTGTACTCCAGCTGTGGTTGCACTGTAGATTTGTATAACAGCATCGTTCTGTTGGGCAAGCAGAAACGCTTGCTTACACTGGCAAAACCATTGCCTTAGCATGGTGTTTCCACCTCTTAGGTTTGTGTTTAACTCGAATTGCCTTCCTACATCATTTCTTGTTATTTTACATTTTTTTTGTTCTCTTCAGGATCTGCTAGAATTTTAACGTCTTTGATCAATAGCTTGGAAGACTGGAGCTTTAAGCTGCTTGCCAACAAGCAAAAGGGTTCTATGCATGAAACGGAGTGGATAATTTTTTCCCAGACAGTTTCTGAATGGATAGCCCAGATAGACGATCTCTTGAGCTTCATTGGTTCTGGCGACACTGTAGAGCAGTGTTTCCCAAACTTGGGCCTCCAGCTGTTTTTGGACTACAATTCCCATCATCCCTTGCCACTGGTCTTGCTAGTCAGGGATGATGGGAGTTGTAGTCCAAAAACAGCTGGAGGCCCAAGGTTGGGAAACACTGCTGTAGAGGACTGAAGGCTTAGAGCATTTCATAGCTTGTAAGATAAGATGATTTTCAAAGCTGTTTGCTTTGCTTCTGTAGAGCACTTGTATCTGGACAGATAACAATCTTTTGATAGAAACTTTCAGATGACAGAGCCCTTCACTTCTGAGTCATCAGTTGAGATCAGATGGTTGGGTGGAGACACATTTGAATAACTGTTAACTAATAATTTTAACAGAATGTTGAATTCAGCAAGAGTTTAAAGTGCAGCAATATTGGCACCCACCACTGACCTCTTCCTGCCCCAATCAAAAAGCTGGCAGGGGCTCTTTAACCCCTCCCTCTGCCATGAACAGCGAGAGGGGGATAGACGGAGCTCTCCCTTTCCTTGCAGCTCTGCTGGTAATCTGAAGGAGCCTTTGCTGCTGGTCACACTGAGGCTTGGACTAAAGAGCCCTTTGGCTCAGTAGTGGATCAGTATGGGTCAGCTGTGTGGAGCCCCCCTCCTGATGCCATTGCTACACCTTACCTGGAGGGGAATTGGTCCAGCTGCTCAGCCCTGCCCTCACTGCCGTTCTGCCCTACTCTGCCACAGCTCTGCCCCAACACACCCTCCTGCTTTGGCTGTGTCACGAGTCTGGTGGACACATGCAAGAACCTCTGTCCCCGACACCTTTGCTTTCTGTTTGCAAGAGGATTCGTTTTTATGCAGTGTCAAATTTCTACTAGGCTCAGATGGAAATGTCTGCTCCATTGCTCAGCTCTCCACAACCTCATTCCCACCTCATTCTCTTGCATATGTCAAGGGCCCGAGAGCAGTCAATAGGACAAATAAACAGCAAAAACCTATGTTACGCCATGCAATTTTAAAAGTCCTTTGTCCATGTCTTGGCTTGTACGGGAGAGAGCAACAAGGCATCTTTGGATTGCTGGGGTCCAGCAAAAAAATTGTCATCAATCCCCATAATATTGAACCATGGAAGTCAGACAGATGGCAACTGGTGAAGACAAGTATTGCCATTGCCAAAAATGATTTCCCCTGTAATCTTGGCTCATCTCTTGTTTTCTTACCATGAAAGAAAAGATAGAAGAGCTCCATGTCTTTTCTCTCATGAATGCAATAAAGTCTGGAAGATGTGATTCTGAGAAGACCGTTATGAGGAAGAGAGTTCAGCAACCCTTGCCAAATCAGTGTTGCATCTTTTGAAATGGAAATTATACTTTCAGCTTGACCAGTGTGTGGAATTTTATTCTCAGCTCAGAATTTGGGGGTTCTTTGAGCCCATTTTAATAATTATTTTGGAAGTTAAGAGTCTAAGGTAGCATCTGGCGTCAAAGAACTTCTTTGCTGGAAGAAGTTCAAGAAACGCCCACTGACGGATTCTGCCAGCGATTGAGACAGCCACGGATGAGTGGCTGTCCAGACAGAAAGGGTTCACCCAGGTAACCCAGCCAAGCGTGGCGCCGATTTACGCACAAGCAACCCCTAGAACCATTACAGCAATCCGTCAGTGGGCGTTTCTTGAACTTCTTCCAGCAAAGAAGGTCTTTGACGCCTAGTCTCCTCCTACTCTCCCTGCGCGGAAGCCTTCTGCGCAGGGAGGGTGTGGGCAGCAGAGGACCCGTGCTCTCCCCGCTGGTCTCTGGCGAGGAGTCATGGAGCCCCTTCGCCGATTCCCCCATCTGCCCTCCTTCTCCACTGGTGCTACACTGATTTCCTTCCCCAGCAGATGAGCTGCCTCTCTCCCTCCTGGGACGCTCTCCGGCATCCCTCTGGAGCCCTCCCTCCTCCTCTGGCTCCGATGGCAGTTCCCTGACATCAATGAAATGATTATCACTATATTTATAATTATACTGAGCATATAATGATGTCAATAAGAATGGCACTGGGCACTTCAGACAGAGTGCTCCATGCATACATTCTCTCAGTAATCCTGATCAATGCTGTTAGTTAGGATTAGTGTTATCATTCTCATATTTCAGAAGGCAGAATGGGGACGGAGGCTGAGATAATGGGTTGACATTTTTCAGGGCTTCCTAGAGAATTCACAGAGATAAGATTTGAAACAAGTAATTCCTGGCTTTCAAATAGTAGCCCCCCCCCTTGCCTACAGTTAGTTGCCTCACTTTTCTCATTTGTAAACTTCAAATGTAAATGGTCCTCATGACAGAAGGAACGTGACGAAACTGGCTTTCTCATATTATTAAAGTGGCATTGCTGTGCCGTAACCTATTGCTGTGGGTACAGTGACATCATGTATTTCCTCAGCTGTTGCAAGGAGATGGTAGCGACGATAACACGCCAGAAGATGGTACAGTGGTGCCCCACAAGACGAACGCCTCGCAAGACGGAAAACCCGCTAGACGAAAGGGTTTTCCGTTTTGGAGGCGCTTCGCAAAACGAATTTCCCTATGGGCTTGCTTTGCAAGACAAAATGTCTTGCGAGTTCCTGCGGGTTTTTTCCCCTCCCCCCCCTTTTCCTAAGCCGCTAAGCCGCTTATCAGCTGATCCGCTGATAAGCCGCTTATCAGCTGATCCGCTAAAAGCCGCTAAACCGCTAATAGCGCTAATCCGCTAAGCTGTCAATGGGCTTGCTTCGCAAGACGAAAAAACCGCTATACGAAGAGCCTCACGGAACGGATTAATTTCGTCTTGCGAGGCACCACTGTAAATCTTCAACCAGATGCAGAACATGAATTGCAACAGTTAGAGAGGATCGAGGTAAGCGAGACCAAATGTGGTCTCTTGCCTTTTGTGCATCACTATCCAAATCCATCCTACTGTTTTTGGTTTTGAAGTTGGTCATTGAATAAGTGAAATAGTTCCTCGATTGGGTCACTCTACTTGTTCTAATGACCTCACGTCATTCTTTACTGTCCCAACCCACCAGGCAAATCGGGCCCACTTCAAGACAGGTGCACTGTGGTTTAACCATAATTGCAAACAAGCCAAACAACATTTTTGTGCTATTTATAATGATTACAAATCCTCAGGGGCGACTATGCTTCCCAAGGAGTACTATCAGGCAAAATCAGCTTACAAATATGTGCAAAAAAAAGGCCAAACAGGAATGGCAACTGAACCGCTGGCACACACTTATAGCTGCCTCAAATACCCGTAATTCCCGAAAATTCTGGATGCTGGTTAACAGAAAATCTAAAAGATACCCCCTATCAGTTATTCCTGCCCCAGTTTGGGAATCCTTTTTAAGGAACTATTTTGCCTTACCAGACCTTAATATTAATACAATCGATGGATTCTATGAGCAGCTCCCTCTTTGGCCACCCACCGACCCGGAAGAAATCCACGGACTCATTTCTAATCTCAAAGTTGGAAAAGCCCCCGGTCCTGACCTAGTCCCGGCGGAAGCTATAAAACTTCATGCAGACTGGTGGGCGAAAATCCTGGCCGTTACTTTTGATGCCGTAAACAACAGTGGGAAGGTTCCAAGAATATGGAAGGATGCGATTATTATTCCAATTCATAAAAAGGGCTCGACAGATGACCCGAGAAATTACAGGAATATTAGTTTATTGTCAATAATTGGGAAAATATATGCACGGTTCTTGTTAACTAAGCTTACTAAGTGGGCCGAAGAGAACAACCTGACTGGGCCTGAACAGGCTGGTTTTAGACCGAATCAGTCAGCGGTTGATCATGTCTTAGTTTTATACCACCTTGCCCGGAAATATTCCACCCCAAATAGAGGCCAACTTTGTGCGGCCTTTATTGATTTAAAGGCCGCTTTTGACAGCATCCCCAGAGGATTACTTTGGGGGAAATTAGCACGATGGGGAATAGACAAAAGACTTTTGTGGCTAATAACTAAATTGCATGACGGCTCGGCCGCCAGGGTGAGAATCACTCCGGCCGGCGACCTCTCAAATTCAGTAACCATCAATAGAGGTGTTCGTCAAGGATGTATCCTTGCGCCGACCCTTTTTAATCTTTTTTTTGTAAGTGATATGAGGGCGCCTCTGATAGATTCTCAAGAAACGATCCACGCCCCCCGTCTTGCCCAATATCGTTGCCCCCTTCTACTTTACGCAGACGACACAGTGATCCTATCTTTCTCAAGAGTAGGCCTTAGGAGGGCACTGAAAATTTTTGATGCTTACTGCAAATCAAATTTTCTTACAATTAATCATGCCAAGTCCAAAGTCCTAATTTTCACCAAGAGTCGAAAAACCTATAATTGGAGAATAGACGGAAAAGCCATTGACCAAGTCTTTAAATTTCAATACTTGGGAGTCCTTCTCCAGCACAACATGGGCTGGAAGGTCCATCTGGCATATGTATTAAATAGAACTAAAGCCCTTTCCTTTGCGCTACTGCGTTTTTTTCTTTTCAGATGGGGCTTTCCATATTCCATCAGTGTTAAAAGTTTTCAAGGCAAAGGTGATTGCAACAATAGCATATACAATTCCAATATGGGGGTCTTTTGTTAATCTAACCCAATTGGAGGTAATCCAAAACCAGCTTCTAAGAAGGTTGCTAAAATTACCCAGGTGTGTAAGCAATACTGCTATACGACTCGAACTAAATGTTACATCTCTAGAAACCACATTATGGAAATGCATCCTCTGTTACTGGTTGGCATTATGGCATAAACTTCCAAATCTCCACTTGATACAGTGTCTCTGGAGAGATGACTTCCCTAGCCCTTGGGCAAAAATAATACATGGGAAACTTGTGTCCTTAGGATTATCTCCATCTGAACTACTAAAATTGGATTTAATCTCTGCCAAGAGAATTATAACTCACAAATTAGAGGAGATGGATTTACAATTTAATATTGCGACAGGTGGTGGCACCTGTTCGCCGATAAACCTTGGCTTAACACCTCCAACGAAACTTCCATCTTATTTAACTACCTTATCTGTGGTGATGCACAGGTACGCCTTTATAAAGGCTAGATTCAATGTTTTCCCATCAAATGTGTTGGGTAACAGACTCTCCAACGGACAGATCTCACTCCTCTGTGACTGTAAAAGTGGATCTATAGAATCGTTATATCATATAATCTTCTGTTGTCCATTACATTCGGCTTCACGGTCCAAGTTTCTGGCCCCATATTTATCGAGAATGGCTGACAGACCTCAGGAAGCCCAAATAATATACTTATTAAACGACGAAGACACAAGTAGATCCCTTGCAGTCGCTAGATACCTGATTAATGTCTTATTTCAAAAGAGGAGAAATGGATCACTGTATGACTCTGACAGCTTAGCTAAACTTAAGAACCATCAATAAGTGCCAGAACTAAGACGCATATCTCCCAAAATCCAAGGGATTTGAATTTCGGTTTACATAGAGGGAGCTTATTGTGTATAGTGTTTACTTAATTGAAGTAAAATTGGTTTTTATATGGGTGTTTTAACTTGGATTTTAAAATGTTTAAATTGTATTGTTTATGGATAAATTTTGATGTATTGTTTTCGATATGGGCCAATGGCCGTAATAAATCTAACTAACTAACTAACTAACTAACTTGTTCTAAAGCAGTGTTTCCCAACCTTTTTTGGGCAAAGGCACACTTGTTTCATGAAAAAAATCTCGAGGCACACCACCATTAGAAAATGTTTAAAAAATTAACTCTGTGCCTATATTGACTATATATAAAGTAACTCTCTTTAATAGGCATCAAATAAACACAAATAAAGTATTTTATAATTATTTTATTATGAAATAGAAAGTACCGTATTTTTCGTCCCATAGGACGCTCCATCCCATAGGATGCACCTACTTTTTTGGGGGGGGGAATAAAGGAAAAAAAATATTCCTTTATTCCCCCCCCCAAAACCAGGTCGGGGAACAGTGGGATGGCGGTGCTGCGCCTCCCCGCTGTCCCCCGAGCTTGTGGGGCTGGCCCATGTCTGCCTGGCGCGAGGGGCGCTCTGCTTCAGGGCGCCCCGCGCGTCGGGCGGCAGGCTACAGTCCGCAGCATGGGGAACCCTCTGTTTCAGGGCGCCCCACGCGCCCCCCGGGTGCGCAAGGCTTGCCAACACGAGCGCGGAGCACGGGGCGTCCTCCGAAGGGCGCCCCGTGCTCCGCGCTGCCAGCTGCCGCCTGCAAGCCTTGCGCTCCCGGGGGGAGATCCCCCGGTGCGCAAGACTTGCCAACACCAGCGCGGAGCACCGAATGGCCTCCGAAGGGCGCCCCGTGCTCCGCGCTGCCAGCTGCCGCCCGCAAGCCTTGCGCTCCCGGGGGGAGATCCCCGGGTGCGCAAGGCTGGCCAACACCAGTGCGGAGCACGGGGCGTTCTCCGAAGGGCGCCCCGTGCTCCGCGCTGCCAGCTGCCGCCCGCAAGCCTTGCGTTCCGGGGGGAGATCCCCCAGTGCGCAAGACTTGCCAACACCAGCGCGGAGCACGGAATGGCCTCCGAAGGGCGCCCCGTGCTCCGCGCTGCCAGCTGCCGCCCGCAAGCCTTGCGCTCCCGGGGGGAGATCCCCGGGTGCGCAAGGCTGGCCAACACCAGCGCGGAGCACGGGGCGTCCTCCAAAGGGCGCCCCGTGCTCCGCGCTGCCAGCTGCTGCCCGCAAGCCTTGCGCTCCCGGGGGGAGATCCCCGGGTGCGCAAGGCTGGCCAACACCAGCGCGGAGCACGGGGCGGCCTCCGAAGGGCGCCCCGTGCTCCGCGCTGCCAGCTGCCGCCCGCAAGCCTTGCGCTCTCGGGGGGAGATCCCCCGGGTGCGCAAGGCTGGCCAACACCAGCGCGGAGCACGGGGCGTCCTCCGAAGGGCGCCCCGTGCTCCGCGCTGCCAGCTGCCGCCCGCAAGCCTTGCGCTCCCGGGGGGAGATCCCCCGGGTGCGCAAGGCTGGCCAACACCAGCGCGGAGCACGGGGCGGCCTCCAAAGGGCGCCCCGTGCTCCGCGCTGCCAGCTGCCGCCCGCAAGCCTTGCGCTCTCAGGGGGAGATCCCCCGGGTGCGCAAGGCTGGCCAACACCAGCGCGGAGCACGGAATGGCCTCCGAAGGGCGCCCCGTGCTCCGCGCTGCCAGCTGCCGCTCGCAAGCCTTGCGCTCCCGGGGGAAGATCCCCCGGGTGCGCAAGGCTGGCCAACACCAGCGCGGAGCACGGGGCGGCCTCCGAAGGGCGCCCCGTGCTCCGCGCTGCCAGCTGCCGCTCGCAAGCCTTGCGCTCTCGGGGGGAGATCCCCCGGGTGCGCAAGGCTGGCCAACACCAGTGCGGAGCACGGGGCGTTCTCCGAAGGGCGCCCCGTGCTCCGCGCTGCCAGCTGCCGCCCGCAAGCCTTGCGTTCCGGGGGGAGATCCCCCAGTGCGCAAGACTTGCCAACACCAGCGCGGAGCACGGAATGGCCTCCGAAGGGCACCCCGTGCTCCGCGCTGCCAGCTGCCGCTCGCAAGCCTTGCGCTCTCGGGGGGAGATCCCCCGGGTGCGCAAGGCTGGCCAACACCAGCGCAGAGCACCGAATGGCCTCCGAAGGGGGCCCCGTGCTCCGCGCTGCCAGCTGCCGCTCGCAAGCCTTGCGCTCCCGGGGGGAGATCCCCCGGGTGCGCAAGGCTGGCCAACACCAGCGCGGAGCACGGGGCGGCCTCCGAAGGGCGCCCCGTGCTCCGCGCTGCCAGCTGCCGCCCGCAAGCCTTGCGCCCTGGGGGGAGATCCCCCGGGTGCGCAAGGCTGGCCAACACCAGCGCGGAGCACGGGGCGTCCTCCTAAGGGCGCCCCGTGCTCCGCGCTGCCAGCTGCCGCCCGCAAGCCTTGCGCTCCCGGGGGGAGATCCCCCGGGTGCGCAAGGCTGGCCAACACCAGCGCGGAGCACAGGGCGGCCTCCGAAGGGCGCCCCGTGCTCCGCGCTGCCAGCTGCCGCCCGCAAGCCTTGCGCTCCCGGGGGGAGATCCCCCGGGTGCGCAAGGCTGGCCAACACCAGTGCGGAGCACGGGGCGTTCTCCGAAGGGCGCCCCGTGCTCCGCGCTGCCAGCTGCCGCCCGCAAGCCTTGCATTCCGGGGGGAGATCCCCCGGTGCGCAAGACTTGCCAACACCAGCGCGGAGCACGGAATGGCCTCCGAAGGGCGCCCCGTGCTCCGCGCTGCCAGCTGCCGCTCGCAAGCCTTGTGCTCCCGGGGGGAGATCCCCCGGGTGCGCAAGGCTGGCCAACACCAGCGCGGAGCACGGGGCGGCCTCCGAAGGGCGCCCCGTGCTCCGCGCTGCCAGCTGCCGCCCGCAAGCCTTGCGCTCTCGGGGGGAGATCCCCCGGGTGCGCAAGGCTGGCCAACACCAGCGCGGAGCACGGGGCGTCCTCCAAAGGGCGCCCCGTGCTCCGCGCTGCCAGCTGCTGCCCGCAAGCCTTGCGCTCCCGGGGGGAGATCCCCCGGGTGCGCAAGGCTGGCCAACACCAGCGCGGAGCACGGGGCGGCCTCCGAAGGGCGCCCCGTGCTCCGCGCTGCCAGCTGCCGCCCGCAAGCCTTGCGCTCTCGGGGGGAGATCCCCCGGGTGCGCAAGGCTGGCCAACACCAGCGCGGAGCACGGGGCGTCCTCCGAAGGGCGCCCCGTGCTCCGCGCTGCCAGCTGCCGCCCGCAAGCCTTGCGCTCCCGGGGGGAGATCCCCCGGGTGCGCAAGGCTGGCCAACACCAGCGCGGAGCACGGGGCGGCCTCCAAAGGGCGCCCCGTGCTCCGCGCTGCCAGCTGCCGCCCGCAAGCCTTGCGCTCTCAGGGGGAGATCCCCCGGGTGCGCAAGGCTGGCCAACACCAGCGCGGAGCACGGAATGGCCTCCGAAGGGCGCCCCGTGCTCCGCGCTGCCAGCTGCCGCTCGCAAGCCTTGCGCTCCCGGGGGAAGATCCCCCGGGTGCGCAAGGCTGGCCAACACCAGCGCGGAGCACGGGGCGGCCTCCGAAGGGCGCCCCGTGCTCCGCGCTGCCAGCTGCCGCTCGCAAGCCTTGCGCTCTCGGGGGGAGATCCCCCGGGTGCGCAAGGCTGGCCAACACCAGTGCGGAGCACGGGGCGTTCTCCGAAGGGCGCCCCGTGCTCCGCGCTGCCAGCTGCCGCCCGCAAGCCTTGCGTTCCGGGGGGAGATCCCCCAGTGCGCAAGACTTGCCAACACCAGCGCGGAGCACGGAATGGCCTCCGAAGGGCACCCCGTGCTCCGCGCTGCCAGCTGCCGCTCGCAAGCCTTGCGCTCTCGGGGGGAGATCCCCCGGGTGCGCAAGGCTGGCCAACACCAGCGCAGAGCACCGAATGGCCTCCGAAGGGGGCCCCGTGCTCCGCGCTGCCAGCTGCCGCTCGCAAGCCTTGCGCTCCCGGGGGGAGATCCCCCGGGTGCGCAAGGCTGGCCAACACCAGCGCGGAGCACGGGGCGGCCTCCGAAGGGCGCCCCGTGCTCCGCGCTGCCAGCTGCCGCCCGCAAGCCTTGCGCCCTGGGGGGAGATCCCCCGGGTGCGCAAGGCTGGCCAACACCAGCGCGGAGCACGGGGCGTCCTCCTAAGGGCGCCCCGTGCTCCGCGCTGCCAGCTGCCGCCCGCAAGCCTTGCGCTCCCGGGGGGAGATCCCCCGGGTGCGCAAGGCTGGCCAACACCAGCGCGGAGCACAGGGCGGCCTCCGAAGGGCGCCCCGTGCTCCGCGCTGCCAGCTGCCGCCCGCAAGCCTTGCGCTCCCGGGGGGAGATCCCCCGGGTGCGCAAGGCTGGCCAACACCAGTGCGGAGCACGGGGCGTTCTCCGAAGGGCGCCCCGTGCTCCGCGCTGCCAGCTGCCGCCCGCAAGCCTTGCATTCCGGGGGGAGATCCCCCGGTGCGCAAGACTTGCCAACACCAGCGCGGAGCACGGAATGGCCTCCGAAGGGCGCCCCGTGCTCCGCGCTGCCAGCTGCCGCTCGCAAGCCTTGTGCTCCCGGGGGGAGATCCCCCGGGTGCGCAAGGCTGGCCAACACCAGCGCGGAGCACGGGGCGGCCTCCGAAGGGCGCCCCGTGCTCCGCGCTGCCAGCTGCCGCCCGCAAGCCTTGCGCTCTCGGGGGGAGATCCCCCGGGTGCGCAAGGCTGGCCAACACCAGCGCGGAGCACAGGGCGTCCTCCAAAGGGTGCCCCGTGCTCCGCGCTGCCAGCTGCCGCCCGCAAGCCTTGCGCTCCCGGGGGGAGATCCCCCGGGTGCGCAAGGCTGGCCAACACCAGCGCGGAGCACGGGGCGGCCTCCGAAGGGCGCCCCGTGCTCCGCGCTGCCAGCTGCCGCCCGCAAGCCTTGCGCTCTTGGGGGGAGATCCCCCGGGTGCGCAAGGCTGGCCAACACCAGCGCGGAGCACGGGGCGGCCGGCCGAAGCGAGTGGCGATGGGATGTGGGAGGGAGCTCGCTCGCCGCCCCGCGTGTGCTCGCCGCCGCCGCCCCGCCTCTCGCCACCCGACTCGCCCGCCTCCCTCCCACGGCACACCAGGCAACGTCTCGCGGCACACTAGTGTGCCGCGGAACACCGGTTGGGAAACACTGTTCTAAAGCCTTCACAATATTTCAAACCCTGAGATGGTCTTTGTTGCTGTTCCCGCTGCTGCTATATTGATTTTGGTGATGGTGATGATGTGAATTTATCAGCTGCTGTTCAAAATTAAGTATTTTTTCCATAACACTGCCATATTTATTACCCTGGAATGCCTTCAAGCCTCAACACAATGCGCAAAGGCTCTCTGGAGCAAGGGAGATGACTCAGCTGCTGGGCACTTCTCAGTGTTGGGGCTTAAGGCTGTCCTTCATTCTCAGCCTCTGGTGAGCTTTCTAGGTCAGATGGGGATGTCGGATGGCAGCCAGTCCAGCAATGAGAAGAGAGTTGCTGTGTGATATGGCTTCAGCCGCCATCATTTTTATTCTCCCAGAATACCCTTGGGCACGACATCAGAACCCCGAGGCATTCTGGGGTGATAAAGATGTCAGTGTCTCTCTCAGCAGCTTCAGCTTCTTTGCTGAGCACTGGACCAAAAAGGAAACATTAAGCAAACAGAAAAGAGAGGATCAGCCACTTTGATGGGCCTTCTCGAGCCCATGGCCCCCTGTGCCAAATGCTGCTTCTGGGCCTGGGTCCTTGCACACATAGTTCTGCGGTCCCCATGTCTGCATGTAAGCAGTGGGAAACATTTTTCACATTCTCTTGTGGGCAGCTTTCCAGGGGCCACATGCCAGGGGTAGATGGGGCCGCAGGCAAAAGTGGGCAAGTGGGATTCTTGGTACATTGTGTACCTCTTGCCTACTTTTAAAGATGGCTTGCTCACAGTTGCCCACGGGCAAAGCCGTGCGTACTTTTTAAAGCCCAGCCAGTTTTCAGTTAAGTGGTTTTTCTTACACAATGTGAAATTTGAACTCTGTTAACACTGCCGATCCGGGCTGTGGTGACCCTTGTTCAGGAAGTTCCAATATCCAGCCTGGGCCGGTGCTGTTAAGGGGGTACCTAGTTGGAGAGGAGGAGAAAAAGTCTGCAGTTGAGCCCAGTAGTGTCACAGAAATCATGACGGCGCATGGAAGGTACCCCCAATATTTCATGTTCCTCCCTAGGCAGGAGGAAGAAAAGGCTGAAAATTTGTGGTAGTGTCAATTATGGCAGCCACCAGCAAGGGAGGATAGGAGTCTCATGTTTCTGTGAGCCATTTTTGTGAAATAGATTGGAAAAGAGAAGTGTGGGCTGTTTGAAGGCATGCAGGAAGGTCTGGGCCGCTTCAGGCTGAGTGGGAAGGTAGGCTGAGGCTGGGTTGTCTGGAAAGTTTCAAGTTGGGTTGGGAGAATCGTGTCTCTCTTTGGCCCATGTCGCTTTTGCGACATCACTAGGGATGTTGGAGGATTCCGATGGAAACGGAAACAGGTGCAAAAATTGTTGCTCTTCACATCTTCTTTCATTTTCAGGACCAGGTTCACTTTGTGTGAATGAAAGCAGCATTGACTGACACCACTGTTTGTTTGTTCCAAAGCTGTGAGCGTAACGTAATAACATTACAGAAACTTGATTGCGTTCCTCGTGTGCAACTTCCTTTGAACCCAGTGGAATTTGCTTTTGTATAAACATGCCTCAGATTACCCTGTAAATCTCTGAGAGACAATTGCAACTTCGCTTCCGCAAGGCACCTGCTGTTTCTTAATGAAACAGTTCCCATAACCTGGAGTTTCTCCAAGCCTTTTAATCCCTGCCAGTCATGTCTTCTGCAGTGTGCAAACTTTTTTGCGCAATATTGTGTGTTTATACAATCTGCTGCTACTACTGCATGCTGGGAATTGAAGTGTGCCCACAATTAGAAGCCTAACAGAGCAGGCCTAATCCTGTCTTATCAGAAGTAAGTCCTATTGAGTTCAATGAGGCTTGCTCTCAGGCAAGGGGGTTCTAGATGGGATTATTTATTTATTGAATTTATATCCTGCCCTTCCTCCCAAAGGAGTTCAGGGCAGCAAATTCATAAGCCCTGTGATATGAGAAATAGCTGGTTCCAAACAAAAAGGAAGTTGGAATGAGTCTTAGGAGCACAGGCTAAACTCCTAACTATGTCTACTCAGAGGTAAGTCGCATTGAACTCTATTGTGTGAAAGCCAGCCTCATTTGGTGGAAAGGCAGGAAACAAATATAACAAAGAAATAGGTTCTAGTAATCAAATCAGTCTGATAGATGTGGATCAGTGCAGTTCATGTCAGAATTCACAAAGACTGAATTCCCGGGTGAGATACTGGAATTTTGGAATGCTGGGGCTCTCTGGAGGAGATGTTGCATAGTGATAGCGATAAGGGCAGGGCATTGGCCCAATGGGACTTCAGGTTTTAGCAGGCTTTTAATAGTCATCCCTCTTAATCTTCATTTATGACAACAGTACCACTGAGAATGTAAGAAATAGTGTTTTTCATTGGTGGGTGTTACACAAACACAAGCAACCACAGCGCACCTGCAATTAGGGCAAGGTTTTTCCAACCCAAAGGCTGTTACTCCCTAGGCAGCAAATACATGGACCTATCGATGATAGTACAGCCGTGAATGACAGGTCACAGTATGCATTTGCAGGGAAGATAATGGCTGGGATTAATGGTGGACCTCTCAAAAATCCTTGGCCCCCTACAAAGTCCAGCTCCACCTACTGCCCATTTGGGTTGGGAAGCTGAAATGGAGAGCCATATGCTAAGCAAAACACTGTACAACTTCCTCTAAGCATAGTTCAACATAAGCAGCTTTGTTTGAGCCCTCTGGAAGAGCACCACAGGGCAATTGTTTTTACAGTGGTACCTCGGGTTAAGAACTTAATTCGTTCTGGAGATCCGTTCTTAAGCTGAAACTCTTCTTAACCTGAGGTACCACTTTAGCTAATGGGGCCTCCTGCCCCCGCCACACAATTTCTGTTCTCATCCCGAAGCAAAGTTCTTAGCCCGAGGTACTATTTCTGGGTTAGCGGAGTCTGTAACCTGAAGCGTCTGTAACCTGAGGTACCACTGCATTTCCCTTTTTGGTGATTGGTTGCTTCTTTCGCTCTCTCTTTTTCCAGACAGAGTGCTTGGATTGGATTGAAACCTGCAACCTCCTTCTGTCTGGGATGAAGAGCACTCCCACCACTTTAATCAGCCAAGAAGACCTGGTTGGCCTGTTTGGGTTAGAGGTACTGGCAGAAATAACCTTTGGTGTGACTGGTGGTGGTGGCGGCGCAGGGCTCTCTTCTGGCGCAGGGCGATAGCTCAGAAGGAGAATTTCACTAGCAGCCTTTTTGCAGGTGCTTCAGCTGAAACGACGTCCGGAGCAGAGAGTGGAGAGCTCATCCACTACCGAGGTACCTGTGGAGGAAGAGAAGAAAGACAAAGAAGCTGTGGATGTTCTAAAAGATCAGGAGGCAGCAGAACAGAAGCAAGTGTTAGAAGCAGAGGTGAGCATCTCCATTAGGAAATGTAGAAACCTGTCCCTCTTCTTTCTTTTTCGCTGGGGCTCATGGCCGTGTGTTTATTGCTATCTGGTGGAAGTTTTGACATCATGAAAAGGGAAGCCTGCAGTTTACAAACAGAAGAAATATATATCTATCCCTCATGACTATGGAGAAGAGATTGGAGACATATGGTAGATGCTACCTGGGAAAGCTACTTCCAGTAGGCCACACAGAAGTTGTTAATGGTGTCAGGAGTGGCATCACTGCTGGGCCCCTGGGTTGGCAGTGTGGAGGAAGCAGATTGCATGGATGGGGCTGTCAACGTGGCTGTTTTTCTTACAACTACGTCCCGCGTGATAAGCTTCCTTTACATATTATCAGGAGCAATGGGATATTCGTTGGCTGCATCACATTGCTGGATATGTATGAACTGCCCATTTAATGCTTTGCGTTCTCCCCTTCTGTGACTTAAATTCCTTGCTGTTCTGATCATACACCCAACACCTCCCTCTTTGATCATTTCCTGAAAAATTGAAAAAGCTTTGAAAAACCAGAGGAATTGGAATGTGATACCAGTAAATATTGGTCACTGAACTGAGAATTCCTTGCTACAGATTCTGGATTCTGGTTTCTTCTGGCACAGAACATAGGCAGGACTGTGGGCAATGCAGCACAAAGGAAAGGCACCCCCTTTCTCCAGCTGTTGGTCATAAAGTGTCTGCCTGAGTCAGAAACTTTATGCTACAAAGTTGTTTACCACTTTATCTTTCTTAGCTTTTTCGCAAAGCATCCTGGGTGGTTGAGCATGTTTAAATATGGAAAGTGGATAAGCCAAGAGTGTATACACTTCCGATTCTCCAGCAGCAGAGAATCAGCCCCAGAATTCATGCATGGTCTGTGAAGCAGGGGCATAGGAAGGGGGCGGAAGGGGCGGGTGACAAGATGGCCCCTGCCTCCCCCCAGCTGTAGAGTGGCCAAGGGCGTGCGCAGTCCATATGGGCGCCGCTTGCACGGTGTCCATACGGGCTGCCACTCTCATGCGCCATTTGTACGGGTGTCCGTATAGGCTGCCGCGCGTGCACACTCCGTATGGCAGCCTGTACGGTCGCCGTGCAAGCAGCAGCCCATATGGACGCTGTGTGCAAGTGGCAGCCCGTACAGACTGCGCATGTGCGGCATCCCGTATGGTCACCACACATGCGCAATCTGTACAGGATGCCGCTTGCATGGCGTCCGTACGGGCTACCACACATGCACACTCCGGGATGCCACTTGTGCAGCAACCCATACGGTCGCCGTGTAAGTGGCAGCCCATACGGAGTGTGCATGTGCGGCATTCTGTATGGAGTGCATGCCATCTCCACAGGGACATAACCGTTTTTCCAGTGGAATTTTTTGAAATCGACCCTCGGGTACAGCCAAAGGCAGTATATTCAATCTTGCGAAAGTGAAAGTGCGTCTGTATTTTGGAATTGTTACATTTTGCAAATTGGGTGCCAAAGTGACTACAGTGGTGATTCGCAAGACGAAAAGAATCCGTTCCGCGAGTCTCTTTGTCTTGCGGTTTTTTCGTCTTGCGAAGCAAGCCCATTAGCGGTTTAGCCATCAGCTAGCAGGACCAACCGTTAGGGATGATGGGACTTGTAGTCCCTATTATGAAGCAAGAGACCCCCTCACAACTTCCAAGTTCTCTGTGAGAGGGAGGGTCATGGCTGCTGTCCTTTTTCACAAGTCATCAGGAAGAGATTGGTGGTTGGTAATGGCACTTGTGAAACCCTGATCCTTTGTGAATGGAAGGTGACTTACCAAATATTTTAGACTGATCTGGTATCAGTACTTTTTCTGTCCCAACACTGCATCCGTTCTACAGCTTTTCCTGAAGAAATGTGTCTTCATAGGGGAACATATTTTGCCCCTTCGTTGAACCGTCTTCTGCCTCATTGCCACCCCATTCTTCCTTCAGGGGGAAATAAGAGCTAGCATGGTATTTTGAACAGGAAAGCAGAGTAAGCCAAAGTTTGGCTGCGTACACCTGTTCATGGCATTGTAAAATCATGCCCAAAAGACGCCATCTAGCAGAAATGAGCAGAAATGCAGCATGCTTTATTTAAGTACCGTATTTTTCGCCCCATAGGACGCACCGCCCTATAGGACGCACCTAGTTTTTTTGGGGGGGGGATAAAGAAAAAAAATTATTTCCCCCCCAGGCACGGGGCTGGCGTGGGGGAAGCCCGAGCTTCCCCCAATCCCAGCCCCCAGAAGAGCCTGCTATCCGCAAGCCTAGGGAGCCGCACCGGTCTCCCCAGGCTTGCGGACAGCTGTGCGAAGCCCAGGCGCACTGAGGCTTCCTAATGCAGGCAGCTCTGCGCAACCCTCCGGAGCCCGGCGTGGCTTATTATTACTATAAAAAATATAATAGGCTGCTTTTCAGCCCAGAGTCTCCAAGGGTGATGTTAACAAAGTTCACATAATATCAGAGCACGTAAAAACCACAAAAATACTAAAACAAGTAGCAGTGAGGCTGACAATAAGAACAGCAGACAAAATTTACCATTCTAAAAGCTCTTAGCAAGAGCTGATCAAGTAAGAAGGTTCCACCTGGCGCTGAATATACCTCGGATTTAGCACATATTAGATGAATTTGTTGAATAGCTTGAGTTTATTCTTTTGCAGAATTTGCCATTTTGTGTTCAAAGTTTTTCTTTCGTTTTGATGGGAACAACAGAACAGAACAAGGGCTAAGCTCAAGTTGTGTTTGTGAGGAAGCCCCACTCCGGTCCTCCTGTGTTTTCCTTGCGCTCGAAAGAAACCACCCATTTGGTTTTTTGCTCCTTCCACTAAATCATCTCTACTGGAGGCTTAGAAAATGAGTCTGAGACTCTTGGGCTGCTGATGGCACAGCCAGCCTGCATTGTCCAGGCCCAGTCCAATCCTTGTCCCTCTGCTGAAAGAGACACAGATGGTGTCACACCTCTGTTGGCTTTAAGGGGCCGCATTCCAGTAGTGAATGGGGCCCAGGGCAAATGCGGGCAGAGCAACAGGTACGAATTTTACCTTCATTCAGCAGGCAGTTCCTACACAGACTAACATCCCCTCTCTTTTTTTTAAAAAAAAAATATGTTTATTACTTTTAAACACTACAAAAAAAGAAAGAAAAAAGACAAACAAAAAACCCACAATGCAATACAATATAAAAACATTACACAGCACTAACACCATAAACTAAACAAAACAAAACAAAAACACTTTAACCCACATCATACAATTTCAATGTCATATCTTTCATTTACTTGTTTCAGCGACCTCCTCACACCTCCCTTTTGGTATTCCACTTCTGTTGATTGTTTCAGCAATTCCTTTCCATCTTCCTCTGTTTTCTATCCTATAATTATCTTAACATATTCTAACCTTATTTTCCCCTAATACTCTAATAATCTATTTATCCTTAATTCCTTATAACATTTCTACTAAAGCCATATAACTTCATTCCAACATTTTCCTAACATTCATTAATTTTACAGTATTTCTATAAATAGTCTTTAAACTTTTTCCAGTCTTCTTCCACCGACTCTTCTCCCTGGTCTCGGATTCTGCCAGTCATTTCCGCCAGTTTCATACAGTCCATTGACATCCCCTCTCTCACCCTCCTTCCAGGTGAGTTCAAGGGCACATTTCAGCCAGGCAAAAACACTTCAGGAGGGTGCAAAGCAGGTGGGTACGAATTATGGACTAGGCAATGGGTTACGGCCTGAGGAGCTAGACAGAGAGGCCTAGATGCTGCACCTGATTTAGTCCTACAACATTGGGGAATCCTTCGCCTTTGGAGCCTCTGGGTTGCTGGCGATATCTGAAGAGCGGTTGCAGCCTGTGGATTTCATGTTGTCTCCTGATGAAGGATTCATGAGGTCAAGGGGGAAAGGAAGAATAAAGGTGGACGGCTTCTCGGCAGACAGGCTTTGCAGCATGTGGAGGTAGCGGAGCTGGAGGGCGGCTGGTGTGTGGGAAAGCACCTCTGCTGCCACCTTCAGCGATTCGGAAGCAGCCTTTTCTCCTTCAGCAGCTATGACCTAGAACACAAGGTATTTAGATGATCTTCTTTTGGGGCAGGAGGCAATGAAGTTTTACTCAGAGTAGACCCCTTGATATCAATGGGACTAACTTTGATGTGTTTAAGAATCTCAATGGGTCTGCCCTGAGTAAAACTTTGTTGACTACCGCCCGTGGTTCCTTCCATAATGGTGCCCTTCAGTGTTGTAGAAGCAACGCTGTTCGTCAGCTAATGAAAACAGGTTCTGCACAGCACTTAAAATAGTGCTACGTTGAATGCTCACCCTCAAGGCCAAAAACCACCTCTAATGTTTCCTCAGAAGCAAGTTCAACTGAGTAAAAGCCCTCCAGTGTTAATTAGATACTACTTATGTGCAGGTTCTGGGCGTTTGTTTCTTCCTGAAGTAATTTCCTTTTATTAGTCAGCATTTGTTCCTATACGGAGGAGGGCAGGGATAAGTGATTTATTTCCTTGCATTTTTTCCCTTTTTTAGTAAAATAGCACTGTTTTCCTATAAAAAATAATAAAATGGGGGGGGTATTGAAAAGAAACTTGTAATTAATTCCTACCACAGGGGAACAACTGGCTTATAAGGGGCAGCACCCAGACAATATCTTATTCAAGTGGCCGCCCATACTCCCCTGTCAATGGATTTGGATTTTCCCAATCTCTGGATAATCCATTAAAGGAAGAAAAGTCAATATAAAGTCACTTACTACCTGACTTTATATTGGATGTTTTGAAGTGTGTTATATGTGGTGATATTTTCCTGGGTGCCACATCGCTTCAATTTCCATTTTGTTTCCGACAGCTCAAAGCAAAGCATGCAGGGTTAGCGTGGAATAAATTTATTTCATTCTTGTGCTGCGTAGAATTGAAACAGTCTGGAACTTCCGTTTCCCAGTGCAGCTCCCAAGCAGCCTTCATGTTGTACCTCCTCCATCTCTTAGGTTTCCAGCCAAAGGAAATGGATTTACATTAAGTACCTATAAATTCGTGCAAACAAGAAGGGCTCATTGCTTTAGATCAGGCATCCCCAAACTCGGCCCTCCAGATATTTTGGGACTACAGTTCCCATCATCCCTGACCACTGGCTCTGTTAGCTAGGGATGATGGGAGTTGTAGTCCCAAAACATCTGGAGGGCTGAGTTTGGGGGTGCCTGCTTTAGATTAACAAAAGCTGGATAACCAACAGAATTAGTTTTGACCGGTGACCCACTCCCATGTGCTGTGAGATGCAGGCAGAACCATGGCCAACGCTTGTCTGACTAGACCTGAAGAGAAGCAAGCTTGGGAGGACAGCATCTCTCTCCCATAGCTCCCTCCTGCCCGTAGCTTCCAGTAATAAAAAACATACCGTGTCAGTGTATTGCCTTACCCTCACTTTGGCCTGTCTCTGGGCTTCGGCTTGTGCAGCCAGTGACTCCTGAAGCTCCGTTGGCAACCGCACATCTTTACTGAAATTAATGAAATTAATGAAATCTGGGACTGCAGACCTAAATTGCAGACCTCATGTTACGTTTGCTTCATGATACGTTTTTTCAGGGTGTGTCCTGCGGCGACCCGGAAGGGGTTACTTCCGGGTTTCACCACTCGCTCATGCACAGAAGCGCTAAATTGCACTTTGCACATGTGCACAAACACCAAATCGCGCTGCACACCTGCGCAGATACGGTGCTTCAGGTTGCGGGCTTTTCATGTTGCGAATGGGCCTCTGGAACGGATCCTGTTCGCAACCAGAGGTACCACTGTAAATGATTTTCTGTTTAAGAGCACAAGAAGAGCCTGGCTGCTGGATCAGACCAATGGCCTATCTAGTCCAGCCCCCTGTTCTCACAGGGCCAACCAGATGCCTGTGGGAAGCAGGACCTGAGCATGGCAGCACTCTGCCCACCTGTGATTGCCAGCAGCTGGTATGCAGAGGGTGGAGGGGGAACATAGCCACTGTGGTTGGTACAACCACTTAGCTCAGGAAGGAAACTTTGTACTACACCGGGGGGGGGGGGTGCTAGCTGTAGCTGGCCAGCTAGTTACCAGATTAAATGGGACCTTTGTCTTGGGTGCCAGCTGAAAAGCCAGTCACTAGTAGAAAAAGACAGTCACGGAACCGAGAAATTGCACAAAACAAATGAAATAAAGGTTTTAAAAAGTTTAAGGTAAAAATTAGAAAAACCTAGAATTGAACAAAGCCTTAATAAGGCTTTGTTCAAGTCTAGGTTTTTCTAATTTTTACCTTAAGCTATTTGATTTTTATTATTTAGTTTATTTCTTTAAGATAATATTTCTAATTGATTACTTCTCGTTTCAGGGATTTTCACGGTATTTCATTTGTTTTGTGAAAAGCCAGTCATTGGCTGAATATCCCTCTCATTGCCACTCCTGAGTGGGCCTACTCACTTGTTAGCAACTCTAGTGACATTTACATTGGCAGTGGGATGTATCCCTGTGTCAGATTCGTTCTCATTTGTTCTGTTCGGAAGGGGGACATTTGCCATTGCTGTGGGAATGCCCTGAAGAAGTTTTAAATGGTCCTAGGATGTCCTCCATGGCTGCATATATGCACAGACACTTCTCATAGCTCTGGAATCGGGAACCTGTTGCCCTCCCACTTTTGCTGAGCTCTGGCTCCCACCAACCCAATAAAAAAAACCTCAGCTTTTTTCATCCTGTTCCACTTCCCCGGCAGGATTGCAGAAGCAGCAGAAAACTGACAGACCAGGAAGGCTGAGCGATACATCTGGTTCACAGCTGCCTTTTCTGGATGGCGCCAAACTGATTCAGTGCTGGGATCAGGACAGGAGGCAATCCTTATTCTGCCCTCACTGTGATCAGTGAGAAGACATCCAAGGCTGCCTTGCTGCCAGAAGGGGTGGGAGTAATTGGCCAGAGCCCTCCCTTCCCCGCTCTTGGTGGGGCTGTGGAGCCAATTGCCACCTGGCAAGGAGAACGCCTCTCAGACACCCTTGCCTTGAGGATATCATAGCAAAATGGGAGCCACTCAAAAATTTAGTCCAAGGTGACTCTAAACAAATGGAGAGCTGGTCAGCTGTAGCCTTTCTGGCCATATGTAGATCCATAAAACTGCAGGAACAGGGTAACTTTTGGTGCGCTCAGCTGCCAGTTTCTAAGCAGCTCCTCTTACATGACTGGTCATTGAAATCAACCCCTTTCACCCACAGTCATGTCAAAACAGATGGGCAAAATGCTAGCTGTGCCTCTGCGAGAGACAGCAGCAGAAGGATCAAGGAGGAGGCCCACAAAATGGTGGCATGTACCAGGGTGACCCCTATGCCCAGGGTTTGTTCAAGGGGAGAAATAACAAAAACTGATTACACTCGTAGGAGCAGCATTAACAATGGTGAAACGTCTCAGAGACTCCTCTCCTGATATTTTGTCACCTGATTATTTCTGCAGATCTCCCATTTCATACCTACATTTCTGTCCTTTCCACCTTGATCCCCCACTGGCAGGTGATGGCGTCCACAGCCACCTGCAAAAAAAAAGGTCTTCTTATTTGGCAGCAGCTTTATATGATGGATGAGCAACTTAAAAATGCAAAAACAGCAGTGTCCTAACATTTCCAGTGAGAAGTGCTCTAGTTGTGATGGCTGTCTCCTTGATGCAAACCAAGGAGTAAAGCTACCCTGAGTTAGGTGAGCACAGAGCTGTTCAGTAAAGGGTTACAGCTTTTTCAAACAGGTTCCCTTTTCTCCCACCTTGGCTACTAGCTGATTATAGGTCAATCCTTAATTTGTCAGATTCCTTTCTAAAGTTACCTAAAGTGGAGCAAAGTCTATTACCTTTTGTCTGCCTCAAACCTAACTGCCAATCATTTACTGGGCCACTTAAAGGTCTACTATGATAGGGAGAAAAAGGCCTCTCTAGCCACTCGCTTCACTAAAAGGGCATGCAGCTAATCTTATATTTATACAATTGTCTCTCCCTATCAACCAGAATAGACTAAGACAATGTGCAGTTCACAAAATATTACATTTATCACCATGGTATTCAAAGCATCACTTTCTAGTTTCTGCAAGCCAAGCCGTTCTTAAAGGTGCAGGAGACCACGGTAATCTGGTTCACCTGGTCAGTTGGCAACCCTATGTTTGGAGGCAGTATAGTGCCTGGTTGTTGCTGCTGTTGTTGTTTGAAAGGAAATGCTGCCCTGGGTGGATCTTGCAAGGCAGTTCTGAGTTTACGTACTGTAAAGCCACTTTCAGGAAGGAGAAGGTGCCCAATAGCAGGGCAGAAGCATTTCCCTCGTGTCCTTTCATTGGTTACCACACCATTTCCCCAGTTCGGCTTGTAGCAGCCAATGGGCAAGCCTCCCACCCTGAGTGATGGACTTCCCCACCATGTCCTCTGTACAGCCTACAGCCAACCCACCTTGATCTCCTGGCTGATGCTCTTCCTCTCCATCAGGATGTCTGTGAGCGACCGCTGTGCCAGGAAGCGCTTTGCGATGGTCGGCACAAGCAGCTGGATTGCCTTCGAGTGGTTGGCGAGAGTGGTCGTGACGAGCGTGGCATTCTCCATCCGATAGTAACAGATGGTATCTATTTCTAGACTTGCCATGTCCTTGGTTATGGTCTAGGGCAAGCAGAAGGCATTGTGTGACCATCCAATAGAACAGGGGTCGGCAACCTAAGGCCCATGGGCCACAAGCAGCCCACGGGGGTTGTTTAACCAACGAGTCCCGGTGTGCTGCACTAAATGGGTGCAGTGCAGCGCGGGGATGGCACCAGAAATCACATCTGCGCATGCGCCGGAAATCGTGTCTGTGCAGACGCCAGAAATTGCAGGCGTGCGTACTTGCGTGCGCAATCTAGCCCATCTCTGCTGGAGTGAACCAGCCCAGGTGAGGTAAACCTTGCTGACCCCTGCAATAGAATGTTATGAAAGCTGGGTGCCTGCCCCCCTGTCTGGCAAGTGGTGGCAAGAGCCCATGGGGTCCCAGGCACTCACCCAGGGTCTGTGTTCCTTTGGAGAATTGAAGACGCAGCAGAGACTGTTGTGGTTTTAAGAAATATGGTTTATTCACCTATTCACACCTTCAGTCTGCCTGGAGGGAGTCCAGGTCTTCCTGCACAGTCATTTCAAGAGGGGTTTGTACCCCACAGCAGTGTGGCCCTATAGCCCAAGGCATCTCTGCAGCCAGCCTCCTCCAAGGATGGATCTCAGCTCTTCTTCCTGCTTTTTCCTTCCCATCAACCCTTGCTCAAAAATCCCTTTTTCTGTCGCCTCAAACACCCCATCACTTTGGTAACATCTCATTCTCCAGTGGCCCAACAACACCTTTTGTTCTTCACTAAGCCAAGCCAGGCTGCTTTGTAGAAGCCAGCCCAGGGATTCCCTGTCTGGCACAGCTCTGCAGCTTGTACTTTAATCCATATCCCAATTAATCAAAATCCTAGCATTTATTCATTCCTAGGGTTGTTGTTTTTCGGAGGGTCCCCCCAAATCCGTAACAATAAAGTACAGTTTTGTCAATGGAAAAATAGCGGGAAATCTGATTCCAGCCCTGGGCTGGACTGAGCTGTTTCTACATACCGTATTGGCCTAAATATAAGCCTCACTCCCCCCCCCAAATTCCAGCTGTGAAAAGTTGAAAGTGCGGCTTAAATTTGTAACCTTACAAAAATGGACTTTTACGATACTGCTGCTTAAACAGACAGGTGTGAGTGCCTACGGAATTTTAAGGGAGTGGCTTATATTCGGGTATTGTCTTTTTTTCTCCCCCCCCCCCGAATTTAAAGGTGCGGCTTATATTCGGGTGTGACTTATATGTGGGCCAATACGGTACAGTGGTACCTGGATTTAAGAACAGTCTGGTTTAAGAACAATTTGGCTTACAAACGCCGCAAAACCGGAAATAGTGTCTTGGTTTGAGAACTTTACCTCGGTCTAAGAACTGAATCCGAACGGTGGAAGGGCACCGTCGACGGGAGGCCTCATTATGGAAAGCGCGCCTTGGTTTAAGAACGGTTTTGGTTTCAAAATGGACTCCTGGAAGGGATTAAGTTCGTAAACCGAGGTACCACTGTAATAACAAATAAACATCAGACTGTGTAGATTCCTAACCTTCGCTGGAGATGTCAGGGAATGAACCTGGGATGTTCCACATGCAAAGCAGATGTTCTGTCACTGATCTACAGCCTTCCTTTACGTTGAGTAATCCTACAACTGTCCCTTTAGGTAGATCAGTATAATTATTGTGGGGCTGGGAGTGAGGCTGAGTCAAAATGGCATGCCGAAAAGCAATGTAGTTAGTTCATAGCCAAGGTGAGATTTGAACCCGGGGCTTCCTAATTAATTGGAATGGTGAACCTAAGTAAACGTCTACTGCATTTGCCTCCTGCAAACAAGCTCAAAGAGCAGAAGGGGCAGACTGTGTCTCTCTTACCTCATAGAAAGGGATCTCTAAGGTTTTGAGGCGAAGGTCTATTTTGTGGTAGGTGTCCAAACACGGCAGGAAAAGGAATAATCCTGTTAGGAGAAAGAGAACAGCAGCACTTGCAAGCTGGATGGTGTAAATAAAGAAGAAAACTCACATTTCTTAATGCAAAAGGTAATAGGCCTGGACTGAATAGGCAGAGAATCCAGCCTTTTTTAGTTAGGCAGCAGTGCTTTTTTGGAATCCGAAGATGTAGAACAGAGGTGTGTGTTGTTGTAAGAATTCTAAGGTCTCAAATAGGGAATAAATATTCATAAATGCACACGTATCTAAATATATATATAAATCATGTAGCTGAAATAGCATGGAGAGAGCAATCCTGAAGCCCTTTTGTCTCTCCCAATGACCTCAAATATTCCTCTGCAGTAAGGGAGGCAAATGGGGAAAGCCTTCCCAATGTCTTTTTGCTTATGCATCCTGTCTTATTTTTTTTTTTTTTTTAAATAATTTTTATTAAGGTTTTCCAAATTAAAACAAATTAAATCCAATTTATAAACTTTTTCCAGTAACTAGGACTTCCCCTCCCCACCCCCTCATGTATTCCAAATCTTCCAAATAAACAATTAGGTTCAACAAATTCTTATCCCCAAATTGCAATCATCCTCCATTACCCAGTTTAGCGTAATTCCCATCCCCCTAAGATCGATCTATTCCCTTCCCCGAGTTTCCCCCTTTCAAACATAATACAAAAAAAAAAACAACAACATAGAATTAAATAATAATTTTACAACCTTTGGATTCCAACTTTCCCTCCCCTTTTTCCCTGTTACGTTCCTCCTAGCCCTCCATCTCTAATATCTTCCTGGAGTTCCCACATTGCGTTAAACCCACATCCCTCTGATTTTTTGCCAGTCTTATTAATTGCGAATGTCCAATCATTAAATTACGAATGTCCAATCCTAAAAGAAGTCTAACGAGAAGAGGGTCCATTTCTTCTATCCAGATTTTTATATCCAGGAGTAGAAACTCCAATTTTAAATCCATAAGCTTGTCAAATCTGGATATCCCAAATATCCCCTTTCCCATTTCTGTCCAGTTCTTGTTATTTCCTTATTCTTGTCGGCCATTCTCCTCCTTTTTGTTTCTCTGTTCTCCCACAGAAATGTTCTTTCTCCAAAAGTTTCTAATATCCCTGCAGAGGCTTGTTGTTCAGGAACAAAACATTACATCATGATCCTTTCATTTTCCAACAGATAATTCCATTGTTTCCTGTAGTGTGTAGACCTCTGTAGACAAAATAGTGTTCCATTTCTGCAGTTTCCCAGGAGATTAAAAGTTCTATTCAACTGCACAAGTTTCCTGTCAAAAACACATGCAATATCCCTCAGCTCCTCTAGATGGATTCCCGTAACAAAGTTCCCTTCCAAAGCCCATCCACCAGTCCAAATAGCTTGTTTATCCTTATTTGAACAATTTGAAACAATTTATACCCAACTTATATCAAATGTAACCGGCAAAGTCCATAACCAAGTCTCTGTTACATTCTTCCGTTTTGACAGCTCCTTGACAGCTGTCAAAACCTGTCAAAACCTCCGTTACTCTTCTCCAGGCATTTTCACGAATCGCTCCAGGGATTCCGGGGGGGGGGGGTGTTGCTTTTTAATACAAATTCCACTTTTCTCCTCCGGCTCAATCTTATAAATTTCCCTCGCGAAGTTGCTAATTCGGTGAAATAAGGTTACTCTCGATCTTAGTTATCCATTCCTTTGTTTTGGCTCTTCTACAATTTCGGGGGGGGGGCTGACTTCCTTTTTTCCACCTCCCCCGTTCGCTCCAAATTTTAAAAATTTGTCCCCTTTTTTTAGTCCATATTCCAATTACTCACGGGTTCTTCTTTTAGATCCAAATTTTCAATAGAAGAAGTCAGCGCTCTCCGCCGGATGGCATGCGGCTGCGCTCGGCAGGGATAGCAGAGAACTCAAGCACCACGCTTCTCCCCGGCACCCGATCCGGAGCCTTTAAAAAGGCTCCTTCACGAGTCGGGAGGGCGCTAACGGTGCCAGCCGAGTCTCCATGTCCACGGCCTCCTCTGGCCGTGGTTTTTAAGGGTCCCCGCATCGCCGGTGCGGTAGGACCCAGCCCCTGCCGAGCAGACTCCCTCCGGAGCTCGGAGGGAGTCCGCCATTCGGCGATGGCGCCAACCCGGAAGTCTATGCATCCTGTCTTAAGGGCGTATTTGTGTCTGAATAGGGTTAGCCAGTGACCTGGATTCAAGAACTAAAGTATTAACCATCACAAAAGAATGGCCAGAGTGCCCAGGTAATGCAATCAGTGACCATTATCAGGTATCCTGGCAGACAGAATTTCTGCTGTAGACCACCTCCTTCTGTGATGTATGTATGCTGATTTTGGGGTGCTCTTTGGCTAAGGGGGTTGGGAAATGTCAAAAGGACTTACAGGTTCCTGCACATTTTTGTTCAGGGTCTCTTCCTCCTTGGTAGGAAGGGAGGGAACTTTGTTGTAACAGAAAAATAAATATCTGTCTTGCTTTCCACTGGATCCTGCCTCCATCCATTCTTCTCTGACCGATCATGGACTTAGGGGACTTGGGCAGCAAAAGCCAATCCCCATTTTTTACATCAGTGTGTGTGAGAGAGAGATTGATCATGCATGTATAAACAGACACAGACACAAAATTTTTAGTTCTGCTGCTGTTTCTGTTCAAACAGGTTTCTGAAGTGCTGCAAATCTGAACAGGAACAATGGGGAGATGTTCTGACAGACTTTCTGGCCTCCAGTTTCAGACTTGTTCAAAGGAACCTAAAGCTGTTTATTTTTCCAGCCCGTGGGGTAAATGCTGATAACTTTGATCTCCTTGCTGATAACCTTGATCTCAATTGTGTCTTTAATTGAGTTTAATTGACCCAACGGTGCTGGATCATTCAGAAAAATTCTCTTTCTCATTCATCTGTCTAACAATCCTGAGTCAGGATTGTCCTATTTCTTATAATGAGTGTTATTTGCCCTGAAGAAACTAGTGGTTTCATGGGCCCCATAATGGGCTCACAGTAGTGCCAGGGCATCGTCTGTCCTGCCTGGTCTCTTCATCCAAGCACTCTCCCTAAACTGTGCTTGGAGAAGGCCCCATGTGACATTTGGCAGTGAAAAAACTACGTTTCACAGCACCCCACAATATGAGCCCTCAACACCCTTACCTGCAGGGTAAAGATTTCGCCAAAAATATAACATTATCCAATTAACTCCAAAGCAGTGCCAAACTCCAGGAAGAGCCTGTGGTTAGGGCACAGAGAGTCCACTCGTATTGCCCCTTTGTCAGGTTCCACATGTGCTGGGTGTATAATTCGAAAGGATTATAAAGGTACATTTGGCCTCAGCGATGGGAGTCCAGCAATGAATCATTTAGCCAGTGCAATGGAGGAGGAAGAGGTTGAAAATGCGAGACTTACTGGCACCTGGAACAGCAGCAGCAGCAGCAGCAGCTGGAGCGTGGCCTGCAGTGCCACCTGGTGGCCTACCTCGGAACTTCCATGCCCATCACAGATGTAAAGCTTTAGGCATGTGTTACGGAAACCCAACTGTTTCGCCTGGTGATGGCGACAGTTCCAAAAAGAAGCATTTGGCAGAAGTGTCTGTGCTCTGGGCAGCCGTGCTGTTCTAACCACAACTCCCTGCAGTTACTGACTGGCTACCAGCTGAGCCAAGCTGCCAATCGCAGAATCTGGGAGAGCAATCCGGGTTGGAGTTGACCAGGAGTCAGCAAACCTTTTCAGCAAGGGGCAAGTCCACTGTCCTTCAGACCTTGGGCGGGCGGACTATTATTATTATTTTTTGGGGGGGGGGATGAACGAATTCCTATGCCCCGCAAATAACCCAGAGATGCATTTTAAATAAAAGCACACTTTTCTACTCATGCAAAAACACCAGGCAAAACAATTAACCCAGAGATGCATTTTAGATAAAAGGACACAGAACTGTTAGAACCCAATGCTAAGATACTACCAAGAATGTACAATTTGCTGTTGAAATGGAACACTGAGGAAGAAACGGTACTATCTGCTATGGTAAAATGGGCACAAGATATAGGACATAATATTATGTTTGCTGACTGGGAGCAGTTGTGGACCACTGGGGTTAAAGCATTGGAAGACACAAGACCTACCCACCCTGGAAGAATGGCAGATGCAAGTAATGGATTACATGGAAATGGCGGAAATGACTGGCAGAATTCGAGACCAGGGAGAAGAGTTGGTGGAAGAAGATTGGATGAAATTCAAAATCTATTTACAGAAACATTGTAAAATTTTTGAATGTTGATGACATTGAAATGAAATGAAGGGGTTCTAATAATAAGGTAAAAGATTATGTAAAGTGGATTGATATTAGATGAAAGTTCGAAGTTAATGAATTTGCTGAACCAATTTTTAAGTGGAATACAAAAAAGGGAGGCGTGAGGAAGTCAGGAAAATAAGTCAACTAGAGAAATTTAATTAAAAGAGGGGATTTATGGGTTTTTTTATGTCAATTGTCTGTATTTTTGTATTTTTTCTTGTGTTTTTATATCATTTTTTTAAAAAAGGACACATTCTACTCATGTAAAAACACACTGATTCCTGGACCGTCAGATTTAGAAGGCAATTGGGCCAGATCCAGCCCCCTGGGCCTTAGTTTGCCTACCCGTGAACAGTGGACGCTTGAGTTGCGAATGTGATTCGTGTGGGATGCACGTTCGCAACCTGCAGCATTCGCAACCCGCAGTGGCGCGTCTGCACATGCGCAGGTTGCGATTAGGCACTTCCGTGCATGCGTGACCCCAAAAAGCCGGAAGCGACTCGTTCCGGTACTTCTTTTTTTAAAAGAAAATAATATTTATTGACATTTTAAAAACTACAAAGAAAAAAAAGAGTTAAACAATACAATACAATACAAAAACAAAAACACTACATAACACTAACACTAAAATATTAAATTAACAAAACACAACAAACACAATTTAAAACACATCCAATACTTTTGGTATCTTGTCTCTCATTCACTTGTTTCAGCAACCTCCTCACACCTCCCTTTTTGCATTCCACTTTGATTAACTGTTTCAGCAATTCCTTTCCATCTTCCTCTGTTTTCTGTCCTGTAATTTATCTTAACATATTCTAACCTTATTTTTTTCCCTTTAATACATTAATAATCTATCTATCCTTAATTCCTTATAACATTTCTACTAAAGCCATATAACTTCATTCCAACATTTCCCTAGCATTCATTAATTTTACAATATTTCCGTAAATAGTCTTTAAACTTTTTCCAGTCTTCTTCCACCGATCGTTCCGGTACTTCTGTGTTTCGGCTGGTCCGTAACCTGAAAAAACACAACCTTACGCATCTGTAACCCGAGGTATGATTGCATTTGACTCTTTACTGCAAGAGTCAAAGGCACGACAAGGGAGACAAGCGATGCCAAAGGACGTCAGAAGACCTGGAGGTAGCTGGTAGCATGGCAAAGGGCATTCCCCACCTCAGGAGGGGCTGGCATGGCATCCTATGGGGCCACGTGCAAAAATGTGCTAGCACTCTTACATCTAACAATTTATTTATATGTCACCCATCTGACTGGGTTGCCCCAGCCATTCTAGGATCTGAACACGGGGGGGAGGGGGGGAGGGGGGACGCTATAAATAAGTCAGAAATTAGATCGTTTTAACAACAGGAAAAATCCCAAGGGAGCAGAAAAGTCTATACAGCCTAGGACCCTCGTACCTACGGGACCGCCTCTCCTGGTATGTCCCACAGAGAAACTTACGGTCTTCAAATAAAAACATCTTGAAGGTCCCAGGCCACAGAGAGGTTAGGCTGGCCTCAACTAGAGCCAGGGCTTTTTCGGCTGTGGCCCCGATCTGGTGGAACGCTCTGCCACAAGAGACTAGGGCCCTGCGGGACTTGACATCTTTCCGCAGGGCCTGCAAAACAGAGCTGTTCCACCAGGCCTTTGGCCAAGGCACAGTCTGATCCCCTCCTTCTGTAAACCTCATAGAACTCTATCCAATGGTTGCCATTAATTTGATTCTGAATTAATTTTATAATGAATGTTTTTAGAGTGTTGTGTTGTGTTGTACTGTTGTAATGTTTTATTGTTGTTAGCCGCCCTGAGCCCGGCTTCGGCTGGGGAGAGCAGAATATAAATAAAAAAATTTATTACTACTACTACTACTACTACTATTATTATTATTATTATTATTATTATTGACATACATGACCATGGCTGTGCAGTTATTATTGGCCCAGAGATGGAAAGAAGATAAAGTTGCCACCAGAGAAAAATGGCAGATCAAGCTGATGGAATAGGCCGAAATGGCAAAAATGACCGGAAGAATCAGAAATCAGGAAAACCAAAATTTTTATAAGGAATGGGGAAAATTTATAATCCATTATAAACAGTTAAAATCATTAGTGGGGTTGGAATAACACTTGTAGTTTAATGGTGAACTTTGGATATACAGTGGTACCTCAGGTTACATACGCTTCAGGTTACAGACTCCGCTAATCCAGAAATAGTGCTTCAGGTTAAGAACTTTGCTTCAGGATGAGAACAGAAATCGTACTCCAGCTGGGCGGCAGCAGCAGGAGGCCCCATTAGCTAAAGTGGTGCTTCAGGTTAAGAACAGTTTCAGGTTAAGTACGGACCTCTGGAATGAATTAAGTACTTAACCCGAGGTACCACTGTACAGTAATGAAGATGGAAAAGATCTGGATTATTATAAAAGATGCAGCAGGAAAGGACTAGCAATAGGACCCACAAAGGGGAGAAGATTCTGTGGAATCTTGTTTCTATTCGAGAAGCCGCCATCTAAAGAGCAAACATTTCTGAGTGGGGTTGAGGGGCATGCAAAGCATCTCAAGGAGACAGGAGGCAATTAACTCCAATGGGAAGAAGGCCAGGGAGCTGTGGTTGCTTGCAAGAGAATTATTTCTGTAAGGCCACCATTAAACAGCTCCTGAAAACGAAACACAAATAATCCCTTAGACTCGTTCAGTCATTGCTCAAGGAAACTTTAAGTACAGTTTGCTATTTATATGGCACCTCAAGGAGTCGCGGAGGTCTTAACAGCAGGCAGAGTAGAAGCCATGCCTGAGAGATCCCGTGAAAATCCCTGAAACAAGAAGTAATCGACTAGAAATATTGTCTTATAGAATTAAACTACCGTATTTTTCGCTCTATAGGGCACACTGGACCATAGGGTGCACCTAGGGGTTTTTTTGGGGGGGGGGATAAAGAAAAAAAAATTATTTCCCCCACCCAGCCCCAAAAAGCAAAGAAGCCAAGACAGCAAACAGGATCCATCCCGCTGGCTGTCTTGGCTTCCTCTTTAACCACGCACAATCTCTCCAGCCGGGAGAGGCTGCGCACGGCTTTGGCAGAAGCCAAGACAGCGAACGGGATGGATCCCGCTCACTGTCTTGACTTCCTTTTTAGCCACGGGGCTGGGGCGGGGTAAGCCTGAGCTTCCTCCGACCCCAGCCCTCAGAACGAGTCCGGGAGCGGGGGCAGCGCCGCGCTCCCCAGACTTTGGGCTGCAGGCTGCTATCCACAAGTCTTCGGAGCCTGGTGGGCACTCCCGCCGGGCTTGCAAGGCTTGCGGATAGCTTCCTGAAGCCTGCATTTGCTCCATAGGACGCACACACATTTCCACTTCATTTTTGGAGGGGGAAAAGTGCGTCCTATAGAGTGGAAAATATGGTAAATAACAAAATTTAAAAGTTTAAGGAAAAAATTAGAAAAACCTAGAATTGAACAAAGCCTTAATGGGATGCCGGCTACAAACCTCGTTTCACTGAACTGTTCAGTTTCCTCAGAAGGAAATAGAGAAATCATGAACCTTAAATGATTTTTGTAAAAACTCAAGAATAGGGCTGAAACGCTCCCCTGAGTTTACAAAAAAAATAAATGGCAAGTTTGTCTCCGCGCCCAGGTTTTTTGTCCCACCCTCCTCAAACAAAAGGAACCGTTCTATGGCAACTGTTGCTGTGGCTACTTCATTCTCTGGCGCAGTACCACATGTGCCCAAGAGAGGGCGATGTTCCACCAGTTAAAAACAACCCACCACTAGCGTGTCAAATTGTTCAACTTTCAAATTCAGTAAATGAGGGGTGTTATAAAATTGTCACATGATCTGGAAATTCAAAAGTTATTTTGGTTAAATCACTATAATTTTGTTTTGCCTGGTAAGTAATATGCGTGTAAATTACATAAAGGTAAAGGTAAAGGGTTTGATCTTCTCAGTGCTCACTGGAAGGACAGATCCTGAAGCTGAGGCTCCAATACTTTGACCACCTCATGAGAAGAGAAGACTCCCTGGAGAAGGCCCTGATGTTGGGAAAGATGGAGGGCACAAGGAGAAGGGGACAACAGAGGACGAGATGGTTGGACAGTGTTCTCGAAGCTACCAGCATGAGTTTCACCAAACTGCAGGAGGCAGTGGAAGACAGAAGTGCCTGGCGTGCTCTGGTCCATGGGGTCACGAAGAGTCGGACACAACTAAACGACTAAACAACAACAACAAAAGGTAAAGGGGGACGTGGGTGGCGCTGTGGGTTAAACCACAGAGCCTAGGACTTGCCGATCAGTAGGTCGGCGGTTCGAATCCCCGCGACGGGGTGAGCTCCCGTTGCTTGGTCCCTGCTCCTGCCAACCTAGCAGACACCCATGGGCAGTGATGTGGCATTCCTGACTTAGTCATATACTAGCCACTGGGTGGAAAATAATCAAACATTTATCTGCATCATGTCCCAGAAAGTATTTTTGCAACACCATACCCCAAACAAATGTATTAGCGATATTACACTTAACACCTTTTGATTGCTCTTTCAAAGTATAATCACGAATCATCATCATTGAATATTGTTCGAATATTCCAGGTTAGAGTTCATATAACTGACAAGGCCACATATTTCCTCTAGACATATGTAAAGGTAAAAGTAAAGGTACTCCTGACCATTAGGTCCAGTCGCGGATGACTCTGGGGTTGCAGCGCTCATCTCGCTTTATTGGCCAAGGGAGCCGGTGTACAGGTCATGTGGCCAGCATGACTAAGCCGCTTCTGGCGAACCAGAGCAGCGCATGGAAACACCGTTTACCTTCCTGCTGGAGTGGTACCTATTTATCTACTTGCACTTTGATGTGCTTTCGAACTGCTAGGTTGGCAGGAGCAGGGATAGAGCAACGGGAGCTCACCCCGTCGCGGGGATTCGAACCACTGACCTTCTGGCCGGCAAGCCCTAGGCTCTGTGGTTTAACCCACAGCGCCACCCACGTCCCTGTAAATTACATAAAATTCATTAAAATGATTGCCAACTACTTGCAGTTATATTATATATTAATCTTATTGTTGTTGTTACTTAGCAGTACCTGACATTTCCAAAAACATATAATTTAAGTTATTTGGTTTTCTGAAAACAGTCAAAAGTCAAATTTTGAAATGTTAAATTCATTGTAAAACTTATCAAATGTATAAACTTGAAAAGTATAAATAAAATCTTTTTTTTAAAAAAAATCTTGAATTCCTTCCCCCTCTTTCTTTTTAATATTTTCAGCATATCCAAATTAACTTAATTCGCTCATTTATTCATCTGCTTTAAATATGTAATGTTATAAAACTGCAGGTTATTACAATAATCCTGCCAATGTCCTTATCTGTTTACAGTTTGTTTATAAATATTCAATGAACCATTTCCATTCCTTTATTAAAAGGATTTCTTATTTTTCCAGAAGGTTCCACCATTTCTGCATATTCCCTATGTTTTTGTATCCATTCTTCTTTTGCTGAGACGACTTCTTTCCATTTTTGGACAAGTAACATTCTTGCCGCTGCAGTCACATACATAAATAAATTTCTATACAATTTGGCTAGTGGTATCTGAAGAAGTGTGCATGCACACGAAAGCTCATACCTAGAACTAACTCAGTTGGTCTTTAAGGTGCTACTGGAAGGAATTTTTTTATTTTGTTTTGACCATGGCAGACCAACACGGCTACCTATCTGTAACTCAAATTTCTATACAATTTGGCTAGTTTTGTCCCTATCGTCTTGTGTTGCTCTTTTACATGAATTAGTCTGCCTTGTGCCTAGAAAGCATGGCTCGGGGTGGTTTACCCCTTGCCCTGCTCCTTTTCCCAGGGAAAAAAAACCTGTGTGTTAGCTTTAAAATTGGAACAAATGGGGAAACTGGTAACTGTTTGCACGTCAAATGTGAAAACCAGGTCCAAGTTAAATATGGCTCTTGGTCCACAAGGAGCAGCAGAGGGCACCAGAGGGCTCATGTATCTCAAAGATAAAAAGGTTGTTATCTATACCAGTGATGGCTAGACTTAGCCCTCCAGCTGTTTTGGGACTACACTTCCCATCATCCCTGACCACTGGTCCTGTTAGCTAGGGATGATGGGAGTTGTAGTCCCAATACAGCTGGAGGGCCAAGTTTGGCCATCACTGATCTATACTAAACAAGCCTTCTCTAACCTAATGCCCACCAGATGTTTTAGACTGCAGCTCACTTGTGCCCCTGCTGATGGGGGCTGTCATCCTGAAAAGAACCAACCCTGAGCCAGGGGGAATCCTGTTAGGTTTCTGTTTGTGCCACTGTGCAGTGCTTGGAGTCACAAGACTCTGTTTACATTCCAGAGATTCCAGACTGTTGAAAGTCTCACGGGAGATGGGAGACGGATGTTGATATTACTGGTTTCCTGTTCCTTTGTTCCGGTTGCCTCTCTGCTTTCACAGAGAGAGAATGTCTATTCTTTTCTGTCTGCGTAGTTAGAAATAAAACTCAGCAATGTAGCTCATATTTCTCGTCCTTCTGCTGCTGCTTGTACACTCTGCGTAATGGGAACGTGCCTGCAGCCTCATCAAAGGCTTAGGTCGTTAATCAACGTTGGAGGAGATTCCGGTGGACTCGACCGGAGAAGCAGCTTGGTCGTATGGAATTCCGACCAATCCTGGGTGAGCAGAGCTGGGCAGGCTGGTGGGAGATGTAGCCCAAAACATCTTGTAGGTGTCAGGTTGCAGAAGACCACTTTAAATTCTAGACGGGAAAGCAGAGTGTTCCTCAGCTTCCTTCAGGTTTCAGTGTTGCTGAGAAAATACTGCAGCTCCCAGGATCTGTCCATAAACTGATAGAAAACCCCAGACGTCTTCTGTGGGAAAGGAGAAGAAAAGCTATCACTGTAGGGTTTAAACAAAACGCAGCCAACAAGGAAGGAAAGTTGCGTGAAGATGTGACCTGTCCTCTTCTCAAGGGCATCCTCTCAGCTCAGCCATTCCTGTGCTGCGCTTCCTTCTATAACATGGTAAAAGGGGAAGGATCCCTGGACGGTTAAGTCCAGCCAAAGGCAACTATGGGGTTGTGGCGCTCATCTCACTTTCAGGCCGAGGGAACCAGTGTTTGTCCGCAGACAGCTTTCCGGGTGGTGTGGCCAGCAGGACTAAACTTCTGGTGCAATGGAACACAATGATGGAAAGCAGAGCACACAGAAACGCAGTTTACCTTCCTGCCAGAGTGGTACCTATTTATCTACTTGCACTGGTGTGCTTTCAAACTGCTAGTTGGCAGGAGCTGGGACAGAGCAACAGGAGCTCACCCCGTTGTGGGGAATCAAACCACTGACCTTCTGACTGGCAAGCCCAAGAGGCTCATTGGTTTAGACCACAGCACCACCTGCGTCCGCCCTTGACTCCTCCCTTAAGTTTAGAGTGAACTTTGTGTCTCCGAGAGCCTCATAATTTGCATTTTTCTGCTGAGAACTTCCCTTTCTCCCAAGCGTTGCCAGGGATCCGAGAATATCACCTGCCACGCATGGTTTAAAGAGGTGTGAGAGCTGCCCCCCCCCTTCTCTCCTCACATTTCCCTCCTGCTCTTTGTCAAAAACAAAGACAGAAAAGAAGTAGCTCTTCAGTTTGTTCCTTCTCTTCCACTTTTCTTGGCTCCATTGCCTGCAATCCTAGCTGACAAACCAAAAAATGTAAGCATTCTCAGAAGGGCGACTCTTTCTGTCTGACCTTAAAGTGTCTATTCCTGAACAAAGGAACTTCAAAAGGAGACTCTGCTAAATTACACCTTTCAGCTCCATCACCTGTGGCCTGAACAGAGAGGGTCTGCTGTGCTAATCCTACGGCAGGTGTTAATTAGTTGATCAGTGTCATTATGTCGGTGTTATCATTAACACTGCTTTGCAAATGGTCGATGTAAGCTTTTAAGCTGTAATGCAATTATCACCGTTTTTATTTGTCTTTTTTTGCATTTCATTTTTCTCTGACCTCACTTTGTACACCTCTCTCTCTGAACCCATGTGTTGGTATACGTGCCAACTTAGCATTAATACAGTGGTACCTTGGTACTTGAATGGCTTGACTCCCGAATGCCTCAAACCCAGAAGTAAGTGTTCTGGTTTGCAACGTGGCTTTTGCTTGAGTGCAGGAAGCCCCTGCAGCCAATCGGAAGCCGCGCCTTGGTTTTTTTTTATAATATTTTTTATTAAGTTTTAAAAATAACAACAAACAAGAAAAGAAAAACAAATACACAAAAATACAAAGTTATAAAATACATAAAAAAGAAAAATAGTTTCAAAATAGAAAAGAAAAAACACATTTAAAAAGAAGAAAAAACACAAAAATCCCTCTTTTTACTTCTCATCTTTGATTCACTTATTTTCTTGACTTCCTCACATCTCCCTTTTTTGTATCCCTGTTAAAAATTAATTCAGCACAATTCATGTCCAATTAATTTATCTAATTATCCATCTAATCTTATTTTTAACCTCGTTGCTAGAACCCCTTCAATTCATTTCAATGCCATTAGCATTCAAAAATTTTACAATATTTCTGTAAATAAATTTTAAATTTCTTCCAATCTTCTTCCATCAACTCTTCTCCCTGGTCTCGGATTCTGCCACGCCTTGGTTTTTGAACGGTTTCGGGAGTCGAACGGATTCCCGGAATGGATTAAGTTTGAGAAGCAAGGCACCACTGTATTGCATGGAAGGTAAAAGGTAAAGGACCCCTGGACAGTTAAGTCCAGTTAAAGGCAACTAATGGGGTTGTGGTGCTCATCTCGCTTTCAGGCCGAGGGAGCTGGCATTTGTCTGCAGACAGCTTTCTGGGTCATGTGGCCAGCAGGACTAAACTGCTTCTGGTGCAATGGAACACCATTATGGAAACCAGAGCAAACGGAAACACTGTTTACCTTCCCGCCGCAGCTGTACCTATTTATCTACTTGCACTGGTGTGCTTTCAAACTGCTAGGTTGGCAGGAGCTGGGAGAGAACAACGGGAGCTCACTCCATTGTGTTGATTCGAACAGCCAACCTTCTGATTAGCAAGCCCAAGAGGCTCAGTGTTTTAGAGCACAGAGCCACCCGCATCCCATTACCTTTAACTTCATGCATCTGATGATGGGGGCAGTACGATGATGATGATGATGATATTTATTAAAACAGTCCAGTGAAAGCTCGGTAGCTTTTAAGGAAGGAAGAGGAGGAAGAAGACTCTCCCCTAAGTAGGTGCTATAGGAGCTGTTGGAGGAGGGAGCTGGAGGGGGGGATACATAGCCAAACCCTTCCTTTTCCTCCTGGATCAACAACAGTAGTTAAGCATCTTTTAAAAAAATAAAATAAAGGCCCCATCCTCCAGGATTTGCTCCCATTTTGCTCTTTCTACGGACTGGTTGGCCAGACTAGGAACTGTTTCCATGAAAAACAATTGACAAACTTGTGCATGTCATTTTCCTTTCACCCCATCTTCAGTTCATTGCATTTCCACCTCAATTTGATTCCCACCCAAGTCATCAGTCCTAGCATCGTAAGGTCCCAGAGCAGATGAAAGTTGTAGGTCAAAACACCTGAAGTTCACCAGGTTGGCAAATGGTTCAATGCAAGCAGGTTAAAAGGAGTAAAGTCTACCAGTAGCCCTCCTCCTCTCCTCCAGCTCCCAACCAGCTTTGGTCCTAACATGCTGCTTATTCACTCTTGTGTCCTATCCAGATCTGGTCCCTTTGCAGTCTTCTTTAAAGGTAAAGGTAAAGGTAAAGGGACCCCTGACCATTAGGTCCAGTCATGACCGACTCTGGGGTTGCGGCGCTCATCTCGCTTTATTGTCCGAGGGAGCCCACGTACAGCTTCCGGGTCATGTGGCCAGCATGACTAAGCCGCTTCTGGCGAACCAGAGCAGCGCACGGAAATGCCGTTTACCTTCTCTCCAGAGCAGTATCTATTTATCTACTTGCACTTTGATGTGCTTTCAAACTGCTAGGTTGGCAGGAGCAGGGACCGAGCAACAGGAGCTCACCCCGTCACGGGGATTCGAACCGCTGACCTTCTGATCGGCAAGTCCTAGGTTTGGTGGTTTAACCCACAGTGCCATCCGCGTCCCTGCAGTCTTCTTTAGGTGAGCCCTAATAGAGGTGATGGTACCTTTAGGGTGAGGCTGGAGAACTCGTGAGCTTCCAGGTGTTGATGGGTTCCACCTCACCTCATCCCAAGTGAACCAGGTCAGTCAACAGTCAGGGATGATAGGAGTAGAAGCCTAAGAACATCTAGGGCAGGGGCAAAGGAAGGGGGGTGCAGTGGGTGCAGGCCACCCCAGGTGTCAGGACTGAGGAGGGGGACAAAATGCCAGGAGGCACTCACCGCGGGGCCTGGGAGAGACGCGGTAGCTTGGGCGCATGCAGGCTCTGTGCTGCCCAAACAATCCACCCACTGCTCCCTGCCTCCCAGCTGTAGGGCGGCTGAGTCGGAGGAGGTAGGCAGACTTCGAAGCCCCTGCGGTGTGCCCCGCCCCTATGGGCAGCTCGCCCCAATCCTGGGCGCACCGCCCTAGGCACTCGTGCAGCTTCTTCTGCCCCTGATCTGGGGGTCCACAGGCACCCTGCTTCAAAAGTAGAAGAAGGGTCATATCTCAGTGGTGGTGTCCATGCTTTAGCAAATATACAGTGCCAAGTTGAAAGCACAGTTATCTCCGTTTGCATTGCAATCCTAAACACACTCAGTAAGACATAAACCCCGTTGATCACAGAGGTTTTTTTAAAAAAAGATGGTAGTGATAACCATCATGCATATGATCCTGCTATTAAAGGTAAAGGGACCCCTGACCATTAGGTCCAGTCGTAGCTGACTCTGGGGTTGTGGCGCTCATCTCACTTTATTGGCCAAGAGAGCCAGCGTACAGCTTCTGGGTCATGTGGCCAGCATGACTAAGCCGCTTCTGGAGAACCAGAGCAGCACACAGAAACGCCGTTTACCTTCCCTCCAGAGCAGTATCTATTTATCTACTTGCACTTGATGTGCTTTCGAACTGCTAGATTGGCAGGAGCAGGGACCGAGCAACGGGAGCTCACCCCGTCACGGGGATTCGAACCGCCGACCTTCTGACCGGCAAGTCCTAGGTTCTGTGGTTTAACCCACAGCACCACCCGCGTCCCGCTATTAAAGGACCTCAATTCATAAAACTTGGAAAGTCCTCTGCCATTGAGATCAAGGGTCCAACACAGCATAAGGGAGATCATTGCCCGTGAGCTGCACCGCTTGCGAGATGTCGCGCTGAGACGTGTGGAACGCACTTTGCTCGGTGCGTCGGAAAATGTATCACAACAGACTTGTGCATTGCCAAGCCCGTTGGGGGATTCTGGGTCTGCCATGCCTGAGTGTGATGACCAGTCCCATACTACAATACACTTTCCCATAAATACAGACACAAAACTAAGAGCCAGTGGGGAGTTGGACTCCTTTTCTCTCTCTCTCTGTCTCTCTCTGTGTGTGTGTGTGTGTGTGTGTGTGTGTACGCTCTCTCGCTCTCTCGCTCTCACACACACAGAGTGATATCTGATTTAGCTCTACCACTGCCGAAGGTTGTGGGAGTTTATAGATTCTGTAACTGTGCCATTCCATAAATGTCTGCTAAGCATAGTTGTCTTGGACTACTTCCAGGTCAGGCAGAGGGAGTTAATCTGGCAATAAACCAGGTCAGTCGCAGCCAGAAGAAACGTCCTGGTCAGGGCAGTGTCAGACAGCAACTCGGGGTGCCATGATTTGGCCAGGATTTTATTTTATACTTAAATGGAGCAGACTTTGAGATGGAAAAGATTCCACTACAATTTAGCTCGTTCTGTTACACCACCCCGTGAGTCAAGATACCTTTCCACACCTAAAGCACCTATAACAAAGAAACAAAGATCAACCTACCACTCCCCCCACAGTGAGAATTTGATTGTAAGTTCTTTGGAGCAGGGACCTACCAAAATCGATTCCGTTTCAGGCACATTGATTACACTGGGATCCAATATAATGATCCAGAAGCCAAAGAGATGCATCAGGCAACAATGAGAACAAGCAGAAAAGATCTATACATTCTACAAACACTCACTTATTCTTTCATGGGAGAACCGAAAAGCACAGAATTTGGTAGAACTGGATGCAGAATTCAGCTTCCTGTTCCGGTTTTCTTTTCTTTTTTAATTACACTTATACTGTAGTACTTATGGTTTCTAGCCTCTAATGAATCAGCTTCCTGCAGGACAGAAATTCTCAGACCAAACTTTCATGAAACAAGACACACAGAAGATTGTCAAATGTCACACGAAACCGCAGTTTGGCATGACAGCAATGAGCCTCATGCTCATGCAATCCCTCGTCTCCTCTCGCTCGCAAAACCAAGGCTAGAAACTTATCTGAACCCCGGGCAAGCTATGACCTGCACAAACCCAGATTCCAAACCATGTGCAAAATATGTCCAGATTGTCTCACAGAGACAGAGAGATTCAAAACAATCAGCAAAGTACATGGCTGATCAGATAGGCAGGTGGGGGAGTTCATGTGCCCAGAAGGAGAGTAATGCAAATCGTAGTTCCAAACTGATCCACATTCATACCTTGGCAGGAAGCCCTTGCTATGCCATGTGACTCCATTTGCTTCATTTCCTGGGTCCCAGCCTGTGCTGACCTTGTTGTTGTTGTTTAGTCATTTAGTCATGTCCGACTCTTCATGACCCCATGGACAAGAGCACGCCAGGCACTCCTGTCTTCCACTGCCTCCCGCAGTTTTGTCAGACTCATGCTGGTAGCTTCGAGAACACTGTCCCACCATCTCGTCCTCTGTCGTCCCCTTCTCCTTGTGCCCTCCATCTTTCCCAACATCAGGGTCTTTTCCAGGGAGTCTTCTCTTCTCATGTGGGGGCCAAAGTATTGGTGCCTCAGCTTCAGGATCTGTCCTTCCAGTGAGCACTCAGGGCTGATTTCCTTCAGAATCGATAGGTTTGATCTTCTGGCAGTCCATGGGACTCTCAAGAGTCTCCTCCAGCAACATAATTCAAAAGCATCAATTCTTCGGCGATCAACCTTCTTGATGGTCCAGCTCTCACTTCCATACATCACTACTGGGAAAACCAGAGCTTGAACTATACAGACCTTTGTCAGCAAGGTGATGTCTCTGCTGTGCTGGCCTTAGTATTTCATTAATACAGCAAAAAATGATCCACATTTTTGGTCCCCATGCCACAGTCTTCCTTGCTTCCTTCATAACTTGCAGTAACGTTTTTATTTATTCATTAAAAAATGTTTATACGCCACCTCTCATTTAAATCAGTATCATTTCTTTCTTTCTTTCTTTACTTACCTGATTACTTATTTCATGAAATGTATAAACCACTTGGCTGTCAAACAAGAGCAAAAGCTCAACGCGGTTCGTAACAATGCCAAGGTGGTGTGCAATCGAAAGGTTCAAGACATAACAAGAATTCAAGATACTGTTGCACAACCCCAATCTCTGAGCAGCAAGAGATTCCCTGTGCTTACCTAAAGTTCATTTTTCCGGGAATGACAACAGAGACAGTGGTATGTTTAGGACATTAAGTTTTATTTACACATATATACAATCTGAACATAGGAGGGCTCCCAGCATTAACACTTCAACAGATTTTGTTTCCCCATTATGTTTCTTGAGGGTAGGGGGGGTCCCCAAAGCCACAGCCTCGGTTTCAGGGAAGTTTGTAATGTGTGACATTTTAATGTATTTTTAATGTTTGTTGGAAGCCGCCCAGAGTGGCTGGGGAAACCCAGCCAGATGGGCGGGGTACAAATAATAAATTATTATTATTATTTCAACACAGAATGAAGCAAGTCTCTGTGACTTTTCAGCTCCTGGCATCAGCTACCCTCACCCACCAGCTCTGCTATTGTTTTCCTAACTACAAGAAGATGTTTCTTCCAGTCAGGGGAAGTAGGAGGAGGCCCACCCATTTGTCTCTATGGCAACATCGCCCACTCTTTAAGTCATGCAAACAGAGGCCCCCATTTTGTAGATACAAAATGGTTGGCACCAACCCCTCAATTCCATAACGATATACTAACACTTCAAGGGAGCAAAACTGATCATAATTATAGTAACCAGGAATTGGTCAACTGGTATCAGAGGCCAAGAAAAGCTTGAGGAACCAGATGTTTCTAACAACTGGTGGAAGTCACCTCAGCACGTGCCAGAGAGACACATGTGGAAGAGAGGTTCCTACTCTCCAGTAGCAGAGTTAAGTACAATGACAATTGCTCCAAGCACATTAAAACTAGGCTAGATTTGCATCTGCCTTCACCGACCTTTAAACAAATGTTGCCCACAAAAATACTTAGGCTAGAATAAATCTTAGCTTTGCAAATAAAGGAACGTTTTACTCACAGTTTCCAGAAGTTGCATCAAACAAGTCTCCATCTGCTGGCAATAAAGCAAAGAGGTAAAAAGGTTCTAAATGCGAGGGGCCATTGTCGAGAAGGTCCTCCTAGTTGCCACGAGAGGGACCTCTGCAGGCTACAGCTTAAGTAACAGGGCCTCCATCAAAGATCTCAGTTAATGTGCAGGTATTCCTGGGAGAAGGTGTGCTTTCATACCTGGCCCTAGTGCATGACGTGATACCATTCCTCGCCCCCACCAGGCAATGACGTGGAACTGAGGGCAGGGAAACCACAATGACGTCAAGTCACGGTGCTGTAAGTGCTAATGTGCAATTTTAGAGGGCAGTTGGGATTCCCTGGGTTGAGTCTGCCCCTCTCCAGCACAATGTGCTGGGCCCGGGGGTAACCCAGGTAACGCGGTCCAGGACTGGTCCAGAATCCGAAGGTTCCACTGGAAGTCAGTCTGGCAGGACCAAGGCAGGACAAGAGGCAGGAAACCAGCCTAGGACAGGCACAGGATCTCAGGCAGGATCTGGCATACAGCAATGTTGCTCCCGCAACCTGGGGCGGGCTCTGGCAGCCTTTTATCTCTGTCGGGGTAACGGCCGGTCCTGATCCCCCAGTGACTCACCTCCCTGTCTCGCCCGAAGGCGAGCACTCCTCCTGCGAGTACTCAGGTCTCTCCATCTCTCAGACCTTAGTCTCTGCAGCTCAGGAGATGTCGGTGGGTTACTAGACCCAGAGGCCGCCTCAGCCTCTCCTGACCCAACTGGTAGTGGAGCAGCTGTAAGTGATGGCCCAGCTGGAGGCAACAAGGTCATCCCTGCATCTGGAGCCAGAGCAGGCTCAGGCCCCTGACTCAGCCCAGCTGGTGCTTGTTGCAGGGGAACCTGTGCAGACTGGGACTCTTCAGGATCAGGCCCCAGACTCGGTTCAGATGCCGCCTGAGACAGAGGATCCGGTGCGGACTGAGACTCCTCTGGTTCCGAGTCCGAGCCCAAGTCCCAGGCCATCACACACAAGCCCAGGGGCAAAGAGCCTCAACAGCCTGTCTGCTTCCCCTTGTTGGCGACTGGTTTGACCCTTGCAAACAGCTCTGGGGATTTCTTCACCGTAAGACCAATCGAGGTTTATAACAGCAGACCAGGATGGTGAAGAGAAAGGCTCCAGGCATTATGTATTAGGAAAACATTTGTTTCCTCCATGGGGACCCTAACAGTGCACATTTTCCCCACTTCCATTTTATCCTCACAGTAACCCTGGGACGCAGCTGGCGCTGTGGGTTAAACCACAGAGCTTAGGGCTTGCCGATCAGTAGGTCGTGGCAGGAAGGTAAACAGCGTTTCCGTGCGCTGCTCTGGTTCGCCAGAAGCGGCTTAGTCATGCTGGCCACATGACCCGGAAGCTGTATGCCGGCTCCCTCGGCCAATAAAGCGAGATGAGCGCCGCAACCCCAGAGTTGGTCATGACTGGACCTAATGGTCAGGGTCCCTTTACCTTTACCTTTAACCCTGTAAAATAGGTTAGAGATGCAATGGACTGGTGCAATTTGAGGCAGCTTCCTATATTCCTGGCTGCAGCACTGCAAAATGCCACCTATTTTAGGGGGGGTACCAACATGGAAGTCTGTCCAAAGCTTTCGGGATTTGGGGGGGCAGCCTTTGTCTGTATAAGATGGCGGGGCCTTTGTGCTTTCCCAAGCCCACGGGAGGCAGAGGGTTCTAAAACTAAGCTTAGGGTGTTCAGTTGGGTTCACCCCCCTCGCTAGTCCTCCTCCTGCATTTACAAGGTGCAAGGGAGGGAATCTACAGAAGTGAGTAAATCAATGCTATTGCCTCTCCATCAGGGAAAGTGCAGTAAAAGGACTGGCACCGGGGAATAAAAAACGAGTCTCTTGTTTCTAAGACCACTGAGCCCCAGCTGGAGACATTAACCTCAGGATTTTACTGCCTCACATTTACTAGCTAGAGAATGGCGAGGAGCAATTAGGCAGCCCAGTGTCCCCATACCTTTTAGCGGGTGACCTTTTCACCTCATTACCTATTGGTGCTATTTATTTTTACAGCATTCCCTCCTGGGGACGATCAGGTTCCGTCTTTCTACATCCCACCCCCACCCCCAAAGACACGCGTCTGGGGGTGGAACGTCCAGCAACGTCTCGGCCCCCTCTCCTGCACTAATCCAGCATTAATCTCCCTTTTCGCCATCCTCGCTTGGCAAACCAAGGCCAGGCGTCAATCAATCTTGGAGAATCCATCTGAAAGTTAAAAAAAACAAAACCAAAAAGAGGAACAAAAGATGCTTTAGATGAGATCACATTATATGGAAAGGTGTGCTGTGGGAAGGGTTTGAGAACTTTTCTTGTTTGCTGATCTTGATCCTTCGGAATTTTGAACAGTATTGTTATGTACTGAGTTCACCAAGGCCAACTATCCAGGCTGGTCCTACGTGGGCCAGAAAAAAAGCCAGGGAAGTCCTCAAATAGGAGTTCCATCACAGAAGGAGAAAGGAGAAAGGAAAGAGGGGGAAAGGGATCAAGTTGATTCCAAGCCAAAGGCCAGGCGGAACAACTCTGTCTTACAGGCCCTGCAGAAAGAAATCAGATCCTGCAGGGCTCTGGTCTCATGAGACAGAGTGTTCCACCAGGCCAGAGGCAGTGTTGAAAAGGCCCTGGCTCTGGTTGAGGCTAATCTGACTTCCTTAGGGCCCGGGACCTCTAGGGTGTTGCTATTTATGGACCTTAAGGTCCTCCATGGGGCATAGCGGGAGAGGCGGTCCCGTAGGTAGGTTCACCGTAGGTTCATCCCATAAATGAACCATCTGAAGGTAGGCGATGGGTCTCAAACCCTCAGTGAGTTATGGACTTGCCCAGCATACAAAGACAGACTCTGGTGGATTGAACGAACGAGACCAATAGAAGGTTCAGCAGTCAAGAAGGTGTTTTCTGCACATGCTGTAGAGCAGCCTTTCTCAACCTCTGGGTCCCCAGATGTTGTTGGACTACAACTCCCATCACCCCTAGCTGGCAAGGCCAGAGCTCAGGGATGATGGGATTTGTAGTCCAACAACATCTGGGGACCCACAGGTTGAGAACCGCTGCTGCAGAGTGAAGTGAGGGACAGATGGGGCTCATCAACCTGGGAAGGTAGCCCATCTAGGAGAAAGAAAACTCTGGTCCAAAACCTCTACTGCCTTGCAAGACATCTTGGGGAGAAGAAAAGGCTAAGGAGTAAACGCTACACAAATCCAGAGTGAAGTCCCTAAGATGGTTGGGTGATGCCTTGTAGACCTCTTTCTGGCAACTCCTGCAGCCAAGCTGGTGCCAAACATATTGCTCTGCTTTCCTTTGGACTACATCAGAGAGGCCGAGAGGGGGGTCTTGTCACCTGGGCAATCAAGAACGTACCAGACACACTGCCCAGTCTTGCACCCCGGGGAGGTCACTTGGGTCCTGCTAATGCAGTAGTTCACCCCCAGAGGCGGACTCTATTATCTCTCGAGACAGACAGATGTCAACAATTGCAGGGACTGTTAAACCAGGCAGGGAACACACGAAGGAAATGCAGAAATGAAGTCACTATGAGCGTCATTAACTGCAAAGCGCAGTATTTTGGATTTTGGGGTTTGCAATGAATAAAGCTGCAGCCGTACAATGGTGTAGAGTGAAAAGGAGGAATCTGGGGGGCTGAAACACACACTCTCTCTCTCTCTCTCTCTCTCTCTCTCTCTCCTTGGAGGTGTAGCTTTGCTGCCCTAAGGTGATGTTGTCTTGGGAACAGGAATGTGCAAATAGGAGAGAATGAGGGGGAGACAGTCTCCTGGAAATACGATCTGAAGAGCAAAGCCCTTGGGATCGGCATCAGGGGTTGCTGCTGCTGTGACAATATAATTTCACTCAGGGGGACCATTAAGACAGTTATATGCTTAGAGGAGTGATGCGATCCTGCCCCCAGCCTCCACCTCCTCAATTTGGCAACATAAAATGGTCAAAGGGAGTTTCTGTACGAAAGAGGCAAAGCCCAAGCAGAGCACACAATATATTTTTCAACGCCCTACGTTAATTTAACGCCATTTGCCATGGGCATGAGAACTGTGTGGCCAACTTTTGAGGTCTTTCCAACTGCAGTCCTTTTTCTGGCTCCATTTCAGGAAATGGAGGGAAGGCAATGTTGTTGGAGGTGTGGTAAGGATAATGCTGCTTTAAAACACATGTTTTTACAATGCCCTACATTTATTAAGTTTTGGGAGAAAGTAGTGCATTATATAAAAATGACAGTGCAGATTTTTTAAAAAAAAATTTCAAAGGAAAATATTCTTTTGAACTACATTTCTACCAGATGGAATAAGACAACTGGACAATGTAAATGGATTGTGTGTGCCCTTATTTTAAAGACTGATACTTATGCCCTGGAAAGATAAGGGTACGGCTCTATTTAATCAATGAATTGAAGATATGACCACACTTGCAACTTATGGATTGCTTATAGATAATGTAGACTTTGCATGGACAAGTATAATTGTCAGAGTCACCCGTGGTCCCAGCTCACAAGAGACCAAAGTCCACTCCAGCTTATGTACAAAAGCTTTTATTCAAGAACATCAGTAGCTTTAGATCCGAGGTCCGTGACCCTACGTCTGTTACCCTTAGACCGCTGAAGTCCCCTCTGACTCGCTCCCCCCTCGACACCAGTTTAAGAGGCTTGTACTGGTCCACCTCTTTCTCTCTTTCCTTTTCCGCAGGGTCTTTCTGCCCCCCTGTGTTCTCTCCCTTCGGGACTCTCCCGAGGCTGAATCCTCTGCCGCCTCCTCCCCCCTCCTTCGGGCTTTGGGACCAGGCTCCTCCCCAGGACTCTCTTCATTTCCGCGCGCCTCCCATTTTGAACTTGGCGCGCTTACGTTGCTCTTGACCTTCCTTTCGACAGTTACATTGCCCTCAATACTACTTTCCTCCCCTTCCGGCAGCACGTTTTGCCCTGATCTCCTTCCCCTCTCTGCTTCCTGTTCTGCTCCTTCTGACACACTGGTCACTCCTCCCCCCTCACTCCGTTCCAGCGGAGCAGCCGGTCTCGCTCTCCAACTCCCACTGGGGGTTCCCCCTTCCTTTCCCTGCTCCTGACTGCTTCCCCCTCTAGCTCCCCTTGGCTTGACCAGAGGGGCTCCCTTTTGGGAGTCCTCCGATTCACTGGACGGACTCATGGACAATCTTGGGTCATTGTCATCCTCTTCCTCATCAGTCTGGAATCCTTCCCCCTCACTCTGCGTCTCTCTCCCTGAACCCCTGACATCCATCCCCCCCTCGAAGCCCCCCCTTCCCCCCTCCCGGCCCTCGGAGGCAGGTCGTGGGAGCCGCATCTCCTCGGAGGTAGATGCAGGATACAGTTCGTTTGCTTCAATGTCCTCTGCTAGCAGCTCGGTGTATGTGTGTTCGAATGCGGGTTCTTCACCCAAGGTGTTCTCGGCTCCCTCTTCCATTGCTACTTCGTCTGGTGCTGCCTGCCAAGGCCCCGTCAGCCATTTCTTGCGCCAGTCGTCCTCTGGTTGCTCGTCCCACCAGTAAGAGGGTTCTGTGTCTACCCCCGAACTCGATCCCCTGGGCGGGCTTGATTCTGGCGTTCTCTCCTCGGCGGAAGAAAAGCCCCTGAAAGTACTGTCTGAAAGTGTGGGCGTAAAGAGCCAGTCATCAAAATATTCGGCTGGCATGGGTCTATGCGGGAAAAGTGCATGGAACTCGTCTTTCAGAAGAGGTTCGTCTAAAGCGTAGTCCGGCACCCAAATATTGGCACTGGCCGGGGTACCCTCTCTGGCTAGAAAGTATTCTACTCCCTCTACCCCCCATCTCGAGTCCAGGATCTCAGTGACCTCGTTGAGTGGTTCGGCCCTGGGCGCCCCCTCCCTCTCGGGTGACTGAGTGCGTGCGTGCGGTACTGTGTCAGACTCCTGAAACCTGTGCGGGGTCTTGTAGAGAGTGAGCACCGACCTATGAAAGACCGGGTGCACTCTGGAACCTTCGGGGAGGGCCAGTCGAAAAGCTACAGGGTTAATCCTAGCCTCCACCTGGTATGGCCCTAGCTGCCTGTGTCCCAGCTTCTTCTTAGCCAACGACCTGGCTGGCATCGCTTGGGCCGCTAACCATACCCAGTCCCCCACCTGGATGTCCTCTCCCACTCTCCTGTTTTTGTCTGCCTGCACCTTATATGCTTGTTTGGCTAGCTCCAAATGTCTCCGCAGCTCCTCGTGCACCTTGCTGTCAGAGTCACCCGTGGTCCCAGCTCACAAGAGACCAAAGTCCACTCCAGCTTATGTACAAAAGCTTTTATTCAAGAACATCAGTAGCTTTAGATCCGAGGTCCGTGACCCTACGTCTGTTACCCTTAGACCGCTGAAGTCCCCTCTGACTCGCTCCCCCCTCGACACCAGTTTAAGAGGCTTGTACTGGTCCACCTCTTTCTCTCTTTCCTTTTCCGCAGGGTCTTTCTGCCCCCCTGTGTTCTCTCCCTTCGGGACTCTCCCGAGGCTGAATCCTCTGCCGCCTCCTCCCCCCTCCTTCGGGCTTTGGGACCAGGCTCCTCCCCAGGACTCTCTTCATTTCCGCGCGCCTCCCATTTTGAACTTGGCGCGCTTACGTTGCTCTTGACCTTCCTTTCGACAGTTACATTGCCCTCAATACTACTTTCCTCCCCTTCCGGCAGCACGTTTTGCCCTGATCTCCTTCCCCTCTCTGCTTCCTGTTCTGCTCCTTCTGACACACTGGTCACTCCTCCCCCCTCACTCCGTTCCAGCGGAGCAGCCGGTCTCGCTCTCCAACTCCCACTGGGGGTTCCCCCTTCCTTTCCCTGCTCCTGACTGCTTCCCCCTCTAGCTCCCCTTGGCTTGACCAGAGGGGCTCCCTTTTGGGAGTCCTCCGATTCACTGGACGGACTCATGGACAATCTTGGGTCATTGTCATCCTCTTCCTCGTCAGTCTGGAATCCTTCCCCCTCACTCTGCGTCTCTCTCCCTGAACCCCTGACAATAATGATATCCGGAATGTATTTATTCAAAATACAATAGATGAAAAATAAACATACAGTAGTACCTTGTTTTGCAACTGTTTTGCAACCGTTCCAGAGCCCCGGTTGCTGGCCGAAAAGGACTCTGGACAAAGTGCCACGTCTGCGCACGTGCGCGGAGCGGTTTGTGCTTCTGCACATGCACGAAGCACAACTTAGCGCTTCTGCACATGCGCAAGCGGTGAACCCAGAAGTAACCCATTCCGGTACTTCCGGGTTTGCCGCGGACGTTCAACAGAACGGGTGCTCGATGAGGGCACAAGATGGAAGACTCAGGCAATTGGCATCTAAAGGTTGAAGAAAGTATGGGGCTGTTGCCTGGAGGTTTTTCAGAAAGCTGACCTAGGGGCAGGTGGAAATGTGTTTGGGTTGCTGCCCACCCCCCGGCCCCTAAGCAGCCCAGGCTGTTATGCCCAGGGGTCAGCAACTTTTTTCAGCCATGGGCCGGTCCACTGTCCCTCAGGCCATGTAGTGGGACAGGCTATATTTAGGGAGAGGGGGGAATGAATGAATTCCTATGCCCCACAAATAACCCAGAGACGCATTTTAAATAAATGCACACATTCTACTCATGTAAAAACACACTGATTCCCGGACTGTCCACGGGCCGGATTGAGAAGATGATTGGGCCGCATCCGGCCCGCGGGCCTTTGGTTGCCTACCCCTGGTTTTGACAAAAGCCTAAAAGTCACAGTGAAAGATGAAGACCAATTCCAGCAGCTCCTGCAAATGTTTTTTCGGTTTGAAAAGGAGGGAAGTGGCTGGTCACAGACAAAAGGAAGAACTAGTGAATGAACTAGGGGAGGGGCGGGGAAAAACTCAGACAGAAAGAAAGAAGGGGAGTTCATACTACTGTATTTCAACTTTGTCCTCTTACAGGCTAATGCGCATCCAGGGAAACAAATGAGCTGTGTTTTCAGGGGCTCTTGCTAGAAACTGCCAGTTCAAGCCTTATGCTAACAATTCTTACATTATGGGAGTAGGGAATTTCTGCTCTCTCCCTTCTGCCCAATGTCTCCAGCCTATGGTCCTCTGGCACTGAATTACCTTGCACTAGTGAAGAAATCCTGTAGCTGAGTACCACCCTTATTTTGCAGAATGGGCCAATAATGATTAAAAGGGTAAAGGGATCTTGACTATTAGGTCCAGTCGTGACTGACTCTGGGGTTGCAGCACTCATCTCGCTTTGTTGGCCGAGGGAGCCGGTGTACAGCTTCCAGATCATGTGGCCAGCATGACTAAGCCGCTTCTGGCAAACCAGAGCAGCGCACGGAAATGCTGTTTACCTTCCCGCTGGAGTGCTAGGTTGGCAGGAGCAGGGACTGAACAACGGGAGCTCACCCTGTCGCAGGGATTCGAACTGCCGACCTTCTGATCGGCAAGTCCTAGGCTCTGTGGTTTAACCCACAGCACCACCCTTCTCGATAATGATTAATAATAAAAAGAATGATTTAAGAGAGAGGGCCTTTGCACCCATTTTACAGCGGCAAACCCAGATTCGCTCAGCCAGTCTGGTCAATATGGAGCTGCTGCCAAGCTTAGCTCTCTAACTAACGTGCTTGCTTCTGCTTATTCCCACATTATATTTCCCACTGTGTGTGTGTTTCTACAACCTAAAAGAAACCTAATGTGTGAACTGGCACCCTGCAAAAAAACCACGCCAGTTTGGAAATGTGTGTACTGGATTCTGCAGGTACACTTCTCAGAGAGCCAAGACTGCTGGCAATTCCCTGCTGAGTGAACATCAACGGCAAACCCAGCGCAAGATGCCACAGCAGTGCAGGGTTCCGGGGGCCAACCAGGCACTTACGAAGCGTCCACGTTTCCATTGGAAATGAGGCACAGCAGAGATTGTGGCGTCTTTATGATATGTGGTTTAGGTAGGTAGGCAGACAGACAAACAGACAGACACACTGAGCCTGTGATGGAGGGGTGCATCACCTAACACTCAAAGAGGGCTCTGTTTTTCCCATTTCTGCCACCTTGGATTCAAACTGCTATCCCACTTTGCTCTGACACTTCCCCCCCTTTCTCCAGCTTGACGTCCTTGCAAACTGTTGCCGCACAACTACTATCCTTCCACCTCCAAAACTCTACTTCAAAAACCTTTTCTTTCTAACTAATTCTGAGTTGGGGGCCCTCCCATTTGCCGTCTGGCGGAACCACTCCCTTTGTCAAAGCAAATGGTCCATCATTAGCGAGCCTGCGCCTGGGCTTGTGTTTTGACATGCTAAATTCAATGTCTAAAGGTAAAGGGACCCCTGACCATTAGGTCCAGTCGCAGACGACTCTGGGGTTGCGGCGCTCATCTCACTTTATTGGCCGAGGGAGCCGGCGTACAGCTTCCGGGTCATGTGGCCAGCATGACTAAGCCGCTTCTGGCGAACCAGAGCAGCGCACAGAAACGCTGTTTACCTTCCTGCCGGAGCGGTACCTGTTTATCTACTTGCACTTTGACGTGCTTTCGAACTGCTAGGTGGGCAGGAGCAGGGACCGAGCAACGGGAGCTCACCCAGTCACAGGGATTCAAACTGCCGTGCTTCCGATCGGCAAGCCCTAGGCTCTATGGTTTAGACCACAGATTCAATGTCTAGCACCCCAGAATTAGAAGGGGAGGCCAGGCAAACCCACAGACATATAACACCAGGTACACTGCATTGTGACGCTCTGAAAAAGCAGCAAAACAGCAAGAATTGTCCCAAAACAAGCTTGTGCAAAGAAGCCCCTTCCAAGGCAGTGAAGGAGAGTTTGGGTGGGCATTCAAGCTGCCCCGAAGGTGTGTTTTTCGCTCCAGCTGCTGATTTGGCAAGATGTCGTGTTTACATGCCTCTTCCTTGCCTCAGATTAATGTGTTGGACGTGGGCCATGATTGGCGCATCTCCCAGCGCTGTGCTGACCTCCCTGTGGCAACACCGGGGAGACAAAACAGCAGCTCCTCGTTCCTCCCAGACTCACACAGCCAGCCTGGCAGGCCAGACGTGGGCTCCTCCTTCTTTGCATGCTTTGACCTGCTGTGATCTGCTCCAGGAATCTGGCTCCCAAGTTTCCCTGGTAACAGGTTGTCAGCAGAGGAGGGGAGCTGGAAATGGAAACGAGGACAGGCCAAAAGGCAGGAGGGAAAGGAAGGGCCAAGACGAGGTGCCACATGGGACAGGGACAGGAAATTCTCCTCCCCAGCTAACCAGCCAGCAGGCAAGCCCTGGCGCCCAGCTCCAGAGAGCAAAAGGGGGAAGTAGGGAGACCGCTGCAATAATATTTTTCCTTCCACCGCCAGCTGCTCCTCATCCTTCCTCTCCAGCCAGCATGAAAACGGAAGGCCAAGAGGAGCTGCAGCCAAGGGTGTCTAAGGCCATCTGAGGCCACCTATGATCACACCCATGGATTCCCAACTAACACTTTCCTATCACTGTCAGCTGAGCGCACACTCCCATTTACTCTGTGCACGGAGCGTTCCTGCTACTGGTTTTGGAAGCTGTGTACGCAAGACTTTAGCCACAGTCCGTATCTAGTCTGTTGTTCCTTATGAAATAAAGGTAAAGGGACCCCTGACCATTAGGTCCAGTCGTGACCGACTCTGGTGTTGCGGCGCTCATCTCGCTTTATTGGCCGAGGGAGCTGGCGTACAGCTTCCGGGTCATGTGGCCAGCATGACTAAACCGCTTCTGGCGAACCAGGGCAGTTTTTCTTGCCACAGAAATGGAGCGTCATCTCCACGCATCATTTTTTCTCTCTCTCTAGATAGGATATCTCTAGATAGATATCTATCTCTAGATAGATAGGATATTTATACAGAAACAGTCCAGGCCTTTAAAGCTGAGAGAAATTAACACACAGCATTCAGGCTTGGTCAAAAAATTCCCATGCCCACCATACTGTGAACTGCCCCAAGACCTTTGTTTGAAGAGCAGTATACAAAATTGATTGATTGATTGATTGATTGGCAAGGGATTAATACAAGCAGTGTGCGGCTGCTAATAAGCATGGAGGACTGGAATAATGAGACGCCACAACTTCCCCGTTCCTCCAGAGTCCTAGGAAGAAGCAAACTTATCCTAACAGAGGAGACTTCAGAGTTTGGTATCTTCCAGAGTCTCATTTAGGGCAAGTCATCTGCTGCAGCCCAGCCTTGGGAACCGGGGGGGGGGGGGGGAGGGATGAGGCCAGCACACCTCTGCACAGCCATGCAAGGAGAGCCTGGAAAATTAATTTCCCTGGTGGAAATTAAATGGGGATTTTGGCTGCAGGCTCCAGGCCAGGAAAACAAAACAAAACCCCTGCCAAGACAAAAACCTAGCTTTCCCCATGGAGAGTGACAAAAGGCAAAGACACCTCTGATCAGCTGGCAAAGAACAGGAAGATAAACAAACAAGCAATTAGGAAAGGGAGAGGAAGGAGAGGGGAGACTCACAAGACAGAGCAGCAAAAGGATTTGTTGGTTGTTTCCATGCCACCGCATGTCTCCCCTTCATCTCACCCTTGTCACCCTTTCGAAAAACAAATTTTCACACGGCGGCCAACTTTGGAGAAAGGCTGGAATCAGTGTTTGACCTCTGCAGCTCCATCTTAGCCCTGCTTAGGTTGCAATTTCCATAGGGCAGAGACCGACCTCCTTCTCATATGTAAGGTAAAGGTAAAGGGACCCCTGACCATTAGGTCCAGTCGTGGCCGACTCTGGGGTTGCAGCACTCATCTCGCTTTATTGGCCGAGGGAGCCGGCGTACAGATTCCAGATCATGTGACCAGCAGGACTAAGCCGCTTCTGGCGAACCAGAGCAGCACACGGAAACGCCGTTTACCTTCCCGCTGGAGTGGTACCTATTTATCTACTTGCACTTGGACATGCTTTCGAAAAGCTAGGTTGGCAGGAGCAGGAACCGAGCAACGGGAGCTCACCCGTTGCGGGGATTCGAACCGCCAACCTTCTGATCGGCAAGTCCTAGGCTCTGTGGTTTAACCCACAGCGCCACCCGCGTCTCATATGTATGTGCATGTATATATCAACACACTCTCGCATGCTTGGGCACTAAATGCCACGTCCATGAGCAGTGCCTCGGAAATAAATGAGGCACCTCTGTGTGGCTTTGGCCAGAGCAACATTGAATCAGCAGCCGTGGGTTCCCAAAGCACAAGCGGCCAGGGGAGGGAAAGTTGGTGGGCAGAATGGGAAGGCTGTGCAGCTCAGTTGCAGAGCATCAACCATGCATGCAGAACATCTAAGGTTCAATCTTCAGCCACACCAGGTGAAACTGGGAGAAATGAGCCACTGCTAATCAATACAGGCAATACTAGTTCAGATCCACGATGGTCTGGCGCATACTGTTTCCACCAGGGCATTCATACATATGGGGTTCGCTGCTTCCATATGCATGCTTGTGTGTCTTCATCCACACTTGAGTGTCTTCAATCTTCTGCCTTCAAAATCTATCCAGGTGTTTCCCCAGCCGCCACCCTAAGTTCCAGAAACCCAAGGTGTGTTATGAACATGTCTTTAACCTGTGCACTAACACCTTTTACTTTTTCGTTTTCGAAAGAAAGGTTTTCCAGTGTTCCAGATTTACGCAAAACTGACAATAAATGTGTCGCTCCAAATCAGGCAGCAATTTGGAGTCGCTCGCGGGAAAGACTGTCACTTCTATTTCCTCCTCTTTTCCTTCCTTGCCTCCTGGCACCTGCAAGGACATGCGTTATTTTTGGCACAGCTGTTTTGTGCAAAATTTTTCTGTACAAAGGAACTGTTTCTAATATGGGGGGGGGGGGAATACCTAGAACCTGCGTTCTTACCCGAGTGTGGTGATGGCTGGCACCAAACCACACCAGAACCAGCTGACACGTTGTGCTCCTACAATGCATCCACAATCAGGTTACGTTGAATTTACTTACCCTTTTCAGATTTTTCTTGGATTTGGGGAAATCTGTGTTTACTGTTTCAAAAACTGCAGACTGCTAGGTGGCTGAGGAGAATGTCAAGCGGACAATGAAGCCCTTCCAAATCAAATCCACATTAAATTCCTGGGTGGACGAGCCCAAACTATAATGCAGGTTCCTGCGCACCTTGTTGTTGTTTAGTCATTTAGTCGTGTCCGACTCTTCGTGACCCCATGGACCAGAGCACGCCAGGCACTCCTGCCTTCCACTGCCTCCCGCAGTTTGGTCAAACTCATGCTGGTAGCTTCAAGAACGCTGTCCAACCATCTCGTCCTCTGCCGTCCCCTTCTCCTTGTGCCCTCCATCTTTCCCAACATCAGGGAGTCTTCTCTTCTCATGAGGTGGCCAAAGTATTGAAGCCTCAGCTTCAGGATCTGTCCTTCTAGTGAGCACTCAGGGCTGATTTCCTTCAGAATGGAGAGGTTTGATCTTCTAGCAGTCCATGGGACTCTCAAGAGTCTCCTCCAGCACCATAATTCAAAAGCATCCATTCTTCGGCGATCAGCCTTCTTTATGGTCCAGCTCTCACTTCCATACATCACTACCTGTGCACCTTATAAAACCTGCTAGATGGCGCAGGCCAGGCTGGATGAGAGACAAAGGAAAAAGGGAACTCCTGAAGGCCTGGAGGGTATACATTAAGGCTGGCAACATCAACTCTGGCCTGTGGGAATTCCTTGCAGACGACTGGAGACATGTACCCACACCAGCAACCAGGGGAGGACTGACCACTGGGAGAAACGCAGAGAGGTGCATTTGCAGCAGCACAACCTGTGAGATGTAATCCATTGGAGCAGTCAAATACAACATTCCTTGTTTGCCTAGAGTGGACACAGACAGGGGGATGTTGATCCAGCTAGTTGAACTTCCTGTCACACCTGGTCTGGAGCTTCCTCCCCCTGCGTGTGACCAGGGAGACCCCATAAAAGGGGCTGGTCACGCAGCCATCTCTCTCTTTTGATTCTTCTTCCTCTTGATTGCATGCTCTCTTGATACAGTCAAACCTCGTTCTGCACTTGCGTCCGCTTCGGCGAATGTCCGCGGCAAACCCGGAAGTACCGGAACGAGTTACTTCCGGGTTCGCAGCTCGCGCATGCGCAGAAGCACTAAATCACGCTGTGCATGTGCACAGACGTGGTGCTTCAACGTGCATCATTTTCGGCTTGCGGGTGGGCCTCCGGAACGGATCCCATCTGCAAAATGAGGTTTGACTGTACTGATGTATTTTGCTGTCTGCTGGCTCTCAGCCACCAGGACATGGGCTCATTCCCATATGGGATGACCTCAAACCCTCTTCTGTAACTCTAAGCTAAAGCCTTCCTTCAGGGATCCAACTGTGAACTGAATGTGAGTAAACTTCTTATTAGTTTTAAAAGAAGCTTCTTGTCTCTTTATTCTTTTTAGGAGATATAAAAGGAGACTTACCAGGAACACAATCCAATCTGAACAAAGCCAGATTGGATTGCTTAAGAGATTCAAATGAATCTACCAACTGCTATATATTGGGGAATACACTCTGCTGCTGACTCACAAGCGTGAGTTAGGAAGGATACTATTAAACCAATATATCCTCTCCTACTATCTACAACATTCACACACAACCAGACGCCTCCATCCGCAACAAAACTTGTCTGTCCCGTATCGGTCTCAACAGCCACAGCAGGCACTGTAACTCTCCAACAGTTTGACTGCACTGTCTCCCAAGACAGACAGATGCCAACTTCAGATCAGGCCAATCCACAAGCTTCCAGCTTCTGCACAACTTGGCTCCCTTCTGCGCATGAAGAGGGTTCAGAGGCTCAAACTTTGCAGGCTCAGCTCTCTGCTCCTTACAGGGATGTCTGTAGTTTAAGCCCTGGTGCCCCCGACACAAGGATTTAATTTCAAACAGGGCTCAACCACAGAGAGAGCGGATGGAAAATTCACAAGGGGGTGGGGGATGGGCAATGCATGAACACTCAAAGTTGCAGCAGGATAAAATGGACAAAAGCATCCTATTGAAGCATGAGCCACACAGAGAACCTAAATATAGATAGATAAAACTTTATTCGCATTAGCCAATGGCGATAGCAACAGTAAAACATTACAGTATACAGTGGTACCTCGGGTTAAGTACTTAATTCATTCCGGAGGTCCGTTCTTAACCTGAAACTGTTCTTAACCTGAAGCACCACTTTAGCTAATGGAGCCTCCCGTTGCTGCTGCGCTGCGGGAGCACGATTTCTGTTCTCATCCTGAAGCAAAGTTCTTAACCTGAAGCACTATTTCTGGGATAGCGAAGTCTGTAACCAGAAGCGTATGTAACCTGAGGTACCACTGTATGCAGAAAAGGAAGTTTGATATAAGAGCACAATTTAAATCAGCCGTCCGTTAGTGGCCCTTATTCTGATTGCCCCTGCTATGAACCTAGCAACCTTTGCTGTTAGCTGCTCATTTTGATCTGATAGAAGAAAGGAGATCGTGGCAGTGGTTGAGCGCCCTGGGATGGTTAGTACGAGTGGGGTGATGATTTCGTTCCTCAGGCAGTCAAGCTTGCAAAAATATATCATTTGCCCGAGAACAAATGTTGGAAATGTAAAGAGAATGAAGGTACATTCTTTCACCTTTGGTGGACGTGCCCAAAGATTAAGGCTTTCTGGGAGATTGATTTATAATGAAATGAAAAAGGTATTTAAGTATACCTTCTTGAAGAAACCAGAGGCCTTTCTCCTGGGCATGGCCGGCCAATTGGTGTCAAAGAAGGATAGAACTTTCTTTATGTATGCAACAACGGCAGCAAGAATACTTATTGCAAAGTATTGGAAGACACAAGATTTACCCACCGTGGAAGAGTGGCAGATGAAGGTGATGGACTATATGGAACTAGCAGAAATGACTGGCAGAATCCGAGACCTGGGAGAAGAGTTGGTGGAAGAAGATTGGAAGAAATTTAAAGATTACTTGCAGAAACACTGTAAAATTAATGAATGTTAAAATGATGTTGGATTGAAAATAAGTGGCATTAGCAACAAAGTTAAAAAGAGCATGCAAAAATGAATTAAAAATTGGTGAAATTATAGAGTTATAACATGTTAAGATTCAGAGCTAAGATAAATGGAAGAGGGTAAGGATTTGCTGATTTGAATACTCTAATGGGAATACAAAAAGGGGAGGTGTGAGGAAGTCAAAGAAATAAGCTAATGAGTTTAAAGTTATAAAAAATGGATTTGTTTTTAACTTTCTTTTTTCTATTTTTCTATCTCTCTTGTTTATTGTATCTTGTATTTTTGTTTGAGAGCTTTCTCCTTTTTTTTGTTTTACTATGTATTTTTGTACTTATGATTTTGTAAAATCTTAATAAATACTCTTTAAAAAAAAAAAAGATGATTTCGTTCCTCAGGCCTTTGTAGAGAGTGCAAGACAGGAGGATGTGTGCCGCTGTTTCGGTGCTACCATCTCCACAGGGGCAAAGACGTTTCTCAGGCGGGATCTTTTGGAATCGACCCTCAAGTACTGCAGATGGCAAAACATCCAGTCTTGCAAGTGTAAAAGCACATCTGTACAGTCATACCTCAGATTAAAGTCACTTCAGGTTGAGCGTTTTCAGGTTGAGTTCCGCAGCGACCCGGAAGTAATGGACTGGTTTCACTTCCAGGTTTCACCGCTCGCACATGCGCAGACACTCAAAATGACCTCATGCACAGAAGCGGCAAATCACGACCCGCACAGACACAGGTTGCGTTCTGCTCAGGATGCGAACGGGGCTCCGGAACGGATCCCGTTCGCATCCAGAGGTACCACTGTCTTTTGGGAACCTAAATGTAGTCACAGAACTGGTTTCCCCATGTTCCACATGGCATGTTGGGTTGCTGGCTGTACCCCACACTTCCACCGTGGAGCTGTGCGATCTTGTTTTAGTATTGAGCGTTTACAAAAGAAGCAGCTGACATTTTCCAGGATTGAGGAAATTTGTCATTTGCACGGTGTGTCTTCAGGGTTCAAAGCCTTCCCCGTGTCCTGTCGCAACGACCCTTACGAAATCTAAGGCAAGCCGTAAACCACCGTCTCCATATTGCAGGTAAGAGATGGCAGAGACGGAGGGTGAAAAGAGAGGGGCTTGCCCTCCGAGTCAAACTGAATGGGGCAGCAGCAGATGCACATCCTGAAGCCCAGGTCTAGAGCAGTAATTTAGAAAGCAGCCCCCCAAATTAAACCGCAAAGAGGATCCATGGGCCCATGATGCTAAACTGCCCCCCTTCCATGATGCTAAACTCCCCACAGCCTCTCTTCCCAGGTGCTTTTCTTGGCAACAAAGATCCAGAATTCTTCTTGGCTGAGAGAAAAATGAGGTATTATGTGGGTGAATTATATCCTCTATTCTGTACAGTGGTACCTGGGTTACAGACGCTTCAGGTTACAGACTCCGCTAACCCAGAAATATTACCTCGGGTTAAGAAATTTACCTCAGGATGAGAACAGAAATCACGCAGCAATGGCGCGGCGGCAACGGGAGTCCCCATTAGCTAAAGTGGTGCTTCAGGTTAAGAACAGTTTCAGGTTAAGAACGGACCTCCGGAACGAATTAAGTACTTAACCCGAGGTACCACTGTATTCCTCTTTTGCTCATAAAAGCAGCAAATCTGTCTCGTTCTCTTTCTCTGGGATTAGGGCATATCTGAGATTGAGTCTAGTCTGAGTCTTAGGCTACCTTCCAAACTGCTGGCCAAGGCTAGATTTCCACCAGCAACTCCCTAAATCTCCGCCTGTGCCCTTAGTCACAACGCCTCATTCCCCATATTCCTTTATTGACAGCCTGAGTAAATTGCTCCATTGTCCTTTCTCCCCTGCCAGTCCTTCCTCTGCATTAGACATGTCCAAACCTGTCCTTAGGCTCAAGATTAATCCCATACGAAACCAAAGATGACAGCTGAGGTCGCACATTGTTGGCAGAGAGAGAGAGAGGGAGGAGGGGAAAGAGAGGAGGTGGTGGAGGAGGAGAAAAACTCGCAAGCTTCCCCAAACTGGATGCAGAGAGCAGATGGCTGGGTGGGTTTTTCCGCGGCTGCATTAATAACTGTTGGCAAGAGAGCTGAAACCTTGCTCAGCCCTGGCACTGAGCTGCACGAAGGCGGAGGGAAGCACACGCTGTCTGTGACATGCAACCAGAATAACCTTCCCTGTGGGGAAACTCCCATCAGCTCGGCTGAAGAATTAAAAGGAAGAAAGGAGCGCTTAGGAGACTGCTATTCTCTTTGGCATCTAGAGGTCACTTTGAAAGCCAGGAAGGGAGTTTGCAAGGCTGGTCCCCGGCTGGCGTTACTCAAGGGTGGAAACCTTCATTGCTGCAACAGCCAACAAGGTTGCCGAGGTGGATTTAGCAGCATCTCAGGGTCACTTCTGTCTGACAGAAGAAATGGAAAGAAATGGCTGGGGAAGGAAGGGGGAGAGAGTTGCTTCTCTCTGCCAAAGACAGAAGCTGCTTACATGCAAGGCCTGCTTTTCTTCCAACCATGCCAGACGAGTTTGCATGCACAGAATTTCCACATGGCTTATAAGGAAGCAAATAAGGATGCCTGAGGATCTTGGGTTCCATTTTGCAAAAAGGAAAACAGCAAGTTTCTAGAACTCTTTGAGGCTGCACTATTCCCTTTCAGCTCTTCTGAGCAGGCATTTGGTTGGCGGGGTTTAACTGGAGTTAGAGCATAGCATCTTAAAAAGCAGAGACATCACCTTGCCAACAAAGGTCTGTATAGTAAAAGCTATGGTTTTCCCAGTAGTGATGTATGGAAGTGAGAGCTGGACCATAAAGAAGGCTGATCGCCGAAGAATTGATGCTTTTGAATTATGGTCTGGAGGAGACTCTTGAGAGTCCCATGGACTGCAAGAATATCAAACCTCTCCATTCTGAAGGAAATCAGCCCTGAGTGCTCACTAGAAGGACAGATTGTGAAGCTGAGGCTCCAATACTTTGGCCACCTCATGAGAAGAGAAGACTCCCTGGAAAAGACCCTGATGTTGGGAAAGATGGAGGGCACAAGGAGAAGGGGGCGACAGAGGACGAGATGGTGGGACAGTGTTCTCAAAGCTACCAGCATGAGTTTGACCAAACTACGGGAGGCAGTGGAAGACAGGAGTGCCTGGCGTGTTCTGGTCCACGGGGTCACGAAGAGTCGGACATGACTAAACAACTAAACAACAACAACAAGAGCATAACACAACCTGCTGCTGTTCCCCCTTGGCTTTTTTATGGCAACGGGGTTGCACTTGCAAAATGTGTAAAGGAAAAAAATTAAAAACTAAGTGCTTCATCACTGTGAGTGCAAGGGCAAACTACATGTTTATGTGGGATATTGTTGATTAGGACTCCTGGTGCTTTTAAAAACAAAAGCTGAAATGCAGTCTGGGGCTCTGTATGTTTGTGTGATGTTTAACTCTCACTTCCCACACTGTTTTTCCATCAGAAGCACTCCCTGAAGGCCAGTTTGTTGAGTATTTTCCTCCCTTGCAACTGGGGAGAGAGTCAGCTCAAGAAAAGGGGAAGGGAGGGATAAACACCCCTCCCCTAGTGTGGCCGTAGGAAGCCTTGGTTTGCAGGGCTGCAGTGCTCAGGTACATAGCCTTCTAGTCACATGACGCTCTGCAACAGCCTTCACCAACCTCAGTGTTGTTGGACTACAACTCCCATCAGTCTCTGACAGCACACAGGCAAAGGCTGCTCTACACACATGGACACATGCCTGTGCATGTGCGCACAACTTTCATTGACCAATGTCTTTTTTCAAAAGCTGTTCCCTTTCCCTTTCCCACACCACCCACCCAAATTTAGCAATTCTGCACCTTTCAGAAAGATTGCATTCGGAGCCAAATGTGCAAATCAAGGAGGTCCATGCCTGAAATTTCAAAACTGCCTCTCTCCATAAATTCCTTAGCAACTCTCGTTGCCAAATCCAATCTCTCCATGGCAAACTGGCTTTCAAAGGCCAGGCAGGATAATGTGTTGTTACACATTGCAGACCGGGCTCCCCTTGCCCATGGGCAAACAACCAGGCTGTGCCAGGACTCCCCCTCTTACATTACTATAAGGACAACCAACATTGGTAAAATGTACCATGTAAAATGATGTACTGCTGTCCTCAAGAGCTACAGCATCCCTAATGGAGGCTGAGAGTAACCAATAGATTATCTACTTCTCTACTGGTCAGGTTTGCCCCATCTCTGGCACACCAGTTGTGGTTGGACTACGACTCTCTTAATGCCCAACTAGTGTCCATGCTGGTTGGGGCTTTGGGGAACTGTTGTTTGGAGCTGACTGCTATAGCTGTTCTACATTTGCTAGATGAAACTGCTATTTAGGACCTCTGTATACAGCTGAGACTAGTGACACGGGTGGCACTGTGGTCTAAACCACAGAGCCTAGGACTTGCGGATCAGAAGGTCGGCGGCTCGAATCCCCATGACGGGGTGAGCTCCTGTTGCTTGGTCCCTGCTCCTGCCAAGCTAGCAGTTCGAAAGCACATCAAAGTGCAAGTAGATAAATAGGTACCACTCCGGCGGGAAGGTAAACAGTGTTTCCATGCGCTGCTTTGGTTCACCAGAAGCGGCTTCGTCATGCTGGCCACATGACCCAGAAGCTGTACACCGGCTCCCTCGGCCAATAAAGCGAGATGAGCGCCACAACCCTAGAGTCGGCCACAACTGGACCTAATGGTCAGGGGTCCCTTTACCTTTTTATACAGCTGAGAACTGACTGAACTTCTGTTTTGGTGGGAAAATGTCCCGCTGAATGCAAAAGCTTGCACTGTTGCCCCCCGAAGTTTGGTTTTGAGAGTCTCAGGCTGAAGTTTGGAATGAAGCCAGTAGATTTTCCAACCAACACACCCACTGGTAAAGGTAATCCAATCCAAATTTATCACTACCCTCCTTGGTGCAGAAATGCGATGACAATTGCAGGCATCTGACATTAGGGGAGGACTCAGATGTCCAAGGTTTTAGCAAAGACACCCTGTGCGTTCCCATTACAGAGAAGCTTGGTTCAATTTTCTCTTATAAAGTTCCTCCTTTTCCCCCCATCTCAGATCGCAGCTGTTTTCAGGCTGAAATCTGGCACACTCACTCACTAAGAGAGGAGGAGTAACTCTGGGATCCCAGACAAGCAGTGCTCTAATATTTCAAAAAAATGTCTCCCCCTCCTTCCTCTCCCCCTCAAGAGTTAACCCCATGTGGTTCAAAGAAAGATCCACAAAATGAGATGAACCAGAATCGAGAGAGGCAATTGCTAACAAAACCAGGGTAGTAAATCCACTCTGGATTTCGTCCTTTGCACATTTATTCTCAGTGTCTTGTAAACCTTCAGTGAATGAGCTACCTGCTGTCTTCAGTTCCATGACTTACTTTCTTCTCTGGTTCGCAGGACAAACATTTTCTCTGTTTGCTCCCATTCCAGGTTGTCATTGTTTTGTAGCTTCCAATCCTATGCCCACTTACATCACCAGTGCATTCAAAGTTGTCATTTTATCTATTGGTATTTTAGGTATTCCACTGTCTAGATATTTTTGCATTTCATCTAAATTACCCCATTTCGCTTGATATAATTCTGTATAAAAACTGATGAATTGATCTCTTATTTCTTTAGGACAACTCTAGGGCACAGGACAACTCTAACTCCTATGTTAATTTTGTTTCTACAGGATTTCTCTTGCCTTTTTTTAATTTGCCATGCTAATAATTTCCCTGGTTGGAGCAAGCTAATGCCTGCTCAAATTGTTTCTGTTTTAAATGTTTATTTTTTCACTCTACTTCTTGATTTATCATCACTGAAAACTGTGTTTGCAATTATTTTAATATCCTGTTTTAATATCTCTTTTCGAGGGGAATTTATCATTCTTTTTCTTTCCTTTTCATTTCTTGTAGAATTGCTTGCTTTTTCAACTTTTTGGTATGCACTTTACTGAATAAAAAGGGCCCACATCACTGCTCTGCTCGCATCCCATACTACTTTCACATTTGTCTCCTGATTCAAATTAATTTCAAAATAATCTTTTAATATTTTTTCCGCTTCCAATCCTATGACCACTTTATGGAGGGACAAGGAATATGTGACCTTATGCTTAAGGGGTTTATGGAGGCAGGGGGAAGCCCTGGATTTCCCTCTTCCAGAGCCGTCATTAGCCACTGGAACCAAGGAAAACAGTCAAACTGTTGAATTTTGGCGTTTATTTGAAATTGATACATAGCATCTGCTTATTGCTACCATTTTACAGACTGCTTTTCTGAGCCTCTTTGCTGTTGTGTATGTATGGTGCCTGTGTCATCAGTCATTGTCCTGGCCTTAGTTCAAAGCTACGGTGGGGACTTGGGGTTTTGGGGGTCATTTAACTGCCCAATTCCTGGTTTTAACAATGTGTGTGCTTTCTTACTGCCCTCCTAGAACTGCCTTCCCTCCTGAGAGTCTTGATAAGCACTGCAATGGTCTTGTGTCGTGTCAGACCAGCTGGAGCCATAGCTGTCAACCGTCCCTTATTTGGCGGGAAACTCCCTTACCCCAGCGCCGTGTCCCGCTGCTGTCTCTTATTGATGATGTCCCTTAAACTTCCCAGGTTTCATGCTCGCCCGGCTTGGGGGGGGGAAGCAGCAGCTTGGGGCCCTCCGCCGTGACAGAGAACACGCGCTGGTGCCATCATCCTGGCGCGAGGAGTTCCATCGGCCCTTCCCCGCCCAAGGGGGGGAGGGAAAGAGACTCTCACCCATGCCGCCCGCGAGCCCGGAGGCGGCAGCTGAGGAGGTGGCCTGAGGGAGGAGGAAGAGGAGGGGATGGGGAGGGACGCAGAAAGGCGGCACTTCAGGGGCCGCTGCGGCGCTGCAACTGCCTCATGCCGGATTGACAGCATCTGTCAATCCTACCAATGTATGTTTACAATAGCAAAATCCCTTATTTTGGCTGCTGATCCCTTATTTTCGAGGCTGCTGGTCCCTTATTTTCAAATCTGTAAGTTGACAGCTATGGCTGGTGCCCTGAGCAGGAATGTTCTTGCTAGGTGCTAAGGATATTCAACATTTCATTGTGGGTACCTACCTGTGTCCTTTAATTCTTTCGCTGCTCTGAAATGTATCCACAAAGTTAAGCCAAGTACTGCCTTGCGAAATGCATGCCAATTGACTTGCCACTCCTCATTCTGAAAATGGCTCGGGCTTTAGATCTTGATAGGGGTTCCAGATTTATCTTTCCTACTACCCCCAGTCCAGCTTTATGGTGGTTCCAATTTCCCTAAAGTGGTCAGCCAGCTGTTTCTCTGCAAGCTAAGGAGGGGCTGCATGAGGAATGCGGACCCCCGGAAGTGTCCTTCTCCCTCCTGGAAGTTGACAGAATTCCAGACTGATGAGACAAGCCACAAACCCTGAATAGACAGAGTTATATTTCACAGGACAATGCAGGCCGATCGGGGAGGTCATCTCAGGTCGTATTTTCCCCACGTGGTCATAAAGGGACAGAAAGACTGTTCCGTTCCGTGGCTGCCGACTGGATTCATTGCAAACATGGTTCGCCATTCCTTGAAAGCAACTGTGGGCAACGTTTCCTCCTCCCCCAAGAGCAACAAGTGGGTGAACAAGTCGGGCTTTGTGGCAGTGGGCATGGCTGAAGCCCTTGGTGAGAACTGCCTGGGCTCATTTGCTAGCACACACACACATTGGAATCATACTCCCCCAAAGTTTGCCAAATTCCCAGAATTCCCTGGGGAAAGGGATTGTTAAAACACTCTGGGAACTGTAGCTTTGTGAGAACAAGGACCTCCTAACAGCTCTCAGCAACCTTAAACTACAGTTCCCATGATCCTTTGGTGGAAGCAGTGGCTGTTTAAAGTAGTCTGTAAAGGTAAAGGGACCCCTGACCATTAGGTCCAGTCGTGGCCGACTCTGGGGTTGCGGCGCTCATCTCGCTTTATTGGCCGAGGGAGCTGGTGTACAGCTTCTAGGTCATGTGGCCAGCATGACTAAGCCGCTTTTGCCGAACCAGAGCAGCGCACAAAAACGCCATTTACCTTCCCGCTGGAACGGTACCTATTAATCTACTTGCACTTTGACATGCTTTCGAACTGCTAGGTTGGCAGGAGCAGGGACCGAGCAATGGGAGCTCACCCCGTCGCGGGGATTCGAACCGCCAACCTTCTGATCGGCAAGTCCTAGGCTCTGTGGTTTAACCCACAGGTCTGATAATGCTTTAAATGAATAGTGCAGATGGAGCTGCTGCTTCTCCAGGATTGTAATAGCATTGTAGACTAGGAATAGCCAAACTCAATAGACTAAGAAGAGACCCCACTCCGAGCCAGGCACTCAACCTTGGAACTGTCACGGTCAGGCTCTGCAATAAGTTGGCCTCATCTAGCAGAAATGGATTCACAAAGCACCAGGGCTGAGACTGAATGAGGGCATCAGGAGGAGTTGGTGAACTAAAAATGTGTCTCCGGGAAAATCCACAGATTGGCAAAAAAAAAAAAAAAAACCACAACCCCAAACCCCATGCTGTAATGTGTACACACACACATACAAAATGCTCTTTGCACCGTGAAATATTGCACAGCTGAACAGATGCATTTTCTATACTAAACTATCACCCAATAGCACAAGGAGCCCTCTCCGAAAGCTCCCTGCCAACTGCACATTTTAGCATGTTTAAAACAAACACACATGAACATCGCAGAAATAAGCATGCCTTAATTTAGAGAGCATTGAAAATGAGAGGCCTGGAGGACACAGGCTAATGATAGCAACTGTTCGTCCCATTTAAGCTTTGAGTCTCTCATCCCCCAATTCAGAGATTATCCAAAAGGCAGTTAAAGAAATGACCCCAAACCTATTCAGGTCAAATGACCTTTACTGCTAGTAACCGGGTGGAGCTTCTCATTTCCTCCAACATCCTTACTCAGTCATTTCCACAGGAGAAACCACACCTTTCCCACAATTATTTTTAGCCTCGCTTCCCTTCATTCTTCCCACACTTGCACAAGAAATCTGTTTGGGGTCTGTTAGCTGGTGGCAAAACCTGCTTACGGTGTCAGACTCCATCCTGGTTGTCACTGAGGTGGCTAAGTCACGCCTAAGGTAGTACCTCTGTCATCCACAGCTGGAAAAAGAAATCAATTCCTCTTCTAAATGTTAGGTGCAGTGAGGCATTGGGATGCATGTGTGCAAGGATCTCTTAATATGCCAAAAATCCCTCTTCCGCACCACCTTAAAAGAATGCATTAGTTGGAACATTAGAGTTCTCACATTGCAATCTATTTCTTCTTTCCTCCTTCCCCTCCCAAAAAAATCAGCTGGGGTCAAGATGCAGCTTGAACTTCCATTCATATATTTCAGTTTTAAGGCTAATCTTATATTACAAAACTAAATGGAGTGTCCAAGTGGGTGACTTAAATGCTCATCTCGCTTACCCTCAATTACAGTGGTGCCTCGCAAGACGAAATTAATCCGTTCCGTGAGGCTCTTCGTATAGCGGTTTTTTCGTCTTGCAAAGCAAGCCCATTGACAGCTTAGCGGATTAGCGCTATTAGCGGTTTAGCAGCTTTTAGCGGATCAGCTGATAAGCGGCTTAGCGGCTTAGGAAAAGGGGGGGAAGGGGGAAAAACCCGCAGGAACTCGCAAGACATTTCGTCTTGCAAAGCAAGCCCATAGGGAAATTCGTTTTGCGAAGCACCTCCAAAACGAAAAAACCCTTTCGTCTAGCGGGTTTTCCGTCTTGCGAGGCGTTCGTCTTGCGGGGCACCACTGTACAAATAATAGTGTGTGTGTTTTTTAAAGGAAAGCTTCACTATTAAATTCAAGAACAGCAAAGCAAGTTAAATTGCAACCCCTAGCAGTGTGCTACTATCAGCTTGCCCCAGGATAATACACGGATTCTGTGTTGTTCATCCTGCAACTGTAAAACATCCACTCACGCATGGGGAACCTGTCGCCCTAGAAGTTGCCAGATACCAACTCCCATCAGCTCCAACCAGCATGGCCAACGATCAGATATGATGGGAGCTGTCAATACCTGGGGGGCTACAGGTTCATCACCCCCGACGCAGCTCTTCTCTTTCCCTTCCTGTTGCTTGGGGAACAGTTAGACATAGCAGCAGCCCAGCCAGCATCAAGGGTGATTTGGCTCCTGAAAGACAGGTACCCTTATTCTCCATCGGAAGGTTTCATCTCAGCTTTTCCTCCAAAAAGAAAACAAGGTGGGAATCATGCTGCGATTTGATAGCCAACAAGACAGATTCAGGATCAGTTAAAGTGGCTACTAATAATTCTGCTCCCATACGAGAGAACTACTCAAAGCACCTTTACTTTGTTTAGTACAGGCAGATCACAAAAATGTGTGGTTTCCTTCAACACCACCTCCAATACCCAGCAGCTCGAAAACTCTCCTACAGTGGTGCCTCACAAGACGAAAAGAATCCGTTCCCCGAGTCTCTTCGTCTTGCGGTTTTTTCGTCTTGCGAAGCACCCCCATTAGCGGATTAGCGCTATTAGCGGCTTAGCGGCTATTAGCGGCTTAGAAAAAGGGAGAAAAAAAGGGGGGGAAATCGCAAGACTCGCAAGACGTTTTCGTCTTGAGAAGCAAGCCCATAGGGAAATTCGTCTTGCGAAGCGCCTCGAAAAACGGAAAACCCTTTCGTCTGGCGGGTTTTTCGTCTTGCGAGGCGTTCGTCTTGCGGGGCACCACTGTACTCAAGCTGCCACCCATTTCCCAGGTCCTACTGCTCTACCTGTAACAGCAGCCCTGCATGAAGAAGTGTAGCAGGTGCCTACACTGTGGGAAACTCTGTGCTAAGAGGGAAGCAGAGGGAGAGGGAGCTTCAGGGCCAAACCAGGGAGGCCAACTGAGCAATTGCAATTAAAGTTCTTAAACTGAACACCCACAGATAGGAAGGAATCAAACAGCCTCCCCAGCACAATGCCAATAAAAAAACAACAACCTTGCTTTAAGCCCCTATTGCAGCAAAGCAGACACGTTGCTCTTGTGTAAGCATGTGTTGGTGCCTGTGCGTGTAACATGTAGCTGAGCCCTCAGCTATGATGCTGTAGGTATCAAAGGAATAATGGATTTGTCCCATCGTAGCAATGGGATCATGAAGCTGAGGCTCCAATACTTCGGCCACCGCATGAGAAGAGAAGACTCCCTGGAAAAGACCCTGATGTTGGGAAAGATGGAGGGCACAAGGAGAAGGGGACGACAGAGGATGAGATGGTTGGATAGTGTTCTCGAAGCTACCAGCATGAGTTTGACCAAACTGCGGGAGGCAGTGGAAGACAGGAGTGCCTGGCGTGCTCTGGTCCATGGGGTCACGAAGAGTTGGACATGACTAAACGACTAAACAAACAAACAGCAAAAGCACTAGTGTTGCTGAGAAGCAGAGCAGAAGAGCATCTTCCTTCTCAAATTCACATTTTCACCTTTTGATCCAAGCCGCAATCTCCCTACCTCAGCCATGCATGAATGGAAAAGGGTTCCCCCTCTCCTAAGCCCGTCTGCCATGCAGGGAGCAATTTTCAGAGAACGGGCAGCTGAGGAAGCCTTAACCCTACATGGAATATTGCATCACATCAAAAGGTATGGGTCTTGCAAGCTGCCTTTGATAGCTAAATGACTTGTCATTGAGGCCTGAAAGGCACTGCTGTGAGTTTGGCAGGCAGGCAGACATCTCCATGGAGGGCACGGGTAGGTTTGTCTTGTGACATTAGCAAAAAAAAAAAAAAATGTTTCATCGAAGTTTAATCAAGCCACAAAGTGATTGCCACAGCTGCGGCCGAAGAAGAAAACTCTTCCAGGGAGCTCTTTAAGTTACCTGAGGCCAACTGCAGGCTCAGAACTAAATTCTTTTTCAGAACAGCCTTCTAAGAGCCAGCTTTGAACGTTGCCATCCACAAAGGCTGAGACATTCCTTCCCCTCTCCAGCCTCCCAGTTTCTCATTAGACAAGCTCCCTGAGGGCACAAACTACCAAGACAACCACAAAAATTAAGGGGAAAAGATTCTGCTGGGAAGCCTATTTTCAAAAAACATTTGCCCTCATCCACACATGGACTGTTTTTCAAGTATTTAAGAAGTATTGAAGAAGAGGGAGAAACAGCATGATAAAAAAACAACCCTAAACCTTTAAGGACAACTCACCATGGAACCATGAATTGTATCTTTGGAATTTTAGGGGAAAGGTAAACAAAATTGTCTAGGATATTCTAAGTAGAACTTGCCCAGATTCCTTCATTGCAGAGGGCTGAACCAAATGACCGCCGTGGTCACTTCCAATGACCCCGTGCCAGCCATGCACCATCAAAATATTTTCCAGAAAATCAGATTGCATATTTTGAGGGAACACGAGCAGAGGGAAGAGTGAAAGGAGAAGTTCCATCGCATCAGCTGAGCTCCACACAAACAGCACTGGTTCCAACTCAGTCGCTAGGAGACTTGCTGCTAGCCTAAGCCTAAATCTCACAAACAGCAGATGTATTGATAAGCCTGTCTGGCCTCTTACCACTTCAGACGGCACATGTGTGCTTCACATGATGGATTGCTCTCCACCCAAGCAGATCCTAGACATTGAAAACTAGGCTAGACTTCTAGTTTTACATGCTCAAGGACTTGGTATCCTGCACGTGAGAACATTCAGCTATAAGAGGCTGCATCTGCAGTGATTCCCAATCCAGATAGGTTTACAAGCTCATCTACTTTTCGGGAAAACTAGCCAACCTAAATCTCAGAAGATACCTTATTTGATGGTTTTGAATTGTGGTGCTGGAAGAGACTCTTGAGAGTCCCATGGACTGCAAGAAGATCAAACCTATCCATTCTGAAGGAAATCAGCCCTGAGTGCTCACTGGAAGGACAGATCGTGAAGCTGAGGCTTCAATACTTTGGCCACCTCATGAGAAGAGAAGACTCCCTGGAAAAGACCCTGATGTTGGGAAAGATGGAGGGCACAAGGAGAAGGGGACAACAGAGGACGAGATGGTTGGACAGTGTTCTCGAAGCTACCAGCATGAGTTTGACCAAACTGCAGGAGGCAGTGGAAGACAGGAGTGCCTGGCATGCTCTGGTCCAGGGGGTCACGAAGAGTCGGACACAACTAAACGACTAAACAACAACACCACCTTATTGAGAGGCTTACAGAAATACCAAACTTTTGAGATCTGCAGGTGGTAGAGAGCAGGCGTGTGCCTAGAAGTTGGCAGGGTGCAAAAAAACCACCCCTCTCCACTCTGGCTCAGAGGGGCTAGAACAGGGGTCCCCAAACTAAGGTCCGTGGGCCGGATCAGGCCCAAGGGACTCATTTATCCGGCCCGCAGCAACCCCCACCACCTGCCTGCTCTTACCGGCGCTGCGCAGCTGCCCACCTCCGGGTCGGAGCAGCGCTGGAAATAGCTTGTGTGCATGCGCGTTATTTGCGCATGCACAAGCATTATTTCTGGTGCACATCCGGGTTGGAGGCCCGTGCACATGCACACAAGCTATTTCTGGTGCTCCTCTGACCTGTAAGTGTGCCAGAAATAGCATGTGCACACTCGTATGGACACACATTCCCCCACCCTCCACACGATCGGCGCTGGAGACACCGGCCCGAGGCGCGGTAAGTTTGCTGACCCCTGGGCTAGAAGCCCATCGGCACATTTCCTGGGCTATTCCTCCACTGCGCTGGGCAGCCAGGCAAGGCTCACAGCCCCTCTGGGCACTCCTTGCCAAGGGCACAAGGGATGGCAGGGGTGTGTGCCATTACAGCTCCTTGCCAAGGGAGCTTAGGTATGCCTCTGGTACAGAGTTCATGCTAGGAACTTGCAGATCCGAGGCTGAAATTTAACTTGGCAAGTTACCTGGGACTGTGGCCTTCTCAGGCCTCAGAATCCTCTCCAGACACAGGATAGACACACAACAACACCCCCCTTGCTATTTGCAGACACTAGGAAGGTTTTGCATTGGCCAAGCCTGGTGTGAAGTATTAGATGCCTCCTAAACTTCTATCTGTGCCTTATGAAGGGTACATTCGGAATGTAGGAAGCTCCCTTGCGCCAAGTCAAACCAAGGATCCATCTAGATCAGTATTGCTACACTCCCTAGCAGCGGCTCTCCAGCTTTTCGGACAAGAAGTCTCAACCTGGAGATCAATCCTGGGACCTCTGTCATGCAACGCAGAGGGCTATACCACCGAATAGTGGCTTCTGTCTGCTCCACTTGGAAGTTCCAGCCCCTGGATAACTGCCTTGGAGATCTCCAAGTATGGCTGGACAGGGATCGGCTATAAAGAATGTCATGCCGCAAGAGGGTGAGGAGTTGGCCAATAATAATAATAATAATAATAATAATAATAATAATAATTTATTATTTATACCCCGCCTATCTGGCTGGGCTTCCCCAGCCACTCTGGGCGTCTTCCCAAAAAACATTAAAATGCTGCAATACATCAAACACTAAAAGCTTCCCTAAACAGGGCTGCCTTCAGATGTCTTCTAAAAGTCTGGTGGGAGGGAGTTCCACAGGGCGGGTGCCACTACCGAGAAGGCCCTCTGCCTGGTTCCCTATAACTTGGCTTCTCGCAGCGAGGGAACCGCCAGAAGGCCCTCAGCACTGGACCTCAGTGTCCGGGCTAAATGATGGAGGTGGAGATGCTCCTTCAGATATACTGGACCGAGGCCGTTTAGGGCTTTAAAGGTCAGCACCAGCACTTTGAATTGGGCTTGGAAACGTACTGGGAGCCAATGTAGGTCTTTCAAGACCGGTGTTATATGGTCTCGGCGGCCGCTCCCAGTCACCAGTCTGGCTGCTGCGTTCTGGATTAGTTGTAGTTGGGATATGGTGAACTGGTGTTGATTTAAGTGGAGCAAAGCCTGATAAGGCAGGGAAAAGGAGGGTATTGTTTATAAATGCCTTGATTAGAATTGTAGAGTTGAAAGGGACCCCGAGGGTCATCCAGTCCAACCCCCTGCAATGCAGGAATCTTTCACTCATGTAGATTAACAGTCTCTAGCTATACCAACTGAGCTATATATACAGCAGGCTTTTTTGGCTTGGTACACTCAAGGCAACACAGCAGTTCAAAAGCACGTCAAAGTGCAAGTAGATAAATAGGTACCTCTCCGGCAGGAAGGTAAACAGTGCTTCTGTGCGCTGGTCTGGTTTGCCAGAAGCGGCTTAGTCATGCTGGCCACATGACCCAGAAGCTGTATGCCGGCTCCCTCGGCCTGTAAAGCGAGATGAGCGCTGAAACCCCAGAGTCGGCCACGACTGGACCTAACGGTCAGGGGTCCCTTTACCTTTACTCAAGGCAGGATCTAGCAACATACTCTATATTTAAAATATGTAAATATCACTGCTCCAAAACATATGTACTGCCCCACCAATGGTTTGTAAGACAGTTTACTGGTGGGGGGGGGGGGGCAGAGAGAGAGACTAACATGAACTATAAAATAGAATAAAATCAGGATAAAACTAGACTAATCCTAGCAATGCATAGTGACAATGCAAGACTAAAGAAAGTGTTAATTGATTTTAAGCTTGGAGAAATAAAGTCATATTAACCTGGTACCAAAACTACCAATGTGGGTACCAGCTGATCCCCTTTAGGGACAGCATTCCACACCCATCTTCCTAAGGACCACCCATTGTTCCTCATTCAATGGGAATAGCCAAAGAAAGCCCTCAGTAACTGGAGTACAACTCCCATGTGGCCATTTGTTCTTCTGGGATAATGTTACAAGCTTTTTGGATGAACAAAGGGCAACACCACCAACTGCCCAGTGTTTCTAACCACTTTGCCGTGCTCTCAGCAGACATCCACATCTAAGATCAGCTGAGCCCTTTGAAACATTTAAGCTCTGCCATCACAGGATAGCACCACTCTTTTTCAAGCACTGTGAATGCGTGTCTCAGCTTTGAACGACCCTTCCCCAGCAGAAATGCCCGTGTTTGTTATTTTCACCTCTTATGCTACGTGGTTTGTGCAGTCTAATGGCATCAAGAGGATGTTTTGAGACAAGCCCCACATAACTCAGCCAAACGAAGGACATTTGCTTCCATTGCCTCCAACCTGTTTTTTCCTCTATATCCCGAGTTGCTATAACCCAGATCAGCGCTACGCCTGCTGCTTATCCACACCTTTCCGGTGCCTTTGCTGCTAAATTATTTTATTATCATTTTTATTGAATTTATATACCGCCCTATACCCAGATGTCTCAGGGCGGTTCAAGAAGGGACCAACTGCTGCCCCCACCATTTGAAGGGGGAAGAGAAATTAGCACCCATAACCTCCCCCAGCCCAGAGACGGCAGAAACACAAGTGCAGCTTAAACAATGTCAAAATATTTAATACGTGTTGCACACGCCAGAAGTTTACAATTGCCATACAAAAACACATCAACCGGAGGAAGAATATTGTACAAAGTGTCCTCTCTCTCCCATAACCTTTATAAAACAAAGGCTGGGAGTAATCACCCCAGGGAAGTGTCCCTCAAGAGATCTGCAAACAGTTCCAACACACCTTCTCAGCCCTTCAAGCCTAGTGCTTTAGGGGCTTATCCTCCCCCCCCAAAAAAAACCCCTAATCTTACAGCAAACTTTCCAAGGGTTGCTCGGAAGAACATGCTCTGCGCGGCACGAGAACAAGGCAAGGGTATGACCTTCAGAACCGCTTGGACTGGAGGATGAATGGAAAGAGGGAAGGGAGGGCAGGAAAACGCTGAGCTGCTTCCACGCAGACTGCAAAATCACAACGGGGGGGGGGGGGGATGGAGGAGAAACCATCTCTCCAGCCCACCCCGTCCAAAGTTTTAAACGCCGCAAATTGCGGCAAATGGTCAAAGGCCTGGAAACAATGCATTATGAGGAATGGCTAAGGGAGCTGGGCAGGTTTAGCCTGGAGAAGAGGAGGTGAAGGGGTGATATGATAGCCATGTTCAAATATATAAAAGGATGTCACAAAGAGGAGGGAGAAAGGTTGTTTTCTGCTGCTCCAGTGAAGCGGACACGGAGCAATGGTTCCAAACTACAAGAAAAAAGATTCCACCTAAACATTAGGAAGAACTTCCTGACAGTAAGAGCTGTTGGACAGTGGAATTTGCTGCCAAGGAGTGTGGTGGAGTCTCCTTCTTTGGAGGTCTTTAAGCAGAGGCTTGACAACCATATGTCAGGAGTGCTCTGATGGTGTTTCCTGCTTGGCAGGGGGTTGGACTCGATGGCCCTTGTGGTCTCTTCCAACTCTTCTATGATTCTATGATTGCCCTGGTCCAGTCGCGCCCGCATCCCTCCGCGGGAAAAGAACGGGTGGCGCATGGAAGGAGCTTCTCGTCTAGCAGCCTGGCCGCTTGCAATCCGAAGCAAACCCGGATCAACGTGCAGCCCCCCCTCTCCGCCCCCGCCCCCCCCCCGCGGTCCCAATAATATGCAACCGGGGAAAATAGGCAAGTTCAGAAAGCCACGATGGCCGTGCTCCACGGGTTGAGGTTGCGCAGCATGGACTCGTCGCAGCAGATGGGCCCCGGCTCGGCGTCCGCTGCTGCTCCGGCCGACGCCTCGTCCTTGTCGTCGTCTTCCTGGGCTTCCCTCCGCCGGCGCCGCCCGGCGCCCGAGGGCTTTTTGCCGAGCAGTCCCGAGAAGCTGGAGCCGAAGATACTGATGAGGCTGGCCACGTTGCCCGTCTCCAGGTCGCCGCCGCCGCCGCCGTCGTGGTGCCTGGGGTCCCGCGGCTCCCGCTCCCGGCGCGGCTTCTTCAGCGGGGAGCTCCCCGACGGCGCGCCCTCGCCTCGTTGCGCAGCGGCGCCCCGCTTCCTGGGGCAGCAGGGCGGAGAGGGAGCCTCGGCCGGCTGCTTGCCGGCATCCGCCGTCGGGGAAGAGCCGCCGCCGCCGCAGCAGCGCCGCGCCAGCCGATGAGCATCCCAATCCGGCGCCAGGGTCCGCGGCGACGGGGGAGCCCTGCGCTCCGCAGGCAGCGCCGCCGGCTGCAGGAAAAACGGAGGCGAGGGAGGAAAGACGGGCAGCCTCGAAGGCGGTCCTCCTCCTCCTCGGAGCGGATCCGCACCAGGCGCCATCGGCCCCGGGAAAGGCGCCGCCTGCGCGCCATCCAACTCGCTCAGGTAGACCTGCCGGGCGCTGCGCAAGACGAGCGAGACCAGGAGGTTGCGGTGCAGCTTGACGCCGCCGCGCTGGCCCCGCGCGCCGTACATCTTGCCCAGAGAGATGCTGACGATGCGCTGCGCCTCCAGCTTGCAATCCATGCCCGACGGGATGCCCTCGGCCCGGCGCGCAGGGCCGAGGAGGGGCGAACGCAAGCGGGAGCAGCCCGTCCGCGCAAAACACACCGCGCGTCTCCGTCGAAGGAGCAGCCAGCGGAACCTCACCATCCGCCGCGCTCCATCCCGCGGCCGATTGAAGCCAGCCCAGCCCGCAGCGCGCGGTTTTGAGAACGCAGTGCATTGCGCCGGAGCCAATCAGAGCAGCGGGCCGTTGCCCGGCTCCGCCTACCCCCGTCTAGCCTCCGGCGCGCGCCCGGCTTCCTCCCTCATGCGCGCGCCCGCCCCGCGCGCTCGGCCAATGGGGAGCGTGGGAAGCGAGATTCGAATAGGTCCTTGGCCCCGCCCCTCCCGCCTGCTGAGCCCGCGCTTCAAAGAGGCGAAGCGTTCCTTGCGCGCTGGGGGCTGCGAAGAAGGGGCTGCAAGAGATTTTTTTTGTGCAGATAAGCGAACCTCAACAGCAGCGCTTGTTCCCCCAGGAAGCGTGCATGTGCAGGATCGCTTCCTTTCTTTTTTTTTTTTTTCATTTCTATTCAGTCTAGTGGGGTTTTATTTCATGCAGCATAGTTTCGAATTTACAAGTATCTCTCCCAATTTATGACAGAAGAGATTCCAAGGGTCATTTAGCCCCCTGCATAGCATCCACCAACTAGATGGCTTCAGGAATCTAGTAGGTTTTTAAATTTTTATTTTTATTAGTTTTAAAATGACTATGAAACCACAGAAAAAAGTAAACAATCACAAAAATTCAATAACATGTCCAGTTGAAGGCAGGGCATGGAAAACCCAGTCGGTAGAGCATTAGATTCTTAATTGTTGTGGGTTGTGGGTTCGAGCCCCACCTTGGGCAAAATATTCCTGCATTGCAAGGAGTTAAACTAGATGATCCTTGGGGTCCCTTCCAAATCTACAATCCTATGATTCTATTAAATTTCTGTAGGTGTCATGGGGAGAGATACTTGTAAATTCGAATCTGCACCCTCTTGGCGCTTCCAGATGATCCAAGCTTTTTTTTTTTATTCTTTTGATGTTGCTCACTCCCTGTTCTATTCCCTCCAACATTTCTCCGATGAAAATAGGGACATCCTATTCCATACCCTCCAACATTTCTCCAATGAAAATACAGTGGTGCCCCGCAAGACGAACGCCTCGCAAGACGGAAAACTCGCTAGACGAAAGAGTTTTCCATTTTGGAGGTGCTTCGCAAAACGAATTTCCTATGGGCTTGCTTCACAAGACGAAAATGTCTTGCGAGTTCCTGCGGGGTTTTTTTCCTCCCCCCCCCTTTTTCTAAGCCGCTAAGCCGCTTATCCGATAAGCCGCTAAAAGCCGCTAAACCGCTAATAGCGCTAATCTGCTAAGCCGTCAATGGGCTTGATTCGCAAGATGAAAAAACCGCTAGACGAAGAGAATCGCGGAACGGATTCTTTTCGTCTTGCGAGGCACCACTGTAGGGACACCCTATTCCATAACCTCCAACATTTCTCCGATGAAAATAGGGACATCCTATTCCGTACCCTCCAACATTTCTCCAATGAAAATAGGGACATCCTATTCCATACCCTCCAACGTTTCTCCATTGAAAATAGGGACATCCTATGGAAAAGCAGGGCATTTCAGGATCAAATCAGAAACTAGGACAACTCCTGTAAATCCGGGACTGCACCTTGGAACATGAGGACACTCGGCCGGTGGATCATCCCCCTAATTTCTCCTTGTGTCAATTTTTACAGAGCAAAAAGTGGGAATTCACACAAGATGAAAACATCATTCCACATATGAACAGCAAATGGTTGGACTGAAGTTAAAGCTGTTATAACCTGCGTGGCATTAACTGCAGTTTAGCCATTTGCTGTTTACATGGAGAACGATGCTGACTTTATCGTAAGGAATGCTGACATAACGCAAGCAAAATGCCTTGAACACAGTGTTGTTATTGCAGAGCTTTCAATGTGTTTTGAATTTTACAGTGCTGAATCCTAAAGTACCGGGTAAAACACAGGTCAAAGTCTCAGCAACTTCTTAGCAGAACGCTCCTTAATGTAAAGCCAAGCTGATGTAAAGCAAAGCTCACACAAGTAACCTGTTTCCCCATTACAGAGGAAGTAAATAACATGCTAATTTTACCAATGCTCATGCATACTCAATGAATCAGCAACAGTCATAGCTTAATAATAGCCAGATCCTTGTCACTTCTGCCAAGCTGTGGCCATTGGCCTTTGAAATAATTGATCTTTTTTATTATTATTATTAAATATTTTATTGATTTACAGAAGTATGTGTAATGTCTCTCATATTTTTTCCATGTAACATTTTTACAAATCAGTTTCATTTGTTGAGACATTAGGAAGAAAAGGGGGGGAGGGGGGAAGATGGGGGAGGGTGGGGTCGGGTGGCGATGTTTCTATTTTGCTTAATGTATGTAGGGTTTGGTGTCAGCATTGCTCGTGCAGGTTCTACGCTGTTCACTTGTGTTCCTTTGGTGGTGAGAGAGGTTGGGGTTGGCCTAGGGTGTGGTTGTTCGTTTGTGATTGGCTGTGGTGAGCTTTGTTTTTGTGTGTGAGTGGGGTGGGTGGGTGTTTATATATATATATATATAATATTTATTGGTGTTTCAAAAAGTTACAAGAATAAAAAAGAAAGAAAAAGAAAAACAGAAAATACAAAATACAGGGGAAAAAATAAAAACAATTAAAAGCAAATCCATCTTTCCATATCTTATCTCTCATTTGCTTGTTTCCTTGACCTCCTCACACCTCCCTTTTTTGTATTCTAGTTCATTAGTTGTTTCAGCAAATCCTTTCCTTCTTTCTTTTTATCTTACTATTTTATCTTAATATATTGTAACTTTACATTCTGACCTGTTAACAATCCATTTTTACTTAATCCTTTATAACATTACTACTAAAACCACATAGCTTCGTTCCAGCATCCTTCTAACATTCCTTAATTTTACAGTGTTTCTGTAGATAAACTTTAAATTCCTTCCAGTCTTCTTCTACTGACTCTTCTCCCTGGTCTCGGATTCTGCCAGTCATTTCCGCCAGTTCCATGTAATCCATCACCTTCATCTGCCATTCTTCCCAGGTGGGTAGATCTTGTGTCTTCCAGTACTTTGCAATAAGTATTCTTGCTGCTGTTGTAGCATACATAAAGAAAGTTCTATCCTTCTTTGGCACCAATTGGCCGACCATGCCCAGGAGAAAGGCCTCTGGTTTCTTCAGGAAGGTATATTTAAATACCTTTTTCATTTCATTATAGATCATTTCCCAGAAAGCCTTAATCTTTGGGCACGTCCACCAAAGGTGAAAGAATGTTCCTTCAGTCTCTTTACATTTCCAACATTTATTATCAGGCAAGTGATATATTTTTGCAAGCTTGACTGGTGTCATGTACCACCTGTATATCATTTTCATAATATTCTCTCTTAAGGCATTACATGCCGTGAACTTCATACCTGTGGCCCATAACTGTTCCCAGTCAGCCAACATAATGTTGTGTCCAACATCTTGAGCCCATTTAATCATAGCAGATTTCACCGTTTCATCTTGAGTGTTTCATTTCAACAGCAAGTTATACATTCTTGACAAAATCTTAGTTTTGGGATCTAACAGTTCTGTTTCTAATTTTGATTTTTCCACCTGGAAGCCAATTTTCTTATCCAAATTATATGCCTCCATTATTTGATAATAATGAAGCCAATCTCGCACTTTGTTTTTTAGTTTTTCAAAGCGCTGCAATTTTAATTTATCTCCCTCTTGTTCCAAAATTTCCCAATATTTCGGCCGGGTGGGTGGGTGTTTTGGATCAGGTTAGCCATATTGATTTGTATGCTGTTGGTGGACTATTGTCATTGTCTTGCTGGGCTGTGTATGTGATAAAGGGGAGCCATACCGGGGTAAAGGCGTCTTCTTCTATTTGTCCCCGTGTCAGTTTCAATTTGTTGGTTAATTTTTCTAGTAGGGCTGTTTCCCATACTATTTGGTACCATTGGTCCATGCTTACTCCTGACAGGTCTCTCCAGTGTCTGGCTATGGTGTTTCTGGCTGCGCAGAAACGATTTTCAGCATCCGGACATGTGCAGACGCAATTTCCGGTATCTGTGTGTGCGCAGACATGATTTCTGGCACTGCTCGGCGAGTCCCCACGCTGCGCTGCTCTGGTTTAGCGCAGCACACGGGAGACTCACTGAGCGGGTCGCTCGGTTCGGGGGTGGCTCGGGGGCCGGTAAAACGGTCTTCACGGGCCGCATCTGGCCCATGGGCTGCACGTTGCCGACCCCCGTTCTAGATAGTCGGGGGGGGGTACCACATAACACTTGGTTGCTGTTGTTATTATTGAATTTATATAATTTATATATTGAATATATATAATTCAATATATCAGTTTATACTGAAATGATTCTGACATGTTAATTAGGCTACCCATCTACAGTCTGTTGCATCAAATATTTTTTGTTCTGCATATTAAGAAAAACCACCCCATGCGCCATTGCTTTTTTAGGTTCTCTTCATTTTAAAAAAATATGTTTACAATACGTTTTTTTAAAAAAATAATATTTATTAGCAGTTTAAAAATTATAGAAGAAAAGAAAAAGAATTAAACAAGACAATACAATACAATACAAAAACAAAAACACCACACAACCCAAACCCTAAAACATTGAATCAACCAAACCAAACAAAAACAATTAAAAACACATCCATTAATTTCGATATCATAACTTTCGTTCACTTGTTTCAGCGACCTCCTCACACCTCCCTTTTTGTATTCCACTTCAATTAACTGTTTCAGCAATTCCTTTCCATCTTCCTCTGAAAATATGTTTACTATACGTGCTATTTCCTTCCCTCTTCCTATATTTTGAGTATCTTGGTCCACAGAAATGCATTGCTCTGTGCCACATGGGCAATTAATTGCCGTAACTAGTCATAATTGCTGTAGCGCTTGGTCATGTAAGCACTTCTGACAACACCTGACAGTTGTACCCCTGCAGGCTCATAACAACTGTCAAAATGTTTGCATATATGACTCTCCAGGTATACTGATTCCACCCCCCATAATTATAGTCTTAATTTATGATGTTCCTCAACAACTATTTAGGATGAATCAGGATTAAGTGCAAACACAGAGAGCCAAAATCATTATTACAAAATCTCACTACAGCCAAAGAGAGACAGGCTGCAATTGGTAATGATCAGTAATCACTTACACCAGGCTGCAATTCCATAATAATAATAATAATAATAATAATAATAATAATAATAATAATAATTTTTTATTATTTATACCCCGCCCATCTGGCTGGGCCTCCCCAGCCACTCTGGGTGGCTTCCATAGAAACCAAAAATACAGTAAAATATCACACGTTAAAAACTTCCCTGAACAGGGCTGCCTTAAGATGTCTTCTGAATGTCAGGTAGTTGTTTATCGCTTTGACATCTGCTGGAAGGGCGTTCCACAGGGCGGGCGCCACTACCGAGAAGGCCCTCTGCCTGCTTCCCTGTAGCTTTGCTTCTCGCAATGAGGGAACCATCAGAAGGCCCTCAGCGCTGGACCTCAGCGTCCGGGCAGAACAATGGGGGTGGAGACGCTCCTTCAGGTATACTGGATGGATGCCGTTTAGGGCTTTAAAGGTCAGCACCAACACTTTGAATTGTGCTCGGAAACGTACTGGGAGCCAGTGTAGTTCTTTCAAGACCGGTGTTATATGGTCTCGGCGGCCGCCCCCAGTCACCAGTCTAGCTGCCGCATTCTGGATTAGTTGTAGTTTCCGAGTCACCTTCAAAGGTAGCCCCACGTAGAGTGCATTGCAGTAGTCCAAGCGGGAGATAACCAGAGCATGCACTACTCTGGCGAGACAGTCCGCAGGCAGATAGGGTCTCAGCCTACGTACCAGATGGAGCTGGTAAACAGCTGCCCTGGACACAGATTTGACCTGTGCCTCCATGGACAGCTGTGAGTCCAAAATGACTCCCAGGCTGCGCACCTGGTCCAGAGTTTTATATTGATTTTTTGCACACTCTCTCTTTGGAGGGGGGTAGTACTAGGTTTCCTTGCACACTCAGAACACAGTGTGACATTTCTGAGTAAACCTACAATTGGACTATGCAGCTGAATAATCGGAGGTGTACAAATTGTACATTTTAGTGGATTTATTTATGAGCTGTAGCAGGCCTACCCAGGATGAGAACATGGAGAACATTAGGGGGTGGCTGTCCTTGCGTTTATTTCTTGTGAGTCCCTCAGAGCTAATTCTCAGAGAAGCAGCAACCCTAACTTTCGGCTGCATCACTTCAGACTGCAGATGAGGGCTCACACACAAAGGTTTAATATTCCTTAATACTAGTACTTAATACTAGTACTAAGTTAGTTTTATCCCTGATATCTAGAGCTTTTGATGGGGAAACATCAGACATATAAGCCAGTCTAAAGTGCCAAAGTCCAGCAACAGGTTCTGCTCCTACTCTGAGTCTGATTATTAGAATGCAGGCACGAAAAAGTCACGATTCTGTTTGCATTATACAAAAATATGTCTTTATATTAAAATATCCCTAGAAACGTTTTTGAAAATATCTCTAGAAACGTTGCTGGATTTGTCACCTCAGCATCTGAAGTTTACTTGCAACCTTTAGCTAGCTAATATAAGCACAAGAATAACTGGTGAGTTTGGAGGGGTATTTTTGTTAGGCGGGGGTTGCAAGATGCATAAAAGGCTTGGGGCACAAGCCCATGATTCAAATTTGCATATTGCTAATCTGCGAGGGTTGCCATATTCCCAAAAGTGTTGTTGAGCTCCACCACCACCCCTAACATCCCCCCCCCCCAAAAAAAAATTGTTTGGGGGCTTTTCTTTGATTTAAAAAAAAAAAAAATAGCCCAACTTGCATATGTCTGGGTTTTCCTGGACATTTGGCCAATTCAGCAAAAATCTGTCTGGATGCCATTTTTCCATAGCTGTCAACTTACCGATTTGAAAATAAGGGACGAGCAGCCTCAAAAATAAGGGATCAGCAGCCAAAATAAGGGATTTTCCACACAAGTATGTTCAACTTCTGAGCCCCTCCTAGCCAAAGGCAAAAAGCCCAGCCAGCAGCCAAGCGAAACCTCCAGCAGTGGTTCCCACAGCGCAGCAACCCGGCAAAGGGGATGCAGCAAGGAAAACCACCGTCACCTCTCCGCTGGGAAGCGCTGAGTAAAGGCGAGTCCCCAGGCAATGTGGCCGATTTGATCGGCACAAAGCATGCAAGCTCCCCCCCCCCCCCGTCGTTCTTAGACTCCTTATTGGGTGAGCAATGCAGCCAGGCAACACAGTTGGAGCCTCCTCCCTGGCCGGCAGGGAGGGAGGGAGAGGAGCTGCTTCCTGTGAAACCCGGGAAATTTAAGGGACATCAATAAGGGACAGCAGCAGGACATGGCGCTTGGATAAGGGACTTTCCCGCCAAATAAGGGACGATTGACAGCTATGCATTTTTCTTAGCGATTCCCGGATGTGTCCAGGAAAACCTAGACGTATGGCAGCCCTAAATTTATAGCTACAGGTGCATGAGGGCAAATTAAGATGGATGGTGCCTGGTGATCTCACCATCCCCACACTTTGCTGTGGTTGGACCCCCCTGCAAATGGTGGTTGGACCCCCTGCAAATTAAAACATAAAAATTATACAGTTGGTTTTTTAAGGGGGAAAGGGGTAGGTGATATTGGGCCTGGCACAAAAGACAAGGGTCTCAAGCCCTCCCCCCTGCCCCCAGCTACCCCCTAACAGGGACCCTGGGCTGTGGTTACTTTGAGGGGTAGATTTGGCCTTTTAATGCCATCTGGAGAAAGACAGAAGAACTAAAGAACTAACAGTTCAGTTCTATATGTCAGTCCCTCTGGACTGAATAGGACATACTACTGGAAGAAGCAAAGATCACCAATGTTGAAGCAATGATTCTTCAACATCAGCTTCATTGGACTGGTCATGTTGTGTGGATGCCTGATTATCGTCTTCCAAAGCAACTACTCTATTCCAAACTTAAAAATGGAAAGCGTAATGCTGGTGGTCAACAAAAGAGGTTTAAAGACTCTCTCAAGGCAAATCTTTAAAAATGTAGTATAAGCACAGACAACTGGGAAACACTGGCCTGCGAGGGCTCCAGTTGGAGAACAGCCTTTACCAAAGGTGCCGTGGACTTTGAAGACCCTCGAACTCAGGACGACCCTCACAGTGATCGACTCCCGCCCAGAAACAGAGCCGTCTTTCCCATTGGGTTTACTGGTGCGTTGCGCCAGGGCGCCGGCCTCTCAGGGGTGCCCCAGCGAGTGGGAGAGCTGTGCGGCTTTGCCGGCGGCCCCCCTTTCCCTCCTGCACACCTGCCAGCTGTGCCCCATGAACCATATGGCTGGCGGGCATGCAGCTTGCCTCCCAAGCCTCCGCCAGATATGCTTAAGATGGCCTTGCCCATAAACCCATGTCCCCACTGTTGGAAGGACATGTGGATCCACAGCTGGCCTCCACAGTCACTTATGGATTCGCTGTTAAGACCGTGTTCATGGAAGACAATCTTACTCGGCTACGAGGGATTGCAAAGAAAACTACCTGCAAAGATGGTTGCAGCCTTAGCGGCTTCCTCACTGGAAATGAGATAGGAGGAGAAAACGGAAAGGGAAAGGATGGAACAGAAGCAAATTACTGCTTATGCAACAATACCCTGAACAGCAGGAAAGGTGAAGGACGCTTGGGTAATGTGCCCTTCCTGTTGAAAGCCACCGGTACTATATAGAGAGATGAAAAACTATTGTTTCAGAAGGATGTGAGGATAAGGTGATTGCACCCTTAATCTGGGTCTCTTTGGCTGGACACAGGGGGGCAAAACAGTGGTCACTTTTAAGAATCCTAATTGTCTTTAGTTACATGTGTGTGTGTGTGTGTGTGTGTGTGTGTGTGTGTGTGTGTGTGTGTGCTTGTGTGTTCCAGAAACGCAAGAGGTCCATACACACAACAGAGTGCAACAGGTTGTAAGAGACAGGATCTTTGTAAAGCCCTTTAGACCCTTTGAAGAGCATACGTTCTTTAGAATACCAGTCACACCTCTTTCTTAAAGTAAAAAAAGTCTTCTTTCACTGGGACTTCTTTCCCTTTTTGTGCAAGTAAAATTCTTGCCGCTGTAGTCGCATACTGTCAGACCCCAACTCCTAGAATCATAGAATCATAGAATCCTAGAGTTGGAAGAGACCACAAGGGCCATCGAGTCCAACCCCCTGCCAAGCAGGAAACACCATCAGAGCACTCCTAACATATGGTTGTCAAGCCTCTGCTTAAAGACCTCCAAAGAAGGAGACTCCACCACACTCCTTGGCAGCAAATTCCACTGTTGAACAGCTCTTACTGTCAGGAAGTTCTTCCTAATGTTTAGGTGGAATCTTCTTTCTTGTAGTTTGGAACCATTGCTCCGTGTCCGCTTCTCTGGAGCAGCAGAAAACAACCTTTCTCCCTCCTCTATGTGACATCCTTTTATATATTTGAACATGGCTATCATATCACCCCTTAACCTCCTCTTCTCCAGGCTAAACATGCCCAGCTCCCTTAGCTGAATGCCTCCATTTTGGAAGAAGAATAAGAAGAAGGAGTTTGGATTTGATATCCCGCCTTTCACTCCCTTTTTAAGGAGTCTCAAAGCGGCTAACATTCTCCTTTCCCTTCCTCCCCCACAACAAACACTCTGTGAGGTGAGTGGGGTTGAGAGACTTCAGAGAAGTGTGACTAGCCCAAGGTCACCCAGCAGCTGCATGTGGAGGAGCGGAGACGCGAACCCGGTTCACCAGATTACGAGTCCACCGCTCTTAACCACTACACCACACTGGAACGTTTCGGCTCCTGAATGCCGCAAACCTGGAAGTAAGTGTTCTGGTTTTCGAACATTTTTTGGAAGCTGAATGTCCAACACGGCTTCTGCTTGAGTGCAGGAAGCTCCTGCAACCAATTGGAAGCTGTGCCTCGGTTAAACATTTCAGAAGCCGAATGGTCTTCCAGAACAGATTATGTTCAACAACCGAGGTTTGACTATACATGAATAAATTTCTATACTGTTTGGGTCATTCTGTCCCTATAATTCCCAAAAGGAAAGCTGGTTTTGTTTTTTACAAATGTTATTTTAAACATCTTTTTCAATTCATTATATATCATTTCCCAGTAAGCTTTAACCCTACTACAAGACCACCACATATGATAAAAAGAGGCTTCTTTCTCTTTCCATTTCCAACCCTAACTCTTGGCCTTCCATTTTAAATATCCCAGCAACAGCAACAACGCTTTGCTTCTTTTCGGGATCACTGAACTGCTCCGAATGGCTGCTCTCAGATTGCCGAAAGAGGAGCAGAACACATTGCCCTTTTAAGAAGGCAGATGTTTTGGTCCTGGTTTTGGTCCTGTGGCTTTCTCCTTTCCTTTCCCTCCTCCAGACCCAGATTGATGTCATGATTAAATTTCAGTTGGAGTCAGTCCCATGGCTGCTTGGGAGTTCAGATCCTTTTGGGCGGCTTTGTTGTCTGTCTCAGGGAGAGGCAGAGGCTGTGTGTGTCTCTGTGTGTGTGTTGGTGTGTGTTGGTGTGTGTTGGTGTGTGTTGTGGACGCCACACGAGAACTGTGTTTCTCTTCCGCAGAGCCTGTGATTGGTTCAGAACTGATGCTGGGGTTCCCTGCATTGATTGGTTAGATTATATTATAATCCTGGGTACTGATGCACTACATGGTTGTGGTCTGAGCTGTGCTGTGTTGCTTTTCTCACACTTTCAATCAGTGGTGTAGCGTGGGTTGTCAGCACCCGGGGCAAGGCAAGTAATTTGTGCCCCCTAACCCGTGGATTTTAGCACACACACCCTCCACAGTGGGCGGCTCGGATCGGATTCGCACAGCCAGCACTGCAGTGAGAGAGAGTGAGTGATCCAGGTAGGGGCACAGAGCTGCGAGTGCGAGCACGCGCCCCCCCAGATGTTGCGCCTGGTTCGGCCAGCCCCCCCTGCACCCCCCACGCTACGCCACTGCTTTCAATGCCTCTGTCCTGGAGAAATGGCTCCCCACCACCACCCTCGCATGGCGGTGGGAGGGAGGGAGGAGTGTAACTTTATGTGCTAATCTCTCCCTTGTGATCTAACTGTTCTGGAAGGGTTTGACAAACAATTAACAATCCTCCCTCCAGTGCTCAGCTGCGACAAAGGTGTTCTTCCTCCCCCCTTTTTTTTAAGAAGGGGGGATTTGATTTCTTAGTGACTGCAGAGCAGGTGATGACAGAGACATGGAAGGAATAAATCAAATTGTAACCCCACCTAGAAGGGAAATCAGACCACACTATAAGGAAGCGCCAAACAGGAAACAGCTTGCGGTGTGCATTCATAATTGCAGAAAAGTGTGCTCATGACAGATTGCTTGTTGTCCTAAATTTGCATTTGTCATCCATTGAAGAAGTGTGTAGTGTAGCCTTTAGGCAGTAAAATATTGTTGACTAGGAACGTGTGGCATCCACATCCAGGCTGGTCAAAAGCCGCCGTGAGACTTATTCTCGCATACAGCATGCAGAATCTTGTCTAGAACCAGTGGAAACAGAATGACAGAGCTGCATTAACGATTCTCACCGACAGCATTTGCAGAGCAGTGAGGCAGGGAAACAAAGCCGCTGTCAGACAGAAGCCTGATTGTTAGAAGCCTGTGTTCAGATTCCTACTTCATCATGAAGCTCTCAGAAGACTTCTCCCCCCCCCCTTTTCTTTTTTCTCTCTCTCTCCCTTCCTCTCCCTTCTCCTCTCTCTCTCTCTCTCTCTCTGCCCTGCCAACCTTGCAAATGTGTTGCAGGGGTGAAACTAGGCTTTATTTCACCCACGATGCCCCTCTGGAGACTTAACCCAGGGCAAAAAACCTGCCTAGCCTCGTAGCTCTGTTTGCTGTGAACATAAAAAGGAATAATTTTAAAACAGGAACCAATGTCCACATAGCACTGCTTTAGGTGAACAAAAAAAGCTCAGTTGGGATGGTACAATTTTGTTTTTTTAAATCCTGGCAATGGGTAAAAGCTCTAATATGTATTGTTGACATCTGTCTGTCTCAAGAAACAATGTCGTGCATCTCTGGGGGGTGAAGCCAAACTGCTGTTTTAGCAGCACCAAGGTGACTTTCCCAGGGCACAAGCCTGGGCATTGTGTAGGGGAGGTCATGGGCTGCACAGACAACAAGACTCCCCTCTTGGCCTCACTGATGTGGTCCAACTGAGGTCTAGGAGAGACTCAGAGACAGTGTGGGCTGCTGTTGCTACACTGAGTAAGCCACAAAGGTGTAGGTTGAGCCAAAGAGTTCTGGCACACTGGCTCAGAACCTTTTGAAAAAGTCATTGTTTTAGTGCATTGCAAGTTCCCTCCCATCTGGGTTGCAGGAGGAATTGGGAGGGTGGTGGCAGAAACCATCGGAGCGTAAGACCCTCTTGGGCAGCCCTGCAAAGCTGTGGGGCAACGAAAGAGGTATAAAAGCCTCTCTTGGGAATCTCCTCTTTGTCATAAGCCTCACTGCTGTGCTGGTAACCAAGAACTAAGAAGGCCTTGAGGATAGCTCAGTCTGTAGGACGTGAGACTCTTAAACTCAAGGTTGTGGGTTTGAGTCCCAAGTTGGGCGAAATCTTGCTGCATTGCAAGGGGTTGGACTAGATGACCCGCAGGGTCCCTTCCAAGTCCACAATTCTTTGATTCTATGAAATGCAAGGATAATGCATCTTTTGCCAGCGCTTGCACCACTTTGGGTTTTTAGCAATTAGTATTTGGCCAATAAATATATTGCCTTTGTTCCTGTAATCTTTTTATCATTCTTGGAGGCATTGCTGGCAAGAGTCCTCTCCCACCTCTCTTTTTCTGTAGCCACTGTTGCGTATAAGTTACAGGAGGGAAGCAAAATGTGCACATCAAGATGTGCATGCGCGCAACTACAACGCAACGCCCCTCCCGCTCACTAGGTAATACCCAAAAACTGGGAAACAAACTGTGAGCACACGGCAGCACTGCCTTAACAGATTAAATTGCCTTTGTGGGTGGTTGTGAATGCATGGCCACCCCCACAAAACACACACAGCACCCCATCTATAGAAAGTATACTTAATGAGTACCTTATGGGGCAACCTTTTGAAGGGAAGGGATGGAGTCCAGCTGCGTCTCCCCTACCTCCCTTAGCATCAGGGTTTATTCAATCGCGTCCTCCTTGCATTTCCCTGTACACCAGTGCGCCATTCTGCCCTGCAACAGCAAAAATCTGCAGCACTTTTTAAATGCTGGTGGGAATAAGGCAGGTTCTCCGATAAGGTACTCCCCTAACCCCTGAAGCCACAATATACATTTTGTCACATACAGAGGAGCATTTAAAAATCTATTTTTTTGACCGTAAGTAGGGCAGAATCGGGAAATGGAAGGTACCGTTCAACAGAGTAACAAGGCAAGGTGAAATATTTGCCGTGATGCTCGAACTTTTCATTTTCCACTTCTAAGGCAAAGGAAATATTTGCTGCCTGAGGCAAGGTTGCAGAAAGGAGGCACAGCCCCAGGGCTCTGTGCAAAAACCTAAAGCCAAGAAGCTTTGTTAAGCAGATAGAAGTCACCGCTCTGCAGAAAGCACCTGAGCCGAGACCTTTTAACAAGCACCTTCAGCTGCTCAGATTTGATTGTGGAAACGGGTTTCGGGGTCCCAAGGTGTCTGTGCAGATTAAAGGATCCCCTCCGCAAAAAAGGTAGACAACAAAGTCCTTCCTCTAACAAGCCCTCTGCAAGGGAAGCAGCTTTTCAGAATAAGATCAGAGGTGCCGGTGGGATGAGACAGAAAGGACTGCTTCTGGCGGCTGAGCCGTGGACCTAGGCCTGCGTCTACTTTCCCTGTGATCGGATACCTGGCGCTATAGCTCTGCGCCTTCACGGCCCTCTGACTCCCTTGAGAGCATGTCACAATAATGAGCAGAATCTTAAAGCGCAGGAGACTGCCTTTGAAATATTCAGTGCGGCTCCAATTCGTATGTATGTTTGTTTCTGAAGTGCAGGGAGGGAAGGAGGCAGACGGTTCCCACTCCTCCTCCACCGCTGCCCCCACTTCCCTCTGCCTTGTTTCAAAGACGGGCCTTGGTGATGCTTTCAGCTTCTAATAATCCAGCGCTGGATGACAATGGAACACCTGAGGGGGATGACAGCCGACCAAGCCTTGGGAGTTCCACTTCAGTTCACAATGAAAGCAAATAGGTCAGGCAAGCCCCGAACAAAGGAAGCCGGAGCTGCAGGAGGGTCCATGTGAAATGGTGCAAGGGCCCCGGTGGTCTTGCTGCTTTAACAGAACAAAAAATGGGAAGCACAAAGGGGCAGGTTTTGTTTTTCTTCCACAAAAAGCAGTGGAAGGTGTGGTTGACTCTCCAAAATGAGACCAACCTATGTATCCTGTGTTTGAGGCAAGGGTTACTTTGCATTTAGAGAGAGAGAGAGAGAGGGAGAGAGAGAGAGAGAGTACCTGGGAGTTTCTACTATGCTGAGTTAGTTAGAAATCGTTGTGCAGCCTTGGTACCGCACAAATTGCTCTCTGGGGAACTGGATACAGGGGTAGGATGAGTTACAACTGAAGCTAAAGGAGCACATTTGCCTCCAGTCTGCTTGTATACAGTGGTACCTCGGGTTAAGTACTTACGGTAATTCGTTCCAGAGGTCTGTTCTTAATCTGAAACTGTTCTTAACCTGAAGCACCACTTTAGCTAATGGGGCCTCCTCCTGCTGCTGCTGCTGGAGCACAATTTCTGTTCTCATCCTGAAGCAAAATTCTTAACCCAAGGTACTATTTCTGGGTTAGTGGAGTCTGTAACCTGAAGCATATGTAACCTGAAGCTTATGTAACCCGAGGTACCACTTGTATTTATAAATATCATTGCAAAGGCACACAGCATCAGTCTCTCTCAAAAAAGGAAATAAAACCAATGAGGCCCTCAATGTTGTTGTTGTTGTTGTTGTTGTTTTATACCCTGCCCATCCGGCTGGGTTTCCCCAGCAACTCTGGGTGGCTTACAGCACATAAAAAATGGTAAAACATTTGACATAAAAAAAATCCCGATAAAGGGTTGCCTTCTAAAAGTCAGATAGTTGTTTATTTTCTTGACATCGGATGGGAGGGTGTTCCACAGGGCGGGTGCCACTACCGAGAAGGCCCTCTGCCTGGTTCCCTGTAACCTCACTTCTCGCAGTGAGGGAACCACCAGAAAGCCCTTGGAGCTGGACCTCAGTGTCCGGTCTGAATGATGGCGGCGGAGGCACTCCTTCAGGTACACTGGGCTGAGGCCGTTTAGGCTTTAAAGATCAGCACCTGAGGTTGGCAGGGTTCAATTCTGTCTCCCATGCTGTTTAACATCTACATGAAACTGCTGAGTGGGGTCACCTGAAATTTCAGAGCATGGTGGTCAGCAATATGCTGATGACACACAGCTCTCCTTCTTTACATCTGCCGGTGAGACAGTGGATGTGCTGAACCGATGTCTTGTTTTGGTAATGAACTGGATGAGAGCCAACAAACCAAAGCTCAGATAAGATGGGGACACTGTTAGTGGGAGATTCCCTAGACCGGATGGATAGGAAGTTTCTGTGCCCTTGACGGGGCTACACTCCAGGTACACAGCTTATGTATGCTCCTGGAACCAATATTCACGTCAGGCTCGAGTGCCTGCCATCAGCTTGGGCTGGTTGCTCAGCTAGACCCCTATCTGGACAGGGATAGCCTAACGTCTGTTGTCTATACTCCGGTAACTTCTAGGTTAGATTACTGCAATGCACTATATGTGGGGATGCCTTTAAGATGGTTTGGAAACTGTAGCTGGTGCAGAATTCAATGGCCGGGTTCTCCACCAGGACAAGACAGTATGAGCACAACTCCATTCTGGAGTTTAGTGCTGCAACTCCCATGTCTGTGCTGGCAAGGGCAATGTGAGACCAGTTTGGGCAGCAGGTTGGTGAAGACTGGTGTGGGGCCCAGGTGTGCTGGGTTCTGCTCCACGTTGTGGGTGCCTGGCGCCCATATGATGATACACACATTGCATGTATGATGTCACACGGCATGTCGCGTCGCGTGCATGACATCACACAGCGCGGTGATCCCCGCCGGACCCTCCCGCAGCTGTGATGAGCCCTTTTGGGCCTCGGCACACTATATGACATCATGCGCATGCCACGTGGGGTCACCCAGCTGGGCACCCACAGTAAAAATTTTGTTGGTGCATCGGCACCCAGGCCCTCCCAGAAATGGCGCCTATGGTGGGGCCACTCTTGTAGTTCACATTGGGGTCATAGCTGTCAACCATCCCTTATTTGGCAGGAAAGTCCCTTATCCCAGTGCTGTGTCCCGCTGCTGTCCCTTATTGATGATGTCACTTAAATTTCCTGGGTTTCAAAGGAAGCAGCTCCTCTCCCTCCCTCCCTGCTGGTCAGGGAGGAGGGAGGTTCCAACTGTGTTGCTTGGCAGCATTGCTCACCCAATAAGGAGTCTAAGAATGACTGGGGGGTGGAGCTTGCATGCCTTGTGCCAATCAAATTGGCCTCATTGCCTGGGGACTCGCCTTTGCTTCCCAGCGGAGAGGTGACGGTGGTTTTCCTTGCTGCATCCCCTTTGCCAGGTTGCTGCGCTGTGGGAACCACCGCTTGAGGCTTTGCTTGGCTGCTGGCTGGGCTTTCTGCCTTTGGCTCGGAGGGGCTCAGAAGTTGAACATACCTGTGCTCTGAAAATCCCTTATTTTGGCTGCTGACCCCTTATTTTCGAGGCTGCTGGTCCCTTATTTTCAAATCTGTAAGTTGACAGCTATGGTTAGGGTCCCTCAAACGCACCAGTGGATTGGATCATTTTGTGTTTGTAGTCCAGAGAGTTTTGTAATGTTTACCTTAAATAGCTGAAATATTTGTGTAAGCCCTGAATCCAGCCTTCTGCTCCACAAGGCTAAAAGCTAGCTATCTTTCCACACTAGCTGAGGTACGGGGGCCACTTTCCCCTCCCCTTGACTGTGCATGTAACTGCTACATGCCAAGGAAATACTCAGGGGGCAAAACCTTCTCTTCCACACACATCCAGTGGCGTAGCATGGGGGGTGCAGGGGGGGCCGGCCGCACCGGGCGCAACATCTGGGGGTTAGGGTTAGGGGGCGCAAATCCACGGGTTAGGGGGTGCAAATTACTTGCCTTGCCCCGGGTGCTGACAACCCACGCTACGCCACTGCACACATCTGCAGTGTGGGGTACAAGGGAACTTTCAGGTGATGAATTCAAATAGTGATGAATTAACAAACAACGGTTAGAAAGGAGGACGAGTCCTGCCAGGAAAAGGGGAGACTGCCAGGAAAAGGGGAGACTGGCTCCACTATTATCAAATAATGGAGGCTTATAAGTTGGACAGAAAAATTGGCTTCCAGGTGGAAAAATCAAAATTGGAAACAGAATTGTTAGAATCCAAAATTAAGAATTTGTCAAAAATGTATAACTTGCTTTTGAAATGGAATACGCAGGATGAAACAGTTAAATCAGCTATGATTAAGTGGGCACAAGATATTGGTCATAACATTATGTTTGCTGACTGGGAAAGGTTGTGGACCACCCGTATGAAATTCACGGCATGTAATGCCTTGAGAGAGAATATCCTGAAAATGATCTATAGGTGGTACTTGACCCCAGTCAAGCTTGCAAAAATTTACCACTTATCAGATAATAAATGTTGGAAATGTAAAGAAAATGAAGGTACATTCTTTCACCTTTGGTGGACATGCCCAAAGATTAAGGCTTTCTGGGAGATGAAATATAACGAAATGAAAAAGGTATTTAAATATACCTTTCTGAAGAAACCAGAGGCCTTTCTCTTGGGTATTGTTGGCCAAGTGGTGCCAAAGAAGGATAGAACATTCTTTATGTATGCTACAACGGCAGCAAGAATACTCATCGCAAAGTATTGGAAGACACAAGATGTACCCACCTTGGAAGAATGGCAGATGAAGGTGATAGACTATATGGGACTGGCAGAGATGACTGGCAGAATCTGGGACCAGGGAAGAGAGACGGTGGAAGATGATTGGAAGAAATTTAAGGACTATCTTAGGAAACATTGCAAGATTAATGAATGTTAGAATGACGTGGGTTTCAGAAGTTAAGGGGTTTTCAGCAGTACTGATTAAGTAAAAGGAAAAGAAAGGTTAAAAATTAAATTGAAAATAAGGGAGAGGATTTGCTGATTAGATAATTAGAAATTGGAATACAGAAAGGGGAGGTATGAGGAGGTCGGGGAAGTAAGTTACACGAAAATAAGGGATTGAAACTATACCTGTTTTTGTTTGTTTGTACTGTTGTTTTGTCTTTGTGTATTATTTGAAATTTTAATAAATATCATTTTTTTTAAAAAAAGGAAAAGGGGAGAGGGGGCAATCCTGATCGGATAACCGATACTGTGCCATACAAATTGGTCCAACTTAAGCCATCACTCAGCCAGTTTTATCTCTCATTTTGGCGGTCCAACAAGCACGGCCTGCACGGAAAATGCAACTGCCACTCCAAAGAAGAGTAATAAATCATGTTGCAGCCACTTTGGGGCAGACTTGTCAAGCCTGCAGAACTGTGAACAAATCAGCCTGTACTCATTTCAAATTAATGGATCATTTTCCGGGGCTAACATAAACCATCCCTTCCACTCTCTGTACCTGAGCAATATCCATTTCCATATTCTATTTAAATTAGCACTAGGTATGAAGGAGATTAGTGATGTATGGAATGTATGTATGCATGGAATAGTGATGTATGGAAGTGAGAGCTGGACGCTGATCACCGAAGAATTGATGCTTTTGAATTATGGTGCTGGAGGAGACTTTTGAGAGTCCCATGGACTGCAAGAAGATCAAACCTCTCCATTCTGAAGGAAATCAGCCAGGAGTGCTCACTGGAAGGACAGATTGTGAAGCTGAGGCTCCAATACTTTGGCCACCTCATGAGAAGAGAAGACTCCCTGGAAAAGACCCTGATGTTGGCAAAGATGGAGGGCACAAGAAGAAGGGGACGAGATGGTTGGACAGTGTTCTCGAAGCTACCAGCATGTGTTTGACCAAACTGCGGGAGGCAGTGGAAGACAGGAGTGCCTGGCGTGCTATGGTCCATGGGGTCATGAATAGTTGGAAACGACTAAACGACTAAACAACAACAACATGAAGGAGAGGCTGCGTTTTAAGCCTGGAGGAAAAGTGGGGGCAGGGGGAATGAGTGACTGTCTCGCCAGAGTGGTGCCTGCTCTAGTTATCTCTCACTTGGACTACTGCAATGCACTCTATGTGGGGCTGCCTTTGAAGGTGACCCAGAAACTGCAACTAATCCATAATGCGGTAGCTAGACTGGTGACTGCGAGTGGCCGCTGAGACCACATAACACCGGTCCTGAAAGACCTACCAGTACATTGGCTCCCAGTACGTTTCCAAGCACAATTCAAAGTGTTGGTGCCGACCTTTAAATCCCTAAACGGCCTCAGTCCAGTATACCTGAAGGAACATCTCCACCCCCATCATTCTGCCCAGACACTGAGGTCCACCTCCAAGGGACTTCTGCCGGTTCCCTCACTGTGAGAAGTGAGGTTTCAGGGAACCAGGCAGAGGGCCTTCTTGGTGGTGGCGCCTGCCCTTTGAAATGCCCTCCCATCAGATGTCAAGAAAATAAACAACTATCTGACTTTTAGAAGACATCTGAAGGCAGCCCTGTTTAGGGAAGTTTTTAATGTTTGAAGTTTTATTCTGTTTTTAATGTTCTGTTGAAAGCCGTCCAGAGTGGCTGGAGAAACCCAGCCAAAAGGGCGGGGTAGAAATAAATTATTATTATTATTATTATTATTATTATTATTATTAATTTTTGCTCAGCAAAAAAGACGACTTGGCTTGTCGAGATGTTCATGGTGGCAGGTGAGAGGATTTTGGAGCAACATGTTGGAATAGCGTTTATTGGGGGAGGTGTCGTGTTGTAAATGGCACTAACCAGTAGTGGTACATGGGAGGGTAATGATTTTTTTGGGTGGGGGTGGGGAATAATGATTTCTGGATATCTGCTGGGTAGGGAATTATGAGAAAAAGACTCTGCCTTAGGTGTTCATTTGTAATGGTTTTAAAGCTATCTTCAGGTTTGGGTTTTTGTGTGTGTGTGTGTTTTTAGAGAGGTTGGGTAGCACACTAAAAATTTTTTTTCTCATTTTTAATAGTACATTCGTAAATTGCCTTGAGGGGCGTGCAAAGGGCAACTCATACATTTGTTTCGCAAAACCAACACACCACTTTCTCAATTGTAGAGAATGTAGAGAACCTCAACTCCGGCTGTAATGACAAGTCATCTATTCTAGCATGATTTTTCTTAAAGTGGACCAGCAGCTTGGAAACTTGCAGGCAGGGGCCCAGTTGTCTTCATGAGATTCCGCTCCTTTATTTATTACTTCGTAAAATTATATACCGCTTGATTGCAGGGGGAGGGACTTCAAAGTGGTCTGAGAAAAAAAGCCACCACAGAAGTAAAAATCCTAAAACAGATTAAAATCACTTATGCTTTTTGAGTATCTGGGTAGCTTATCTAAACAAGAACTTTTTTAAAAAAAAATACTTGCTGAGCCAACCAGGCTCTGGGCTCTCAGCAGTTAAAACTCTTGAGGTGTTTTGTTGGTTTGTTCTTGCTTTCATTACGTGTTTTATTTTATGACGTATAAACGTCCCTTTTTAACCAGGCCTTTGGCTGATCTGATTGACATCCTATGCTCTTTAAAAATGAGGGGTGGGTGTGTGTTATTGGGTTGTTGTTTTTATTTCAATTGTACATATTGTGGTTTTTATGTTGCTCTTTTCCATGAACCGCCCTGAGACCTCCAGGTATAGGGCAGTATATAAATTCAATAAATAAATAAAGTAAACAAATATTTTGCCTTCCCGTTTAGTTTTGTGGGGGGTTTTTTGGGGGGTTGCATTTTTTAGGTTGCAAACCACCCTGACATTTTTGGGTATTAGGCGGTATAGTAATTCAATAAATAAATAAAATAAATAAATATTTTGCTGGGTTGTTTTTTTCCTTTTGCATTTTTAGGCCGCGAACCCCCTGACATTTTCAGATGAAAACAAAAATGCCATTGATTTATGAATAAAATAATCGATGAACCTTCCCCTCCTCCCCTCTGTGGAGGTTTCCAAAGGGCCTTATGCTCTCCCAAGCAGCAGGTTGAATGAATGAAAGAATGAATCTTTATTTGCATCATCCATCACAATAAAACAACAATACAATATACAAAGAATAGAAATAAAAAAGTCAATTATATAAAATATATTTTAGGGTTTTGGCCCAAGTAGCAGGTTCACGTAAAAAAATGGGAGTGCCTGATCACCTCATCTGTCTCCTGAGAAATCTTTATGTGGGACAAGAAGCTACAATTAGAACTGGATATGGAACAAGTGATTGGTTCAAAATTGGGAAAGGAGTACGACAAGGCTGTATAATGTCTCCCGGATTATTTAACTTACATGCAGAATTCATCATGCGAAAGGCGGGGCTGGATGAATTAAGATTGCTGGAAGAAATATCAACAACCTCAGATGTGCAGATGACACAATCTTGATGGCAGAAAGTGAGGAGGAATTAAATAACCTTTTCATGAGGGTGAAAGAGGGGCAGCTGCGAGGGGCGATCCATTCTGAAGGAAATCAGCCCTGAGTGCTTACTGGAAGGACGGATCCTGAAGCTGAGGCTCCAAGACTTTGGCCACCTGATGAGAAGAGAAGACTCCCTGGAAAAGAGCCTGATGCTGGGAAAGATGGAGGGCACAAGGACAAGGGGACGACAGAAGACGAGATGGTGGGATAGTGTTCTCAACATGAGGGCAGATGAAGGTGATGGAGTACATGGAACTGGCTGAGATGACTGGCAGAATCTGGGACCAAGGAGAAAAGTCAGTGGAAGAAGATTGGAGAAAAATTAAAGTTTATCTTCAAAAATATTGTAAAATTAAGGATTGTTAGAAAGATGTTGGGAAAAGAAAATTATGTGGTTTTAGTGGGAATGACATAAAGGATTAAGTAAAAATGAGTTGGTGAAAGAGAGAATGTAAAATTACAGTATATTAAGATAAGTTATTAAGATGAAAATAGGGTTGGAAGGATTTGCTGAAATAACAAATTGAATTAGAATACAAAAATGGGAGGTGTGAGGAGGTCAAGGAAATAAGTGAATGTAAGCAAGTGATGTTTGATTTGTTTTTTGTTTTTGTTTTTCTGTTTTCTGGTTTTTGATGATTTTTTTTCTTTTTTATATGTATTGTTTTTTCGTTTACCCTTAGATTGTTATTATTTTCTCTTGTTTTTTCTGTAATCTTTGAAATCTTAACAAAAATTTATTTATTTTTTTAAAAAAAGAAGCAGCTACCAGCATGAGTCTGACCAAACTGGGGGAGGCAGTGGAAGACAGGAGGGCCTGGCGTGCTTTGTGGGGTCACGAAGAGTCGGACACAACTAAACGACTAAACAACAACAACAAGCAGGTTCACGTGGACCGGCTGCTTGGCAAAGGATGCTCTGGCCGAGGCACCGAGGACCACAAGCCCCGCCCCTCACCTCCCTCCTCCCTCCCTCCCTCGCCTTCGCCCCGCCCGTTTCAGAAAGGGGCGGGCCTTCCTCCGGCTCCCGCTTCACGTGACTGGAGGGCCTCCGCCTTCCTTCCTTCCTTCCTCCAATGGGGCACCTTCCCTTTCTCTCCGGCCGCGGGCCCCGTGCTGGGAGAAAGAGAGGGCGGGCAGTCACGTGAGCAGAGGGAGCCTATAGCCGAGCGGGCTGGCGGCTGTTGGGCGGGAAAGAAGGGAGGCGGTGGGGGAGGGGCAGCGGCTGCCTCTGAGGGGAGAAGCAGCGCCGCCGCCTGAGGGACCCGGCGGGCCTGGCCTGGCCGAGGCGTGGGCCGCTGCCCGCGGAGCCATGTCCATGGAGGACCCCTTCTTCGTGGTGAAAGGGTGAGTGGGCGCCGAGGAGGAGCTGAGGCGGCGGAGGGAGGGCAGGCCTCTCTCTCCCTCGCTCCTCCAGGCCTCGCTCGCTCTCCCCGGGGGGGTCGGCCTGCGCCCGGGAGGCTCCCGGGGACTCCGCGGCCCACACGGGGGACCAGGGCCGGAGGCTGCGCGGGGACGGGGAGAGCGCCGCTCTCGAGGTCGGATCCTGCCGCCCTGCTCCCCGCGAGGGGCGGGCAGATTTAACTGGGAAATGATAATCACCATCATTATAATGGTTAACTGATAAATGATAAATCATTAACAAGCATCGTTATATTAGCTGCTACTACGGCAATGATTATTATTTAACAGCAGCATTAATAATAAGCATCATTATATAAACAAAAACAATTATTACTTGACAACAGCAGCAGTAATAATATGCATCATTATATAAACAAAACAATTATTTGACAGCAGCAGTAATAAGAAGCATCAATATATAAACAAAAACTATTATTTAACAGTAATAATTAGCATCAATATATAAACAAAAACTCTTATTTAACAGTAATAATTAGCATCAATATATAAACAAACACTATTGTTTGATAACAGTAGTAATAAGAAGCATATAAACAAAACAATTATTACTTGACAACAGCAGCAGTAATTATATGCATCATTATATAAACAAAACAATTACTTGACAGCAGCAGTAATAAGAAGCATCAATATATAAACAAAAACTATTATTTAACAGTAATAATTAGCATCAATATATAAACAAAAACTATTATTTAACAGTAATAATTAGCATCAATATATAAACAAACACTATTGTTTGATAACAGTAGTAATAAGAAGCATCATTATATAAACAAAAACCATTATTTGACAACAGTAATAAGAAGCATATAAACAAAACAAATATTATTTAACAACAGCAGTAATAAGAAGCATCAGTATATAAACAAAACAATTATTTAACAACAGCAATAATAATAATAATAATAATAATAATAAGCATATTAACAACAACAACAGCAATAGTCACGGTGCTACTAATGACTGGGCTGCCATATTTTGAGGGGCAAAAGAGAGGACGCATTTGCCGACTTCTACTTTAACTATGGATCCCTTTGACAACATTTTACATTCTCAGGAAAGAAAGAGGACATATGTATGGCAACCCTAATTGGTGGCCTGATCCAGCAGGGCTCTTACTGTGCTGTGAGGACAGGGTGCTGGGCTTGGACGCATGTCGCCTCGGGACTGATAGATTTAACAGTAATAATAATGATAATGGTAATACTGTACTACTACTAATAATAATGACCCTCTTTCTGATGATTTGTTGCGTGCCTTGGTTTAGGAAGGGGTGTCTGGGTCTGGGTCCTTGTTCACCTGAGGGGAAATGGACAGCACTGTGGAAATGGCACATTTTTTAGTACTGCATTTGCTCCCATTTCCCCCTCCCATTGTGCATTCATTCATAGCCTTTTGGTTATAGCCCTCAGGAATGCACCCATCATTTTATGAGCATTTTGCATTTATGAGACTAAAGGCTGAAACAAGGTTGTTGATACTCTGTCATTTTTCGTGGCCGTCACATTTTTTGAAAGATCATTATGTTCAATGAATGAGATTAAAGTTTTTCTTAATTCTCAGCCTATCATTAGAATATTGATTTGATGGTCACAAGAGTCTCACACATTAGCATCTGGGTTCCCCGAGTTTCCAGCAAGCATATTTTTCCTTCTTCAGAACTAGCTGTGTGAAAGATGGATATAAGTTGAAAAGATGATTCTACAAAGCAAATTATAAGGACAAGGTTGTGCATTCTTTGAAAGCTTGACATTCAGGGGTTTTAAGGACAGAATCGAAAGTCTGTTTCAATTGAACATAACTTGACATGCTAATGATTGCCTAGAGATGTTTGTTAAATTTGTAGGAAAATGGAGGGACACACAATTGTTTGTGGCAGAAGGATGAGGATAAGCTCATGAATGGCAAACTCCCTATTTAGTGAAAATGTTGTTCTAGAAAGTTAAACATGGAAATTAGCAGCATTGTTTAGCAATTGTGAATCTTTCCGACATAGTTTGTCCACAGTTAGATCTGAAGTGTCATTGACATGTTACCTGAAATGAAAGTCCTTAACCCCTCACTCACCACAACCTGCCTTTTAACTAATTTCTTTCAGATGTTTTTAATTGTAATTGTTGTTAGAAAGTTTTAACTGCTTTAGAATGTTTTTTGGGGAGTTTTTTTGGTGTATCTGTTTGTCGCTTGCCAGATATTGGTACATTTCACTCTTGTAGGTGATGGTTTGAAGCTTAGGTCAGAATGAATTTCCCTTCAAGTAGACCTCTTAAATCCACTTTGAAAGCTTGTCTAGCATGAGCAAAGAGGTAAGAACAGTGTACAAGTTGTATACTGGGAGCCATGTGGGAATAGCATTTCCAAATATAGAGAACCGGATTAACAGGGACCAGAACTGATAGCTAGAGGTGAAATATGTTTGGATTTTACCATTTTCAGAAAATTAAGGATTCAAGAAAGGACGTTGTAAAGTGACGTTTGCAATGTTTCTCTTCTAATTGAGGAGAGAGCATAGATATCTCTGAGCTGTATTGAATAGTCTAAACGTTGACTATAATGGTAAGCTGACCAGAAAAGTCTTTAGAAAGTATGTTAGTGAAAAGCATGCTAAAGACCCAGAAACTAGTTAAATCATCCAGGTCAGTGATTTATTTTCCTAATGCAAACAGGGCTGATTTGTACACTCTGCACATCTATTGCTTTGCGTAGTATAGAGGTGGGAAGGTATCTCTTTCTCCACTGCACATAGAAAGGTAGCCTTTGATAGACATAAAGGTTCAACTACCCTATCTTGCTGTCTTCCCATAGCTGTTGCAAAAAAAAAATCACAAATTGGACCTGCAACCACAGTTATCTTCTGTAGATGTTGTATGCACACAGATTTCTCTTGCATGTGAGAAACATCAGGCTGAGGAGGTAGTATATGAACTGGCTCATATTTGTTGCGTACATACACCAGTATTTTCAGGGGGAGGCATCAAATGAGTTGTATTTTAATATAGGCAAATAAGAACATTGTTCTATAAGCACAGATGCTCAGCAGTTGTAAGTTGACACCTGTATATAAATAATTATGAGGCCACCAAGCAAATTTTAATGTTCTATTTTGTTCATTTTTCCTTCACTTCCAGGGAAGTTCAGAAGGCAGTGAACACTGCACAGGGGCTGTTCCAGAGATGGACAGAACTCCTGCAAGATCCATCCACCGCTACAAGAGAAGAAATAGACTGGACCACTAATGAACTGAGGAACAACCTAAGGAGCATTGAGTGGGATCTTGAAGACTTAGATGAAACTATTAATATCCTTTGGGTTTTCAGATGTATAAATACAGAAACCTACATTGTACTTACCCAGATGATTTTGGCACAAAGTTACTCAGTTCAACAAATAAGCAAGTTTTGGTACAACATGTTATCTTGGACGCGTTGCTGAAACCAGAAACTTAATTCTTCTCACACCACAAATTATTCTTTACAGTGTGCGTTCATGTTTGTTCTCCCATATGCTATCATTTAAGATAAGAAAGCATTATTAGAGGCAAAATCCTTTATTAGCTATAACATCTACTCACTCAGATGGCATCAAAATTGTTCGGATTTTAATTCTGAGTACTTTGAGTAAAAGTTTTTGAGTCCAAAGGCCCCCCAAGGGGTGTACAAGAATATAATTTTCTTTTATCAATAAACCCAATCTGTTGTTAAAAGGACACAAACATGACATATACGCTCAGCACATATCCTGAAAAATGTTTCTAGAATGCATTCCTCCTTTTCCCCCCTTTGTGTAGAAAAAGTAATTGATTTTCAAAGGCCGCATTAAGAATGGCTATATGTTATGTAGGAACTGTATCTCAAATATAGTTTCCTTTACTGACTATTCCCAACGCATTGTTGAAGCAAACCCTCGAAAATTCAACCTTGATGCAACAGAGCTAGGAGTAAGAAAAGCCTTCATCACAAGCACACGACAGGTGGTCAGGGTAAGGTGTTTGGCTTTCCTAAGTCTGAGGAGGCAACTGCATACAGAACAGAGAAATCACAGCTTTTTGTGTCTTAAAAGTGTTTAGTATGCTTGGTTGGAGCAAGGCATTACAGAGCAATCCTTCTCATAAGACAGTCCAATTGTATTTAGGATTGTAGCTTTCATCTTCTAATGTTAGCTAACATTACAAATAGACGTGTACTAATAAAATGTTATACTTTAAAAAAAAAATATCCAGGCATTGAGAAGCTCTTAACAGCTGTTATTGTGGATAGATGCCTTTTTGTTTGTTTGTTTGTTTGTTTGTTTGTTTTAGTTTTGTTAAAAAAAACAACACTGCCCAGTATACAATAGAGCATCTTTATTTTTAAAATTAGCATGTCTAACTTATGGTAACATCAGAATAAACTTCTAATTCTTTATTTCTTTACTAAACAGGATATGAAGGATCAAATGTCAAACACTTCTGTTCAAGCACTGGCTGAAAGGAAAAACAGGCAGGTCAGTATTGCTGCTAGATTGCCTTTGGACTTGACTGCAGAATTTGTGAGATATGGCTGGGCCATTTGTATTAGGTATGAGCATTTAAAGATTGTGCATTGATCATGCTTCATAAAGGAGCCCCATGTTTCAGAGCATGACTTGCATCTTTGCTCAGAAGGGTGCAACGAGCCTGCAAAAAATAGAACTTTTTCTTCTGTCCTACCTGTTTGAACTACCAAACTCTGTTCACACATGTGTGGGAAGGAGGAGTTTGTTTTCCTTATGTCGATCTTACCCAATGAAGCAAATATAGCAGTTGCCTAAAGATAATTGTAACTCTTGCTTCCCAGAAATGGCCATTGTTTTGTATTTTGTAGGATAGCTAGGAGTGGGTCTGGGACAGCTTATTCTCCTTTCTCCTCTGCCACAGAGGGGGCAAGGTGATGGTAAGTCAGTCAGTCCTCAGAGTCTCTCTTGCACTTACTGACCATGGTGGTGGTGGATTGAAGCCCTCTTCCTCTCCTCAGAATTTAAAACAAACAAACAGAAGACTTCAAAGGGTCATGTGAAATTCTGCTGCAACAGGAAATCTTAACCACATCTTCTCTTGGGAGCTCCCCTGTGGAGCTTGTCCTAGTAGGGCACCGACCACAAGGCCACACTTGCCATTGAATAATTAGGAGCACATTTTAAGGCTACTGGTTGTTCCTTTGCAGTTGTGGCTTTACCTGCTGTTCTCCTTAATGTAGGGAAAGTCAGCTTCCATAGCAATCTGCTTGAAAATCAAAAGACGATGAAAGAGGGAACAGCGTGTCAGGTGCACAGCATTCAAAAGAGAAATACCCAGACACATTGCTTGACCCTTTTTTAAAAGTCTGGTTCTGGGAATGTGTTGTGATCTGACTGAGTTGATCTGGCTGAGTTTTTTCTTTATACGCAGAAACGGCTCACTTGTTTCCCCTTTGTTCCCCCTTTGTTCACTGATGTGCAGGTCCTTCTGGGAGAAAGTGGAACTCATGGCTGGAGTTCTGGGGCTGACAAGTACGGCCGCTTGGATCGCGAAATGCAGTCGGTAAATTCCCACTTCATTGAGGAGCAGCAAGCACAGCAACAGGTAGAATGTTTCCTATGGACAGCTTCGTCTGGATGGATGTCTTTGCATATGTGTGTGTGTGTGTGTGCGCGCGCGCGCGTGCATGCGCATGCAATCAGAGACAGACAGCCACTGACATTGGAGGATTTCCAGAGAATCTTTGGCCTCAGGACTGATGTGTTCTCTAGGACACACAGGCACAACTTTTCATAGCTCAGTTAAGGAACCAGGATGAAGAGGGAAGGAGTAGAGGAAAGTAGGTAACAGAGGGAAACTCCTGCAGTCCTTTAGGAGATGGATTCATGGGGTGACAGTGAATAAAAAGTGACCACTAACCTCTTCCATCTGTTCTGTTGTCTGTGCTCTGGCAAGTTAGATTACTGTGGTGGGTGGGGTTATTGGGTTGCTTTTGTTTTGTTATCTATTTTGTGTTCTCATTTTGTATTTTTATGTTGTGAATCGCCCTGCGATCTTCAGGAGAAGGGTGGTACACAAATTTAACAAATAAAATAAAATAAATAACATTGCTAAAGACCAAGCTTCCAGCAGAGTTATTATACATCTTCCTGAAAAACACCGGTAATTTACACCCAGTTCAAATAAACACATATTAAAAGGTAAAGGACAATTAAGTCCAGTCACAGACGACTCTGGGGTTGTGCCGCTTATCTCGCTTTATAGGCCGAGGGAGCTGGCGTTTGTCCGCAGACAGTTTTTCCAGGTCATGTGGCCAGCATGACTAAGCCGCTTCTGGCGAAACCAGAGACGCCGTTTACCTTCCCACTGGAGCGGTATCTACTTACACTTTGGGGCGTGCTTTCGAACTGCTAGGTTGGTAGGAGCTGGGACCGAGCAACGGGAGCTCACCCCATCACGGGGATTCAAACCGCCAACCTTCTGATCGGCAAGCCCAAGAGGCTTAGTGGTTTAGACCACAGCGCCACCCGCGTCCACATATTACTGGGAGTCAAACCAGACAGTGCTCAAATACAAACAAAGGAAATCCAGTCTTCCTCTGAGCATGCATAGCTTAATATGAGGTATCAGTACCTTTCAGAAAGGGAGACGTTTGGGACATTAAACTGGGAGCAGGCTTTCTGGCTGGAAGTTGTGTATTTTTTCTTTAAAAGTAGTCCTTAGAGCTCTTAATGTTAGTTCTTAGAGCAGCCTTTCCCAGCCTTCGGATATTTAGAACTACATCTCATTATCCCTGACTGTTGTCTATGCTGTCTGGGGCTGATGGGAGCTGTACTCCACCTGGAAGGCTTCTCTAGATGCTCAAGAAATTAAGATTGGATGTGTAGCGAGGTGCTATTAGCACTTTAGGCTGCCAATTGCAGTTGCATATCACGCGTTTTAACTACATAAATCCCCTCCTCTTTTCTGGGTACCAGTTAATCATCGAACAGCAGGATGAACAGTTGGAGCTGGTCTCTGGCAGCATTGGTGTATTAAAGAATATGTCCCAGCGTATTGGAGGAGAGCTAGATGAACAAGCAGTGTGAGTATTTGAATATAACATGTTGCTAGCCACTGTGGAGAACAAAGTACTAGATGAGATGAGCTTTTGGTCGCATCCACCAGGGCTTTTTTAAGTACAGTACTCGGCCAGCACCAAAAGCAATGTGACGAATTCAGTGTTGTGCTATGGCAATTCTTCCGTCAGGCCAAGCATTTCAGCTTGCCAAACAGAACGATCTTTTCTCTTCTCCCCTCGTGTCCTGTTCGGTGAGAGGGGGACATCCAGCCCCAAACAAGTTTGGGGTGTGTGCGGCGGGGTGGGAGGAGGAATCCCCATTGCTCCAAGTGGAAGTCCTTGTGTGGTTTCTGCTAGCATGACTCATATTAGTTGAATTCAGCCCCCCGAAATAGCCTAGGCCAAGATCCACCAGATTGTCTGGCATTTATCAAGAATTTTGACTTTTTAGTCCTTTTTATTTTCCTGTGATGTGGCAGGTAGCAGGACATAAGATATATTTCTTCTGTTCGACCTGCAGTATTATATGCTAAACCTTGGAAGGCAATGTCACCTTGGCTTGTGTTTCACCTTTAACCTCAGCTTTTGATTATAATAGTGAAGTGTAGAATGAACAGTGAGAGAGACTCAACTATGTTTGGGGAGGAGGCATGTGGAGATGAGCCTCCGCAGAAGATACTGGAGCATGGGCAGGTTGGGAATGGGCATTCCTCCAGTTACTTCGGTCCCAGGTTTGGGTCTTCTGCAACTCAGTTAAAGACAAACCAAAAAAAACCACCTTGGTGGCTCCCACCTCATAACTATTTCCCCATGTAGTTGCCAGATTTTTGCAACAAACTCTTCTCCTACACTAAGTTAAAAGCTTAGTCTGACATATCCTGCTCTCTTCTTGTGGTTCTAGCATGTTGGATGACTTTTCTCATGAGCTGGACAGCACTCAGACACGACTAGATAACGTTATGAAGAAACTTGCAAAAGTGTCCCATATGACCAGTGGTAAGTACCCTGGCGTGCAAATGGGTGATGTTAAAATGTTAAGTCGTCTGTTATTGCAGGGGGCTCAACTAGGACATCACCACTCATGAGCAAGAATCATTTTAAGCTGATACAGGTAGGTGCCTGACCTTGTTTCTTCTGCTGGTGCCATCCAAGCAGACTATTTGTCCCAGACCTGTAATGGTTGGAATTCTAAGGCAGCTGGTATAGGCCTGAGCTACTCTGGAAACATCATCATCATCATCATCTGGGCGGCTTCCAACAAAAGATTAAAAATACATTAAAAACAGCAGCACAGCACTGCATTTAGAAGAAAGCAGGTGCTATATCAAATCCATTTTAGTGTATATGATGCAGAGTAATTGTTTGTTTCCAGGGACGCATGCAACATGATAGACATACTCTTCATTCACAATCTTGTGAAATGCCAACTGTTCACTATCCCTGAGTGTCTTTAGCTGGAGACTGAAGAGAAAAGGCTTTAGAAATCTGTGCTTGAAAAAAACAGAAAAAAAGAAACCTGTGCTCAGGTAGTTTGACTTGTGTGTCTACCGCTAAGGAGCTTCACAATCCTTTATATCATTTCTATTTTGTGTGTTTTACATTGGTTGCATATTCAATAAGTAAACTTCAGAGATATTTGAATGGTTTGAGGTTTCCAGCTGCTGCCTGATTCCCAGAATATGGATTTAAATTGTGTCCTGCTTTTCCTGCTGCAAGTTTTAGAAACTAGATGCAGCTCTCTTTATGTGGAAGCATTTACTTTGGGGCATTGCTTTTCCAGCTGCACCTGTAGGCACAATATGAACACAGCTTCTTGAAATTCTTACTACAAACGTTTCCAAGCTTCTCTTATTTGTTCCTCTTGTTGCGGGATACTAAGAGCAGCAACTCAGCTGCCATATGCCAGGCCCTTCTGGGATCTTAGTCTTGGAAACGGATTATGGACCAGCACCAGTGAGAAGGAGGGAATGCATTGTGAATCAGGGAGTTTACATACCAAAGAGCCTATCGTTTGTTACATGAATTCTCCTGACATCTGATTGAACTGTTCCAAATACAGCTGTTTCTTTAAAAAAGGCCTATAACAACACCATGTCTTCTCTTGCTGATGGCTTTTCTCGCCTCAGTTAGGCTCCTAGCACTGTAGCACATGGAAAGCTTCTTTCATGGCAGCAGAGAACTAATCCGTATGTGTTCTATTGCAGATCGGCGACAGTGGTGCGCAATTATCATTCTCTTTGCTATCCTGCTGGTGGTGCTTATTCTGTTTTTTGTGCTGTGATGGACTGGCACGCCGATACTTTTCCTAGCTTCCTTCTTGATGAAATAATCAGATAACTCTTTCTGCCCAGAGAGAATTCCTATCATAGAAAAAGGATGCTCTTCTGTGAATGGAACACTGGTGACATGACTCACTTGCTCTCTCATGGTTCTTCTGCCTATCCTCATCAACTTTCTTGAGGTGCAAAAATGGAAGACTAACAAATGCCCAAACTCTGCTGTCACCGGAAGCGAAGCTTTTGGGTTTTGGACATTGCTGTTTTTCTGTACTCCTCTGTAAGAGAGGTGGTTCAGCCTGGAAGAAACCAATATCTTTTCCCATCTCCATCCTGTCGCAGGTATGAACCTTTTTCAGGAAGCACTCCAGACTTCTTTCTTCCGCTTGTCAAAACAGAATTCTTGGCAATGTTAAACCAGCATGTGCACTCACAGAGAGACATGTCTTGCAGGAAAGCATTCCTTCATGGGCCAGCTACACAGCACTGCCCTGCAAATAAGTGTGGGTCCTCAGTAGGAAAAAAGGGGCAGTAAATGCAGGGACTAAATTCACACTACAGGCATTTTCCGTTTCTCCCCTGGAACAGGAGTTCACAGTTAACTGCCACGTGTAAAGAGCTGTGTGCCACACTGTTGAAATGCTGAATTACAAAAAAAGTACACACCTGAGCCTTTAAAACAAAAAAAAATCATGCAAGGCAGATACACGTGTGTGTGAAAACGGTGGGCCCTGAATGTTGAAAATAAACCTAAGATTAATCTTGGCACATATTGAAAGCAGGGCCATTGCTAGTCCTGTTGCTCTAATCTGGGTTGGTGATGCTGATTTATGCATTTCATTCAGTGAGGCAGACTTGGCTCTAGCAAGTTAGTATGAATCTTGAGCAAACCTACTGTTGGAGTTTGAACTGAAACCAGACTGCAGGGTCTAACCCCCCAGGCAGCTAGAGCTCGACTCCCAGTTTTGAGAGCTTTAAACTCAATTTTAGTGCACTGCAAAGTGGAAACGCTTTAAAGCGTACTGTAGCTAAAATCTTGCCCTTTTTTTTCTTTCTTTCTTTTTTTTTTTTTTTTTTGCATGAGAGAAATAGTTTTGGCTTTGAAAGTAAGCCTTCTGAAAATAGCAACTTACCAGGAGGGGTTCTGCTCCTTTTTGTTTCTGCTGCTTTTTATTAACAGCTGCCTCTAACGACTGACTGGCAGATCTAACATTTAAATAACAGTTAAAGGAGAAGAAAAATGGGTTCTGCTTGGTTAGGGCTTCATTCTGTCCTGTTACGCATTTCTTTCCTTCTTCCATCTTTTTTTCTTTTTTAAAGGTTTTGATGTGTGAATAATTTCAATGATGATGTCTTTGCTAAACTGACTTTTTATGGGGGGATGTCTGGAAACTGGACGATAGTTTCCCCAATGATTGTACCAGATTTTGAGGGGGGGTGTGGTTTCCATCCCCCTCATGGTTCACTCTCAAGATGGAATCCCCCCCCCCATGTCCTGCTGGGTGTAGTCTGCTTGCACAGCTGGGATCAGTTTAGCCCCCCCCCCCTTTTCATCTCTTCCTGAAGCTGCTGGTTGACAGGCATGTGAAGGAGCCAGGCAGCTGCAGTTTCTGCCCCAAGTCACATCTTCTCCCCCCCCAATACCTCCTTGCTCTGGGCCTTTCCCCCTGGACTCCGAACCCCTGAACTCCCTTCCATTCTGACTCGTTTACGCATTTAGGGAGGGAATCAGAAGGAGTCAAACCTCAGCAAAGCCAAACAGCGCTGCCTCCACAGCCTTTCCACCAGAAGAGCGATCGCATAAAAGGAGAAGCAGAAATCGTAACCTCTGGTGAGCAGAATTTACACTCCCCTGGAGAGAAACTGTGATCTATGATGAGATGCGCCAAGAGGGTATGTGGCTGAAACAGCCGGCATTTCCTCCTCTGGGTGGATAAGCAGAGGCAGGCTCCTTGAGAGCCTATGGGTGTTCTTCCAGGAAAATATCATTAACAGATGACAAGCTTAAATGAAGCACTACCAGGTCCGTCCATCCCCTGCAATGCACAGCCAGAGCAGAGCAGTGGCAGTGAGCTCGGGCCTTTTTCTAGTTCATGCCAGCAGCAGGGAAGTTGAGCAGGCCTAGCTGATGCCCCATGGGCCCTGAGCCCATGCCCTAGAAGCTTCTGCAAAGTGCTGGGGTTCCCTGGGAGATGTGGAGGGGTCTATAGGAACACAGCAAGCTGCCTTGGTCAGATCATTGGGCTACCTGGCTCAGTAATAAAAACACTGACTGAAGAAGAAGAGAAGAGTTTGGATTTGATATCCCGCTTTATCTCTACCCGAAGGAGTCTCAAAGCGGCTAACAATCTCCTTTTCCCTTCCTCACCCACAACAAACACCCTGTGAGGTGAGTGGGGCTGAGAGACTTCAGAGAAGTGTGACTGGCCCAAGGTCACCCAGCAGCTGCATGTGGAGGAGCAGTGAATCGAACCCAGTTCACCAGATTACGAGTCCACTGCTCTTAACCACTACACCACACTGGTAGCAGCTTCCCAGTATTTCAGAGAAAGGCCTTTCGCTGCCCTTCTTAGAGACTGAATCTGGGACCTTCTGCATGCAAAGCGCCTGCTCTGCTGTTGAGCTCCAGCCCCTCCCGGAGGGGTTACCTGAAGGTAGAAAGTTCATAAGCAAGCCTCTCCATCCATGAGGGTGAGATCAGGCACCTTACTCCCAATTGTGCTTATGGTGCAGAAAACCTACTTTTATTTATTTTACCCATAAACAGAAATGGTTGGAAGCTTGACAGTTCTCTTGGCACTAAAACACAAAGCTGCCATTTACTTAACAGCTGGAGATGACAGTTTAAGCCTTCAGATAAAAAGCTGGTTCAGGAGTGAGAGTTGTGCCTCGTTCACATATTTCCACACTCTACGGCAAACGGCTTTTAAGTTTAAGCTCTTAACTTTTGAATGGACTGCCTATACACCACCTTTTTTATAAGAGCGTTAATACTGCAATGCTCCCTGAGCTACATATATATATATATATATTCACCAAAGAGGCGAAGTATTGAACTAACAAAAGTCTGCAGCTCTGAATGCACCCCTTTACCGCCTGACTCCTCAGTCCGGCGGTAACAAAGGAGGCTTTTGTATATGGGGACAGCTCTGGTGTGGCTGCCCCTTCAGAACAAGCAAAGCTTTTGTTTTGGACTACATTCCATGAAACAACTAATTTTAGACATGAGGTTAGAAGTCTTTTGAAAATTGCTTTCAGAAACAAAACGGTGCCTCTTACCACCACCACGAGGAAGGAAAAGGCTTCAGTTTCAGGTGTTCCCAGCACCGTGAGTACAACAAGTTGATCATCCAGATGACAAGAGAGAGTACTGACCCACCCAACCCTTCCACATGAAGCTGCTATTTTTAATTTTCTGCTCAGTTTTGTATGTGCCTTATTGAGAACTTAGAACAGTATATTCCTAATGGAATGAAACCTGTACAGTAATTGAACTGAGGGTGCTTTAGAAGGGAGACATTGATTGTCCAAATTGTTGCACTGAGCCACCCAGATGTGACCGGGGAGAAGAGTTACTGGGCCCCGAGAGAATTTTAAAATGTCAGGATCTTGTAACCTCTGGACCTGCCTGCTGCCTACCAGGCTCCCCTTTATGTCTGCCCTGGGGGCAATTGGCTCACTATGACACTGCAGAGATGTCCTTTCATTGTTTTAAGATGAGTTCAGGAAAAGCACTCCTCTGCTCTTCACAGTTTGGAAACGCCTGAAGCCTTGGTTCCTATCAAGCAGGTACATTCCAGGTGGTTTGAGCAACTCAGTCGCTCAGATTTTGCTGACATGCTTGGGCACAGCCAGCGGGCTGCGTGTGACAACAAGCCATCAGTGGACAGACAGCTGCCTCCTTGGTGTCCCTCCCCCCCCCTTTTTCTGACGCTGTCATCTTTACTCATCCAAAACACTGCTCCATTGTTCACTTATTTTAGATGTATCCAGGCACTCCAGCAGCCATAGCCCTATATGCAAACTACAAATGGGCAGCAGCTGCTACTTATTTTGGGGTGGGGGGTGGTGGTTGGTTCCTTTGGCTCACCTCCCTGATAGCTGCAGAGCAAACATGTTCACAGCCATACTGGAGAACACTCACAGTGTTTCGTGGTGAAACATGTTGAATGCTGCTTAAGTCAAATTGCTATTTTCCCATTGGCCGTTTTTTTGTTAATAATCCACTTTATCAAGGCCTTGAAAAATGGGGCGGGGGAGGGAGAGAGAGCAGAGCTCAACCTATACTGGTCAATGGAAACAGACCAGAAGTCAGTTATGGGTGGGGTGGGTATAGGGAGGAGAGAAGGGGAGAATTCTGTCCCTCTGCCAGGCTCTGGGTGCAGCTCCACCTACATGGGAATGGCACTGGAAAGGCAAGACAGCACAGACTAAAGGAGCTTGTGCCATTTAGGATGACGATGAGCTGCAATGGAGGAAAGTCTTTGTGTATTTTCAGAGGTCATCTAAAGGAGGAAGTATGGCAGGTGCAGCTTTAGCACCTTCCAAAATTTCCCCAGGAGCTGGTGTTACCATGGCCAACAGCGTGAGCAGCAAATTGGGAAGTCTCCAGTGTAGAACTTGCCCTCAGCCTGGAGGTGCCCTCAAGTAAGCCATAGTCTTGACCAGACTCCTGCCTTCCAGAGTTTGGAGGCTGTAAAGAAAGGAACTCTTCTTCCTCCCCACCCACCTTACCTAGCGTTGCGGGCTCAAATTTTCCTTTTTCTCTATAAAGAAGGGAGGTCCACTATTTATACATTTTTAAGAAGTGGTGTTTTAATCTATTTCCTGTGCAGGTTTTCTGGGAGTAGAGTATTTGGGCATTCATGCACCATTCCATTTAACCATTCTGTAGAAAATTTAATTGGGCATGGTGCTCACGGATGTGCTTTTGCACCTAGCTTTTGTTACCACTCAGACTGAATAACTTACTTTTGGCCAGCTATAAAAGGGATAAACCAGCCACAGAGGGGGTAGGGGCGAAACAGCTATTTTGCTTGCAGCAAGATACAAATAAAAAAATAATGTGTGTGTGTCTCTTCTGTTTGAAGGTGGGCTCTCAGCACCAAAGATGGTGCTATATAAAGAAATAATCTTTGACGATTGCCTGTCTGCATCGCTTGGGTATCGGGTTCTGAAACTGGTTAGCAGGGAATTCAAACACGGAAAAACATTTGCAGATAACCTTTAAAATGCACTGTGAAGATAATCTGTGGCCAACATTTCCAGTGAGGAAAACCTGTGGGTGGCAAGATAATAACAGGACCATAGTATAAATTCTCAGGTGAAAACATCCAGGCAGGGGGACTGAGTTTAGCAGTTACAGCTAAATTAAATAGTGCAATCCTGAAATGTCGTCGCCTGCTGTTTCCTGTTCTTGCTGTTGGAATCATGTGATATGTGTGTTTGTATATATATGTATATCTAAAAGATCTTGCCGCAGTATTAAAAGAAGATGATTGACTTACCACCTGTAGACTTTCAATTGTGTTTCAGCTGGTGGCAGTTTTAAAGTTGTTGAGATTTATTTATTTTAATTTATTTTGTCTCACGTCTAAGCACTCAACAAGGCAGATGTCAAACATTCATACTGGCTCTGTTGATACCTACGCTTCATAGACTCACAGAAGCATAGAACTGTAGTGTTGGAAGGGACCCTCAAAGACATCTAGTCCAACTCTCTGCAATGCAGGAATCTCAACTAAAGCATCCATGGCTTGGCAGAAGGATTCACATCCAAACATTTGCAGGCAGTACATTTCAGCATTCACCTTCCCGTGTCATTTTGAAGCCACCAGCTTTTGTAGTTGCCTTTGCCCCCTAAGGACACCTTCCATTTGCCTCCCCTGCATGCATTAGAAGTGAACCCAAGGACACAGTACCCACAGAGCTGCAGTAGACCCACAGAAATGTATGCCTCTCTTTCGGATTAACAACCAAGTCTCTTGAGTAAGGCAGGGCTAGTGTGGTTGACCAATGAGCTGGAACTACTGCTGGAGAGAAGAAGCTGTGAGTAAATATTTGGGGTGCTGCTGCTGCTGAAGGGAGCTCAGCCCCTAGGAAATGGTGCCTATGATCTGGGATAGCTTAGCTGGTAGAGCATGAGACTTAATCTCAGGGTTATGGGCTCGAGCCCTGTTGGCAAAAGATTCCTGCATTGCAGTGGGCTGGACTAGATGACCCCAGTGGTCCTTCCAACTCTAAAATTCTATAATTCCATAAACCAGGGAAATCCAGGGAATCCCAATCCCGCTCACATTCCCCATTTTTATTTCCAAGTGACACTTCTGCAGACCTCCGCGCCCACCTGTGCTGGCCCTTCTTGGGCTCCATCCCTGTTTGCCCTCAACCACCTGAGTTCACTATCAGAGGGAAGGATATACCCAAGAGGCAGCCTCTCAAACCTTCCCACCCTTCAGGGACAACTGAAAGAGGAGCAGCCCTGTCCTCGCATCCCCCAGAATTTCCTCAGAGGGCGGTTGCAAACAGCCACCCGCTCTCCAGGGCGGCAGGAGAAAAAGGCAAGATGCCATTCAAACGAAGAGGAGTGGGAGGCCCGTTTTGTTCTAGTTCACAGGCTCCTTCCTCCGAAGAAAAGCGCCACAATAAGCCGAGAGCTCTTCCCTCCTCCTCCTCTTCAGGGAACAGCCAGCCAGGCAATCTGTCCAGACACCCTGGAGTCATTAGCATTGGAATATGCGCTTCTGAAGGCAAACAGAACAAAAAAGCTGAAGTTACTCATCCAGGGAGCAGGAGCAGCCCTGGAAAGAAGGGGGGGGGCAGTGAGAGGCAGCTGGAAGAGCCGAGGCAAAGCTGGAACCGGGCAGGTGGCTTCTTGGCTTGGCTGGCAGCCCAGAAATGTTTGGCACAGAGCCTGCGCCCTCCTGATCTCTGCTGTGTGTCAATGGAAGCCGTGGGCAATTGGAGCAAGGCTCCCCTCCCTCCTTCCTTCCCTGCTGTCAAGCCCTGGCTGGCTGTGGAAAAAGCCAGCAAAAGCAGGAAGCCTTCCAGGAAAGAGGGAGCAGCACCTCTGGTGGGGGGCCAGCCATGTGATGCGCTGCAGGAAATAGGGCAGTGGGGAGGATTCATGGGGCCTCTTGCTGCTAGGGGAGCAGCAGCCCTGATCCCCTCGCCCGCCCTGGTGGCAGGGCAAACGGACAGAAATCTCTTGCAGCCTTTTCTCTCGCTAGCAAAAGCTCATCCCAAATGACAGTGTCACCCTCTGCCCACAACTTATTTTTTTATTTCATTTATTTACAAGTCTGTATCCCCCCTTTCCTTCCAGGAGCCTGAGGTCGTGTATAGGGCTCCTTCCCTTTCTTTATATTGTCACAGATCTAGGGGCAAGTTATTCAGAGCCGCTGTTCACTCTTCGTTCTCTTGGATGCTGGCAGTTCTGTTTATCTCCGCTTTAAAAAATGCACACACACAGTCTCTTGGCACACAAAACGGGGGGGGGGGGGCAGTCATAGCAGAACACTTGAAAAAATTGTTTTCTTTTAAAAGGACTTGCCTATTGCCACTATAGGCATACATTGTGGGCTGGAAGATACCAAAGGAAGGAAGCTTCACAAGCCTATTGGGGCTGCAGCAATTCTCCTTCTTAGCATATATGTCGTGCGGCTGTACTCCTAGAGCACAGCAAACACAGAGAGGCATTTGAGCTTATTCTGATACGGAGATCACGCATGGCTGCCAAAGCAAGTGGAAATTGTCCATTAAGCGAGTCCAGACCCATTTGGAAAGAACCAATCACATGTAGCAGTTCTTGAACGCTGTTGCTGGTGTGCTGCAAAAAATTATAAAGGTTCCAAACACCCATCCCCAAAGAGGTGGCCGGCTGAATTTTTGAGAATGATTTTGGGAAGGAACTGCCCACTGTCTCTCTGCATGCGTCACTGCTCTAGGTTGACCTGTTTCGAATCATAATGCATGCCCAGACCATGCACAAACAGCAGAATGGGCATCTCTGAGGGTAGGTGTTGGGGTGGGTACAAGCTCGTAGCTCACCCTTACATTGTTAGTACAAAAATATCTCCAAAGACATCTTAAAGGCCTCTGATAATCAGCCCATTTGCCTCCCAATCCAAGGACAGCTTCCATCCATGTTGGAAAGGCAGCAAGACTGGAAGTCATAGCCCACCGGCAGAGGAAGAATGAACAACCATGGGTCATCTCATTAAGAAATAAACAGTGATGTCCTCTTTGCCTAGACAATACAGTGGTGCCTCGCAAGACGAAAATAATCTGTTCCACGAGTCTCTTCGTCTAGCGTTTTTTTCGTCTTGCGAAGCATCCCTATTAGCGGCTTAGTGGATTAGCGCTATTAGCGGCTATAAGCGGCTAAGCAGCTTAGCGGCTTAGAAAAAGGGGAGGGAAGGGAAAAAACTCGCAAAACTCGCAAGACGTTTTCGTCTTGCGAAGCAAGCCCATAGGGAAATTTGTCTTGCGAAGCGCCTCGAAAAACGGAAAACCCTTTCGTCTAGCGGGTTTTTCGTCTTGCGAGGCATTTGTCTTGCGGGGCACCACTGTATTTGCTTGGTTGCTTTTGCAACTAAGTTAGAAGCCACTGGGGCCTCAAATTTCAGCAGCACCCTGCGCGGTGCTAAAATTCTCTTGTGCTCCAATTTAAATCATAGTTGCGGCCGAAAAGATCATACTCCCATAAATCTGCTCCTCAGCTGTCAAGTGCTCACCCTTGAATCTGCTGATAGCCATAAAGCCTTATGTGCTCTAAAGGATTCACATGTGCGCTGGATTGCGTGTGCGCATGAGAGATCATTTACAGAGGGTGATTTGCCTTATGTAAACGGGTAGGGCAGAGTCTCAATGTAAGGTTTAGTTCCAGCAGTGCTGTAACGGGGGTGGGGGTGGGGGTGGGGTGGGCTGGCTCGGCAAGGTTGTTTGCCCTGGGCAAAGCCTCCCGAGGGGTGCCATTGCATGCGCGTGCGCGCGCACATGCGCACGCCAGACTGGGTCTTCAAACCACGTGAAATAAAGCCTAGTTTCACCCCTGGGTTCCAGTGTTGGTGAATCCTTATCTCTCTCCCTCCCCCCCCCCGCCTTGCCATAAGTAATTTAAGGCCCTGCTGGCTCCAGAGAAAAGCAGCTGGCCTTTGGGGTACCTTTGGCATAGGAATGCTTTGCAAAAGCTGGAGATGCAACTCCCAGGAGCCTTGCTGGGTCCAGGCAGGGGATCCATTGACTAAAGCATGGGTAGGCAAACTAAGGCCCGGGGGCTAGATCCGGCCCAATCCCCTTCAAAATCCAGCCTGCGGGCGGTCGGGGAATCAGCGTGTTTTTACATGAGTAGAATGTGTCCTTTTATTTAAAATGCATCTCTGGGTTATTTGTGGGGCATAGGAATTCATTCATCCCCCCCCCCCAAAAATACAGTCCGGCCCCCCACAAGGTCTGAGGGACAGTGGACTGGCCCCCTGCTGAAAAAGTTTGCTGACCCCTGGACTAAAGAGTCACTGGAACACAATCATGGTTCTCAGGTCAAGTCCCTTTCAGACCTAAGAATTAGGAGCCAAATCATTTCTTGGATTTGGGTGGGACTCTTGCAAGAATCACTGCAATGCAACGGGTATTTTTCCAAAAATTGTTTTCCTATATGCCATTGTTTTAACTGCTTACATTTGTTCAGGGAAGTTTTTAATGGTTGATGTTTTATTGTGTTTTTAATATTTTGTTGGGAGCCGCCCAGAGTGGCTGGGGCAACTCAGATGGGCAGCATATAACTAGGGTTGCCATGTGTCCTCTTTTTCCAGGACACATACTCTTTTTCAGGGGGAAATTTTCTGTCCGGGTGGATTTTTTAAATTTGCCTAAATGTCTCTGGCTATACTTTCTGGATGATACATGGACATAACTGGTGGTTGAAGAATTGCTTTCCACTTCTTTTCTCCTGCCCCCCCTCAGCAATATATCACAGCTTCTATAGCATACATATAGTAGTCGTGTCCGACTCTAGGGTTGTGCGCTCATCTCACTTAAGAGGCAAGGAGCCAGCGCTGTCCGAAGACACTTCCGGGTCACGTGGCCAGCGTGACGAAGCTGCTCTGGCGAGCCAGCACCAGCGCAGCACACGGAAACGCCGTTTACCTTCCCGCTATAAAGCGGTACCTATTTATCTACTTGCACTTAGGGGTGCTTTCAAACTGCTAGGTGGGCAGGAGCTGGGACGGAGAGACGGGAGCTCACCCTGCCGCGGGGATTTGAACCGCTGATCATACGATCGGCAAGTCCTAGGCACTGAGGTTTTACCCACAGCGCCACCCGCGTCCCTATTCATATAGTAGGGGTATTTAAAATGAGAGTCATCATAGCGACCTCTTTTTCGCTCTTCAAAATATGGCAACCCTAAAATAACAATAATAATAGTAATATTATTATTATTATTATTATTATTATTATTATTATTATTACTATTGCAAATTGCTTCAGGGTGCCGCATGGGAAGCGATTCATAAATTAAATGACTGAATGAATAGCACCTGTGCATCTGTGTGATCTGTCGTGAGACAGCACTCTGCCAGGTCTTCAGATCGTAACCCAAAACATCCAGTCCAAACAAAATGCTTCTAGCATCTGTTAGCAAAAACCTAAGGAAAAGGCAAACGGGGGGTTAATACTGGGCTGCCTTCATGGTCCTTTTTCAGGAAAGAAGCTTCTGGAAGCCCAGCTGTCCACCTGGCAGCAGCATCCTTCTTTGGTGATCTCTTGCCTGCTTCAGCGAACAATTAACATTTCAGTCGAAGGGCAAGACTGCTCAATATTGCCATTTGTCAGACAAAGGGGAGACCTAGCAAAGCCTGCAGTGGTGGGAATAGTCATTTGTTTTCCAATACACGACTAAGGGTCTCGTCCAAACTTCTTTTTGTGTACAAGCGGGGGTTTTTACCCTTTGCCCTGGGGAAAGCAGGGGAAAGCACTGGGACAAAGAAACCATATTCAGGCACAGAGCTGCATGAGGCCTAAGTGGGCTCACTAATAAAACTGTGCCACAAGAGCTATAGGTGCCCCCCCCTTTTATGAGTCAGTGTAGTGCAATGATGAGGATTATCTATGACTGGAAAGATTTAGGTTCAAATCCCACTCCCTCTTAGGCCAGCCAATATCTCTCAGTTTAACTTAATGACATTTGTTTGTTGAGGGTTACAATTGCAAGGAAGGAGGGACAAGAACCATGCAACGCCACCGTCAGCTCCTCGGAGGAAAAGCCAGGAAATAAATGCAAATCTTTGACTCCCTTGACAATGGCTTACCTGCTCGAAATGATCCATTGGTACTGAACAGCTAAGCCCAGAGTTCATCTTGAAAGAACTACACTGGCTCCCAGTACGTTTCCGAGCACAATTCAAAGTGTTGGTGTTGACCTTTAAAGCCCTAAGGGGCCTTGGTCCAGTATACCTGAAGGAGCGTCTCCACCTCCATCGTTCTACCCAGACACTGAGGTCCAGCTCCGAGGGCCTTCTGGCGGTTCCCTCACTGCAAGAAGCCAAGTTACAGGGAAGCAGGCAGAGGGCCTTCTCGGTAGTGGCACCCGCCCTGTGGAACGCCCTCCCACCAGATGTCAAAGAGAAAAATAACTACCAAACTTTTAGAAGACATCTGAAGGCAGCCCTGTTTAGGGAAGCTTTTAATGTTTAATAGGTTATTGTATTTTAGTGTTTTATTGGAAGCCGCCCAGAGTGGCTGGGGAAACCCAGCCAGATGGGCGGGGTATAAATAAATTATTATTATTATTATTATTATTATTATTATTATTATTATTATTATTATTTGGCACACCAAGCAAGAGCTTCCAGTGAAGCCATCAAGAGGCCACATTTTTCTCCTGCAAGTTGTAGGGGATATGACTGGGCTCTGGTCTTCCCCACGTCCATCAGCCTGACGAAACACCAGCAGAACATGGCATGTGGCTTGCAGCATGTCTCCTCCATGCTCGCCTCTTGCGGCTCTGAGTTCCAATGAGCCCAGCATAGTACAACAGACGGAATGCAACACACACCTGCTATAGGCTTCGGTCCTTTTTCCAAAGATGCTTGCCACTGGTGCTGGGTGGAGACCCTGGATTAAAAGTTGCTCTGCAGGCTTCCTTGTACTCAGCTGTTCTTCCCACTGAGCTGAGCTGAACTACTTCAGAAACCTTTAGTGGCTTTAGAAATGTGCAATTGGAGCTCCCATAGTGGGTGCCATTTCTTTCTGGAGCGCTGCTTGTTTCTTAAAAAACACACACACACAAAGGTCAAGAAATGCAAAGCAGCATTATGGCTAGCCTACCCCACAGATGGGGTGCAAGGATAAAAAAAGGATTGTGCCGATTTGCAAAAACGCTCTTCCATCAGCGACTGAAGACCAAGAGCACCAAGGTCTCTCGAAAAATAATTTAATCAGAGAAATACAGTAAAACAAGGTAGAGAGGCTTTCCAGCACTGTCGAGAGCAGCCCATGGGAGCGCTCACAACAATCGTAAGAGAATCCTCTCCTGTCACAATCAGCTCTTGGCTGCAAGGCTCAGGGGTGAAGCTGGTATTCGGGGCTAGTCGGAAAGCAAAATGGTTTCAACACACACAACAAGAGGGCACATTTTCTTCACCCTGACAGCAAATTCAGACCTTTGCCTCCTTAGGGTGCACCCAGCTCTGGGCTGTGCCATTTCAGACATGAACGTGGGGGTCGTCACATAACTTAACAAAAATTTCCCTTCATGTAGAAAGCTAGCATGCTAGGTTTTTTTTTTAGCACACTAGTTTTCTAACATGGCAGGGATTTCCTCTGTACGGAGGAGCATTAAATCAAGTGAGCCACTAGCCTCAAACTGAAATGGTACAGCTCAGACACAAGTTTAGCATGCCATGAGAGCTAGGACATTGTCGTAGGCTGAAAATGAAGGGGGTAGGAACATGAGGGCCAGGTTAGCTTTTTTAGAGTTGGAGAGGGCTGCCTAGCGACTACTGAGGAAGAATTTCCCCAAGTACAGAACAATACAGGCCACTGGAATCTGCAGGGGCCTCAAATCCTTGATTCTGACCTGCCTGTAAGAAGAAAACCAAGGCCACCCACCCTTTTTGCTTGCCAGACTGCAAATGTGTGGCTGCTGCTCACGATAGCAGGACTCGGCTCTCGCTGCTGCCACAGTTTGGGGACAAGTACACCACCAACATGAAGCGATTTTAAACCTGCTGTGAACCTCTAAAGAACCCAGATGTTTTACAAGGTGCTGAGGGCTCTCTGGTAAAGATGTCAAGCCCCTTTAAAGAACAAGTTCTATGATCCTTTCTGTAAAGAAACTTAGAAATTACAGTTTGAAAGGGCAGGTGGGTGGGTGAAGATTCTTCAACAGGGACCCTGAGCTCCCCAACAGGACAACTGATGCACAGATCTCAATGCGATTTACATTTTTGGTGTAAGATGCTTGTTAACAGCACAGAAGGAGATGTGGAGTCTGCGCAGGAAAGCTACAACCTCCTATAAGGGCTACATGCTATTTCACAGAGGGATGCCGTTTCCATTGCTGTCCAAAACAGATTCACTGGATTCTCAACTCCTGTAAACTTCCTGAGGTGAATATTTGTTGGCAGTGTGGCTGGCTGTGTGCACACTATACATTTAAAGCACATGACTTTCCCCAAAGAATACCTGTAGCTTGTTAAGTGTTGGGAATTGTAGCTCTGTGAAGGGTAAATTACAGTTCCTAGGATTTTTGTCAGCGCTTTTCTTCAAAGCGCTGAACAAATGCACAATATGACGAGGTGGAGCAAAACTCATAAACAAGGTCAAATTGTGCCTTAAACATCTCCTAGGGTCTTTTAAGCTCAGTGGATCAATTTGAGACAACCCAGCACCCTTCAAACTTTATAGAGGAAACATGGGTGCATTTGGAAAGGAGAAGGCAATGCCTGTCACTTCATCCCGAATATGCAGGAAAGCAGCTCAGGGCCCCAATACTCCCTGCTAATTCTTGTTCCTTGGTTGCAGAAGGGCGGCTGGGGGAGGGAAGAGAGAGACCCATATCTTTGCATAAATTAAACATTCAGCGCGCGCACTGGCTTGCATTGCAGCATCATCCCGAGGGCTGGTGGTGTCACAGCCCACATTCAAGTCAGAAAGGCATTAGTACGGAGGTTTCGAGCTGGGCTCTGCTCCAAGTCTCAGGCAGGCCCAGTAGGCACGAGAGGCTCCTTTGCACTGTGCAGGGAAAGCATTGCGCTTCTTTGCTACCGCCGGACGGGCCTCTGCCTCAGCACTCTAACCGAGAGGGTGTCTGCCCACAAGAGAAGTTCATTGATCTGGGCCAGGCCCAGCCCAGCAACCTTGGCACCGTTCACCTCCAAGATTTCGTCCCCAACTCCAAGGAGTCCAGCATACAGTTTAGCTGTGCTGGCATCTGCCATCTCCTGGACGTAGATGCCTGCCAAGAAAACAAAATGAAAATAGCTTTAAAAAGCAACCAGCGCTATTCATGCAGGCAGCTCTAGTCTCCTGGTTTCAGTTCCAAAGCAACGAAATCACTCCCTCTCCATCCTTTTCTTGGTCTCAATGGATCCTGGTTTGAGCATATAAAATGGTTCCCCCCTTAGCCAGAGATTTTGGGGATGGGAGAGTCTTGGTGTCACATTCCTAAGCAAGATGTTACTACTCAGTGAAGAGGCGCAGTGGCCAGCTGCTTCTGTTCAAGTGCCATCTCTCAACCCAAGACCCCCAGCAAATAGGATCCTGCGTCTTACCTCCTGTGCCATTGGTGGTCTGTTCCCAAGGCAAGACTGGCAGACTGAGCTCTGGGTTTCAAGAGTACCATCTAGACTGCAGCACCAACCTACCCAACTCGAATGAGCAATCGTGCCTCACCAGGTCCTATAAGACCCTTTGAGCTTGCTCCTGAGCTTGGGGATTTTGCTCCCTCTCTCAGATTTTGACTCCTGCCTGGCTTTGACTACACACCTGTTTGGGGCTCACGTGGGCTGATAGCAAGTTCTGCTCTTTCTCTTCTGACTGCCTGCAGCCTGGCGAGACATGTGCACACCTGCTCATCGATGCACATGCAAGATGAATGATTCTCTGCACACAATGTTTTAGTAAATCCTCATTGTGGCAGCCGATCTGGAGGTTCCTTAAACTCCAGTGTCCATCTGGTTGCACATCATGGCGCATGATAGATGCCAGTGGACCAAGGTGCTGAAACCCCAATTCCAAGTTTCCACTGAAGCACCGTGCACCAACTGGACTGTGTACAGGCATCAGGGGGTTGTAGCTCCTCGACTGAGCTCTCTCCTTGCAACTCTGATCAAGAATGTGTCTACATGCCCTTCAGTAATGCCTCTGCTATGTCTGCTCATGTATGTCTCTTCTCGCTCCACACAGACAGCTCAGGATGGATTGGGAATGAGAAACCGTGGAACCTGAGCAGTAATTCTTAAACGAAGAAAGTTGCTGGTGGCGAGACTCCTGCCTTGACATGTCCTCTGCCTCCCCCTCCTGCTTTTGGAAAGGACTGCTGATGCATTAAGGCTGTCTTTTTATGTAGTGCAAGAAGATCTCAAATCCCATCTATGCTAAAACTCACATGCATTAAGCATCCCTGAAGCTATCTGAGACCCAGGAAGAGGAGTGGGAGAGGATTTTATGATGCTTTTCCCTCCCACTGAAGGCTAGGTTGCCAGGGTAACGTGGGACATCCGAGACCTAAAGCGGTCAAAAGGCCTAGGCACTTCTGGTCACCTCCAAGGTGACAGCAGGGGAAGTGGACAGCAGGAAAACACCATATGTGTTTTCTATCTCATGACCTGTAACCTTTCCTGACGTACGTGAAGATGTTTTATGACCCTTTGTTTGCTGCCTTTGAACTACTATATAAGCTTTAGTTCTGAAGTGCCTTGGGGCAGACCTTCTAAACTGGCATGGTGTGTTGAGCTCTGCCCTATTGCAATAGCTATAATAAACACTGGGTCCCTAAATCCGAATGCTGGACTTGAAAACAGTTTCTTTGGTTGTGTCATTTCTTTAAAAGGTGGCCCCTCACCTGGGTAATGAACAAGGCAATGTAGAAGTGAATTTTTCTGACACTGATAAGAATGCTGAACTGTGAGGGTCAGACTAAACTGAGGCTCATATTGATGCGTGTTTAATCTGACAGCTTGAATGGTGCTGAGTTTCTTCTTTCTGCGGTTCTTTCTTCACAAAGAATCTGTTCTCAGCCCAAATTCTCAAGTGTCTGGAAACATAGGCTTTATTTTCACTATCTTTCAAGCTATCGTGCTTTCTCATTGCCTTTGCCATTGCACTCCAAAACACTTGAGAAGTATACCTGGGCACTGAGGTTTTGTGTCAGCATGTAGCATCAGCCTCCAATCTGTGCTGCGGCACAGAGGCTTGTGAAACGCTCTCTCAACCAGGGAACAGCTTCACAAGCAATGCTCCTGAAAAGAGGGCCATCAGAAACCAGGCAAGCTCAGCAACTGCTCCAGCCCCATGACTAAGAGACCAAAATGATTTCTGGTTGTTATGGGGCTTGCTGAGGTGTGTCTACAATGCACTTGTACAAATTCAACGTTAAAGAAAATAAGAGGCCAGTTATGGGAGAAACACAAATAGTAGCAGGAAATCTTAGGTGGAAGGACTGTACTTCAGCAGTAGGTTATCTGCTTCGCATACATAAGCTCCCTGGACCAACCCCCAGTATCTCCAGGTATTTCTGTGGAATAAAGCCCTGAGTAGCCATACTTCAAAGACTGCAGCTAGGCCATGGGCCATAGCAGGAGTGCCTGGATTATGCCCCTATCAGCTAGTAGGCTTTGTGGTTGTCCCACAAAATCCTGGAAGTTGTCCTGAATGCATCAGAAGGAACCTCTCCCTGCCTGTTGAAAAAGCACAGTAAAAGCAATGGAAGAAACTCAGAATTACCCCTTTTTGGACTTCTGCACCCTCGCGGCATGCTGGCTGCACTTCACTCTGGTTTTGTACCTCGTTAGGAGGAAAATATGAGGAATCTCCAACCATGTTTTCCTCCTAGTAAATGCTAACGTTGGCCTTTTGCAGGGGAGAGTCCTCTGCCTGCTGGTTCTGCTCTTACAAACACTCCCTTCCCTTCTGGAATTGCAGGTACCTTTTCCATCTCTTAGATTATGTTGAACTTAAGTGCATTCTACGTTCATCCCCCCCCAACAAGTCCATATCCAGAAACCGAGAGTGTGAACAGGCACGCCATGTTTGGTGGTGATGATGGGGGAATAGGGGAGGCCAGCATTTCTCCCTCTATCTCCAAATTTCTCTGAGAAAATTCAGGGAGGGGGCTGGACACTGCAGCCCCCTCCCCACAAGGCCGCCTCACTAAAATGCATGCAATGCGCTGAATAAAGATGGGCAGGTGACACAGTCTGGATTCGATCATCAATCAGGTCCTCTCCAGCTTTGGTTTATGCTTAATATATATTTCATAGCTGGGCAGAGGAAGCAAATTCCAAAGGCGCGCACAAGAGGAAAAGTTTTGGATAGGAGGAACAGGTAAGGGCTGGGGAGAATCTTCTCCAAATATATTGTAGAAAGGTTTTACCTCTTTAATGACACAAAAGCTTCCGGGAAGTGGGAGCCAGGAACTGACACTGATCAGGTTCAGCTGTACCCCAAATAATATCTGAAACCTCTTAGGGTGGGGACGGTATCTGAGAAGTCCAGGGCAGTGCAATGAAAACACTTAATTCCTGGAGCCAGAGTGCTTAAGGCCAGGAAAAACATTTGTCATCTTAGTCCACAAATATTGCAACATTCTCAGGAGCCTGCCTGGGAAAAGAACGTGGAAACATCTGTGTTCAATTATTCCCGCCATCTGACCCACTTTGTGACAGGCTTAGCCTAAAAAAAAAAAGCCTGAGTCGGACTCTCACATAACAAAGGCGTGTTCCACAATCTGCTTTTCTGCTCGTGCTGCACTCTTGCGCATTAAAGTAAAGGTACCTCTGCCCTTATGGGCCAGTCGTGTCCGATTCTAGGGTTGTGCGCCCATCTCACTTAAGAGGCCGAGGGCCAGCGCTGTCCGGAGACACTTCCGGGTCACATGGCCAGCGTGATGAAGCTGCTCTGGCGAGCCAGCACCAGCGCAGCACACGGAAACGCTGTTTACCTTCCCGCTATAAAGCGGTCCCTATTTATCTACTTGCACTTAGGGGTGCTTTTGAACTGCTAGGTGGGCAGGAGCTGGGACCGAAAGACGGGAGCTCACCCCGCCACGGGCATTCGAACCGCTGACCATACGATCGGCAAGTCCTAGGCACTGAGGTTTTACTCACAGCGCCACCCACGTCCCATTAGGGCACCCCAAAACAGTGCATGCACTGAGAGTTATGGGAGACCAGGGATGAAGCCTTTATGCTTGGGGAGTATTTCAACTGTCTTTGCTTCCCAGCAGAAACAGGTGCACACCTAGGAGAAGCTGAGAGACAAAGGGCTGACGGACATGCCTTTCCCTAACTTATAAGTCTGCTGTTGACAACAAAGAGCTAATTCCTCACTCTGGACATTCTGTGCCTGACATCAGAGTTCAAGGACACACTCCAGCCAGACACAAACACCTGGGGGGGGGGGGAAGGAGGGCCAGGGCAGGGTGGGGCCTGGGAAAAGCTCAGATGCCAGTAACAGAAGCACAGAGGGCATGAGGTTCTGCCCCTCTGCCCTACACTGAACATATACCTGTGTCAGGACGGCCATTTCCTGACGAGACACGAAATCCGAAGTTGCCCTCAGGGCGGTGCTGCAATTCCAGCTGGCTTGTTCCGTCTGGGAAAACTTCCACCACTCGCCCGACGGTTCTCGCCAAGTTGGGGGAGCCAATGTCCTCCACGCTGAGGGAACGGCGATGTGGGGCACCTGCGTTCCTGGGAAGAGGAAGGAATACTGGTGCAAGCAGGAAATGCATATTTAAATGGCCCAACTCGGACACAACTCTAAACGCGGGCTTAGCATTGTGTGCGCACAGATTCCCTCTCTTCCTCCAGTGTGGCTATTGCTTCTGTTAAATTATATGTAGTTTTAACCTACATAGGCAAACCACGGTTAGTCCTAATTATGTGACAGGTAAATGAAGCAACTTCATTCGGCAGCGTACGAAGCTGGCCTGTTTCTGTAAACCATAGTTAAAATTGGCTACCGTTTTAAGGTTTGACAATGGAAACGAAACTTCTGATCGCTTCCTAGGAGTAACACGGGAGAAGGAAGGAAGGAAGGAGAGGGTGGCGACAAACAAACCCAATGCTCAAGCACGTAACATCCAGCCAGTTATACTGAAACCAAGCCAATGTGAATTTTGTTAAAAATAAAAATTAGCAGCAGAGTAATGTGGATGAAAAAGAACATGTGCCAAAGTGACATGGAGCAGAAATAGGTTGGTTCACCCACAGGGCAGGTACATTTTAAGATGTCCAATTTCCTTCAGAACATACATAATCAATGATCAGGGGCAGGATTGGGTCTGTTCTTCCGTGTTTATTGCCAAAAAGGCCACCAGCTGGCTCCCATTCTGAATGATACAATTGCATATGTAATGTGTCGCTTACAGCCAAGTGTGAGTGAGTTGTAAGGTCAAACACGCCATCCCAGATGCCGCAATAACCAGGCATAGCATAATCTGCTGCTTTCACAGTGTTTCAGAAGAAATGACAAAAATGGGAGATTTAGGATTTTCAGCGTTACCTGTTTAGAGCAGCTTCCTCCTCCTTTGGTTCCCCCAGTGCATAGAGACTGGACCGGTCAGCCTTGCCCAGTAAGGAATGCAGATTTTGAACAGAAGAGGCTTTTCTTGGTTGGCGGAATGGCGACACCTAGCGGGAGAATGAAAGAGCTGAGCCAGAGCAAGGGTTGAGAAAACTAACCCCGGGATTCTGCTTTTAAAAAAAGCAGACACCGGGCAAAGAAAGCCTAACAATTGTCATTTCCAATCCCAAATATGTTGGATCTGACTGAATGTTTGGACAGTATGAAAGGCAGTGGCTATAACTCCTTTTTAATCTGCACAGTAGTCCGGGAGGCATGGAGCAGTTTGTACTGGAATTTACAAAGAAGCTGCAGCCTAAGGGCATACTGTGGCCACCAAATTGGCTGCTTCTATGGTAGTGCATGTATAGCAGTGCAACTTGGGACTCTGGCCAGAACTATTGGGCTTCACCATTATACTGGGGAACGGAGAGAATAACTACAAACACTGGTCTTTAGCTGGTGGGTTGCAACCCCACTCCTGGGCCACAGCCTGGCTTAAGGGTGGCCTTGCCAACAGCTCAATGACCGCACAAATATATGTTTAAAAAACCTTAAACACATGTTTAGGCTAAAATATGCTTCCCGGGCCTGAAAAGGTTAAAGGCTGTTGTTGTGGGCATCAGTCCGCCTTGAGAGACAATGGAGTGTGCCTCTGGGGGTGAAGTCAAACTACTGCATTAGCAGGACTGAAGGGACCTCCGCAGGCTGCAAGCCTGGGCAGTGTTTGTGGAGGTCCTGGGCTGACCAGACAACAAGTCTCCCCTCTCAGCCTTCCTGCTGTGGTCCAAAGGAAAGCAGAGCAAGACGTTTGGCAGCAGGAGGAAGCATACGAGGAGCTGTCCAACTGCCTTAGAGACTCTAGAATTTCTGCAAGATGGGGGAGGAGGGAACCAGTGGAGAGGGGCAAACTGTCTTTTGAGGAGAGGTTCCCCGCCATGACACCCCTGAACACAATTTGATAGCCGCTGCCCTACATAAAGTAGGCTGAGTTTTTCCTGCCTCTGGAAGTCCCAGATCTATTTTTTTTTTTTAATAAATGTTTATTAAGTTTTTCTTTCACAAATAATTTTGACAACCATGATTACAAATTTACAATTTTTGGACTTCCACCAGCACCTCCCTCAATCATCCATTTTTCATATCTTCACGCATTTTCTGTGTAGTATTGCCGATTTGATATTAACCTTCCATCTCTGTTTCTTTCTTACAATATACCTTGTATTGTCACAAAGCCTCTTTAAAACCCACTAGCGCTCTCTGTTCATCACATATAGTTTTCAGATATTCCGTAAACTTTCCCCAGTCCTCAATGAATTTGTGATCTTTCTGATATCTAATTTTTCCAGTCATTTTATCCAATTCTGCATAGTCCATGAGTTTCATCCTCCACTCGTTCAAGGTCGGTAATTCCTCTTGTTTCCATTTTTGGGCCATTAATATTCTTGCCGCTGTTACTGCATATTGAAAAAGTTTATAATCACATCTTTTTATCTCTCTTCCTGTTATTCCTAACAAAAAGGCTTCTGGTTTTTTAACAAACGTGTATTTAAACATCTTTTTCAATTCATTATATATCATTTCCCAGAAACCCTTTACCTTCTTACATTCCCACCACATATGGAAAAATGAACCTTCTTTTTCTTTACATTTCCAACACTTATTACATGTTTTATACATTTTTGCTAACTTTACGGTTTCCCAGATCTAAGCCGCCTAGTGCAAGGGTGGAGAAACCTCTGACCTGAAGGCCAAATTTGGCCAGCAAGGCTTTCCTCCACTTCTCCACGTCTGAGGTTGTACAGGTAGAGGCCTGCCGATGCACAACGGGGAGCCTTTAAGGCAGTGTTTTTCAACCTTTTTTGGGCAAAGGCACACGTGTTTCATGAAAAAAATCACGAGGCACACCACCATTAGAAAATGTTTTAAAAATTGTGCCTATATTGACTATATATAAAGTAATTCTCTTGAACAGGAATCAAACACAAAGAAAGTATTTTATAATTACTTTATTATGAAATAGTAAGTAAACAGAAATATGAAAAATTATAAAATACTTTATTTTTAAATCTTTCGAATTTTTCAATTTTCCCCACGGCACACCAGGCAACATCTCGTGGCACACTAGTGTGCCGCGGAACAGTGGTTGAAAAACACTGCTTTAAGGGCGCTCCTGACTGCATACTGGTAAGGGAAAGCAGACTTTGGCAGGAGAACCAAAGCCTGCTGCATCAGCCTGCTACATCTTCCCACAGGGAAGAACTCAGCTGCGCAGCCAATGTCTGTACAAAGTGAACTTCAGCTCTCCAGGCCCTCAGCTGATAGGTGGGAGAGCTGAAGCCATTTGGATTGGTGGTTCGCCCCGCCAACCTTTCAAAGCTTCCCTGCAGGAATGGGACCGGCCAAAGATCTGACACACACACACCCCAGCCAAAAAGGTCTCCGGCCTCTGATCATGAGATGCACCCTCTGGACTCACCAGCTGCAAGGACTGCAGAGAAGGCGCTTTCTTCATTTTGGGTGTGCTGGTGGCGCCTGGGCCTGGCTCCTCAGTGGCCGCTGCAGCTCCCGGCTCCGGGGCACAAATCTGCTCCATGCTGTAGCAGCGGAACCTGCCCAGCCTCTGCTTGGTGCTCTGACTCAGAGCGGAGAAGAACTTCTTCAGTCCTGATGCAGAAGAGGAGCCACCTTTCTTGGCAAACAGTTTCTTCTTTGGCTCCAGGTAGATCTCCAGGGGTTTGCTGGAAGGCAAAAGAAGTCCGCCAGGCCAGTTTAAGAGTCAGGGATAACTCCCAGCTCCATTTGCCAGAGATCACAATAACCAAACAACAGTAATAAAACACGAGGGAAGGTTTTAAAAGGCATTCAAAGGTTTCAACACAAACAAAAACAGCAAAGGCCACCAAAAGGCCTAGAGTGCAGTTCCCTCCAGCAGTTCCATTCTAAAACTGAAGGGCTTTCAGGGCTTTTGTTGCAGAGGTGCCAAGGAACCTCTGTGATGCCACTCTGTGACCACAGACTTTCCCCCTTAGATGCTCAGCTTCATGAAATTAGTATTTCCCTGCATGCAATTTGAGGCTGCAGGCAGGGGTCTTCATGCCTGAATCAAGGACCATCACGGAAGGAGGGCAAAGGATGCAGTCAATCTCCCATCCCATCTCTTATTTCTCATGCAATGATGACAGCACCTGTATCTGTGGCCAACCAATCTGCACACTGACTGGGACAAAGGGTATTAGGTGTGAAGCCAAAGGAATAAATCCTTTTGGGTAAAAAGTGTGGGAGACTGACCTTATGAAAGAAGAGAATTGGAACACGTGCTCTTAAAGATAGGCTGTGCACGCCCTAAGCACATTTAAAGCACACTCACTCTCCCCCAAAAATCCAGAGAACTGTAGTTTGCTTAAGGGTGCTGGGAATGATAGCTGGGGGAGTAAACTACAGTTTCCAGGATTCCTTGGGGGAGAGGGACACACATGTTTTAAATGTGTGCTCAGTTCACAGCCACGTGCTCTTCCAACCGCCCCAATTTATTTTTGAACATGTCCAAATATAGGTCTTTGAACACTGGCTGCCCTTGTCTTCTCCCCAGTCTTCCTCACTAACATTAAATTGGAGCTCTCCAATTTTAAAAGCATAAAACAACAACAACAAACCCCCTAAGTTCACCAGGCAGAAAGTTAAGCCAAATTATCATGCCCATACAGCAGTTTTTCTTTCAACACTCAAATTGCCAATATGCACACAAAGCCTGAAGTGGCTGAAGACTGGCGGAATGGAGTCTCATACTTTTAAAATAGTAATAGTAATAATGAATGGGCACATTGGCTCTCAGGAGTTTACCAGACTCGTTTTTCTCAATCTGCGCAACGAAGACCCACAGGAAATCACAGCTTCTCCAAATGCAAGGGGCCTTCGTAACAAACTCTTAACAGCAGGCAAAAGCCCAAAATCCTCAATTCACCAGGCAATATTGTCTTCCTCTGAGAGAGGGGCCCTTTCCGATACAGCCACCTGACAGATGCTGCCTCACCTGTCCCAATGAGATCTTTCTTCCACGGCTAACAGCGGGGGGGGGGGGGCAGGGGGGAGGGGGGGGAAGGGTTTTTTTTAAAAAAAAAAACTTTCAAACTTGCAGTGATCCAAATTTTGCTTGCTTCCCAGCAGCCTCTGTTTTCTTTTAAGTAAATGCATATTAATTGCTTACGCAAAACGTTGCACCTGGCTAGCTCCTCATTCTGCGCATTATTCTGGCCAAATGGTTAGGGCCGCATGATGCACTTAATGAGTTAACAAGTTTAAAATGAAAACTTTAGAAACTTGGAGCGGCATTCCCTTCGAACTGTATGTGTGTCTCGTCTCGTCCACACCCGCCACGCACATTCCATTTCTAAGCACGAGGAAGTGTGCCTTGTGAAACGTGGGTATGGGTGCCTTTATGAAAGCAACATGAGAAGCGAGAATAAAAGCATTTTGAACTTGGTGGATCCCCTCCTGTAGAACCAGAGGCATACCTAGGCTCCCTTGCACCCGAGGCAAGGAACTGTATCAGAGCCTCCAAAGCCCGGAGGGATTACGGACCAGAAACTCAAGTGTTTTGCTTTCCATTGCCTTTTGTGCTCTGCCAGCGACTTCCTCTGTGTTGGGGTCTGCTCTGCTCTGCCTGCCCCAACTCCTCCTCCTCTGTCGTCCCTC